>NC_059385.1:5693750-6395000 GCF_019703515.2 Myxocyprinus asiaticus | reverse complement strand
GCCCCAGCGCTCATCTCTAGGGGCTACCGGTGCAGAGCAGCTCAAATAATCAGCACTGTGTCCATGTTTGTTATTTCCATCAACACAGATAGCCTTTTACATGTAGTGCATGGCCAAGTCGGCCACCCATAAATCATTCAGCTTCAGTCCAATTGAAATGAATATGAAAGTTCTAGGAGAGAGAGAAAGAGAGGGTGAGTCAGATGTAGAGAGAGAGCAATGGGTAGAATGAATAATTCAAATGCTGATATATTAAATCATATGAGCAATGAATTATTGACATGTTGACTTTGTGGTTATCATTGACATGGGAATTTCACTCTCCGTTTCCTCTCTGTTAGCCATGGATAAATAACATATCTCGCCACCATCACAGCTCTCTGCACCTAACCAAAAATTTGAATAGATTTGAAACCAAATATATAAAAAGACAGGGGTTAATAAAAACGAGCACGGTGAACAGGTGCATGTTAAAACGGTTTCACTGCATACAGCCACACGAAGGAAGATTCTTGAAAAAACTGGCAGAACTCCAGAATATAATATGCCAGCTTCCAACTACCTTCAGGCAACATGAGCACTGATAAGCTGAACAAAAAAAAAAAAAACATAAATTATTTTTGCAGGGCCCGCATGCATTTGTCATCACAATTTGGTCTATTCCATGAAGAGCTGTAAGGTATGAATTATAGCTACAGTACCAGTCAAGTTAGGACACACCTGCTCATACTTTATTATTAATATTTTCCACATTTTAGAAATAATAGTAGAATGATAGTATTCAGAAGTCTTTGTTCTGTCCATCTCTTCCTTGACTTTTTTTTTTTAGATTTGTAAACAAATTCTTAGTACAATTTATCTTTGTTTACAATTATTCACGCATTAAAAGGGATAGTTTAACCAAAAATTTTAATTCTGCATCATTTACTCACCATCGTGATGTTCCAAACCTGTTTGACTTTCTTTCTTCTGTGGAACACCAAAAGTGAATGTTAGCCTCAGTCACCGTTCACTTTTATTGTACATTTTTCCATGCAATGAAAGTGAATGGTGACTGAGGCTCTCAGTCCCTAAATATTCTGCCTGACATCTAATTTAGAGTTACAACAGATGAAAAAATCATGTGGGTTTGGAAAAACATGAAAGTGCATAAATGATACAGAATTTTTATTTTTGTGTGAACTATCCCTTTCTTTATTAAAGCAGAAGCCTTAAGATCAAAAAGTTTTTAAGATCATGAGATACATAAATGGACTCAAGTTGTCCAGATTGTTGACTAGGTATATACTGTAGGTACTGAGCTCATCTAGAAATGCAGGAAATAGACTACACAATGAGCATCCTTCGAACAATATTCTCCAAACAATATGCTTTTGTGCCATACAATGAACTTCAAAGACAGCTGGCAAAAGGTGCAATGAGGTAACATCAATAACTTTTGATGTTCAAGGATAAGTGCATTAGTGCGAAGCATGGCAGCACTTCATTGCAAGATCAAATATCCCTTATTTCAATCAGAGTCGAGTCTCTTTTTCAAGAGAACCTGGACACCCCCTGATGCAGAAGCACCACCTCGACTTCACTTTCATCATGTTGAGTTGAAAGAGGAATACACAACTGCTGCACACTCAGGGTTAACCGTGGACGTCTTTTCACAACATCAAAGAGCAGAGAAAGGAGAAGTGCATCCCCTTGATTAAGCCACATCTTCTCTCTCCTCTGAAAGTACAACAAAATATTTAATTACAGCTTGCCATTAATGGAGCCATCCTCTTTCCCTAAGCACTCAGAAGACAGGATGGCAAAGATCTCCCCTCTAATCATGAGAACTAAAGGGATATCTTCCTCATGCACATGAATATTGCATTACCTGCTATCTTTGTCAGGAAGGATGAGACAAAAGATCCAAGTGCGGAGACAATGATATGATATTTATTTAACAAACAGAGCAATGCTGGTAAAGCTTCGATGAGGGAACCCTGGCACAGACTGCAGCATGGAGAAGGATGGTGTGTTCATAGGCTTGTGTGCATAGTGGTCGTGTGGTGTAGATCCTTGAGGAATCCAGAGAGAGTAGTATGTTCGTAGGCTTGTGTGCGTAGTGGTCGTGTGCAGAGCAGTTCCGATGCAGTGAAGTATCGCTGAGGAGAAACTCAGGAGAAGCGTCAAAGGATGCGAAGCAACAGGCAGGATGGTAAATCCCGGTGCACACAGCGCAGACTGGTAACCAATAAATAGAATATGATACTAGGGCAGAGGGAGAGAGTGGTAAGAAACAGGACTCAAACAAACAATCGAGCGATGAACACAAAACAGAGTGGGGTAGATTATAGCCAGGGAACTAATGGCGATCAGGTGCTGCTCGCCCACAGCAAGCTGGAATGTTCAGCGTTACCATGGAAACAATCAAGTCTTCCATGGCAACGCTGATTGCGCGAGACAGCGACACCTGAACCAAACAGAGAGAACAAACTAGAACAAACCAGCAGACTCACCGAGACCATGACAGTACCCCCCCCCCCCCAGGGACACCTCTTGGCGTACCCAGAAGAGTTACCATGATGAAGATGGAACCGATCGATGAGGGCATGGTCCAGAATGTCCCAAGCCGGGACCCTGCATCTCTCCTCAGGACCATAACTCTCCCAGTCTACCAGGTACTGAACCCCTCTGCCCCTGCATCTGACGTCGAGTAACTGTTTGACGAAATAAGCCGGGGCACCCTCCACCAGATGAGGCAGGGGCGGGACGGGTACGGAAGGGTGAAGACTAGATCGGACAATGGGTTTAACACGGAACACGGGGTGGACACAACTAAGGAAAGGGGGCAATTTGAGACAGACTGCCACCGGGCTAATGACCTTAGTGATGGGAAAAGGCCCGATGAAGCTGGGCCCCAGCTTTCAAGAGGGGAGTCAGAGAGGAATGTCTTTAATAGACAACCAGACTTTCTGCCCGCAGACGTAAGCTGGAGGTTTAGACTGGTGGCGATCTGCCAACTTTTTAATATGGGCACCAGTCTGGAGGAGGGCTTCTCTGGCTATTCGCCAGGTGCGACAGCACTGTTGGATAAAGGCATGTGCGGACGGAACCTGAGCATCGGGTTCTTGGGCAGGGAACAGAGGGGGCTGGTAACCTAAGCAAAACACTGGAAAGGCAATAGCCCCGTAGATGACGATGGAGAGGAATTGTGGGCATACTAGACCCAGGCCAAATGAAAGCTCCAAAAAGATGGATTACGGGAAGTGACAAAACTCAGCGCCTTTTCAAGCTCTTGATTAGCCCGCTCCGCCTGCCCATTAGTCTGGGGATGGAACCCAGAGGACAGACTTACAGTAGCCCCCAGCTGTCGGCAGAATTCTGTCCAAAAACGTGACACAAACTAAGGGTCCACTGTCAGAAACATCATCGACCGGGAGGCCATGAATGCAGAAGATGTGATTAATGACTTCAACCGCTGTCTCCCTCGCTGAAGGTAATTTGGAGAGGGGAATAAAATGAGCCGCCTTCAAAAAATGGTTCACCGTAGTCATGACAACCGTGTTGCCATGGGAAGGGGGGAGACCGGTAACAAAGTCCATGGCAATGTGAGACCAGGGTCTCGAAGGGACTGACAGTGGTTGGAGGAGCCCGGCTGGAGGCTGACAGGAAGTCTTGTTAGCGGCACAGACAGTGCAAGCAGACATGTAACGGTGAACATCCTGCGCTAGCACCTAATGAGCGCCTGAGTAAGAGCAGCCCCTGGATGACAGGAGATGTTGGACAAGTGGCCCCACCAGAGAATGTGCGTCCGGACTGACCACGGAACGAATAACAGACACGTTGGTCATCTGGCGGGTGAGGTGGTGTTACGCAGCGCAGAACGGACTTTAGACTCCATGTCCCAGGACACCATGCCCACCACCCGGGAGGTAGGGAGGATAGTTTCCGGTGGGGTGGTGGAGGTCCCGACTTCAAAACATCGGGATAGAGCATCAAGCTTGGTGTTTTTGGAGCCCAGACGGTAGGATAATATAAAATCAAATCGAGTAAAGAAAAGCGCACCAATGGATCGGACTTGTTGGTCCAGCACATCCCATTGATGCTTAATCAGATTGAGATCTGGGGAATTTGGAGGGCAAGTCAACACCTTGAACTCTTTGTCATGTTCTTCAAACGATTCCTGAACAATTTTTGCAGTGTGGCAGGGTGCAGTATCCTGCTGAAAGAGAGCACAAAGTCTGGGGCAAAACGAAACCTGAGTGCCCACCACGTCGCACACAAAATTCTGAACCTTCGACCAGAATTTCTGGATCTCAACACACCACCAAAATACATGGGCCATGACTCCATCCTCTGATTGGCATCTCCAGCAGGTGGGTGTGTCTTTAAGACCAAGCCTATACAGTCTAGAGGGGGTCCAATAAAATCTATGCAAAATTTTGAATTGTATAAGACGCACCCTTGCATCTCTAGATGCAGACTTAACATTTTTAAGAATCTTAAATTCTTAAAGCCCACACTCCTTCCTCCAATGCCAAGTTGAAAACTTTCTCCCATACTCTCTTGAGAGAAGTTAAATCTCCGTCCCCCAGACTCTGAATTAACAGGGAGTAGTACACTGATGCCTCATGACGTTTTCCAAAAGCCGCAATCACCTCTCCCAAAGTATCTGCCTCCTTAGGGGGGGGGTGTGCTACTCCCAAAAATAGTACAAAGCAGGTGGCGCAGTTGTAAATACCTATAAAACTGAGGTTTGGGGATCCCAAAATGCTGGACCAAGTTTTCAAACGATCTCAACACTCCACTTTCATATAGGACACAGAGTGTAGCAACCCCCCTCACAATCCATTCCGGCCAGCAGAAAGGGGGCTTGCCAATACACAATCTTGGGTTCTGCCATATGCTCGACGCAACATTTAAATAAGTGTCCAATTTAAACAATCTGGACACTTTAGTCCATACTGAGTGTAAATGCGAAATAACGGGGTGTAGCTTAACTTTTCCGATTAGTTTGATAGAGTTGCTTTGTAATGGTGAAATAGGGGCAAGAACTGCCTGTTCAATAACTAACTAGGGAGGGGCTCTCTCAGGTGGAAGTGACCAATGAGCCATATGTCTGAGACTGAACGCATAGTAATAAAACAAAATCTTGGGTAGGCCTAGCCCACCTTTGTCTATTGGCCTAAGTAAGTTATTAAAATGTAATCTGGGACATTTACCATTCCAAATGAAGGACTTCGCTATGCTATCAAATTGCTTGAAATAAGAGAGGGGGACATCTACAGGGAGAGATTGTAGCAGGTAGTTAAATTTTGGAATACAATTCATTTTAATAACATTAACCTTCCCAATCATCGATAAATGTAATGAAGCCTACCTGCCCACATCACTCGAAAACCTTTTTATTAAAGGGTCAAAATTAACGAACTAAATCAGACAAATTTGCTGGGAATAAAATCCCCAAATACTTAATACCCTGTTTGGGCCACTGGAAGGTGCCCGGCTGGAAAGCCGTTACTGGACAGTACGCTGTCAGAGCCAAAGCTTCAGATTTAGACCAATTGACTTTGTATCCTGAGAACTTGGAAAAGGAATTAATAATTCTGTGGAGGCAAGGCATAGATCTAGTATGTTCAGAGACAAATAATAAAATATCATCAGAGTAAAGCAGAAGCTTATGCGCCACACCTCCGCAACCACCCCTGGAAAATCATCCTCCTTTCTTATCGTGGCTGCTAATGGTTCCAGGGCAAGACAGAACAATAATGGGGAAAGAGGGCAACCCTGCCGAGTGCCCCTATGCAGAGTAAAATAATCTGAATGAATCCATTTGTTTGTACTGCTGCTACAGGGTGTCTATAAAGTAACTTAATCTAACCAATAAATGGACTCCTGAACCCATACATTTCCAAAATCTTAAAAAGATAATCCCATTCTACCATATCAAACGCCTTTTTTTGGCATCAAGTAAGATGGCAGCGACCGGAGACTGATCATTCGCTACTGACCACATGATAAAGATGAGACGCCTGATGTTATCAGAAGAACTGCAGCCCCGAATAAACCCCACCTGATCTATATGTATAAGAGATGTCATAACCTTACTTAATCGGTTAACCAAAATTAGTGACAACATTTTTACATCTAGTTGGATCAGGGAGATTGGACGGTAACTTTTACACACACTTGGATCTTTGTCCTTTTTAAGAATCAGACTGATCCGGGCTTGTGTCATGGTTGGAGGAAGCTTTCCATTCTTTAATGATTCAGTATAAACTTCTAACAAACATGGAGCCAGTTCTGTAGCATAGGATCTAAAAAATTCTGTGTCACAACCATCTGGCCTCAGAGCCTTGCCAGTAGTAGGGACTTAATTACCTCGTCAAGCTCCTCCAAGGTTATCTCAGAATCAAGAGAGTTTTTTTGCTCAGTCTTCAGTTTAGGAAGATCTAATGGTTTCACAAAGTTTCTAATATCTTCATCAGTAGACGAAGACGTGGAACTATGAAGATCAAGATAGAACTCTTTAAAGGCATTATTAATATCAATAGGTAAAAATTTCACCACCAGCAGATTTCACTGAGGGAATGATAGAAAGAGACTCTCTCTGCTTTATATATCTAGCCAAAAGCTTCCCTGCTTTGTCCCCCGACTCAAAGTATGACTGTCTTGCCCTGAATAACCAAAACTCCACTTTCTGCGACAAAATAGTATTATATCTATATTTCAATCGGGTCAATTCTCTGAGGCCATCAGATGACATACGGTGCTTCAGCTCTGCCTCTGCACTTTTAATATTTCCTTCCAACTCCACGAGTTCTCGTGCTTTGGATTTTTTGATGAATGAGGCATACTGTATGATCCGACCCCTAAGAACCACCTTAAGTGCCTCCCAAGCCACGCTCACAGAAGATACCAAGGACCAGTTGGTCTCCATATAAACACTGATTTCAGTCTTTAACATTTGTTGGAAATCAGGATTTTGCAAAAGGGATACATTAAGGCACCAACTATATGATTTATTTTTCTCTATATGTGGCAACTAAACTCATCAGGGCGTGATCCGAGACTAAAATGTTTCCAATTGAGCAATCAACAACAGATGAAATGAGGGATTTGAATATAATACAAAAATCTATTCTAGAATAAATCTTATGGACTGATGTAAAAAATGTATAGTCTCTACCAGATGGGTTCAAAAGTCTCCAAATATCTGTAAGACCAAGATTTTTACACATCCTGTGAAGCGTCAATGTTGCTCTAGGGGGCTTACACACTTTTGCTTCACTATGATCAAGGATTGAGTCCATCAAAAGATTAAAGTCTCCTTCCAAAATTATATCATGAGGGGTGCCAGAGACTTGCAACATCTCTTCAAGATCTATAAAAAAGCCCTGATCATCAGCGTTAGGTGCGTAAATATTAGCCAAAATCAGACTTTGCCCCTGAATTTCTGCTAAAACAATAATGACTCTCCCTAATTTATCTTTAATTTGTTTGAGACATTTGAATTGTAAATGTTTATTTACCAATATAATGTCTCCCTTGCTCTTACTTGAGGCAACACTAAGAAAACATGTCCACCCCATATCTTCCCAAATTATTCAGCTTCCTGCGGGGAAAGATGCTTTTCTTGAAGAAACACTATATCATATTGTGGCAGCGGGGGCTTGGTCAAGCATCTCTCCGGATACTTGTGAATATCCCCTTGTACACATTTCACCTTCACCGTTTTATTTGTGACCAATGCCTCGGGTTGAACCAGGCGTTGGTGGATAGTGGTTTGATTACAACCGGTGTCCACCAACGCTTGGTGAGTACCCCCCTTGACACTTACCGGTATCCAGTATGCTCCGGCCCGGTCGGGGGCAGCCTGTGGGAGGTCAGAGACCCGCACCACCGTCCCCAGCTCCATTAGAGGGCACTGATCTCAGAAGTGGCTCAGGTCTCTGCACCTCCAGCAGGCCGGCCCAGGCGCTACGCCCGCACTTGTGTCGGCGAGCGCCCCCCCCCCCCGAGGGGAAGAGCGGCAGGGCATTGGAGTAGGGGAAGGTGTCGCCTCCCACACCCGGGGAACTGGTCTCAGGGGCTGAAGTCCTCCTCATCTGCGTGGGGCAGGAACGGGACCTGGAGAGAGAGCAGATCGAGAGGAGAGAGGGGAGGGGGAAGAAACAGAGGGAGGAGAGAAGATGTAGGAGGGCTCTTCTGCCCTCGGGATCACCGCCATGTGGTCCTCTGCAAGTCGGACAGCTTCCTCCAACAACGCCGGGTGGTGGCACTGGACCCACTCCGCCGTCCCTTTTGGCAGTCGATCTGTGAATTGTTCCAGTACCACCAGGTCGATAACTCCATTGACGTCGCGGTCCCCCGCTAGCAGCCATCTTCGGCAGGCGTCACGGAGCCGCTGGGCAAAGGCAAACGGGCGGTCGGAGCTCTCCAACTTCAAGCTCCGGAAGAGTTGACGACTTTCCTCTGGAGCGCGACCAACCCTTTGCAAGATGGCTCTTTTTAAATCTCCGTAGACCAGGAGGCTCGTCGCTGGCAGTTGTTGAGCCGTGAGCTGGGCTTCCCCGGACAATAGTGGGATCAGTCGGGCCGCCAATTGGCCGAGCGGCCAGCCCCAGATCTCGGCGGTCTGCTCAAACAAATCCAGGAAGGCCTCAGGGTCGTCCGCCGCCCCCATTTTCTGTAAAGCTGGCGGGGGTAACGGCGTGGGAGTGCCTGGGGTCGTGGCTGAGGACGCCTCCTGGCTGAGGAGGCTCCAGATCGCCTGCCGGTCCTCGGCTTGAGCGTGCAGGAGCTCAACAAACCGGCGGTCTTGTTCTTGTTGGAGCTCAAGCAGTGTCTGTCGGTGGCTCTGATGTAGGCTGGCGAGGGCTTGGAGGATCTCCGCAAACTGGGAGGACTCTACGGGACGACTTCCATCCATCTTCGACCCAAACTTCAATCCCGGTTTCGGCACCAGTGTAAAAGAGGAGGCGAGAAGCAGCTTTCCTTGTTTAGGTAAGGATTTATTTTCTCTCTTTGCAGCACAATTAACAGTCTTCCGTTATGCACTAAGTTAAACCACTATCACACACCTCTTCACAAAATAAAGTCTCATTACTTGTAATAAAAAATCTTTGCTCTGGTTCGGGTCTGTCGTGCCCAGTCTCTCTCTCCCTTCTATTTGCGGTGTGTCTATTTATGCCGCTCTCCCTGTGCTCACTGAAATTAGAGACAGGTGTTAGACATAATTTAGCCCAGGTGTAAGCGCCCTTACCGCTTTCTCTCTCTCCGGAGAGATGCTTGACCACGCCCCCGCTGCCACACATATTTCTTACGTTTAAGAAAAGAAATAACCTTCCTTCTTTTTATGGGGTGCCCCAACCCATTCACATTCCATGTGGAGAGAGATAGTACACTCATATTAACATTTGACATTTTGATATAATAGAAAAAATAAATTGTGTGCCAAGAACAAAATTATGAAGACCACATTTCAACATTAATGCAACAATAAAACCCCGAACTTCCCCCTGAACAAAACAAACAGAAAAAAGAAAAACGTGCGAATTAACCCCGCGCATGAAAGCGCCAACCGGCATCAATCCCTTTAAACTCAAAGAGTCCATGTACGCCTACGAGAGCCCCTGCAACAACTTTGCCATCGGATTGCTCAATTGTGCCTCACAATTTTGTAAGGAAAAATACATAATATCAAATATTTTGTAAAACAAACCCCAGCCAATAGGCAGAATAAACACAATGATGCAACGTATGCTGGAACTGGCAATGATGGCAATGACGAAGACGATGATGAGATGAAGAACCCAAGTGCAGTTTATTAAATAAACGTGAAATCCAAAACCCTAACTACAAAACAAAACATGAACATGGACATGGACTAGACTTGACTAGACTAGACTTTGCACACACCCTTTCACATTCAATACTTGACAACTAGACAATGCAAACATGAGGGCTTAAATACAAGACATGGGAGAACATAAACCAATGAACAAACAGAACTCATAACAAGCTAATTAAACAATAAACCAATGAAAACATGACACATGAACATGGAGGGAAAACAGAAATCACATGACAAGGGAAACAGGAACTAAACATTTCAAAATAAAAGACATGAATCAACAAAATACACATGACAAATGAATATGTAGACTCATTCACAGAACTGTCTCGAAGGTGTGTTCCTTCACAAAACAAATTCCAGCCGATATAAAGCCATTCATTTTCCTCGGACAGACAAACGAATCTTCAGTGAGCCAGCTGATGAGTGCAGCAGATGACATAATCATTCCAATGTCCCACGAGAATACTCCACAAATCATGCTCCAGCCAACAGGAGGCATAAGCACAAGGAACTGACAGATTCATCCATAACTGTCCCGAAGAAGTGTTATTTAACAAAACAAGCTCCAACGGCTAGGTGGAACCAGCACAAAAGGAAACGAAACACACATTTCGGTTCCTCGGATGGTCAAGATTCAATTCACTCGGAGGCCGCATAAAAGTATATCCCATGAGTCCGCCAACTTCATAAAAGACATCCTTTGTGTGGGCATGTAGATATTTTGCGGTCATCCGTAGTGTCTATTCTCAAAAGTTTCTTTAAGGAAAAGTGTTAATCCACAAAACAAAACAAACTCCAGCCGCTCGGTGGAGCCAACGCAAAAAGTAACAAAAATGGTGCCCAGCTTCCTCCAAAAGCCAGAGTATGTGCAGTGAGTCCATCCACTCACAAGAAAAACTCAATGGTTACTCATCCATTGTTTCAATATGAGACATTGCCTGATTGGGACATGTAAATACTTTGCTGCCATCCTTGGTGTTTATTCTCAGTCTGGCCGGAAACATCAAAGCAAAAGTGATCTTCCGCTGATGTAAGAGTTTCTTGCATTCCTTAAACCGATCGCGTTTCTCTCTTGTCGAAATTTCGCAAAGTCCGGGAACAAGAAAATATTGTAATTCTTCCAAGAAAGCTTTCCTTTGCGCCTCGCCTGGCACAACACGAGATCTTTATCGGATGATCTCAAAAATTTGGCCAGAATTGATTGGGGCCCTTCTCCCTCAGCAGATCTGTGAGCTGGGACTCTGTGAGCTCGCTCGATTTCCAGCTTGTGGCCTGTTATGTCGAGCAGACTCAGGAAAAGCTCATCTAGGAATTTCACCATAACTCTGCCCTCCTCATGCTCAGGAATTCCAACAATTCAAGTGTTATTCCTGCGGCTTCTATTCTCAAGATCCTCAAGCTTTTCAAGAACACGTTCCAAATCAACTTTGGTCGCTGGCAGATTAGCGGCTAATTCCCTCTCTGATGACTCAAAATAATCGACTCGTCTCTCAACATCTGTCACTCTTGTGACTAACTCAGAGAATTTTTTTTCCATCGCCGTAATCGATCAATGTATTACAGTGAGATCCTCCAAGTCCGCAAGTACCTTCGTCAACATCACCGACATGTTGGACAGTTGACGCTGGATTCCTTCTCCCACCGCGCCATCTAAATCGAGTCCCCGGTCCACAGGCCTGTCTGGGCTTTCATCTTGAACCTGTAAGTGTCTTTAAATGTCTCCAGAGCCCGAGGATTTTGACTTCTTTGCCATGTTTACCTCAAACAGCAAATGTGTAACTGGGTGTATCGAATTTCACAGGATTATATCATGAAAAGTTTATGATATATATGTGTAGCCTACAGTATGTACTGTGTATATATATATATATATATATATATATATATATATATATATATATATATATATATATACATACATACAAACATATACACTGGTGGCCAAAAGTTTGGAATAATGTACAGATTTATCTCTTATGGAAAGAAATTGGTACTTTTATCCACCAAAGTTGCATTCAACTGATCACAATGTATAGTCAGGACATTAATAGCGTGAAAAATTACTATTACAATTTGAAAATAAATTTCAGAACTTCTTAAACTACTTCAAAGAGTTCTCATCCAAAAATTCTCCACAGATCCTTGGTATTCTAGCTGTCAGTTTGTCCTGATACTCAGGTGACATTTCACCCCACACTTCCTGTAGCACTTGCCATAGATGTGGCTGTCTTGTCGGGCACTTCTCACGCACCTTACAGTCTAGCTGATCCCACAAAAGCTCAATGGGGTCAAGATCCATAACACTCTTTTCCAATTATCTGTTGTCCAATGTTTGTGTTTCTTTGCCCACTCTAACCTTTTCTTTTTGTTTTTCTGTTTCAAAAGTGGCTTTTTCTTTGCAATTCTTCCCATAAGGCCTGCACCCCTGAGTCTTCTGTTTACTGTTGTACATGAAACTGGTGTTGAGTGGGTAGAATTCAATGAAGCTGTCAACTGAGGACATGTGAGGCGACTATTTCTCAAACTAGAGACTCTGATGTACTTATCCTCTTGTTGAGTTGAACATCTGGCCTTCCATATCTCTTTCTGTCCTTGTTAGAGCCAGTTGTCCTTTGTCTTTGAAGACTGTAGTGTACACCTTTGTATGAAATCTTTAGTTTTTTGGCAATTTCAAGCATTGTATAGTCTTCATTCCTCAAAACAGTGATTGACTGATGAGTTTCTAGAGAAAGCTGTTTCTTTTTTGCCATTTTTGACCTAATATTGACCTTAAGACATGCTAGTCTATTGTATACTGTGGCAACTCAGAAAAATAAATAAAAACAAAATAAAAAAAAACTTTTTTCAAATAGTGATGGTGCTGTTTTTTACTTCAGTAATGTCCGGA
This sequence comes from Myxocyprinus asiaticus, assembly GCF_019703515.2. Classification (NCBI taxonomy): domain Eukaryota; kingdom Metazoa; phylum Chordata; class Actinopteri; order Cypriniformes; family Catostomidae; genus Myxocyprinus; species Myxocyprinus asiaticus. The sequence continues at coordinate 6,382,275 of NC_059385.1, read as the reverse complement.
CTATACTTTGTTATCAGTTGAATACCACTTAGATGAACTGAAGTATCAATTTCCTTCCGAAACAGCAAAATCTGTACATTATTCCAAAATTTTGGCTGCCAGTGTATATATATATTTATATACACCAATCAGCCACAATATTAAAACCACCTGCCAAATATTGTGTAGGTCCCCCTTGTGTATTTCGCTTTTCAATTTCTATTTCATTTAATTTTTTTTGTAAAGAATAAAAAAATGTAACATTGGTAAAATATATGTACAAAACTGAGTATAATTATTTTTAAAAGATTTGTTTAACATTCAAACTTATTGTATAGGCCTAATATATTTAATCAAAATTGTAAGATGAACCAGGTCACCACTATGTTGTTACTGAGTTGTTCAGAGTAGTTTTAAGCATTTTGCTATGTGGTTGCCATTGTTGGGTGTAATGCATTACTAAGTAATTAATTACTGTAATTAAATTACTTTTTCACAGAAAAAAGTAAAGTAAGGGATTACTCTTAATTTTTAAGTAATTTAATTACAGTTAGCTCTGATGTAATTGTGTTAAATACTGTATAGAATATAGAACAATTCTAAATAAAACAACAGTGAATCTCAAATAGAAAATTAACGTCTAATGTTAAAAAATATGTTTTCTAATTTAACACTGCCCCCTTAAATTCTTTGGCCAGTTCATGAATAATTTATTTGATTTTATATGATTTATTTGAAAGAATTAAAAGAACAGTTTCATGTCTATCCTTGTATTTTCATCTGGTTGAGGTTAATAAGGGTTTTAGAAAGTAATTAGTAATAAGTAATGCAATTACTTTTCAGACAGAGTAATTAGTACAGTAATCTAATTACACTATATAAAATGTAATTAGTAGTTAGTAATTAATTACTTTTTTAGAGTAACTTACCCAACACTGGTGGTTGCTAGTGTATTAATTGATGGTCTCTATGATCTTTTAGTCCTACTCCCAAGACATGGCTTGAGTTGGGTCCATTTATCAATGTAAGTCATTTAAGTAATCAATGTAAGTGATATTTTTGCCTGTTTTACCATCTACCAGGAAAAAAATACATCTTGATCACTTAGAAAAGTATTAACAAGTCTCATAATTTGAGTTATCATTTATCATTTTAGGACAAACAATGTAGGACTACACGCAAACTTTAATATGTTTATTTAAATCTCTAAATCTCAGTAAAAATAATAGTGATGCTTGCCTTAGCAAGCACCACTAAAAACCAAAAACCGACCCTAGTGAAGCTTTCTCACACTTAGACATCAGTGATATGCATGCAAATCTCATGCCAGGCGCTTTGTATCACATAAAGGTTCTCAGTTCTCATCTCACAAATCCATAGTTTGATTAATGTCAGTCAACCCCAGATTGACTGCATATCACAAAACTTGTTTGTAGGCCACATTCGAACCACATATCAATATATTGTACTTGTGCATTATTCACACATTCCCTCTCCGACTCTGAATATCTTTTAATGATTGTTAAACATTCTTGTTTAGTTTTCTGCTAAGTGTTGCCATTTAAAATCATTGATCACCACTATCCAAAGTACAGGTAGATCAATAGTTAAACTAAGACTTCTTGTAGTCACAAGCCAGCCATCAATACTAGAGGACCGCTAACCACAAGACATGTTGTGTCATGCCCAGTCCATAACAGTTAGACATCGGAAAATTATGCAAAGACTCTAGGCATATACTTAAAAGGGGTGGTCAACGTTGGCGCACGTGTTTCAGCAGCCATGAACCTCCCTATTGACATAATTACCTTAACTTTTTAAGGAGAGTGAGGCCTCCAAATTTCAGGCCCAATGTATAATTAACACAATAAAACTTTCAACAGCACGTGGGAATAGGCCCATTTTTATACGAGCCACAAATAATAAAGTTTCACCTGGACGGGATGTAAAAAGCCAAAGTTGTAAAACACAAAAACAGCCAGGATGCAAAGGGGAATTATATTCATACCATCTGTGTATGTTGAGCATTATATTTAGTGGTTAGGAGTTTTGTTGGGAAGATGTGGGTGTTTGGCTGATGATAGAGCAAAAGCATTTTCAGAAGACTATTTTGAGACGTTCAGAGGCAGTGAATGACTGTCCAGTCTTGTCAGTTTAAAGACAAGTTTGCCAACAACTAGATTAGATTTTCCAACTTTTAACCTTTAAGTTAACATTTTACACTGTATCCTAACTAGACGCAGTGCGACAAATTTTCAGCGATAAGCAATTTGTCTGTTCACACAGAATGTGAAACTGCTGCACGAAGTGACACAATCACAGCCAATCAGAACATATCTGATGTCTAATGAACCGTTATGTGGAACAGAATTTTGGACCAATGAGTCTTCACAGTGGGTGGGGCTTTACAGTTCCCACCCACTTTTTCAGGCATCTACTGTATGTTCCGGAAACCATGAACATAATCAGCTAGCTCCGTGAATAACAACGTTTAAGGTACAAGACTCCGTACTTAACATCTTTTCATGAGAGAATCCCATGAAGCATTGCAAATTATGTTATCAAATTAAAAATGGAAAAATATAAAACTATTGGTTTCAAAATGGTTGATAAGTATATACTTACATTTTAGTGCAAAATATTCCAATGTAAACAAAAATTTAAGCAGTTTGAGATTGTAGCGAGACCGATTCCATTGTGTCATTCAAAGTGCTTCATGGGGGTGGGTGCTGGTCGCTGCTGGGCTCATGTGCTGAAGTTTGTTTGCTGAGACTCTGATTGGTGGAGCAGTTCCTTTCTGGATTCACAAGTAGTGTAGTCCTTCACCAAGTATTACACTGTTTAACACAATTTTTTTTTAAATTAGGTTGAAATAACACAGACTGATGCTTCAGCAGAAGTTAACACCATTGATTAACCTCAGAGATAAGTTATCGTTAATAATCAATTCCCCTATGGAAAAATTTATGGGAATTTTACTTCCAGAAACCAACTGTTGCACTATAAACCAAGTGATCAGCAAAATGTCTAGCCGCTCATCGCTGTTGTGGCTGTTTATGACAGAAACTTGGATTTAAAGGGTTCACCCAAAATTACAATTATCTCATCATATACTCACCCTCATGCCATCTCAGATGTGTATGACTTTCTTTCATCTGCTGAACTCAAATGAAGATTTTTAGAAGAATATCTCCCCTCTGTAGGTCCATACAATACAAGTGAATGGGTGCCAAAATTTTAAGCTCCAAAATCCACATAAGGGCAACATGAAAGTACTCCAGATGACTCTGGTGGTTTAATCCATATCTTCTGAAGCAATGTGATAGGAGTGGGTAAGAAACAGGTCAATATTGAAAGGAGCAATATGTAACATTGACATCAAGCATTTAAAATGGGTACTGCAGTCCAAATTCAAAATATTGGAGAGAGTTGTCTCTCCCGCCCCCTCCTCCCCAGACTTGAAGCTCACGTGAGTTACCAGGTTGAGGACACTCATCAGGAATGAGCAAACTGACAATGGCAAGCGATGAGCCTTACACTGTAAGTTGATCAGCTAATGAATACGTTTGCTATATTTTTATTGTTTGCAAATTATAAACCAGCTCATGTGAACTCTGTCAATGTTAGCTAGATGTATTACTGGCTTCCATGGCTGCAGCGTGCTGTGTTTGCCCACTAACTTGTTTCAAATCTGGCAACCTGGGGTGTCCTAATACTATTGGGAAATGGGCAGTGGGCGGGATCACACAGGCCAAAACACAAACAGAAATTCCGGCCCAGAACGGACATTTCAAAGTAGAATATACTGGCTGTAGCATTGTTTTCGGAGAAGCCAGTATTTCAACTTAGCATGTTTCCTAAATCTCTGATAACATATTATGATAATTTTATGCTTTAGTACAGTAAATTTATTACATATTGCTCCTTTAAGTCCTTTTTCCTTCACTTTCACTTTCTCCTTCTGTTTTTGGTGATTCACAGTCTTTGTGCATATTGCCCCCTACTGGGCAGGGAGGAGAATATATGACAAAAAAATTACTTAAATAATTGTCTGTTTCTCACCCACCAGGGGCGGATTATAACTAGCAAGGGCCCCGAGGCCAATTTGTAAAGACTAGAAAGTCATGTATCAAATAAGATATGTGCGGCACAATAGTATTAAAAGAGTGCTAAAAAAATGTAATTACAAACAGGAAGGCAAAAGCGTCCTATAAGAGGGCTGGGGGCCCTCATAGTCACAGGGCACTTTTGAGGGGACCTTGAATAAGCTGTGGGGCCCACATATTTAAGCATATATAAACATTTGTTTTCAAAGTTGATGGGCCATGAGACCTTGCAGCCCAGGGACCCCCAGGCCCCTGGTAGTCAAGAGCCCCTGGGCACTGGCCCCACACATATGATATCGTGTCTTAACACATTGATTTAACCACTGGAGTCATATGGATTACTTTTATTTTCTCTTTATATGGATTTTGGAGCTTCAAAAGTTTGGCACCCATTCACTTGCATTGTGAGGACCTACAGAGCTGAGATATTCTTCTGAAAATCTTTGTTTGTGTTCTGCAGAAGAAAGAAAGTCATACACATCTGGGATGCCAGGAGGGCGAGTAAATGATTAGAGAATTTTCATTTTTGGGTGAACTATAACTTTGACATGGAAAAGATTGCTTTATTGAACTGTCAGGTTAGGACACAATTTTACAGACAATCATGCTTTAAAAAGAAAACACTTGGATTTAACAGACTTTTTCTGAGAACATGGATTAAAGCACAAAAGTTCAAAGGCACCATTGATTGGAAATATCCAGAATTTTACAGTCGTTTATTTCTCATGTGCTCTACTTTGCGTTGGATTAAAATGTTTTATGGAATGCTAAGCCTTATTACAACAATTAGTCATGATATCAGATTATTTTACACTTGAGCGCTTTTTGCTAATCCCATGTACCATGTTGTACCTTTATAACCGCCTCTGGTGTCAGCCAAGTGAGGACAACACACTAAATATCCATAAAAACTACTACTAAAATTCACTCATAAGAAGCTTGAATTTTCATGTTGGGCCAGGCTGGTTTATGCTGGTTATTGCTGGTTTGGTGCTGGTCTAGCTTGTTGCTCACTATAGCCATGCTTTTTGCTAGCAAAACTAGAAACTGGTTGACCAGTATGGTCTTTTTGGTAAAGTTGGTTGACCAAAGAACTGTCTTGCATCTAAACCATCACACCAGCATCCAAACACACAATATACGCTGGACTTTGCAGCAGGGAAATTACAGTACATAATCTTGCGTGCATATTGGTCAGCATATACTGCAATAAACTTGAAGTGCACTTCAGTTGCATTGCCTTAATTGACGTGATCGCGGGTGGGCAAAGTCCATATTGCTTACTGAAAGTAGATTAAAACCATTCCTTTCAGAGGAACTAGGTTATCTGTGAAGAACAATCCAGAATGCAGGGTAGTTGTTGCTATAGAGTTGTTTTATGAGGTTATTGTGACCTTATGCGTGTACGAGAGTGTGGCTATGTTCAGAATGCAATACTAGCTTTCTGCATAATGCGCAGTATACACGTAATACTGCCTAGTATTAAAAAACAGTATGTGAAACAGAATGCACCAATAATCTTTTCAGTTAGTAGTATGCTACATTGTTGTCGATTAAAATTCCCTTCACATTAGGAAAACAAAAATGTAAAAATTTATATTTGACAAGACTCGATCATTTGACCGATATTTACGATTTTCTCACTTTTATGACTTGAAAGCTCTTTGCAATAAAGAAATATGTGATCTGCTCCATCACTTCGAGTCACTTTGACCTAGAAACATATTTCGAGTTTTATGCATTGAGTTTTAATTTTATTTTTTTATGCAATTTTATTTATAAAATGCAAAATGTGTTTCTGGGTCAAAGTGACACAAAATGATGGAGCAGGTCACATATATTCACATAATATCACTATTTGGTTCACACACTCCACTCTCAATCACACACACACACACACACACACACACACAAGCACATGGTCTGTTCCCAAACGTGAATCCTGTGCACAGCAAAAGTATGTGCCACCAGCTGGTGGAAATTCAAACCCACACTCTGTTATCTCCACTGGCATCTGCACTACTTCCTCTAGCCGTGCTCTGCCAGGGAAGAATTCCCCCTTTGTCCTCACTGATGATGTGGGCCTCACATGAATCCAGCGTCTCCAGCAGTAGACATCCTCATTAAAGATCCTGAGATGGATGTCATGTTGTGGCTTGGACTATTTCCTCATCTGGGCCTTAGACACAAACATTTTCCAGCAAAGAAGGAAGCGTTGTAGGTACCCTGATTCAACAGACATCTTTGCCTTAAATTTCCATTACCATGACCAGTTCTGTGATATGGCTTTTTTTAAGATATCCATGGTGGTCTGTTTAGTATAACCGTGATTTTTGGAATTGAAATGATGAAATCTCGCAGTTCTTTCTACTTTTGTATGTTTTTGAGGTAAAATGTTAAATTTTTTTAATGTTAAAATAATTTCTCATATACAAGCTTGATTTGCAGAGACATTGCAGACGGGGTAATTCTGGATATTTTGAAAACAATGATTATTTTTGCAGTTCTATTTGGCTAGAGACCGAGAAATGACATGGTCCACTTTTAAGTTAAGCTGTCAATTACCACAGAAAGGAATTTTGTATTGTGTGAACATAAAATGCACTTACAATAGAAGTACAGTATATGGGGCAATCATTGTACTCTTGCCTATAGACTTCCATTGTAAGTGCGTAGTTGTCGACACAATTTTGCATTTCCAAACTCGAAGTATGTGTCGCAATTAATGTCTCAAAAATGTATCTTATAATCCAAGTTATTTCTTATCCTGCTAAATTTTACTGTGTTGGCACAGTGTGCACAAGTCTCTGAGACAAACAGTATTGTCAACCCAATTTATTTCAAACTCGAGGTATGATTCTAAATGAATGTATCTCAAAAACTAATTTTACAATCCAGGTTATTTTCATTCTGTACTCATTTCATGTGTTGACTCAGTGTGTATAGAAATGCATTGAGAATGTTGAGAATCATTATCCAGGTTATTTTTATCCTGTATTATTTTCAGAAAAGGCAAGAAACATAACATTTTGAAAAAATCTACATCAAGCTTCTCTGAAAAGCACATCACAGCACATTTCTGGGTGTAAAGGAGACATGAACATTATTTCAGCTTTTCTTCACCAGCACCAGTAAAAACTCTAATGAGAAGGAGAACAAACAGTCAGCATAATATGACTCTATCCTTCTGTTTTATATTTAGCTGTTGAACATTAGGGTGTTGCACATATAAAAATGTGACATAAATTTTGAAATATTCTTCTCTGGTTGAAATTGAAAAGGGCCAATTGTTTACATGAACCAGAAAATTAGACATTCTCTAAGATGTTAAGTAACTTTGTATGTTCTTAATTTCATAAAAATACCCATAGGACTATAAAATATACTGTATATATACCATATATACTGTAAATATACAGTATAATATATATAGAAAAGTTTTTTTTTTTTTTTGTCTCAAATGCTTGTCATTTGCAATCCCAACATAGCACAAATGTATAAGCACTGAATGAATCAAATATTGATTGCTAAAGCATAGTGGATGGCGTATAGACTGTTTGGTGGCCATAGTATGTGCCCTACTTGAATAAAAACAGTAGGTTCCCTAGCAAGAGACACATCTCTTGTAGACGGATTTGCAGCATACAACCGACACTTGACATTCAAGTAATGCTCTTCATGCATCTACAAGTTTCCACAACATTGTGCAGATATTGCATCAGCGCTACATATGGAGTCCTTATGTCGGACAAATATAGGGCATTGATTGTTATAACAGATCAAGCCTGGGCCGAGAATCATTAACTACACCTAATCAAACGTGTTTGCAAACACGCTTTTCCTGTTCAACAGACAACAGTGGTGGTTGTATGATGTTGCTGATTACTTATCACACTGTGGCAGCGGGGGGCATGGTTGAGCGCCCGTCCGGAGAGAGAGAAAGCGGTAAGCGCGCTTACACCTGAGCTAAATTATGTCTAACACCTGTCTCTAATTCCAGTGAGCTGGGTGAGAGCGGCATATAAACAGCCACGCCACCGCCAGAAGAGAGGAGAGGCTGGCACGAGAGTCTCACGGTGATGCTATAGAGTTGTGATAGAGACTTTGTGATGATTAAGAGGCTGTGACTAGGAGCCTGTGAAGCTGAAGAAGTTACTGTGCCAGTTGCGACTGTGATACCCCTACGTTTGTGATTAAAAGCTCAGCTGAGACCTGAACCTTCCTGTCCCAGTGACCTCCTTCCCTCATACTGTGTGGTTCCCTAACACACACATTTCAGCTGGGCGTTAAAAGTCCAGTTATATCTTATCAAATATATGGATCTGTGTGTTTTAGGAGCCATTAAAGTATGCAAGCCAAACCAATTGCTCATACAGTATGCTGTTCTTTTAAAATTTAGGAGATTTCATGGAGATCTCAGTAATGTTTTATTTACTAACTTTGTCTCAGATGGTTCTTCTGAAATTCATTAGAAGAGATAAAGAGACACATGAGACAACTGCTGACAAACAGAGTAAAGTTTTAAAATCAGTATGAACAGCATAGCTCAGATGATTTGATCTTGGAAGAATTTGATTAAATGTTTCATAATGACATCTTTGACTTTTGATTGCAGACTTTGGCATCTTGGCAAATCTGACCACAATTTGAAACATTGTTGTACTGTAATCTCTTCCAAAACTTTAGAGAAGACACACGTGAGATTACTGGGGTCTCTTTCTCAGGAGAAACATCTGAGAAAGAGACTTTAAGGAGTTTAAAGAAACTGATATGCTTATGGGCTACTTCCTTATAAACTGTGCAATTTCTTTTTACTGTAATAATACTTGGACTATAGATTTTTTCTGATCTAATATATAGGATCCAAGTGCAGTTCTTTACAGTGCAGCTGCAGTTCTGCAGCTGCTTAAGAACACTGTGAGAAGAGAATGTTAATCCTTCAGGGTATTTTCCTCCACGCAATCTCTCTGCACCCTATGAGAGAAGATGGAAAAACATGTGGTCTTTAATTCATACAGTATCCTGATGTCCATTTCCCTTGACATGAGATTTTCATACTTTGTTTTGTTTTCCATTGAATCTGAAACAGGAACATCTTGCATGAAATCTTTGACATTGTGCTGGTTTTAACGAAACTGGCCCAGACTTTACTTTTTGCATTTCTTAACTAATTTTGGGAGAACATCTGAATGAATTTAAAGACACCATGAAATGCAGTCTTATTTCCTTTGTTGATGTATTTCCTACTGAAACCAAAAGTTGGGATGGAACATGTCATCATATCGTACAAAAAAACACAAAAAAACAAAACAAAAAAACAATAGAGCGCAACAGTACCTATCCACTTTTTCAGGCATCTTGGTTCCAGAAGTGTTTTTCCTATAAATTGTTTCCATAGGGATTTTATAAAATCCTTCAGAAAACAGCAATGAAGCAAACCAGCTCTGAGGGGAATCACAACCTTACAAACTTTGATTTGAAGCAAAAATTATTTGAAAATTGGTTACTAAGGTACTGCGTGCTTAACATCTTTCATGAGGGAATGAACTACACTCCCATTAAGCATAGCAAATGGCATAACTGAATAAAAATCTAACTATATATTTAAAGGGATAGTTCACCCATAAGTGAAATTCTCTCATCATTTACTCAACCTCATGCCATCCCAGATGTGTATGAATTTCTTTCTTCAGTAGAACATACACAAAGATTTTTAGAAAAATATCTCAGCTCTGTAGGTCCATACCATGCAAGTGAACGGTGATAAGACATTTGTAGCTCCAACTATCACATAAAGGAATCATAGAAGTAATACATATGACTCCAGTGTTTAAATCTATATATTCAGAAGCAATATAATAAATGTGGGTGAAAAACAGAACAGTATGTCCTTTTATGTCCTTTTTTTACTCTAATTCTCCAATTTAAATTTCACTTTCAGATGTGAAAGTGAAACTAAACAGGCACTACATGTGACTTTCAAATGTAAAAGTGAAAGTGTAGATTTAAAGTAAAAAAAGGACTTACATTTTGATCTGTTTCTCACCCACACTTATCATATTGCTTCTGAAGATATGGATTTAAAAACTGGAGTCGTATGGGTTACTTCTATGTTTCCTTAATGTGATTGTGGAGCTGCAAAGGTCTGAACACCAATCACTTGCATTGTATGGACCTACAGAGCTGAGCTATTCTTCTAAAAATCTTTGTTTGTGTTCTGCTGAATAAAGAAAGTCATACACATTTGGGATGGCATGAAGGTGGGTAAATGATGAGAGAATTTACATTTTTGGGTGAACTATCCCTTTAAAGTTGATGATCATAAAATTTTTATTGCAAAATATTGAGATACATTCAAGTATATAGACAGTTTGAGAGAGTGTAGGGAGGCCAGCTTGATTATTTCATTCGCAGTGAGTCATGGAAGTGTGCAGTCACTGCAGGTCACTGTGGCACTGAGATTTTTTGCCACACTTGTTTGCCAAGATTCTCTGATTGGTGGACATTTCTCTTCAGTAACATGGGAATTGTAGTTCTTCACCAGGAATTCTGCTATTAAACACGATTTGTAAAAAATATAGTTGAAATATAATGGGCTAATGGCTTCATCAGAAGCATATATGATTGATTAACAACCACAGAGCTCACAGTAGGTCTGTCTTTAAAGTTTTATAAGTTGAGAAAAGAAATGGGATTTTTACTTCTGGAACCAAACTGTTGCATTCTATCGGTTATACATCATTGCCATGAACCATGCTATTTGTTATTGCTAGTCAGAGGCAGGTGGTATTAGGGGAAGGGGCAGTTTTATTCCTGCAAGACAATCTGTTGAGGCGGGGGCGTGGTCGAGCGCCGATCTGTGGAGAGTGAGGCCGGGAAAGCTGAATGGTTAAGGATTTACACTTGTGCTAACAGCTGTTTGTGTTTTCAGTGAGCTGTGGCAGAGATAAAAGGGGAGGAGACAGGGGCAGGAGGTTGAGAGAGGCACGCTTCAACCACCTGTGTGTGTGTTTTTTTTTTTTTTTGAGTGTTACGCTGAAAAGTGAATATTGTTTGTAAATAAAGACTGTCCCATTTGAAAGGAGAACACTGTCTCCCACTTCCTCATTCCCTGGAACAAAGGGATTTGCTACAGTGGTGCCAAAACCCAGGAAACGAGAGAGATCGCTGTCGTTGAGTACTTGCCACTGCCGAAATTGTAAAGACACTCGCCGGCATCCACCAAATGCAACATCAGGCCCTCCTGGAGCTGCGGTCAGAACAGGAGCAATGATTCCAGGCTCTTATGCAAGCCCAGAGGACCGACAGGTGATCTGGAGCTTGCTGCCACAGGGGGGTACTCCAGCAGGGACCCCGACCACGCCCACCCTTCCCCAGATCACGCTAGCAAAAATGGGGCCCCAGGACGACCCCAAAGCTTTCATTGAACTCTTTGAGGATGCAGGTTGTAATCAGACTTCGATTCACCAATGCTTGGTTCAAGGTGAGGCTTTGGATACAGCACGCTGGGTGAAGGTAAGGTGTGTGCATGGGGATATACATGAATACCCTTTAGTGCACATTACTGTTTATTCTAGGGACAAAACATAGAATAGAGGTGGCGGTTAGTCCCCGCCTCACTCATCCGCTGATTTTGGGGACGAATTGGCCAGCATTTCAGACATTATTGAGGGGAATGTGTGCGGATGGGTCCTGCAATAGTGGAATTTGGTGTGGGATTTGTGCAGTGCGGGCTGGGGAGGTGTTGCCTGAGCCGTCAACATCAGCTCCATGTCACTCTCAGACTCTCAGCCAACCAAGCTCAACTCACCACGCACCCACTGAGAACGAACCACATTATAGCAACCACGAGGAGGTTACCCCATGTGACTCTACCCTCCCTAGCAATGGGCCAATTTGGTTGCTTAGGAGACCTGGCTGGAGTCACTCAGCATAGGTTTCGAACTAGCGAACTAGCGAACTCCAGGGGTGGTAGCCAGCGTCTTTACCACTGAGCTACCCAGGCCCCCAACTATCCCTACTTTTCAATTATTAAAGACAAGTTGTATTGGGTGACACAGGATGCCCAAACAAAAGAATATACAACACAGTTGTTAATTCCAAAAAGCTGCCGGGAAATGGTCTTCCAGGCAGCTCATTATAATCTGATGGCAGGACACTTAGGGCAGGATAAGACACTGAACCATCTCATGGACCACTTCTATTGGTCAGGAATTCACGGGGATGTACGCAGGTGGTGTGCGACATGTCGCGAATGTCAGTTGGTGAATCCCCCTGCCACCCCAAAAGCGCCATTGCGCCCTCTTCCGTTAATCGAGGTTCCCTTCTAAAGCATTGGCATGGACCTCATTGGGCCATTAGAACAGACGGCACGGGGCATCGCTTTGTATTATTCTTGGTGGATTATGCAATGCGATGCCCTGAAGCAGTGCCCCTGCGCAACATTTCAGCATGCAGTGTTGCAGAGGCACTCTTCAAAATGATCTCCCAAGTTGGGATCCCAAAAGAGATCCTAACTGATCAAGGTATCTCGTTTATGTCACGTACACTCCACGTACTTTATGAACTATTGGGGATTAAGTCGATCCACACCGGTGTTTACCATCTTCAGACGGACGGCCTGGTTGAACGATTTAATCGGACCCTTAAAAACATGGTTCGGAAGTTCGTACACAAAGACGTGTAAAATTGTGTTAAGTGGCTAGAACCCCTGTTATTTGCAGTACGAGAGGTCCCGCAAGCCTCCACAGGGTTTTCCCCCTTTGAAGTACTCTATGGCCGTAAACCTCGGGGGGTCTTAGGTGTTCTGAGGGAAAATTGGGAGGTGGGACCTTCAGAGAATAAGAATGAAATTCAATACATTCTGGACCTGATAGCAAAACTCCACATATTGGGGCAACTAACAGGAGAATTTGCTCTAAGCCCAGGAATGGCAATTCTGGCTGTATAACAGGGGCACTCAGCCATGAAAATTCTCACAGGTCCTCATGTTATTACCCACATCGAGCTCTAAATTGTTAGCCAAGTGGCAAGGGCCCTTTGAAGTCACACGGCGAGTTGGGGAAGTCTACTATGAGGTAAAACGAATGGTTAGAGGCAGAGCATGGCAAATTTACCACCTGAATCTCTTAAAACCGTGGAGAGGGGTGTTACCCATGGCTTTGGCGATGGTCATTCCAGAGAGGGTGGAGCAAGGACTTAAAAATTGCCCATTGAACCACCCCGGTCCCCTGTGGAGACCACCTCTCACCGTCCCAAGTCAATGAGATTGCCAGGTTGCAAATGGAGTTTTCCAACGTGTTTTCACATCTCACATCACATTGAGATAACCCCTGGAGTGGTGGTATTTTCCCACCCCTATTGGGTACCGGAACACAAGAAAAAAGTGATCTGGGAAGAACTCGTGGCCATGCTCGATATGGGGGTAATCGAGGAGTCCCACAGTGACTGGTCCAGCACAGTGGTCTTGGTCCCTAAGGCCGAGGGGTCGGTCCGGTTTTGTGTGGACTATAGAAAAGTTAACATGGTGTCAAAATTTGCCTTGCATTAATGAACTGCTCGATTGGTTAGGTGTGGCTCGCTTTTATTCAACACTGTATTTAACGAAGGGATATTGGCAGATCCCCTTGACTCCCATCTCTCAAGAAAAAAACAGCCTTTTCCACTCTGTTTGGATTACACCAATTTGTTTCCCTTCCTTTGCGGTTTGTTTGGGGCCCTGGCTACGTTTCAGCAACTCATGGACAAAATTCTCTGCCCGCACGCCGCATATGCTGCTGCATATCTGGACGGTATTATTATTTATAGTAATTATAATTATTAACAGTTTTATTGATTCCATATTACATATATAAAAATAATAATAATAAAAAATAACAAAATATTTAGAATCACATTATATTATTTACAACCCTTCCTCCCAAACATTAACCGCCCACCCAACATGAACAGATACCCCAGTGGTCAAACGTAATTGACAAAGACACACAAAAAGACAATAAAACAGTAGAAAATATTTAGAAATACATAATGGAAAGTATACATTCAAAAACAAAAAGGCTACAACACACACATTTAAAACAACACATCTCCTTCCACTGCCCCTCCCCGAGAGCCCTCCAAAAAGGCCAAAAAGCCACCCCATCTCTTGATGAACATATCCATGTTGCGTAGCCTTCTATATGACAACTCTTCCAAAGCCGCTACCCTGCCCATCTCCTCGTACCACTCACGAAATGAGGGGGCTGCAGCTGACTTCTGTCCTCTAAGGATAACCTGTCTGCCTATCATAACACCAGCCAGGATCCAATTCTTCATGTACTTATCCCCTATATCAATGAACGCCCAATCACCTAAAATACAGAGTCTGGGGCAAAATGAAATGTGAGTACCTAATACATTGCCCATAAAACTCTGAACCCTCAACCAAAATTCTTGAATTTTAACACATCCCCAAAAGACATAGGTTGTGTCTCCATCTTCTGATTGACATCGCCAGCAGGTGGGTGTGTCTTTAAGACCAAGCCTATGCAATCTAGAGGGGGTCCAACAGACTCTATATAAATCTTAAATTGCATATGGTGAACCCTTGCATCTCTAGATGCAGATTTGACGTTTTTTTAGAATCCTAGCCCACACTCCCTCCTCTAATGCCAAGTTTAGATCTTTCTCCCATAATCTCTTAAGAGAAGTTGAAGTTCTGTCCCCTAGACTCTGAATTAACAGGGAGTAATACACTGATGCCTCATAACCTTTTCCAAAAGCAGTAATCACCACTTCCAGAGTATCTGCTGCTTTAGGGGGGTGTAAACCACTCCCAAAAACAGTACAGAGCATGTTGTGCAGCTGTAAATACTTATAGAACTGAGATCTAGGAATCCCAAAAAGTTGAACCAAATTTTGAAAGGATCTCAACACTCCATTCTCATATAGGTCACCGAGTGTAGTAACCCCCCTCCCAATCCACTCCAGCAAAAAGGGGATTTGTTGATGCATAATTTGGGGTCCAGCCATATGCTTGAGGCAACATTTAAAAAAAAGTCCAAATTAAACAGTCTGGACACTTTTGTCCATACCGAGTTCAAGTGCAAGATAACGGGATGTAACTTAGCTTCTCCGATTAATTTGATAGAGAGGCTCTGCAATGGCGAAATAGGGACAAGAACTTCCTGTTCTATACAGAACCAGGGAGGGGCTCTCTCAGGTGGAAGCGACTAAAGAGTCAAATGTCTGAGACCGAAAGCATAATAATAAAATAAAATCTTGGGTAGGCCTAGCCCACCTTTGTCAATCAGCCTATGTAACTTATTGAAATGTAATTTGGGACGCTTACCATTCCAAATGAAGGACTTGGCTATGCTATCAAATTGCTTGAAATAAGAGAGGGGAACATCTATAGGGAGAGATTGTAACAGGTAGTTGAATTTTGGAATACAATTCATTTTAATAACATTAACCTTCCCTATCATCGATAAATATAATGAAGCCCACCTGTCCACGTCGCTCGAAAAACTTTTTATTAAAGGGTCAAAATTAACTAAATCAGACAAATTTGCTGGGAATAAAATACCCAAATACTTAATGCCCTGTTTGGGCCACTGGAAGGTGCCCGGCTGAAAGGCCTTCACTGGACAGTACACTGTCAGAGCCAAAGCCTCAGATTTAGACCAATTGACTTTGTATCCTGAGAACTTGGAAAAGGAATTAATAATTCTGTAGAGGCAGGGCATAGATCTAGTAGGGTAAGAGACGAATAATAAAATATCATCCGTGTAAAGCAGAAGCTTATGCGCCACACCTCCCGCCATCACCCCTGGAAAATCATCCTCCTTTCTTATCGCGGCTGCTAATGGTTCCAGGGCAAGACAGAACAATAATGGGGAAAGAGGGCAACCCTGCCGAGTGCCCCTATTCAGAGTAAAATGATCTGAAATTAATCCATTTGTTTGTACCGCCGCTACCGAGTGTCTATAAAGTAGCTTAATCCATCCAATAAAAGTATTCCCAAACCCATACATTTCCAAAATCTTAAAAAGATAATCTCATTCTACCATATCAAATGTCTTTTCGGCATCAAGTGAGATGGCAGTGACCGGAGTCTGATCATTTGCCACTGACCACATGATATTGATGAAATGCCTAATGTTATCAGAAGAGCTACGGCCCCGAATAAACCCCACCTGATCTATATGTATAAGAGATGTCATAACTTTACTTAATTGGTTAGCCAAAATTTTTGACAACATTTTTACATCTAGCTGGAAATTGGACGGTAACTCTTACATTCGCTTGGATCTTTGTCCTTTTTAAGAATCAGACTGATCCGGGCTTGCGTCATGGTTGGAGGAATTTTTCCATTCTTTAATGATTCTGTATAAACTTCTAACAAAAGTGGAGCCAGTACTGAGGAATAAGACCTAAAAAATTCAGCGGCAAAACCGTCTGGCCCCGGAGCTTTGCCTGTAGGCAAGGCCTTAATTACCTTGTCAAGCTCCTCCAAGGTTATCTCAGAATCAAGAGAATTTTTTGCTCCGTCATCAGTTTAGGGAGTTTTAATGGTTCCACAAAGTCTCTAATATCCTCATCGGTAGATGAAGACGTGGAACTATAGAGATCAAGATAGAATTCTTTAAAAGCATTATTAATATCAATGGCTGAGGTAAATATTTCACCACCAGCAGATTTCACTGAGGAAATCTGACTCTCTCTGATTTATATATCTGGCCAAAAGCTTCCCTGCTTTGTCCCCCGACTCAAAATATGACTGTCTTGCCCTGAATAACCAAAACTCCACTTTCTGCGACAAAATAGCATATCTGTATTTCAATCGAGTCAATTCTCTGAGGCCATCTGACGACATATCGTATATACGACAAAAAAAAAAACAAAAAAAACAGGCGTCCCGGTTTCTCGAATGGTCAAGTGTGTATTAATCACCCAGAAGCCGCATAAACAAAATACACCATGACTTACTCAGTCCATCAACTTTATAAAAGACATCCTTTGTGTAGGCATGTAGATATTTTGCAGTCATTCTTAGTATCTATTCTCAATCTGGTCGGGAACTTCAGTGTAAAAGCGATCTTCCATCCATGTAAAGGTTTCTTGAAGGAGTCATGCCACAAAACAAACTCCAGCCGCTAGGCGGAGCCAGCGCAAAAAGAAACAAAAATGTCGCCCAGCTTCCTTAGACAGCCAGAGTAAGTACAGCAATTTAATCCACTCTGGAGCTACATGAAAAACCCCAAATGGCTTACTCACTCATTGTTTCTCTAAAAGACATTGCTTGCTTTGGACACGTAAATACCCTGCGACCATCCTTCGTTTCTATTCTCAGTTTGGCTGGAAACATCAGTGCAAAAGCGATCTTCCATTGATGTAAGAGTTTTTTGCATTCCTTGAACCAATCGCGTTTCTCTCTTGTCGCATTCGCAAAGTCCAGGAACAAGAAAATATTGTGATTCTTCCAAGAAAGCTTTCCTTTGCTCCTCGCCTGGCACAACACGAGATCTTTATCGGATGATCTCAGAAATTTGGCCAGAATTGATCGGGGCCTGTCTCCCTCAGCAGATCTGAGAGCCAGAACTCTGTGAGCTCGCTCAATTTCCAGTTTATGGCCTGTTATGTCGAGCAGACTCAGGAAGAGCTCGTCCAGGAATTTCACCATGTCTCTGCCCTCTTCATGCTCAGGAATTCCAACAATTCGAATATTGTTCCTTCGATTCCTATTTTCAAGATCTTCCAATTTTTCCAAAACGTATTCCAAGTCTGTTTTGGATGTGGGCGGATTAGCGGATAATTCCCTTTCCGATGTCTCAAGATAATCGATCCATCTTTCAACTTCTGCCACTCTTGTGACCAACTCAGAGATTATGATTATCACCATAATCGATAGATGTATTACAGAGAGATCCTCCAAGTCAACAACCTTCATCAGCATCACCGAGATGTTGGACAGTTGACGCTGGATTTCTTCTCCCAATGTGCATTCCAAATCGAGTCCCCGGTTCGCAGGACCGCCAGAGGCCTCAGCTTGAACACGTAAGTGTCTTTTAATGTCTCCAGAGTCTGAGGATTTTGACTTCTTTGCCATGTTTACCTCAAAGAGCAAATATGTAACAAATATGTATCGAATCTCACCGGATTAAACATGAAAATAATTAAAAACTAGCAAAGTGTGCAGAGCCAGTCACTCACACGTCTGCTTCTCGCATGGCGTCATGGTAATTATTGGCAGTGGCATATCCAGCATCTGAGGGCCGTCCTGAGATCGTTGGACTCACAGCGAATCCGAGGAAGTGTGCAATTGGATGGGTGGAAGTACGGTATCTGGGTTTCCACTTGGGTCATGGACAAGTCCGTCTCCAAATTTGTAAGACATCAGCCATTGCGGCTTGTCCGAGATCCAAGACCAAAAAGGAGGTGAGACAGTTCCTGGGGCTGGCTGGCTATTATCGCAGGTTTGTACTTAACTATTCTGATATCACCAGTCCTGATCTCACTAAAAAGGGAACACCAGATCCGGTCCAGTGGACGGAGCTGTGCCAACAGGCATTTACACAAGTGAAAGCTTCACTCTGTGGCTGGCCACTCTTGCATTCAACTGACTTCTCTCTCCCTTGTGTGTTACAGACAGACACATCAGACAGGGGATTGGGGGCCGTATTATCCCAGGTGTTGGAGGGGGAGGAGTGTCCTGTGCTGTACATAAGTTGGAAGCTCTCGGTGCGAGAGACGAAGTACAGCATGATAGAGAAGTGTCTGGCCATCAAATGGGTGGTCCTCACCCTCCGGTACTACCTGCTTGGGCGGGTCTTCACCCTCTGTTCGGACCACGCCCCACTCCAATGGCTCCACCGCATGAAGGATAACAATGCGCGGTTCACTCACTGGTATCTGGCACTTCAGCCCTTTAAGTTTAAGGTGGTCCACAGGCCGGGGGCGCAGATGGCTGTGGCCGATTTCCTCTCTCGGAATGGGGGGAGTCAGTGGCAGGCCAGACAGCTCCCTGGCCTGAGTCGGGCGGTGGGGTATGTGGAGGCGGGGGTGTGATCGAGCGCCGATCTGTGGAGAGTGAGGCCAGGAAAGCTGAGTGGTTAAGGATTTACACCTGTGCTAACAGCTGTTTGTGTTTTCAGTGAGCTGTGGCAGAGATAAATGGGGAGGAGACGGTGGCAGAAGAGAGAGAGAGAGAGAGAGAAGCGCTTCAAACGCCTTTGTGTGTATGTTTTTTTTAGTGTTTCGCTGTAAAGCGAATATTGTTTGTCCCGTCTGAAAGGAGAATGGCGTCTCATTCCCTGGAACAAAGGGATTTGCTACACACTCTTAAATTAAAATGTGTATATCTGCCAAAAGTACATTTTGTCAACTTTTAGGGGTATGCTAGCATAGAGATACCCTCAGAGCTAACACAAATGACCCTAAAAGCCACAAAACACCAATTTGGATTTCATGAGGTCTTAAAATATAGGAAAATATTTAAGAAATGAAAATGCAAGGGGCTAGGAATGTGTACAACTTTGTGAATTATGAGCATTTCATGAGCTTTTTGCATAGTTCTGCAGGAGCTGATTACATGTTGGAAAAAGTATTGTTTATTTTGCAATATATATTTTACCCACAGAGTCATGTCATATTCATTTTCAAGGGCTGGGGGGTGAGTAGTTACAGGTCAGATTAAGGGTGCAACACTAAATCTCCCCAGGCAACAACACAGAAATCTCAGAACCATTTCAGAATCATTCAATGTTCATACTAAAATTTTACATTTTTGCTGTTCAAATCTTTTAAAGGCATCATGCAGTTTGGCAGAGATGATTAATTGTTTTCTACTGTGTCTGTTGTGCTAATTTCTCTGCGGTCGTACATCTTAAGAGCCAAGTGTCACATTTTTGTGAGTTTTATGCACTGAGGGCATACAGGCAGATGGGAATTTTGACAAAAGTCACATCTGGAATGTTACATTGAGTAATTTGCTTGCTGTTGCAAAAAGTGCATCCAAATAGGGAGGATAAACACATACCATACAGGCTGTGACAGTAACCCCGACTCTAAGCCAACCACTATAGACGAAGATAGATTGAATATTTTTAAGCTATTAAATCATTGTGATTTCACTCCTTGATGGCTAAAAGCATAAGGAAGAGCACATTTGGGCAAAATATTTTGGGTTCCTTAAAGTGAATATAAGACAAAGGCTTTATCTTGGCTAGTCTCATAAGCTACCCCATGTTCATTATCCACAAATGGGAAGGTGGTGATTATGGCAGGCACTGATAGCTATCTTTAAATTTGAGTGGGGAAGGGTGTAGTGCAAAGACCAACTTATTTGTTGACATGGCATTGCTGCAATTACCGTAGGTTGAATAATTAGCTCGGCACAGCCCAGTTTTCAATGGATTTAATATATTTGACCATTACATTCAATTAATCTAAAATAAGCTGTTTTATATAGCCTGTACACAGCTGATCTTCACTAATGACTTCATTGACTAATAAAATCAGAATGAACAACTCTTATTTTAAGATCAGCCTACGCATTGACGCCATTACAACTGAGCCTAATCAAAGCAGAACTACTTTTGCAGGTTATTTAATGCAGAAGCTTTCAGGATTTCAGGAAATTAAATTTTAATTGATATCATGCTGAGAAGACATAATAGTAAAGACATAACATCTTGCCTTAGGCATATACTTAATCCAAAAGTTACAAATGGAGTTGTAGCTGGAGTATGTAAGTTTACATTTTGCATAACTGTGATCAAATGATACATCTGCTGTATTACATTCAAGGATGTTTAAAGTCAACATGAAATGGTGTTCACAACCCTTTTTACTTCAGTAATGTGACTTATTTCCTAGTGAAACAGTATATTCAACAAGAAAAAAAAATGCAGGGCGCGAATTGGTTTTATCAGAAATTGATAAAACCAATTTTGGTTTCAGATTGAAAGTGGACTTTTCATACCAGAATGGAGCTCAATATGAGTTAGCAGTTAGCATTATGGAGGACTACTCCCCTCCAGAAAGACCGCAGGCACACAGTAATTGAAACTTAAATGTATCGGTGATGTCTGCCAAAAAGGAAAGTCATTTTAGATGAGGAGAAATTTTGATGAAAGATGACAAAAAATAATACAAATCTTGAAATTACATGCACTGATGCATCATGCAAAATAAGATGATGACTGATGCATCATGCAAAATACGATGACGAAAATGAAATAAAGTAAATAGTGTCCATTTAAATTTCATGTTGACTTAATGTCTTCAACTTTTGGGCAGAGCAATGTAAAACACAGTGCCTGAATTGACAACTTGCTTTAAAACGCAAGCACATTAATCCACAGGTTACTCCTTTCAATGTGAAAAATAAATAAATAAATAATTAAATAAACAAGCATTTTAAGAAAGAGGCTAAGAGTTTACCGATACTTTGGGCCTGTTTGTCTTCATCTCCCTATTATGACCTCTCAACCCTGCTCTATACATGTAACTCCAAGAGTCTATTAACCTTTCACCTTACGTCATGGTGAAAGCTCTGGGTCCCAGCGTGCAATGGCTGCTGAGTGCCCATTGTATATAAATACAAACCCTCTGTTTCCAGTTTATCCCAGTGGAGGTCATAGTCATATCACTTCCTCTCCATATGCTGACCTTACGTTCCAGTGAACTGAGTTTGTGCACGAGCAGAGAGATGACACAAACAAACTTCACTTTTATGTTTCCCTGCTAAAAAAAAGAAGAAAAAAAAAATTCCATAACATGGTACTCTGGTGTTACAGAAAGGCTCTTTGACTAGCTTAACCAGCATGAGTTCCTTGGTTAAGCAGCATTACCAGAAAAAACAATACTGGTCAACCAGCTTTACCATCAAAGGTTTGCTGGTGAACAGCATAGCTAATATGTTAGTCTACTAGCATTTACCAGCTTAGACCAGCACCAAACCAGCAATTATCAGTCTAAACCAGCACCAGATCAGCATTTGCTAGCCCTGACCAGCACCAAACCAGCATTAACCAGCCTAAAACAGCATCAAACCATCATTTTTCAGCCTAGACCAGCAGCAAACTAGCATCACACAGCACAGACTAGCACTAACCAGCATCAACCATCCTAGAATGGCACCAAAACAGCACTAACCAGCCTTAATCAGCACCAAACCAGCATTTACCAGCCTAGACCAGCAACAAACCAGCCTAAATCAGCATCAAACAAGCATTAACCAGCATCAACCAGCCTAGACCTGCACTAAACCAGCACTAACCAGCATAGACAGCACCAAACCAGTATTTACCAGCCTAGACCAGCACCAAACCAGCATTACCAAGCATAGACTAGCACTAACCAGCATCAACCATCCTAGAATGGCACCAAAACAGCACTAACCAGCCTAAGCCAGCACCAAACCAGCCTAGATCTGCATGAAACCAGCATTAACCAGCATCACCCAGCCTAGACCTCCACTAAACCAGCACTAACCAGCATGGAACAGCACCAAGCCAGTATTTACCAGCCTAGACCTGCACAAAACCAGCATTAACCAGCCTAACCAGCACTAACCAGCGTCAGCCAGCCTAGACTGCCCCAAACCAGCATTAACCAGCCTAGACCAGCACTAAACCCGGATTTACCAGCCTAGACCAGCACCAGTCCAGCACCAAGCCAGCATTACCAGCCTTGACCAGCACCAAACCAGCATTTACCAGCCTAGACCAGCACCAAACCAGCCTAGATCCGAATCAAACCAGCATTAACCAGCATCATCCAATCTAGACCTGCACTAAACCAGCACTAACCAGCATGGAACAGCACCAAACCAGCCTAACCAGCTCTAACCAGCCTAAACTAGCACTAACCAACATCAACCAGCCTTGACCAACACCAAACCAGCACTAACCAGGCTAGACCAGCACCAAACTAGCAATGACCAGCCTAGACCAGCACCAAACCAGCATTAACCAGCACTAACCAGCATCAAGCAGCCTAGACTGACACCAAACCAGTACTAACCAGCCTAGACCAGCAGCAAACCAGCATTAACCAGCCTAGAGCAGCACCAAAACAGTATTAACAAGCCTAGACCAGCCCCAACCCAGCACTAACCAGCATAAACCAGTCTACACTAGGAGTGTAATGGTTCTCGGTAAAAAACAGAATCCTACGGTTCACCACCCACGGTTCAGGAAGCATTGGTACCATGATCGGTTCACCTCAAGTATAATGATGCATCTGGAGCACAAGTTTTGGTCAAGAAAACAAAGCATCAAACAGACAGGCACAGTTACAACCTCTGCTGATGCACCTGAATGGATCTGTAGATGGATACACTCCGCCTGTGTTTCACGTGGGTCAAATTGATGACATTACTGTTCTGTAAGCATTGTGTGTAGTTGAAAATAGCAAGTGGCGAAAATGAGCCGCTGATAGAGAAGCCCCATGCGTTTCTCCTTTCTGGGAACATTTTCTTTTTGCAGTCAGTTACAACAGCGATGGTCAAAATACATTTTTAAAACAGGCACGGTATTTAGACATTGCTCGGTGCAAGTGCTGTATACTGGTAATACATGTCAATAATGCACGTGAGGGTTTATTTAAAACGCGCACGCAAATTCTTCCTATTTTCTCGTGTGGCTGTAATCTATCACGAGCATCAATAATGAGCTTTGATTAATGGCATTAAGATGCCGTTATAGTAATACATAGATACATGATTAATCTTTTATGCTGACATCACCCAGGGAAAGTGCCACAGGTGAGCCGAAACTGCACACACTCCCTTTCAGTGCTAATTCGGACAGACATGAAACAATAACTAAGGGTCAGGGCTGGATTGGTAATCTGGCATACCGGGCATTTTCCGGTGGGCCCGACGCACTTTGGGTGGACTGGCCATCGGGAGAACGGGTCCGGCCGCGAAATGGATCGAATGGGCCGCGATAAGCTGAAATGAACTGCCACATTATGCAGAACGGGCCACAAAATGGTGCCACGATATGCCGAAGGACAGCGAACCCCCCCTGCTCAACAACTTTTGGGCCAATTCCTATGTAAAATCCTGGGCCGATTTCTCTTCCCAGTCCACCCCTGCTAAGGGTGCTTTCACACTTGGATCGATTGCTTAGACCAAACCCGAGTTCGTTTCCACCCCCCCTCCCCCCTCCCCCTGCCCCCACTGGTCTCTGTTCACATCATATTTTTTGAGTCCGAACAGCGGTCCGATAACGTCATCAACTTGAGTACAAGCGGCAGCTGTTTACTACTGTAAATAGGCAACAACTCAAGAAGACATCAGCTTCACAGTGTTATTGAAATATTCATCTCTTTGGATTTACCACCAAAACTTTACAAGCACAAAATGACAATTATGTTTGTCTGCCATGGATGCATTGAATGTGCAATGATGTAAAGGATATTAGCGTTTGTCTGCTGCAAGCCAGCGGATGCATTGCAAGAGTGAAGTATGAGAGCTGCTCTCTGAAGGTGATTTATTTGGACACAAGCTGGTATGAGAAAATCATTATACCATAATAATTGCGATCAGGAGCCTGCAAAGACGCGAATTATACGCCATCCATAAGGGTTCACTTCCGCGATTTGGTACGATTGCATTCGTATTAGCAACGAACCGCACCAGAGTTCACATGAACCGTACCCCAGACCACCTTTTCAAGTGGACACGGGTGCAGTTTGCAGGTGCGGACCCGAGTTCGGAAAACAGCGTTCACATCACCCAAATGAACCGAAATTTTACGTCATTCGAACTCGGGTGCACACCAAAAGTGTTAATGTGAATGCACCCTAAGGGTGTGTTCACATTTGTAGTTTGGTTCTCTTGGTCCTCTTGGTCTGAACCAAAATAGAAAATGATACATTTAGTCCTGGTTCGTTTAACGTTCACACTGGCATTTTTAACACTGAACCTAACGAAACAAAACAAAAGGCATCAGGAAAAAGTCACAAACTGATTGGACAGCTTTTATGATGTATATTTTGCGACGGAACTTGCCGAACATCCAAAACAATGCTGGCTGCTGGGCGAAATGCACTCGTTATATTTATATATGTATATATGGCGGAATTTTTACAAGCTGAGAACAAACGAAGAGCTAATAAATGTGAAAGGAGTCAAAACAGCGCCAGGAATTCCTCCATTGCACACAGATATGTGATATGCTGCAAGGACGGCTGACGGTGGTTCCGATGCCTGTACCGAACTGTAATGGGCAACATAGATCCTATGATGAGAAGAACCAGGTATGCTTGAGGTCAGAATTAGGCAAATTACTTCCTGTTTTTGGTCCGTTTAGATGTCTTTGGTCCATGTTGCATTCATATATCAATCAAACTGCACCAGAGTTCGTTTGGAAGCGGACCGAGACCCACTACTCAGGTGGTTTAAGTCCGCTTGTTTGGTGCGCACCAAGGTTCAGGTGGCAGCTTTCACAATTGTTCAAATGAACCGAACTAACAGAGCAATTGCACCAGAGTTCATTTTAATCAAACCAAACCTGCCAAGTGTGAACACACCCTTAAAGCACTTGGGGTGTTTATGTGGGATTTCCACGTATGATTAAAATACTTGAGCAGCATTATCACAACATCCCTTCTCGTATGCATTTTAATAGCAAGGCTATTCCTTCTATAGTGATGTACAGCTTCCGAATATTGAATATATGTTGAGATGAGTTTGAAGTGCAGTTTATGTTGATGCATGTAGCGTATTAGTGCAGGTATTAAGTTAAAATGTTGATTTAGTAATTAGAGAATTTTTTTTTTTTTTAGTTATGGACCCTGAAGAAAATTAATCATGGTTTTACTATAGTAATAATTTAGTAACCATGACTGATGTCACCATGGTTTTGTGAACAGAAATCATGGTTTTGATACAATTAACCATGGTTTTATAACATTAATACTGTAGTTTCTGTATAGTTACCATGATTTTACTATATATTGTAACCATGACAGTAACCATGTTTATATTGTGGTTACTATGATTTTACTACAAATGCCATGGTTAAACTATGGTTACTGTTGTATAACAGTGATTGTTATTCAAGGGCAAACCTGTTGAAGCGTTTACCAAATAGATTATTCTTGTCAGTGTTTTGGTCTTGTCATGTTTGACTTTGTACACTAGGTGTCGCCATTGTGTTCTCCCTGTGTTTCCCATGCTTGTATGTTATTATTCATTTCACCTGTGCCTCTTTTTTCAAAGTTGTATTTTTTTGTTTGTTTTTTGCTCAGTTTTTGGATGTGAGTACACTAGTCTTGTTCTGTGTGTCTCTCGTGTCTCTGTGGATTACTGACGCCATTGTTGGATTACTTTCTGTTCTTTGGATTTAATTTCTTGAAATACTTTTGTTCCTTGGATTTATATTTTTTGGAAACCTTTGGATTTTTCACTGCTGATGAACTTATTATTAAAGACTTATTTTATTTTTATCCCTGACTTCCTGTGTTCTTTGCACCTGGGTCCATATTCCCCATTTCCCATGTGCTCAGTTCCCTCGACCTTGCGTCATCCCCGAGTTTCTGATAGAAAAACTGAGCCATTCCATGGACCCAGCAAAGAACCCCATTGCTCAGGAACTGGTCGGTGCCGTAGCTCGATAGGAGGCCGCTCTAGCACAACATAAGACCCTGATGGCTAGACATGATGGACTATTGGCTGAGTTTAGGTCTATTTTCAAGGAAATTGTTCTACGACTCCTCAACCACCTAACCCATACTCAGTTTCCGAGCACCCAGACAGGCAACCCTGTCTCAGTCCAGCAGCTGAATCTCGCCTTCCTCCTCCTCAGCACTTCTCCGGAGACCCCACTGCTCTTTGTTCCCAGTCTCCTGCGGCTCTCAGTTTCAAGCCTCCTGCAGCTCCTAGTTCTCAGTTTCCCACAGCTTTTAGTTCCCAGTTTTCCACTGCTCATAGTTCCCCTTTATGCCGTGTCATAGCCGGTCCTTTGCTTCTCGAACCTTCCATGGCAACACCCAAGCCTCCCACTGCTCCCTCGCCTCTCGAGCCTTCTGAGCCAACGCCTGCTATGACCCTAGAGCCAGCGTTGCAAGCCTCGTCTGCCCCAGAGCCAGCTTCTGCTGTGCCCTTTGACCCTGAGTTCTTGCCCACCCATATCCCCACCCTTTGTGCTCCTGCTCCAGTCAGCCTGTTCCTCCCGAGTCACTGGTTCGACATTTGCCTCCTTTGAAACTGCAGTCAAGAGGAACTTCTGATCCTCCGACTCCGCCTAGACCCTCCGAGCCCTGGACTCCGCCTTGGCCCTCCGACCCTTCGGTTCTGCCTTGGCTCTTTATCCCTTCAGCTCCACCGTGGTCCCTCAGCCAATCAGCTTCTCCGGGTTCCCTCGTCCCTCCAGCTCCGCCTTGGTCAGTTGGTCACCTGGTTCTGCCTTACCTCTCCGATCCTTCGGCTCCTCCGGGGACCTCTTTCCCTATGGCTCTACCTTGGTCTCTCCAGCTCCACCTCTGTTTTCCAGTCCCCCAGCTCCACCTTGGCCTTCCGAGCCTTTGTCGCTCCCTTGGCCCTCCGAGCCTCTGGCTTCACCCTGGCCCTTCGAGCCTTCAGCTACTCTCCAGACACTAAGTTCCCCAGTTCCGCCCCTCGAGCCTCTCACGGCTCTGACTTCTCCAGCTCTGCCTCTCGAGCCTCTCACGGCTCCACCTCCCTTGGCTTCACCCTGTGAGCCTCCCACGGCTCCGCCCTCAGAGTCTTCAGTGGCTCCGCCCGCCCCTCCTGAGACTCCCCCTCTGGGAACTTCACTTCCTGATTTCTCCGTGACTCCACCCGCTCTGGAGAACTCTAGTCCTGGCCCTGTGGCCGCCTCCTGACCCTGTTCCTGCCCTGTGGGCACCCCTCAGGCCTCCTGGCCCTGTTCCTGCCCTGTGACCGCCTCCTGGCCCTGTCCCTGCTCTGTGGCTGCCTCCCAGGCCTCCTGACTCTGTCCCTGCTCTGTGGCCACTTCCCAGGCCTCCTGGCCCTGTTTCTGCTTTGTGGTCACCGCTCTGCCTCCATCTATTTTTGGGCGTCAGGAGCCGCCCATTAAAGGGGAGGTCCTGTCAATGTTTTGGTCTTGTCTTTGTTCACTAGGTGTCACCATTGTGTTCTGTGTTTCCCATGCTTGTTTGTCATTATTCATTTCACCTGTGCCTCATTTCAGAGTTGTATATAAGTTGCTGTTTTTTTTTTTTTTTTTTTGCTCAGTTTTTGGATGCGAATTCACTAGTCTTGTTCTCTGTGTCTCTCGTGTCTCTGTGGATTACTGCCGCCATTGTTGGATTACATTCTGTTCTTTGGATTTAATTTCTTTAAATACTTTTGTTCCTTGGATTTATGTTTTTTGGAAACCTTTGGATTTTTCACTGCTGATGAACTTTTTGGAATCTATACTGAGTTTTCGTTTGGATTAAAACTTTATTTTATTTCTATCCCCGACTTCCTGTGTTCTTTGCACCTGGGTCCGTTTTCCCTGTGCTCAGTTCCCTCGACCTTGCGTCACCCCCGAGTTTCTGACAATTCTTTGGATTTGGCAGTAATTCTTTTTTTTTAACAAAGCAAATACCGAACCGTACTGAAACCTTGACCCTAAAACCATGATACAAACAGAACCGTAAAAAATTCAAACCGTTGCACCCCCTAGTCTACACCAAAGTGGTCTTATCAAAGTGGTCTAAATCTGTTTTAAAAGCAAAAATATTCATTATTCATTATTATAGTAAGTGTGCCATACATGAAACAAACTTATTCAAATTATTCTGAAACTATTAATTTTACTGTCATTTATTATAAGTTGCATTGCCAGGGCAGCCACTCACAACACAAAGTCATTGTGGCAGCAAGTTTTGCACAATTCATATTTTCTTCAGGAAATTTAAAAATCTTGTTGTATTCTATTAGTTAGGGAGGTTAGTCTATTAAACTGACAAATAAATGGCATTTGTCCTAAAAGAGGTAGAAAATTAACACCAAAAACTTCCCATGTCAATGTTTAAGAGCCTTTTAGAGAAAGTGTCTGTGCAATGACCACCCTCACCTACAGGAAGTGAGAACTGGAATGGAATTAAATGGACTGTAGGCTCAGTTTGCTTGTGTAATGACTGGGAGCAGTTGGTATGGATGGACGCTGGGTGCAGGGGGAGGATGGAACCGTGAGGCCCCATACTTCATGGTTTCATGGCCTCTTTGTCTATGTAATAATTTTTTTCTATTGGGCTTTCAGACCTGCGCTGAACAAGGCATGACTAAATCAGTCACAAAGCCATTTATTCGTCTAGGCTTTGAGGATATGAGATTGAATCATGTCAGTTAGATTACGAACTAGATGATCTTATCTTATTAGGATGGAGATAGGTAAATAGGGATAAAAATGGAAGTAAATCTCCATCAATAACATGGAAACATGGCAATAACCTTCTAAATCGGTCACATTTGAGGTTTCATCTAGCTTACAATACTGCAGGCAGGCAGCTATCTATGTAGACAGTAGACAACAAGGCAGCTCACTAGGTTTTGGTACAGAGCCCTTTTCCCTTTTTTCTCTATTAGCAGTCAGTACAATAATGTGATGAAACAGGCGCACAGGGGTACAGACAATCTATCTCTAGTAACATTAGTTGCTTCAGCTCTCGCTATTTTACTCCTACTCGTCCAGCCACGCCATAAATCAGTCAAAAAGGAAATCCCTCTTTTGTTCCTCAAGGAAACCCAGAGAACGGTTGAGGCGGAAGGATGTGTCACAGTATTTCAAACAGCTGGAGAGTGCTGCTGAAGCCGCTGTTTGATAAACCTGTTTGGATAGCGTTGACCACTTGTTGTGTCAGATCTTCTGAATAAACCAACAAATCAAGTGTAGGTTCCTCATGATGTCACAAAAGAAACAAATGCACTCTACAAAGACTAAAGCAATGTTCGAAAAGCCAATTTGAAACTGTATATAATATAATATAGTTAAATTACAGTCAAGCAACCTTTTTGAAAAAGAAGTCAGCTAAGCTGCTAACAAAAAGTTGCTAACTACTTTGAAGCTGCTTAATGCGTCAATTTATTTTCAAATTAGAAAATATATAAACAGATTATGTGATTTATAATTTAATCCAACCATTATTTATGAGTCTTAAAAACAATGAGGTTTTTAATTTATCATAAAAATCTTCATATATTTTCATATATGTAACATTTATTTTCCCAAATGGCTACTAGTGGAATTTGATTGTGTACATACAGTATGAACTATAATTTTATATAGGCTTTACGTTTAGGCCTACATATGGCAGATAAATACAGATCAAATTTACTCTAAATACAACTAAAGAAAACTAGAAAATAACTGAGTTGAAAACATAGTAATGAAAAGCATTCCTCGCTGGGATTCCACACTGGGACTTCAGTGTAATAGGGATAGGCGGATCAACTGATACTTCCGATATTGTTGTTGTATCGAGAATAATGATTCTCACAAAAATATTGCTACTAAAGTCTTTCTTGTTAACTATTGATATTATTATTTAGTAACTATGAAAATTACTGCATATCATAAGCTTCGAAGTAAAAAAAAATATTATATTAACAAATAGAGTAGGATGGTAACTATTTCTTCTACCGTTCATCTTAACACGCAAAATGCTGAAAGACAGCATTAACGCCACTCAATCATAGTGCTCATTCAGTGCTGTGAGAGCAGTGTTGGCTGAGGTAATGACAGAAAAATAGACAAACAGCATCTGGAGTTAATGTTCACTAAATAACGACAAATCTAAACGTAATTTATTGTAATGGGTTGTGTGACATTTCTTACAAGTTAATTTAAATTATAAGTCATTAAACATTGATAATGTTCTGCAATTGTTGTTAATAAATGACACCCTTACAAAACTTAACCATGGTTTTAGTCAGCCTGATCTCATGAACATTACGTGGCAGTGGCAGCATATTTGCAAAATGAAATTACGTGCTTTATTACACTGTAGTTTCCCAGTGAAATGTCCAGCGGGTGGTGCCAAAAGCGAGTAAAATGGTGTCGTAATCAGACAAGGTTTTAAAGGTGAATATTACATGGAGATTTTAATGACTAAAACATACCTCCTTAACCTAAACCTAAATAATAGTGATCTAAAAATTTTTGGGGGGGCCTGGGTAGCTCAGCAAGTAAAGACACTGACTACCACCCCTGGAGTCACGAGTTCGAATCCAGGGCGTGCTGAGTGACTCCAGTCAGGTCTCCTAAGCAACCAAATTGGCCCGGTGGCTAGGGAGGGTAAAGTCACATGGGATAACCTCCTCATGGTCGCTATAATGTGGTTCGCTCTCGGTGGAGTGCATGGTGAGTTGTGTGTGGATGCCGTGGAGAATAGCGTGAAGCCTCCACACGCACTATGTCTCTGCGGTAACACACTCAACAAGCTACATGATAAGATGCGCGGATTGACGGTCTCAGACGCGGAGGCAACCACCACGAGGACCTAGAGCGCACTGAGAATTAGGCATCCCAAATTGGGGAGAAAAAGGGGAGAAAAACAATAGTGATCTAAAATCAAATAAGAGGTGAACAAAACAGACATTCTTACCCTAAACCTAACTAATAGAGTACAAAATGAAAAGCACATTTTACGAGGCAACCATGTCATTTCATGGCACTTCTACGGTATTTTTGTTTCATGTTTTAACCTTCGTGTTTGGCTTCAACCGTAGACCTCCAAGTCCTAAGACCAACAATTTCTCAGGTGAGTTACCTCACAAGCTAGTCATTTTGGAATAAGTGTATGAATGTTGGTGAGTCTGTAATAAAAGCATTAAAATGTATCGTTTCTCAAATGATGCATTCTAGTAAAAGTGTTTCGATATCATAACATAGCAGTGTGTAATTCAAAATCGTAAGTCATAATCAGCTGTTGTAGTCATGATTTGTGTGAAAGTGAATAAAACACACAGTTGTTGTAGTGTTCTAGTGTTCATTTCAGCAGAAAACGGTGGCGAAATGCAGTACGTGGCACGTAAAACTCAGTTTGCAAAAATGTAGTTATACTAACAATCATTCTATGAGACTAGACTGGTTTTTAGTATAGTAGGCTAATATTGTAATGACCATGACTGTAATACCCATGTTTTATTTTTTTAAGTTTTGGCAATTTTATTATAGTAATATTTTAGAAAACATGGTTAGTTTTGTGATTACTATGGTTTTACTGCAAATACCATGGTGAACTATGGTTACAGCAGTAAAACCATGGTTAATTTTCGTAAGAGAAAAAAAATAGAAGTCTAACAATTTTCCATTTAGGCCTATAAAAATATGGCTTTTAAAAATAATGTTTAAAACAACCCATTTTATCTAAAAAAAAAAAACTAAATCCACAGGTATTGGTATTTAATAGAGGCTTTGGTATCGGTATTGGTCTTGATAGTACCTGGTATCGGATCAAAAAGAAAACAAGTGGTATCGGCCATCCCAAACCTGCCCTCACTAAAATGAATCGGATTCTCTGATGCTACAAATGAGAGAAAGGGACAATCTAAGAGAGCGCACTTTGATTATTGCCTTCTCGTGTGGCTATAAATCTGCATGTACAATACAAAGTGACTGAAACACACATTAAATAAAAACACTTAGTCACGCTACACCACTACTTATTGTAAAAAGTAGCTTGTTAGGCTACTTGAAAAGCTACACTATTTTAAATACAGCTTCAGAAAAAGATGTATTTAGATGAAGAAACACTTCTCAGTTTTTTTTATTACAACGCTGTCCAGTGAAAGTGTAAGATCAGGACTTTGATTTCTTTTGAAACAGAGGCTAATGATTAAGAGTACAGGATGAGCCCTGGTGTGCTGGCCGGTGTTTGGACTGACTAATGGATGGGAGTGGAAGGGTTTAGACTAATTGCCACCATGCTGAGCTCCCCAGGGAATCAATGGGTCAGTCCAACAATGGACAAGAGGTCTGACCACCAACACACTTCAGGCTTGATTTGATTTATCCCACATTAGATTATGCCCTCTGAGACCAGACAGAATGTCCCACTGGACAATAATCACCAACTGGAACAATATCACGCTATAATTCATAAGTCAGATCTTTTCTTCTCTAAGTCAGACTTGAATTTAAAATATGATTGTGTAATTATGTACCTTCTTACTGTGGTATTATAAAGAACCAAAAGTAACTATTCGAGAGATTTGTTGAATCCTTTCGAATTTGACATTTCATGTAGTATAAAAAATACTCCAAAATAAATTATAACAAAAATAAGAAACACAATTAGTTCAATAAAATCCAATGAAACTTGGTGTTATGTGGCGACTAATTGTTTTTCCACTTTTATTTACAGTATTTTATTTTTTGTTTGCAAAAACATGCTTTAAACAATGTTTTAAGATAACTAACAACTAAGCAATTATCAAGTTTGTAGCATTTTTGCATTCTTTTTCCAAAGTGAAAAAAACAAAAACAAAAAACATACAGAAATCTGATATATGACAATACTGTATAAAACATATATATAAAATATGTGGTTTTCACTGATATAAAAAGTCACATACTTATACATATATGGAACATATATTTCAAAATACAACAGAAATATCAGTTGTCATTTATGTAATATATATTTTTCTAAATACAAGTGGAATTTTAATATTTACAAGTATGCTTAAGTATATGAATGATCATTTTATCTATACAGTATTTTCAAACAGTATATGGCCATATATCAGATTTCTGTATGGGATGTATAAGTTTTCTTTAAGCATTTTTCCAGCATTACATTGCATCACATACATTTGTTACATTAACAATCATCTAATGCAATGAGTGTCATGTGGACAGCAGAGGTGTTATCTGAGGGGTTTGTGTTCACGTGTCATCAGTTTGCTTCTGTTTTAGTCAGTGTCGTGTGGAGAGAAAATGGGGCACTATAAAGACACAAACACCTACCGTAAAAAACAGCCATTCCATCAAATAAAGCCTCTTCTCAGCACACCAAACAGACCATTAAACGCTGTGGGGACTGCACTAACCACAGTCAAAGCAAACAATGTCGTTTAGGCCACCACAACCCATAGGCTGTAAAAGTCCCCTGTGAAATGTGTCAGACCAAACTGAGATACAGTTACGCCCCAGGAGTGCATGAAGACTATGTAATTCAGTCACAGTTAAAGGCCTTCCCAAATGACCTCACACTGTCAGTCTTACTATAGAAAAATCATAAGGAGAAGTTAAAACATATTACAATGCAAAAAAATGACAGTAAAATGTCAGATGTAATACCTTTAATTGGGTTTATGCTTAAAACAAGTTACAAAATAAACAGGACAAATTACACATTTTCAAGATACATTTTCAGAAAACAAGTCTATTTCTAATGAATATCGTATGCAATTTAACTTATTTTAAAGATATTTGGATATTTTTACTGGAAAACAAGACAAAGATAGTGATTAAGAATATGGCTTTTTGCAGTGTATTAAATTATTATTATACAGTATTAATAATTACATTATTTTAAATTATATTAAGTATGCACAAAAGGATAAGAAAAAATCTATTTGATTGTATTTTATTCATGTCAGAGTCACCTCAAAATCAAAAAATAAATTATATTTTGCAGGAAGAAAATTAAAGGAATGTTCCGGGTTCAATACAAGTTAAGCTCAAGTGACATAATTTATGACATAATTTTGATTACTAGAAAAATTCATTTCAACTCCTTCCTCCTTTTCTTAATAAACAAAACAAAAATGGAGGTTACAGTGAGGCACTTACAATAAAAGTGAATGTGGCCAATGTTTGGATGGTTTAAACACAGAAATTTGAATATAATAATTTTATAAATGCACTTAGATTAACACTTCTGTTAAAACTCATGTATTATTTGAGCTGTAAAGTTGTTTAAATGTTCCTTTTTACAGTCATTTTAGTGTTTTAGGGTTTGATGACATTACATTGTCATGGGAATGAAGGTGTAAAATTGGTCATAACTTTACACAGAAAAGTGTAGTATGCGATTTTATCACACTAAAATTATGTTAACATGCATATCCTTTATGTCTTGTGGCTATACTTTTGAAACAGTGAGTATTTTAACGTTCAGAAATTGGCCCCATTCACTTCCATTATAAGTGCCTCACTGTAACCTCTATTTTTTCTTTTTTTAAAGAAAAGGAGGAACGAGTCGAAATACATTTTTGTGATAATCAACATTATGCCACAAATGCTGTAAATAGACCTTTTTCACACTCTGGGTTTTGGAATGCAGAAGTAAATGATTGCAGGGTAAACTTCGACAGTGGTGAATGGGAGTGAATGGGAGACCACAGCAGATATTATTTTCACTTACCCATTTGCTCCAAGAGCAAAAGAAAAAGTCCAATATTACATTTGAATGACTTTCCAGAAGATTAAAAAAATAGAGAACGGTGGATTAAGTCAGATGTGAGAAGATGCCAAATTTATTGTCACTCTCTCAGCAGCTGTAATCAAACACCCTCTCAGCTGTAGTAATTCATTTTTTAAAACTAATTATAGGGTAATATAACACAAAGCATAATGTTATAAATGTACACTCAATATTTAAAAAAAAAAATTATCATATAAAAAAGTTTGCTAGGTTTAGACTGCTAAATAAGGTGGAAATGCGTCATCACGGTCTGTGAAAAAGGTCTGTTGAGCTTAACTTGTATTGAACCTGGAATATTCTTTAAAGCATGACAACATTTTTGCTAATCAAAATTTACATGCTGTATAACACTATTTGCTGCAGTTTTCCATTGAAATTTCCAGCTGGGGGCGCCAAAAGCAAGTAAAATGGTGTCGTATTCAGACGTGGTTTCAAGGTGAATTTTAGATATTTTTTTTAAAACATATCTCCTTAACCTAAAACTTTTGCCTGAACCTAACCAATAGTGTTTTAAAATATATATGAGACATTTAAAAAAGACATCCTTACCAAATCAATGCCTAAACTTAACCATGAGTGTTTAAAATATACATGAGAACTTAAAAAAGACATCCTTACCTTATCAATACCTAAATCTAAGCATTAGTGTTTTAAAATGCAGAAGCGAAATGAAAAAGCACATTTTCTGAAGCTACTACCTCATTTCGTGCCGCTTCTATAACTCTGCATTATGTGTCAGCTTGAGTTCATTGCTGATTCAAACGACCTATCAGATGAGCTACTGCGTAAACTATTCATGTTGGAATAAGTATATATATATATATATATATATATATATATATATATATATATATATATATATATATATATATATATATATATATATAGGTGAGTCTGTAATACAAGCTTTAAAATGTATTGTTTTTCAAAAGATGTGTTTGAGTAAGTGTGTCGATATCATAAAATAGCAGGGTCTGAGTAATAGAGAGAAAAATAAATATTTATAAAGTCATAATCAGCCATTAAAGTTGAGTGAAAGTGAATAAAACGCAGTTGTTGTAGCGCCCCTAGTGTTCATTTCACCTGGAAACTGCAGGGAATTTTACCTGGAGACACGCATAACAAGTTTTGCAAAAATGTATATAGAGTCACATTTTCATTATGAGACCAGGTTGATATTTTTGTACTGTTGACTGGGGTTTTGTCCTCACAGTTGGTGGTCTGTAAAGCTGTTTTGGAACTTCTCTTCGGGTACATCTAACAGAGCTGAAATGGTGGGTAGAGAAAAGTTACATTGTCAACTTCTAACAATAATTATTGAAATATTTTTTTCTTTATAATATTTTAATAATTTATTTTGGGTTTACTACAGTGACAATTTAAAAGCCAATTATTTAATTCTGCAAACATCATGTCTATAGTATCATGCTTACTATTTTTTCTCACACAGTGTTAATGGGGCTTTTTACATAACAATGTATATATATATATAAAATGGGAAGGGGTTTCCTGGCAAGGTGATCATCATATTTGGGGGTCCTTGTCATCAAAAAGTTTGAAAACCCTATTGGCATTTTTTCATGTTAAAGTAATGAGAATTACAGGTTAAAATGTGCTAAACTGTCATGAAAATAATATTCGTCTTTGTGGTCCAAAGATCTTTATGCAATATATGAAAAAAAAAAATATAATTTATTTATTTTTTTGCCTCAAACATTGTCTGTCTTGCCATTATTAACGATAATAATTATAATAACAATTTTAAGGCTATGCTATATGGTCAATGCAATCGTATCATTTGTACTTGAGTGCAGATGTACATCCATGACTTTCTGTGTATGTACACCAGATGATATGTTACATGCCACATTATCAATAACTCTCTCACAACCCTGTTTCAATGTTTTCTTCTGAATGGTTAACATTTTTCTCAGATGACCAGGACTAAAAGCTCATGCATGTCCGGGGTAATTAGAGCTGTCCAGCTGTATTGTGCTGCTGAGAACTGCTAACAGCTGTCCCCGAGCAATGGCCACTGACTCATTATTGGGGCATTCTCTGCCTCTCTTTCAGTTCTTCATCTGTCCAAATTCAATATTCCAACAGACTTCACTGGCATGATAATCAGATTTACATAATCTTACAGATAAGATTTACATGGCCAAAACATGTCATTCCAAACCTGTATGACTTTCATTGTTTCGTGGAACACAAAAGGTGAATTTTGGCCTTTTTTCTCTTAATATAATTAAGAGAATGAGGACTGGCGCTGTCAAGAACAAAAATTATAAAAAAAACACAATAAAGTGGTCCTTACAATCCTTTGAGGCCATAGGAAAGCAGGTTTGTGAGAAACAGACTGAAATTTAAGTTGTTATTCACTAAAAAACTTGACATCTGCCCTAGCTCTCCTTATATGGAAAGATTGGCCAGAATATTCTTCAGAAATTCACCTTTTGTGTTCCAGAGAAGAAAGAAATCCACACAGGTTTGGAACGACATTAGGGTGAATACAATTAAATTTCATTTTCGGCTGAACTATTTCTTTAATAAAGCTACTCTCTTACTCTGTTGCCCCTCTTGGCTGCATGTGCAGGTGGGCTTGGGGTCTGGCAACATTCGGCTCAGGGCCAGCATGCTGCACTCCAGCCAATGAATAAATGTGAGCATTGCTCATTCAAGCCTGACAGCAAGGGGTCTGGAACCCGCAGAGCCAGCCGACTGAAAGGAAAGTGTGAGAAGGAATGTTAATGGCTTTTAATTAAGGATGGCTCTGATAAGGAGGTATGGAGAGTCCACATTGATTTACAGGGGTCTGTTTACCGGCCCTGGAGGGGTGTTTGCACCTGAGGAACGTTTAATCGATTGGCCTGGCAGGGGGGACTCACTAGTTTAAGAATCAGAATGAGCTTTATTGCCAAATAAGTATATACATACACATACAAGGAATTTGTCTTGGTGACAGAAGCTTCCAGTGCACAAACAATACAACAACAAGAGATAAAAAATAAAAATAAAAAGCGAATAGAAAATATAAGTATATATAGAAATACACAATTAGACAAATTGGGTCAAACGTTTTGGGTAGCCTTCCACAAGCTTCTCACAATAATTTGCTGGAATTTTGTCCCATTCCTCCAGACAGAACTGGTGTAACTGAGTCAGGTTTGTAGGCCTCCTTGCTCGCACATGCTTTTTCAGTTCTGCCCACAAATTTTCTATCGGATTGAGGTCAGGGCTTTGTGATGGCCATTCCAACACCTTAACTTTGTTGTCCTTAAGCCATTTTGCCACAACTTTGGAGGTATGCTTGGGGTCATTTTCCATTTGGAAGACCGAGCTTTAACTTCCTGGCTGATGTCTTGAGATGCTGCTTCAAAATATCCACATAATTTTCCTTCCTCATGATGCCATCTATTTTGTGAAGTGCACCAGTCCCTCCTGCAGCAAAGCATCCCCACAACATGATGCTGCCACTCCCATGCTTCACGGTTAGGATGGTGTTCTTCGGCTTGCAAGCCTCACCCTTTTTCCTCCAAACATAACGATGGTATTTTTGGCCAAACAGTTCAATTTTTGTTTCATTAGACCAGAGGACATTTCTCCAAAAAGTAAAATCTTTGTCCCCAAGTGCACTTGCAAACTGTAGTCTGGATTTTTTATGATGATTTTGGAGCAGTGGCTTCTTCCTTGCTGAGCAGCCTTTCAGGTTATGTCAATATATAGGACTCATTTTACTGTGGATATAGATACTTGTCTACCAGTTTCCTCCAGCATCTTAACAAGGTCATTTGCTGCTGTTCTGGGATTGATTTGCACTTTTCGCACCAAACTATGTTCATCTCTAGGAGACAGAATGTGTCTCCTTCCTGAGTGGTATGATGGCAGCGTGGTCCCATGGTGTTTATACTTGCGCATTATTGTTTGTGCAGATGAACGGGGTACCTTCAGGCATTTGGAAATTGCTCCCAAGAATGAACCAGACTTGTGGAGGTCCACAATTTTTTTTCTGAGGTCTTGGCTGATTTCTTTTGATCTTCCCATGATGTCAAGCAAAGAGGCACTAAGTTTGAAAATAGGCCTTAAAATACATCCACAGGTACACCTCCAATTCAGAACAACTCCTAACAGAAGCTAATTGGCTAATTGTCTAAAGGCTTGACTTAATTCTTTGTAATTTTCCAAGCTGCTTAAAGGCACAGTTAACTTAGTGTATGTAAACTTCTGACCCACTGGAATTATATATTCCAGAATATATTAGTGATATAGTCAATTAAAAGTGAAACAATATGTCTGTAAACAATTGTTGGAAAAATTACTTGTGTCATGCACAAAGTAAATGTCCTAAATGACTTGCCAAAACTATAGTTTGCTAATATTAAATCTGTGGAGTGGTTAAAAAATGAGTTTTAATGACTTCAACATAAGTGTATGAAAATTTCTGACTTCAACTACATATATATATACGTATGTACAAATATAAATCTGTTATATACAGATAGTGCAAGGGAATGTAACGGCAGATGAGGATATGTTGGATAAATATAAATAGTAACATATTTGCCAGTCATTTACTAACATGATGAATATCAAATCAAATGCTAATAGACCTGTGTGTCCATGGGAGAAGTAAGCAATGAGAGGGGGTGGGTAATTATTTATTCTAAACATTTAATTAAGAAACAAGCACAACCAGACTGAAATATAACACACAAAGCACCTCAGCCACATGTATGTTCACATTTGATTGAAATATAAAATATCCAATCAGAAGTCATGCAACTTAACATGCAACCAAAGGCAAACCTTTACCAATAACACAAATTTAAACATTTAAGGGTCATTTTTTAAAACCTTGAAATGCAGGCTTTTTTTTCCCTCAGTTGTATGCTATACGATCCACCAGTTGACTGCTAATGTTGACAGACAATCTTAACCCAGTCTGGAAGAAAAGGAGCACAAAGCTGTGTTTGCACTGAAAATAATGCAACTCCTAATTTAGAAAATCCAAAAGGGTTATAAGGGCAAAAATCATCTCAACAGGAGGCAGAGAATTAAAGAAAATCTAATCAAACCTGGACAACTGAAAAAGAAATATTGAAACCATTAGCATTTATCACAATTAAAATAAATGTATCATGCAACATAGTGTGATATTTGGACTCTTAAAAATATGATAAAATAGCATTATTTTTACAAAATATATTCAAGTGAATTTTACAAACACATTTCCAGGTCATATTTCAGCCAAAATAAAATAAAATAAAATAAAATTTATTGATATATTGCATTAAATTGAGATGTATTTATTTGCATTCAATTCAGCACATTTCAACCAAAAATTATCATAAGTGATTTTCATTAGATTTGCATTACTGTAATAATTTAGAAATGTCCTCAATACTGAAACTTTTTAGAAATTACTATCATACAATATTTTATGGTGAGTACTTTATAGATTATAGTTACATTACTGACAAATAAACAAAGGCAGAGGATATTTGCACTAAGTACAAATAGTGGTAGATACTCTTACACCCCTGTTTAAATACTAACATACAGTATAGTGGCATCACTTCAGCATTTTTATTGTTTA
Organism: Myxocyprinus asiaticus; assembly: GCF_019703515.2. Classification (NCBI taxonomy): domain Eukaryota; kingdom Metazoa; phylum Chordata; class Actinopteri; order Cypriniformes; family Catostomidae; genus Myxocyprinus; species Myxocyprinus asiaticus. The sequence continues at coordinate 6,341,190 of NC_059385.1, read as the reverse complement.
TTTGTAGTCCCACAGACACCCTACACTAACTCCTACCCCTACCTTACAAAAATTAACCATGGTTTTACTACAGTAACCATAGTATCACCATGGTAGTTTTCTAGTAAAATCATAGTAACCACAAGATTAAACATGGTTACTATTAACTACTATCAGCATGTTACTGTAGTAACACCATGGTTAATACATCAGAACTATATAGTGTCCACCAAAACACAGTTACTACAATATTACTACAGTAAAACCATGGTTAATTTTATCCGAATTAAATCCTTCTCTCAACTCCCTAACCTTCACTGTGACAAAATCACTGCGAGGAATCTCTTTTATATATTACTATAAGTAGTATTATAGGAAATATTGTAAGTAGAGGCATGGGAAATAGTATGTCAAGGGGTAAGATTCGAATCTCCAGCGTGACAACACATTCACATACTGTCGTTACACCCAGAGCTACTACAGCTGCACATGCACATTTGTTGTAAAATCCTGTGTTTCCACCAGACTATTTGAGTGCAAATAGTCACTTAGTTATCCAATCTCTTAATCAACTAAATGTCTAACCTGATAACCAGTTTAATGTCTCTGGCCCATCACGAAAAATTCACATATGCCCGCCTTCATTTGATCAGCAGTTGACCCCAAATAAATCTGTCCTGGCTGTCTTGAGTTTGGTCTGAGCAGAGGTGGGCGGAGTTAGTGTAAATAGCCTCTGCCAACAAGATGGGCTATTTGCACATAGTGTAAATAGACACTCCAATAAAGAAAATACACAGTAGATATTTGAGCCTTTTTTTAAATGTTGAGGTCAAAAGTGAAAAAGAAAGAAAGTGAAACCTGATTATAGTTCCAACGACAGGCAATTAATTTCGATAATGATGGATTGGCCTCTAGGGAAAAGTTTCAGAGATCTGTTAGGCACATGGCTTAGTAATGCTGAGTGTGTGTGTGTGTGTGTGTGTGTGTGTGTGTGTGTGTGTGTGTGTGTGTGTGTGTGTGTGCATAGAAAATGGGGTGGGGGGGGGTTGCTCGTAAACTCAAACACTGACACCAGCCTAGCCATGACACAGGAGCTGTGGCCCTCCCAGCCACACGGCCGGCCCCAAGGGGCCCCGCTCCCATTACGATCTTGGACTCAATTGTCTGCTGTGTGTGAGAGGGCTCTAGGGGCAGATGCACTCTATATCATACCTGTCAACAGGCGCGCTTAGCACAGACCTGCGTGCACATAGACACACACACTCACACGCTGGCTCAGCCGGGGCATGCAACATGATACCGAGGGAGAACTGGGTCATCTTAGCCAGAGACAAAGACGTTGGGGCTGACAGCGGGAGTTGAAATCTGCCCAAAAGGCATTGGCAGTGCCATATCACAAACACTGGAATGCTGGGAGGGGTCATATTGATACCCGTGACCACTCTCTGCAAAAGCCTGTGTATTACTCAGATCTCTCAAACCAAGGGACATGGGAATCTGTTATTGAAACTTTTGCCTAAGGTGGTCTCTGCGCTAATGTTACTGAGCAGTGCAGTTTCCCTTTCATTGTAGCAAATCAAATGCTTCATGACATACTTCATAAACTCAGCGCAACCAATCATCTGAGTTCAAATTGGCATATAAGAGTAGAATCTGTGATTAATTCATTCAAGGATGATCTTGGCTCAAAGTACATACCAATGTGGTCACACATACAAAAAGAGGGAAATTTAATTGCACACACATGATTTTCTTTGGCAGATTATAAATGTGGGCGAAATTGTGAGGCAAACAGTGATTTCACACTGCAGTTCCAAATAACCTAGTTCATTTGTTACAAATGTAGTGTAAAATAATCTACATTGAGAGACCACATCCAAAATAAGAGGGGGGTCCGTGTACGATTAAAAAGGTTTCTCTCCTAATTTTTTTTTTCTTTTTTTTTCGCCAAATTCTTTGTGTTGTAACCGTGACTTGTCACTTGCTAGTCTTCAGGCTTATTGTGTTGGCGGCGTGTCAATAGCGACATCGTGCGGTCAAATAAATAACTGGCGCTTTAATCAATAGAATAGAATACAATACAATACAATAGAATGTTCTTGAAACAAACCAAAAAGTTATAATAATATGATTTACAAAAGAATTTGCTGCTGTAATTTACAATAGCTGGTTTTCTGGTGCCCTGCATGAATTAATTGGAAAAGCTTAAAAAAATCTAGCTTTGGACTTTTGCATGGGAGATTGGAGATCTGTAAAATGGAACTGTCAATATTTATAATTCCACTAATACAGCATAATTCAGCATAACTCCCATTTGCTGCATTGAGCACTAAGCTACAGTTTCTTGCACACTTTTAGCCTACGTGAATTGCGTAGATATTTACCATATGACATTGGTATTTCAGAGAGACAGCTTTGACGGATACCTATATATATATATATATATATATATGTATAATATTTTCGTGAGTTTATCTTCCAGTTTCTCCTGCGCTGTAATTCAGACTTTTCAAACTCTAATGCAAAAGCTGAAGCATTGCATACTATTTGTTTAGCGTATACCGTAACGATTGCAAAAATTTTATTTTACAAGTCTAACTAGTACCATGCGTCACCTCGTGAAACGCCTTTGCATCGATTGTATTGATAACCGATTCGCGAACATTCTTATAATGATTCACTAGAACCGATTCAAAGCGTTAAATCACTCTCGACTGCACGTGATTCCTTTGTTTAGGAGTAAAACTATAGATGTGAATATTATTGTTAACAAAACTGGGAATTGTTCATATTCATATAACTCAATGCAATTAATATTAGCATATTTTTGTTGTTAACAGTTTGCTAATGAACAATAACATTTGACACAATATAGGCCTATAAACTAGTCATAAACAGTCCTGCACAGCAAATTTACACCTACAGGTGCATCTCAATAAATTAGAATGTCGTGGAAAAGTTCATTTATTTCAGTATTTCAACTCAAATTGTGAAACTCGTGTATTAAATAAATTCAGTGCACACAGACTGAAGTAGTTTAAGTCTTTGGTTCTTTTAATTGTGATGATTTTGGCTCACATTTAACAAAAACCCACCAATTCACTATCTCAAAAAATTAGAATACATCATAAGACCAATAAAAAAAACATTTTTAGTGAATTGTTGGCCTTCTGGAAAGTATGTTCATTTACTGTATATGTACTCAATACTTGGCAGGGGCTCCTTTTGCTTTAATTACTGCCTCAATTCGGCGTGGCATGGAGGTGATCAGTTTGTGGCACTGCTGTGGTGGTATGGAAGCCCAGGTTTCTTTGACAGTGGCCTTCAGCTCATCTGCATTTTTTGGTCTCTTGTTTCTCATTTTCCTCTTGACAATACCCCATAGATTCTCTATGGGGTTCAGGTCTGGTGAGTTTGCTGGCCAGTCAAGCACACCAACACCATGGTCATTTAACCAACTTTTGGTGCTTTTGGCAGTGTGGGCAGGTGCCAAATCCTGCTGGAAAATGAAATCAGCATCTTTAAAAAGTTGGTCAGCAGAAGGAAGCATGAAGTGCTCCAAAATTTCTTGGTAAACGGGTGCAGTGACTTTGGTTTTCAAAAAACACAATGGACCAACACCAGCAGATGTCCACCCTTCCTCCAGACTGTAGGACTTTGGTTTCCAAATGAAATACAAAAGTTGCTCTCATCTGAAAAGAGGACTTTGGACCACTGGGCAAAAGTCCAGTTCTTTTCCTTAGCCAAGGTAAGACGCCTCTGACATTGTCTGTGGTTCAGGAGTGGCTTAACAAGAGGAATACGACAACTGTAGCCAAATTCCTTGACACGTCTGTGTGTGGTGGCTCTTGATGCCTTGACCCCAGCCTCAGTCCATTCCTTGTGAAGTTCACCCAAATTCTTGAATCGATTTTGCTTGACAATACTCATAAGGCTGCGGTTCTCTCGGTTGGTTGTGCATCTTTTTGTTCCACACTTTTTCCTTCCACTCAACTTTCTGTTAACATGCTTGGATACAGCACTCTGTGAACAGCCAGCTTCTTTGGCAATGAATGTTTGTGGCTTACCCTCCTCGTGAAGGGTGTCAATGATTGTCTTCTGGACAACTGTCAGATCAGCAGTCTTCCCCATGATTGTGTAGCCTAGTGAACCAAACTGAGAGACCATTTTGAAGGCTCAGGAAACCTTTGCAGGTGTTTTGGGTTGATTAGCTGATTGGCATGTCACCATATTCTAATTTTTTGAGATAGTGAATTGGTGGGTTTTTTTTAAACGTGAGCCAAAATCATCACAATTAAAAGAACCAAAGACTTAAACTACTTCAGTCTGTGTGGATTGAATTTATTTAATACACGAGTTTCACAATTTGAGTTGAATTACTGAAATAAATGAACTTTTCCACGACATTCTAATTTATTGAGATGCACCTGTAGAAATGAAACATTCAACGGCTCGCGGAAGGTTCTAGGAACATTGTGGTATAACGATGACTCGAAAGAATTGGTGAATCGTTTTTAACCGGTTCCCTATTGAACCACTCGACTGAACCGATTCGCCAAAATCGAACTTCCCAATTTTAACACGTCGATCGACAGAAAGACAAGTTCTAATGTAACCATTTCTCTCGGACATTTGTTTAGTTGAATAAACCCTGATATTTTAGATTTGTGTTTCCTTAAATTTTTTATGGACTGTTGGAAAAACTCAAGCTCGTTCTCTTCCTTGTTTCAGTTCTCAAAAAACTTGAAAGACCAGATCTCACGGGACAGGTGCGTTTTAAAAACCGACAAAGGACGGTCCACTGAAAGAGGAAGAGAGAAGAACCACAAGGTCATGATTATATCTCCATTAAAAGTTTTCCACACGTTATTACACGTCTGATGACACATTATGGCGGTTAATTTAAGTAAAAACGGACCTGCGCTTACAGAAGCATATGCTGATGTGGTGAACGGGAAAACTGACACAAACTGGTAAGAAAGGCTTTGCTTCAAATCATCCTAATAAAACTGACTATATAAAATGGATGAATGGATGGCTTTTTCCTCGTATTAATAGGGCATCATGTTTATTGTAGTGTACTGAAGTAAAAAAAAAAAAAAGGTGCCTTCCTTTTAAAAAAGGAACAGTAATATGCAAATACCTTTTTAAGACTTGCAAAGTATTATATTGGAAATTCTGTGTCAAAAGGGAATAAATAAACAACTGTGTAATTTGGGTTATTTTTGCACATTAGATATGATTGATGTCTCCGAATTTATAGCATAGTGGTTATGTAATTTTGGTAATGGACAACCCTGAATCCAATTAATTCGGCATGTTTGCTTATTATAGGGTCTTGTTCACCTATGAGGGAAACAGCAATGACATCCGGGTTGCAGGGAAAGGAGGTGAGTGAATGGGGGTCGGTTCAAATATAATCTTAAGGAATGCAGATGAACATGCCAAGAGACTGATGTCATTCTTCTTGGGTCTAATACTTATTTGAAGTCAGCAGTGAAAACTATTTTTATTTTATTTTTTTAAATCTGTGAATAATATAAGTAAAAAAAAAATTAAAAAAAAAATTGTGTGTGTGTGTGTGTGTGTGTGTGTGTGTGTGGCTGTAATAGATGGTGGGCTTGGAGAGATGGTGGATGAACTGAACAGTGGTAAAATAATGTACGCCTTCTGTCGAGTAATCGACCCCAGCTCTGGAGTCCCCAAGTTTGTGCTCATCAACTGGGTATGAACAAAACAAAAATGGACCAGAAAAGTTGAGCAAAAACCTAATGTCCTAAGGAAACATCTTTTGTTATGCTGTAGGCCTACTTTTTATAACTGTTTAATGAAAATGAACGTTTCACATAAGTTTATGAAAATGTATCATCTTCCATTATATACTAAATTATCCTGTTTTTTTATGCCTGCTTAAATTTTTTTTGTTTTGTTTGTCTGTGCGTTTTTGTATGTTTCAGACTGGTGAAGGGGTTAAGGATGTTAGAAAGGGAGTTTGTGCCAATCATGTTCATTCAATGGGCAATTTTCTGAGGGTGAGTGTAAAGTGTGAAAATGTAGTACTGTACTAATATTAATGTTCTATTAGAAATGTTTATAATTTCATTTTTTTTTTTTTATTATTCCTTTGAACTGTGTGTTTGGCTTAAAGGGTGCTCATGTGACCATCAATGCCCGATCAGACGATGATGTTGAACCTGCTGCCATCATGGAGAAGGTGGCCAAGGGTGCTGGTGTCAACTACAACATCCACAAAGAGTCAAACCAGAACAGTAATTATGAACCTCCTAGAAGTGTGGTGAGTCGGTATGTAACGGTAACAAATGCGGCCAGGGGCAGACTGGCCATAGGGACAACTGGGACTTTTCCCGGTGGGCCGGTCACGTAAAGGCCGTTTCACACGGGCCGCGGCAAGTGCAAGTGTCTAGTTCATTTTCGATGAGAGGCACGCGTAAAGCGGTGCTCATACACCCAAAATCCTGCCGCTTTCACATGCATGGCTCTTCGCGGCAGGCGCCACGAGAGATAAAAATATTTTATCTCTTTCTGAGCAGCTGTGGCAGCCACGTCTGGCTTAGCCAATAAGGGTGTGTTCACACTTGTAGTTTGGTTCTCTTGGTCCTTTTCGTCCGGACCAAAAAAGAAAATTATACATTTAGTCCTGGTTCGCTTAGTGTTCACACTGGCATTTTTAACACCGAACCTAAAGATACGAAACAAAAGGCCTCAGGAAAAAGTCACAATCTGATTGGACAGCTTTTATGACGTATATTTTGCGATGGAACTTGCCGAACATCCAAAACAATGCTGGCTGCTGGGCGAAATGCGCTCGTTAGATTTATATATGTATATATGGTGGTATTAAATGTGAAAGGAGTCAAAACAGCGCCAGGAATTCCTCCATTACACACACAAGTGAAGATATGCTGCAAGGACCGCTGATGGCGGTTCTGACGCCTGAACCGAACTATAATGGGCAACATAGCTCCTATGATGAGAAGAACCAGGTATGCTTGAGGTCAGTATTAGGCTAATTACTTCCTGTTTTTGAACTGCACCAGAGTTCGTTTGGAAGCAGACCGAGACCCACTACTCAGGCGGTCTAAGTCTGCTTGTTTGGTGCGCGCCAAGGTTCAGATGGCAGCGTTCACACTTGTTCAAATGAACTGCACTAACAGAGCAATCGCACCAGAGTTCATTTTAATCAAACCAAACCTGCCAAGTGTGAACACACCCTAAGTGAATGCTTTATTCACAGCCAATCATACAAAATTTTAACTGAACAACTAATGATTTGATATAACAACTATATGAACTATATACACAGTTAAAAAAACAATGTGAGCCCAGTTTAAAATCTGTTTTGTCCAACTACATCTAAATTTTACAATTGAGTGTTGCCAGGACACTTTTCAATCAGGTGAGATAAAATAGGTGCAGAATATTTCTCTCAAATACATTGCAAGTCTGCTGCTGCTGTTGGTGTGTGTGTAGGTGACTTCACGAGTTCTTGTTGATTGTAAATATGGCAACAGCTGCCCCTGAAATCACGACACTGGCTGTGTCTCGTTTGGAAGGATGCGTCCTCCGGAGGTCGCGTCCTTTGAAGGCTGCAGTATACTGAGTGTCCTCCTTTAAACAAGTTTTGTTTAAACGAGACGGCCTTCGTAGGAAGAATGGAAATGGAACGTAACATGGTTGCTATGACAGCACGCCACTCTTTAACAAGTGCGAGCGCTTTGAGTGAGAAGGGAACAAAGTCTCTTTGGAAGGGAATGCATGAGGGACATTTTAGGAGAGTTATAATGATGTAGAGCGAAAAGAAAATAGATTTTACAGTTGTACTTTTAGTCTAATACATTATTTTAATTATATATTAATATAATTATACATATTATATACTCTGCACCCATCTACTTAGGTACTTTAACTTGGGAATTAACATTACTTGCGTTTGAACATCATATTTACGGGCAAATTAACGTTATTTTTTTTTAGACATTTCCGTTGAAGCAAAGAATTGTGGGTTGTGAGTGCCCATGAAGGATACACCTCATGCATCCTCTGAATTCCCGTGAAAGAAGGTCGCATTCGAAGGCTACATTCAAAGTGTCCTACTCGCTTTTCTGAAATGAGACAGCCTCAATGACATATGCGGCTGACAAATGCGACCTCCAGAGGACACAGCCTTCCAAACGAGACACAGCCACTAGCACTGACTTGACTGCACAAAACACTTCCTCTACTAGAGAAAGCGGCGATTCCACCGCTTGCCGCGTCACGTGTGAAAAGGCCTTAACGGTGCCGAACGGGCCGCAGAACAGCGCCGCGACATGCACCTACCCCCCCCATCCCCCAACACACCAATCGCTCAACAACTTTTGGGCAACTACCCCCCTCCCTTCTCATCAACTTTTGGGCAGGTTTTTATTTAAAATACAGGGCTGATTTCTCTTCCCAGTCCGCCCCTGAATGCGCCCTCTCGTGCCCTTATGTTTTTTTACAGGTATCATATCAGATATAATTACTTCTACAGTAAACAATGGTTTCACTTAGTGCAGTGGTTGCAGGTCTGTTCTGATGGGGTCATGGACAACAGGGGGGAAAAACAGTGCTGAATGCAAATAATAAAATGCAAATATATAATTGTGCATAGTTAGGATAGCAGAATAAATAGACTATTTAAATATTTTGTATGTTGTTGGTAATAATAATATATTTCAATGTTAGTTTTAAGGAATTTTTTATTTATTTATTTATTTTTTACGTATGCATTAAACAATTTTGGTATTATGTTGGCTTGCCACTTAATGTCCAATGTAAAATCTGGGTCCTGAAGAAAAAAACAGTTGTGAAATGCTGGCTTAGTGTTACAGTAAAAATAAATCATCTTGTAATATGCACAAAATAGTTAATAATTTTAATCTGTTTCCAAACTTTTGAATTATGTGCATAATTTTTAATACTTTTTATACAGTTTAAGTGTAAGTACATTACTCTTGTGTCTTTTTACCCCACAGGGTTCTGTCTATAAGAAAGTCAGTGCCATTGATGAAATCCAAGGTACGAACAAAGACAACTTTTGGGCTCAGGCTGAGGTGAGGAAATGGCATGGTAAAACATCATGTATTTATCATTTTGTGCTAAAAAAACAACAAAAAAAAACAGCCTGGTCTCATGAACATTACTTGACCGTGGCAACATTTTTGCAAAACAAATGACGTGCCTTTTCCAGTGAAATTTCCAGCGGAGGGCGCCGAAAGCGAATGAAATGGTGTTGAAATCAAACAACGTTTTTAAGGTGAAAATTAGATGGAGGTTTTAATAAGTAAAACAAACATCCCTATCCTAAAACATTAACCTACTGTAAACCTAACCAATAGTGATCTAAAATCAAATGAGAGGTTGACACAAAACAGACATCCTTACCCTGAACCAATGCATAAACCTAACTGATAGTGTCCAAAAACTGAATGAGAAATAAAAAAGCAGATTTTCTGAAGCAAACATAAGTGTTAAATAAGTGTTTATAAAGTCATAATCAGCTGCTGCAGTGGTGGTTATGTGAAGTAAATAAATGCACAGTTGTTATAGTGCCTCTAGTGTTTATTTCACCAGGAAATTGTGACGAAATGTAGAATTTAGCACGTGAAAGTCAGTTAGCAAAAATGTAGTTATGGTTACGTTTATTCTATGAGACTAGGTTGCTAAAAAATTCACTTTCACTATCGTCAGTTTTACTCAATCCTCCCATGTTCATATTACTCAAAAAACGAATGTAACCAAGGGAACATAAAATGACTCAGTTGATTCAACTAAAAGCTTTACTTAATCCATATGCGTTGGGACAACTTTAATAATTTTTGTTTATGATAAACTGAAACAGAGGATTTTTATTTCCCCTGCTTGCTCTCCTTGGGACTAGACAGGGAGAGTAAATGTTAAAATTAAGTATTATTTTGTGTCTTTGTGCAAGATGAATATAAAGGGGAGACTTATTAATGTTTAATGTTTCGTTATTTTGAGATTTAGAAGAATTTCTGTTTTTTGTACCGAAATTACTTGATTCAGTTTAGTTCCCTCTACTTGAAGTATTTAAGTTGAAATTACATGGTAATTTTAAGTTAAGAAAACTCATTTAAAACATGTGGAACCACTGTCCATGATTGAAACAAGTTTAGCCAAAGAGTTATTTTTTATGTGTACCTGCTCTTTCTTTTCTTGATAAGATTTTTCCCATTTTCTTTATCAGAAAGATGAGAAGAACAGGCGACAAGAGGAGCGCAGGAGGGCGAATGAGGAGAGACAGCGCCTGGAGAAAGAAAGGAGGGAACAGGATGAGAGAGAGGCAAATGAACGAGAACAACGACAGAGAGAGAGAGGGAAACAGATCGACCAACAGAGGCGAGTGATTATGTGTCAGTCCTATTCACATCATCAGAAATGACCAGCTGAACATGCTTGTTGTGTGTTTAGATATTAAAGCTGATGTGTTAAAATGATTTCTCATATCTCAGCTTGATATGCAGAGATATCAAGGCATCTCAGAGATATTATATGGATAAATATCAACTATAGGTAAGCTATTTGCATGCTGATCTCACCTGGGGGGGGGGGGGATCTGTAAAAATTGGTTTCAAACACGATCAGATGTGTTAAACAGAACTGAGAGTACTAAATTCTTACTCATAAGTGCTTACCATAGCCCCTTTTGTGTCCACTATATGTGCCATTTTGCTCCAGAGTGATTGTTCCTGTAATAATTGTATCATCGATCACATTGGATAAAAGCGTCAGCTAAAATGTTTATTTACTTGTCTCATAGGGTTTTTGAAAAGAAGCAAGAAGCCGGGAATAAAAAACAGGAACAACGAAAATGGGTGAAATGAAGGCTTTCTATCCTTCTCATATCCTGGAATGAATCCGAACAATATAAAATCATATTGAAATGTGTCATTTTAGTCACTCATGATTGCCTTATTTGTGTTGATTAAGGAGGAAGAGGAGAACGAACGCCAGACTCCTGTAAGAACAGGGACATTGCGATCTGAATCTGTGCAAAAGGCCAATGTGAGTTCACTTCTTCTGAGTCTCAACAGGTGTTAAAAGGATAGTTCACCCAAAAATTTTTGTTCTTTAATTATTTACTTACCCTCATGACGTTCTTACTTCCATGGAACACAATGCTAGACAGAATGTCAGCCTCAGTCACCATTCACTTTCATTGTGTGGAAAAAGATGCAATAAAAAACTGTTGTTGTTGTTTTTTCTGTGCATTTTTGTCTATGTTTCAGACTGGTGAAGGGGTTAAGGATGTTAGAAAGGGAGTTTGTGGGGCCTGGGTAGCTCAGCAAGTAAAGATGCTGACCATCCAGGTCTCCTAAGCAACCAAATTGGCTCGGTTGCTAAGGAGGGTAGAGTCACATGGGGTAACCTCCTCGTGGTCGCTATAATGTGGTTCGCTCTTGGTGGGGCGCATGGTGAGTTGTGTGTGGATGCCGCGGAGACATAGCACATGTGGAGGCTTCACGCTATCCTCCGCTGCATCCACACACAACTCAACAAGCCACGTGATAAGATGCCACGTGAAAAGTTGCGTGAGTTGACGGTCTCAGATGCGGAGGCAACTGAGATACGTCCTCCGTCACCCGGATTGAGGCAAGTCACTATGCCACCACGAGGACTTAGCGCACATTGGGCATTCCAAACTGGGGAGAAAAAGGGGAGAAAAAAAAAAGATAAAAAGGAAGGGAGTGTAACAATGTTGTCAACAGGCAGACGAAGAGATGATGATGTGATGAACCCAAGTGCAGTTTTATTTACAAATGTGGAATCCCAAAAAACCCTAACTATAAACGTGAACTAGATTTGACATCAGAGCAGAGCAGAGCAGAGTTACATACACAATACCTCACACCAGACAATGGCAAACATGAGGGCTTAAATACAAGGACATGGGTAACAAGTAAACAAGACAGCCAATCACAAGACTAAACTATAAACAAGATAACAATACTAAATGAACTTTAACCAATGAAAAGACAAGACTAATACCAAAGTAATCAAACAAAGAACCAATGAAAACAAGACACATGAATAGGGGAAACACATAACAAGATCACATGAGGGAACAGGAAATCACATGACATGAACAGGAATTAAACTTGAAAATAAAAGACATGAAAAACATGCACCAAAACACATAAATGTGACAGGAGTTTGTGCCAATCATGTTCATTCAATGGGCAATTTTCTGAGGGTGAGTGTAAAGTGTGAAAATGTAGGACTATACTAATATTAATGTTCTTTTAGAAATGTTCATATTTTTTTTTATTATTATTCTCCCTTTGAACTGTGTGTTTGGCTTAAAGGGTGCTCCTATGACCATCAATGCCCGATCAGATGATGATGTTGAACCTGATGAAATCATGGAGAAGGTGGCCAAGGGTGCTGGTGTCAACTACAACATCCACAAAGAGTCAAAGCAGAACAGTAATTCTGAATATCCTGGACGTGTGGTGAGTTGGTATGTAACGGTAACGAATGCGGCCAGGGGCAGACTGGCCATAGGGACAACTGGGACTTTTCCCGGAGGGCCGGCCATGTAACAGTGCTGAACAGGGCCGAACGGGCCGTATAACGGCGGCGCGATATGCCAAAGGGGGCCGCGACATGCACCTACCATCCCCTCCGCTCAACAACAACTTTTGGACAACTACCCCACCTCCCCGCTCAACAACTTTTGGGCAGGTTTTTATTTAAAATCCGATGGGGCCGATTTCTCTTCCCAGTCCGCCCCTGAATGCCCTTATATTTTTACAGATATCATATCAGATATAATTACTTCTACAGTAAACAATGGTTTCACTTAGTGCAGTGGTTGCAGGTCTGTTCTGATGGGGTCATGGACAACAGGGGGATAAAACAGTGCTAAATGCAAATAATAAAATGCAACTAAATATATAATTGTGCATAATTAGGATAGCAGAATAAATAGACTATTTTGGTGTTATGTTGGCTTGCCACTTAATGTCCAATGTAAAATCTGGGTCCTGAAATAAAAACAGTTGTGAAATGCTGGCTTAGTGTTACAGTAAATATAAATCATCTTGTAATATGCACAAAATAGTTAATAATTTTAATCTGGTTCCAAACTTTTGAATTATGTGCATAATTTTTAATACTTTTTATACAGTTTAAGTGTAAGTACATTACTCTTGTGTCTTTTTACCCCACAGGGTTCTGTCTATAAGAAAGTCAGTGCCATTGATGAAATCCAAGGTATGAACAAAGACAACTTTTGGGCTCAGGCTGAGGTGAGGAAATGGCATGGTAAAACATCATGTATTTACTGTTTTGTGCTAAAAAAAAAAAAACTAAAAAAAAACAGCCTGGTCTCATGAACATTACTTGACCATGGCAAAATTTTTGCAAAACAAATGACGTGCCTTTTCCAGTGAAATTTCCAGCGGAGGGCGCCAAAAGCGAGTGCAATGGTGTTGAAATCAAACAACGTTTTTAAGGTGAAAATTAGATGGAGGTTTTAATAAGTAAAACAAACATCCCTATCCTAAAACATTAACCTACTGTAAACCTAACCAATAGTGATCTAAAATCAAATGAGAGGTTGACACAAAACAGACATCCTTACCCTGAACCAATGCATAAACCTAACTGATAGTGTCCAAAAACTGAATGAGAAATAAAAAAGCAGATTTTCTGAAGCAAACATAAGTGTTAAATAAGTGTTTATAAAGTCATAATCAGCTGCTGCAGTGGTGGTTATGTGAAGTAAATAAATGCACAGTTGTTATAGTGCCTCTAGTGTTTATTTCACCGGGAAACTGCGACGAAATGTAGAATTAAGCACGTGAAAGTCAGTTAGCAAAAATGTAGTTATGGTTACGTTTATTCTATGAGACTAGGTTGCTAAAAAAATTTACTTTCACTATCGTCATTTTTACTCAATCCTCCCATGTTCATATTATTCAAAAAACTAATGTAACCAAGGGAACATAAAATGACTCAGTTGATTCAACTAAAAGCTTTACTTAATCCATATGCGTTGGGACAACTTTAATAATTTTTTTTATGATAAACTGAGACAGGGGATTTTTATTTCCCATGCTTGCTTCTGTTTTCGTACCGAAATTACTTGATTCAGTTTAGTTCCCTCTACTTGAAGTATTTAAATTGAAATTACATGGTAATTTTAAGTTAAGAAAACTCATTTAAAACATGTGGAACCACTGTCCATGATTGAAACAAGTTTAGCCAAAGAGTTATTTTTTATGTGTACCTGCTCTTTCTTTTCTTGATAAGATTTTTCCCATTTTCTTTATCAGAAAGATGAGAAGAACAGGCGACAAGAGGAGCGCAGGAGGGCGAACGAGGAGAGACAGCGCCTGGAGAAAGAAAGGAGGGAACAGGATGAGAGAGAGGCAAATGAACGAGAACAACGACGGAGAGAGAGAGGGAAACAGATCGACCAACAGAGGCGAGTGATTATGTGTCAGTCCTATTCACATCATCAGAAATGACCAGCTGAACATGCTTGTTGTGTGTTTAGATATTAAAGCTGATGTGTTAAAATGATTTCTCATATCTCAGCTTGATATGCAGAGATATCAAGGCATCTCAGAGATATTATATGGATAAATATCAACTATAGGTAAGCTATTTGCATACTGATCTCACCTAATAGTAATAATGTAACTCTGTGAATCCGTGGAACTATCAAAACATTCCTCTGATTGACTGAGAAACCCAACCAGCCCCACACAGCAATATTAGCTCGATCAGTGGCATGGCATTTTCTGGAATCTGTTTGAAAACAGAGATTATTTTTGCAGTTCTGTTAGGTGAGGCTAGTGGCGCAGAAATTTCACACTGCAGCTTAATACTTTAATATGATCATGTTATATGCTATTATAACAACAATGTTAATTTATAAGTCAAAACTATGCCCAGACAGAATCTGCTGAATTTTTTGCATTTTCTGTGCTGATTTGGGGGGAGGGATCTGTAAGAATTGGTTTCAAACACGATCAGATGTGTTAAACAGAACTGAGAGTACTAAATTCTTACTCATAAGTGCTTACCATAGCCCCCTTTGTGTCCACAATATGTGCCATTTTGCTCCAGAGTGATTGTTCCTGTAATAATTGTATCATCGATCACATTGGATAAAAGCGTCAGCTAAAATGATTATTTACTTGTCTCATAGGGTTTTTGAAAAGAAGCAAGAAGCCGGGAATAAAAAACAGGAACAACGAAAATGGGTGAAATGAAGGCTTTCTATCCTTCTCATATCCTGGAATGAATCCGAACAATATAAAATCATATTGAAATGTGTCATTTTAGTCACTCATGATTGCCTTATTTGTGTTGATTAAGGAGGAAGAGGAGAACGAACGCCAGACTCCTGTAAGAACAGGGACATTGCGATCTGAATCTGTGCAAAAGGCCAATGTGAGTTCACTTTTTCTGAGTCTAAACAGGTGTTAAAGGGATAGTTTACCCAAAAATTATAGTTTTTTAATTATTTACTTACCCTCATGACGTTCTTACTTCCATGGAACACAATGCTAGACAGAATGTCAGCCTCAGTCACCATTCACTTTCATTGTGTGGAAAAAGATTCAATGAAAGAGAATCTCCTTTTGTGTTCTAACGTAGAAAGAAAGTCATATGGGTTTGGAACAACATGAGGGTGAGTAATTAGTGACAGAATTTTCATTTTTACTTTAACTGTTCCTGTAATAAAGAGAAAGTAAGAAAGCATACTGTACCCTGCATACTTACATACTTAGTTTTTTCAGGAAGCTGCATCAATCATCTCTCAGTGTTCCATAAATCCCAGGGAGCTGTTCAAGGAGAGGGAGAGGACCTTGGTCAACAGTGGAAAGCCATCCTCTGCAACCCGACCAGGTATAGAGAACTCTTGTCCAAAATCCATCAGAACTTCTGACAAAACCTCATGTAAAAACATGTGCAGTCTAAAGCCTTTTATCCCAAAATTCGGATTACTCATGTCTGTTCCCTCAGGTCAGCTAAGAAGCCCATTTTTATCCCAGCAAGCAGCAAATGTGGGAAACCCTCCCAGTGAGCCCTTATCTCCAATACACCCTATGGCGTCCGCCTCAGTGTCACATGTTCCAGCACCGATCTCCTCTGAGCATGAAGCTCCTGGCTTCTCAGTGAAAAATCCAGGTGAATAAAGACAACAATCCCTCTTGTTTCTTTGGTTATGGAATTTAAAGGGATAGTTAACACAAAAATGAAAATTCTGTCATCATTTACTCACCCTCGTATCGTTCCAAACTCATATGACGTACTTTCTTCTGTGGAACACCAAAAGAAAAGTTTAGCAGGATGTATGAGCTCCTTTCTTTCATACACTGAAAGTGGATGGGGACCAGGGGCTCTCAAGCTCCAAAAAGGACAAAAAAGCACCATAATAGTAGTCCATAGGACTTGTGCGCTATTTTCAAAATCTTCTGAAGCCATATGATTTGTTCTTTAGATGAGAAATATACAGAAATTTAAAGGAATACTGTAGGTCACCTAAAAATTTAAATTCTCTAAACATTTACTTAATGCTATCCCAGATGTGTATGACTTTCTTCTTCAGCAGAACACAAATGAAGATTTTTAGAAGAATATTTCAGCTCTGTTGGTCCATTTAATGCAAGTGAATGGTGGCCAGAACTTTGAAGCTCCAGAAAGTACATAAAGGCAGCATAAAAGTAATCCATACAACTCCAGTGGTTAAACCTAATCTTCAGAAGTGATATAATAGGTGTGGATGAGAAACGGATCAGTATTTATATTCTTTTTTACTAGAAATTCTCCTCCCTGCCCAGTAGATGGTGATATGCACGAAGAATGCAAATCGCAAAAAAACAAAAGAAGAAGAATGTGACATATGTTGTAAAAAGGACTTAAATATTGAAGTTTCTCACCCACAGCTCTCATATCGCTTCAGTAGACATGGATTAAACCACTGGGGTCGTATGCATTATTTTATGCTGCCTTTTTTAGACCTTTAAAGTTCTGGCCACCATTCACTTGCATTGTTTGGACCTACAGAGCTGAGAAATTTTTCTAAAAATCTTTGTGTTCAGCAGAAGAAAGAAAGTCATGCACATCTGGGATGGCCTGAGGGAGAGTAAATGATGAGAGAATTTTCATCTTTGAGTGAACTATTCTTTCAAGTCATTATTCACTGAAAATCTTGCTTGACATTCATGGTCACCATTCACTTTCATTGTATGGAAAATAATTTTCAGATTTGGGTGAACTATTTCTTTAAGGATTACTTGAATGTTGAACAGTTGTTATTTCTGTCTTTCAGACCCCTCCTGTGATGATCCATTTGTATCTGAGCAGGCTGAGGGATCAGAAGACGAATGGGAAGGTATTTGTTCTCTCTGTTACTATTACTAATGTCAGACAGTGTCGTATTTGTGTCTGAAATCTGAATTACTGTGCATCCTGGTGTAGATTCAGATGAGGAGGGATCATCCCCGGCTACTGTGTACCAAACTAATCAGAGTGAAGATGAAAACCTCATTTATGCAAATCTCCCTTCACAAAGTCATTATCACATTCATCAGGTTGGTACCTTGTCAAGTGACCCCCAAACCAAGCTTCTATTACGTATTAGTGGTACTTTTTAATGATTTACTGTTTAATACTATAATACTTAAGTAAAACATTTTAAATAGCTGTCTGGAATACTTGATTCTGATTGGCCAGTTGCAGAATTCTGCGATAATATATTTTTATTTAATGACAGTTAAACAGTATAATTGACTGTTGTCCCAGCCATCTGATTTCATACAGTTGTTCTAGTTCATGTCTCTTGTATCACGTCATAGTATTTTTTTTATTTTTTTTGGTAACACTTTACAATAAGGTTCCATTTGTTAACATTAGTTAATGCATTAAGTATCATGAACAAGCACTTAATATATTTTTACAGCATTAATTAATAATGTTATTTAATAAAAAAATAGTTCATTGTTAGTTTGTTAGTTCATAGTGTATTAACTAATGTTCACAAATACAACTTTTGTTTTAAAAAACGTATTTGTATATGTTCAAATTAACATTAACTAAGATTAATAAATGCTTAATAAGTATTGTTCATTGTTAGTTCATGTTAACGAATGTTGTTAACTAATGTTAACAAACGGAACATTATTGTAAAGTGTAACCATTTTATTTTTTATTCACATAAATATCTCAAATCAACATTTCAAGCCTATTTTTTTTTTTTTTTTTGCAAAGCAGCAAAATTTTTTTTGTAAAAAGTGGAATAATGTACAGTCAGTAGGTCATTATTGCAAAATATACCCCTTTAGGCAGAAACATGATCATTCCGCTTTGCAATGGGGTACTGTTTATTTTAATGATAATTACCAGCTGACTCTACACTGTACCTTATATAATATACTATTTGTGCATCACATAATTGCCATACAGAATAGGCTGCTTCAAATGATCATGGCAAGTATCAGGCTAACTCATGCTGATTTATGTTTTTCCTCTCAATTTGAAGGATTTTGAAACCCCCACTGCTGAAGGTGAGGAAACAGGCGATAACCAGGACATCTGCGCAAGAGCACTGTATGACTACCAAGCATGTGAGTGGTCTAATTTTACAGTATTACCAAAATCTTAATGCAATATATTGTACACTGTAATATCTATGATAATGCTTCAGAAAGGAAATTCTGATTCAAATTGAGAGGAAAGCTAGCCCAAATTAGTACAAATTACAAGTTTTCCAAACTGCAGTGTTTGAAAATGTTTGTTAATGTAGGAAAAAATAAATAAACTTAAGTATGTTCTGTTCATTTTAATGAATAGAGATATGCTTTTGAAAACATATCAATATGTGATTTTTATTTCCTTTTTGTCTTCTCTACAGCGGATGACACAGAGATCACGTTTGACCCAGATGATATCATCACAGGCATAGAGATGATAGATGAGGGCTGGTGGAGGGGTTACAGTCCTGACGGTCACTACGGAATGTTTCCTGCTAACTATGTTGAGCTCCTTTAAACCTGCACTAACAAATCAGACGCTATACCAAGTGACAGGCTGGTCATAACATGACGTTTCAGCTTGGAGTCACCAGGCGTTTTGAGAATCTTTTGTAACGTCCAATAAAGTTGTGTGACCTTGCTGATGTTTTTTTAATCTTGTCTCAAATAAACCACTAAACAAAGCAGAGAAAATACCCTTTTGATTTTGTATAAATATGAATATGATTTGAAATATTCTCATACTCAGATTCCTGAAGAAACACTGTCACCTCAAAATGACTGACCAGACTACAAAAAAAAAAAAAAATGTTCCTCTTGCTATTAAAGCAGGGGTTGGGAACCTTTTATTCTATTAAGGGCTATTCGAGTATTTACTAAAATTATTTGTAGGCCATACAATTGCTTGCCATTTCTCGTGTGTTGAAATTAACATGCATTCTGTTACGTGCTCACGCACCAAGAAAAATATGTTAAAAAGGTCTTTCTATTATACAATATTTTGCATTGTTATTATTTAAAATAGTTTATTATTATTATTTTTATTTTTTTTTAAGTTAATGGAATCAAGGCCATTTTTTGCTTTTCAAGTTATTTCTCAAATGACCTCACAGGCCGGGTAAAATGGTCTTGCAGGCCTATACGGCTCTGAGGCCGGACGTTCTCCACCTCAGTATTAAAGGTGGAGGTGGTATTAAAGGTGGTTATAAAGTTCACCCAAAAATGAAAATTCTTTCATCATTTACTCACACTCATGCCATCACAGATATGTATGATTTACTTTCTTCTACAGAACACAAAGATTTTTGAAAAAAAATCTCAGCTCTGTTGAAGCTCCAAAAAGCACAGACAGGCAGCATAAAAGTAATCCATACATCTCCAGTGGTTAATTATCCATATCTCCAGAAGCGATGATAGGTGTGGTGAGAAACAGATCAATTTAAGTCCTTTTTTTTATTTTTATTTTTTTTTTACTATAAATCTCCCTCTTATAAGTGCTCTCTTCTCTCCAAAAAGTTCTTCTTTTATTATTGGTAATTATACTCTTTTTGCATATCGTCACCTACTGGGCAGGGAGGAGAATTTATAGGAAAAAAAGGACTTAAATATTCTGTTTCTCACACACTTATCATATCGCTTCTGAAGACATGGATTTAACCACTGGAGTAATATGGATTACTTCTGTTTCCTTTATGTGCTTTTTGGAGCTTCAAAGTTTTGATCACCATTGACTTATTTTGTGTGGACCTACAGAGCGGAGATATTCTTCTAAAAATCTTTGTTTGTGTTCAGCAGAAGAAAGTCAAACACATCTGGGATGGCCTGAGTGTATGAGTAAATGAGTGTAAATGATCAAAGAATTTTATTTTTGGGTGAATTATTTCTTTAACATAATCTTCCTTCACAAACATTTATCATGGTAACTAATTACAAAATACCAGTGCTAAAAACCCTTACTAAAATGTACTGTGGCGGTACCATGATGGTATCAGATAGAAATAACATGGTTGATGTTTATCATGGTACTAATGAATACTATATTCATGCACCATAATTGTTACATATTCCAAGGTATTACATTGGTATTTCCATGATACATGTCCAAAACTAAGACAATGCCATTGTATTATAAATAAAATGTATTAGCATTCACTTTTATTAAAAAAAACTGTCATTATGTAATATTATTTAACTATGGTATATTGGTGCAAACAACGGTTACAATGGTACATTTTTGTTCTATTGTGAGGGTCTGCGACCTACACCTCAATGTATGGAATGCATAGGGTCGTGACGTCAAACTCACGCGCCGCGATGCTTACATAACTGCCTCGTCGACGTCATCAGATTGATTCTGCTAGTTTTGGGGGAAGAGGAAGAAGACATGGCCGCAAGGTTACTGCTGAGATCTGCCGTACGGGCCGCGACGACCTGCCGGGCATCTCCCGTGGCCGCTCTGAGCAGAGGGATGGCCGCCGGAGGTCAGTCTTTCATCCCAGTGTTTTTATTGCGCGAGAATGGCCGCAGCATCATTGGAGAGGCAGTTTGAACGCGTGCCAAGGACGTGATGCCTTCCGCGGAGGTCGATGTTGTAACTTCACGGGCAGTTTAAACGGGAAAACATGTGTTCAGTTATGATTTATCTGCAAATATTTTAAGAAATTAAGTTGGCTTGTTGTTTTAACGTGTATTGTTGATATTTTGTGGAGTAGTTTTAGAGAGAAGTCATACATATGTTAGATTGTCTTTTAGCATACACAGTCAAACAAACAAAAATAAATGGACTGTGGATTTCAGGAGCGGAATAAATTGTAATTTGACGTTTTATCTGGCAGGTATTCCCACTGATGAGGAGCAGGCCACTGGACTTGAGAAGAAGATTATGCATGCCCTGAAAACAGGCTCCGTATGTATTATGATCTCTTACGCACTTTCAGAAAGCTGTCAAGTAAATCAAATTAGACAAAAGTTCACAGTACAAGCCTCTTTACATTGATATTGGCTCTCTTGTGCGATAATTATTTTATCACTAAGAAAAATAAGTGTTTGTTTGTTTTTGGCAAAACAAATAGTTACTATATCAGAATCAGAATGAGCTTTATTGCCAAGTATGCTTACACATACAAGGAATTTGTCTTGGTGACTGAAGCTTTCAGTGCACAAACAATACAACAACAAGACAGAGATAATAAAAAAAAAATAGAATAAAAAATAAAAAGCTAATAGAAAATATAAATATATATAGAAATACACAATAAGATTATATATATATATATATATATATATATATATATATATATATATACATACACACACACACACACACACGTATGTACAAATACAAATCTGTTATATACAGATGCAAGGGAATGTATGGCAGAAGAGGTAGGGTATGTTGGATAAATATAAATAGACTGTTCAAAAAGGTAGTGGACTGGGTAAGTGGGGTCCAGAGTGATTTTTCCAGCCATTTTCCTCATTCTGGAAGTGTAAAGTTCTTGAAGGGAGGGCAGGGGGCAACCAATAATCCTCTCAACAGTCCAAACTGTCCTTTGTCTTCTGATGTCCGATTTCGTAGCGGAACCAAACCAGACAGTTATTGAAGTGCAGAGGACAGACTCAATGACTGCTGAGTAGAACTGTATCAGCAGCGCCTGTGGCAAGTTGAACTTCCTCAGCTGGCGAAGGAAGTACAACCTTTGCTGGGCCTTTTTCACAATGGAGTCAATGTGGGTCTCCCACTTCAGGTCCTGTGAATGGTAGTGCCCTGGAACCTGAATGACTCCACTGCTGTCACGGTGCTGTTTAGAATGGTGAGCGGGGTCAATGTTGGGGTGTTTCTCCTAAAGTCCACTATCATCTCCACTGTTTTGAACGTGTTGAGTTCCTGGTTGTTTTGACTGCACCAGTGAGCCAGCCATTCAACCTCCCTTCTGTATAGGGACTCATCGTCATCTTGGATGAGGCCGATGACAGTGGTGTCGTCTGCAAACTTCAGGAGCTTGACAGAGGGGTCCTTGGTGGTGCAGTCATTGGTATACAATAGGGTTGGGCGATCTTCTCCATAATCAGATCATCCTATCGTCAGCCTTGTTGTGAAGGGCAACATCTCTTTGGAAATTATTTTATGTATTATTTTGTATTCATGTTTTAATCACAGATGCATAGTTGATGCATGCAGAGTTGTCACAATGAACTGCTCTGTGGAAATAAAGCGAACTGAACTCAAAGCACCTCCTGAGCTGAGATGTCTGAGGTCATTTGCAGCACTCAAACTGTTCTTGCAAAAAAAAAAAACAATCGGAAGACAGAAAAAGTCAGAACCTTTTACATGCGTGTTCCACGAGACTGCACGCCTCAACGAACAGCGTGTCATACATGCGCATAGACGGCTTTTCTGTCATCTGTTATAATAATATAATAAAGTGTGTTTCTTCAAGCACGTGTTGTAATATTAATTTGATGATAATAATAGCATAATAATAATTTAATACATTAATGGGAAAACGAGCCAAATATCATCTTGACATCGTCAAAGTCATCCGCTATTGGCGATCACTCTGACCATCGTCGATCTCTGAGATCATCAACTATCAGCACAACTTTAGTATACAGGGAGAAGAGTAGTGGGGAGAGCACACATCCCTGGGGAGCACCAGTGCTGATCGTACATGTGCTGGAAGTGAATTTCCCCTGTCTCACTAGCTGCTGCCTGTCCATTAGAAAGCTGGTGATCCACTGACAGACAGACGTGGGAACCGAGGGTTGGTGTAATTTATTCTGGAGTATAGCTGGGATGATGGTGTTGAAAGCTGAACTGAAGTCCACAAAAAGGATCCTGCCATATGTCCCTGGTCTGTCCAGATGTTGCAGGATATGATGCAATCCCATGTTGACTGCATCCACAGACCTGTTTGCTTGATACACAAATTGAAGGGGATCTAGAAAGGGTCCAGTGATGTCCTTCAGGTGGGCCAACACCAGTCTCTCAAATGACTTCATGACCACAGACGTCAGATTGATGGGTCTGTAGTCATTAAGTCCTGTGATTTTGGGTTTCTTTGGGACAGGAATGATGGTGGAGCATTTGAAGCAGCAGGGAACTTCACAATGCTCCAGTGATCTATTGAAGATCTGTGTGAAGATGGGGGCCAGCTGGTCCACACAGGATTTTAGATGAGTGGGTAAAACACCGTCTGGGCCCTGTGCTTTCCTTGTCTTTTGTTTCCAGAAGACACGGCAAACCTCCTCTTCATAGATCTTAAATGCAGGTTGAGTAGGAGGAGGGGGGTTGCAGGGGGTGTTAATGTTTTTGTGAAGTGAAGGTCAGAGTGGATGTGGGGTGTGAGAAGTCGACAGTAAAACACATTCAAGTCGTCAGCCAGTTGTTGGTTCCCTGCAGTGTTGGGTGATGGTGTTTTGAAGTTGGTAAAGTCTTTTAGGCCTCTCCACACTGATGCAGGGTCATTAGCTGAAAACTTGTTTTTCAGCTTATCAGATTAGCTTTTAGCCACTCTGATTTCCTTATTCAGTGTGTTTCTGGCCTGATTGTACAGGATTTTATCCCAAGGTCTGTAAGCATCATCTTTGGTCTGATGAAGCTGCCGGAGTTTTGCTGTGAACCATGGTTTGTCATTGTTGTATGTTAAATAAGGCTTAGTAGGAATGCACATATCCTTACTGAAACTGATATATGATGTCACAATATCTGTGAGCTCGTCCAGATTGGTGTCTGCAGCCTCAAATACACTCCAATCAGTGCAGTCAAAGCAGGCTTGTAGTTCCAGCTCTGCTTCATTGGTACATCTCTTTAAAGTCTTTACTACAGGTTTAGCTGATTTTAGGTTCTGCCTGTAGATTGGAAGATGAACCAGACAGTGATCAGAGAGTCCCAAAGCTGCTCTAGGGACAGCAAATTGCATCCTTTATTGTTGTGTAGCAATGATCCAATGTATTTATGTCTCTGGTGGGGCATGTAATGTGCTGTCTGTATTTTGGCAGTTCATGTGTGAGGTTAGCTTTATTAAAATCTCCCAGAATAATAAGTGAGTCTGGGTATTGTTGTTCCATGTCTGTGATCTGATCAGCCAGCTGTTGCAGCAATGCATTCACGCACGCATGTGGAGGAATATAAACACTCACCAGAATAAACGAGGAAAACTCCCGCGGCGAGGAGAAAGGCTTACAATTGATAAAGGGCTCTTCCAAATTAGGACAGCACATCTTCTTTAACATTGTTACATCTGTACACCAACTTTCATTGATGTAAAAGCATGTTCCACCGCCTCTCGTTTTCCCCGTTAACTCCGCAATGCGATCCGCTCTGAACAGCTGAAAGCCCGGCAGATGTAACGCGCTGTCCCGAATTGCTTCACTCAGCCAGGTTTCTGTGAAGCACAAGGCTGCAGAGTTTGAATAGTCCTTGTTTGTACAGGTGAGGAGATGTAGTTCGTCCGTTTTGTTAGGAAGAGAGCGGAGATTCCCTAGATGAATACTCGGCAGCGCTGTTCGAAAGCCACGCTGTCGGAGCTTGATCAGCATGCTGGCTCGCTTCCCTCGCCTGTGTCTCATAGCGCGCTTAACACAGCTGCGCTTCTGACTAAAATGTCTAGCAAAATGTCCAAATAGTCCAAAACCGGGAAAAGATTGTCTGGTGTGTGATGCTGAATGTTCAGCAGTTCGTCCCTGGTAAAACTGATTGGAAAAAAATTACTAAGCACAGGACAAACAAACAGAAACAACAAAAGAATTAGAGAGCTCCACATTGAGGCTGCCATCTGCGGCGTCATCTTCACTATTTTCTATCACTATCATTCACAATTTTTAAATGCATTTTGAGAGTGTCACACATCTGTCTACTCTAGTGGACACTGTTAAGGGTTGTTATATAAGCCATTGTAGGTGCACAAAGAAAATGCCCTTTTAAACCATTACCACTCAACATTTATGAACTTCTAACTAGGGCTGTAACAACTAATCAATAAAATTGATTATTATTGATAACGAAAATCATCGACAACGAATTCCATTATCGATTAATTTGATATTTGTGGCGAGCACGGAGAAGCTCCATCAGTGACGTCACTTTACAGCCCAGTGAAAAATGTTTTGCATGATAACTTGTTTGAAAAAAGACAAGTTGAAGTGGACAAAAACATGACCCAAGATGCCCGTCGCACGAGAGTACTTTTATAATCACTTCAAAGAAGATCATAATAAGCATACAGTTTATAGTGGAGCGGTTGCTGCATCAGGTGCGTTAAAAGAGGGCTTGTGCTATTTCATTTGCTAAAGACTTGTTTCTCTCCAGCACATAATATTTTCTATGTTTTTTTTAATGCATACATGTTATGAATTCAAAACCATGTGTGTATTTCCATTTCGCAAAACCATTTGTCTTTATCACAAGCGAGTCTCCATTAAACTTTCCACGTCGATCAAACCTATTGTTATACAGCACATAAATTTTGATTTGCAAAAACGTTGTCATGCTTTAATGAATATTCCGGGATTAAACTCGTGCAAAATCATACCGCGATTTCAGTTTCAGTGTAATCAATTATGCAGCTTTCATGGCTGTCACAATGTCTCAGAAGTCCAAGTGTGCCGGCTTTTAAAGTGTTTTAGGTTTCTTCTCATTGTGTAAGCGCATGTAATACAATGAGTTTAGGATGTCTAGACAAAAAAGTCTAGGATGAGACTTTTCAGCGCAAGAGTGAATCTGATGATTGTGCAATATAAACTGTATGCTGAATATAATAATGCAAAGGGTCCTGATATTTGATAGTCCTGAAAATGCCAAATGTAATGCCTAGTTTCACCAGTAAATTTATACTTTGGCACTGGATAAGCATACACTACCATTTAAAAGTTTTTGTTTTTTTTTAGAAACATGTAATGAGTGACTATACTTTTTTAATTCTTACATTATGAATTTTAAACACTTAAAATGTATGTAATCAGTAACATAATTATGTCTTTTTCAGCTGGCAGAAATATTAATATTTTTATTCTGGTGGGGCCTGGGTAGCTCAGTGGTAAAGACGCTGGCTACCAGCCCTGGAGTTCACTAGTTCGAATCCCAGGGTGTGCTGAGTGACTCCAGCCAGGTCTCCTAAGACCTCCTAAGTCGCAACCAAATTGGCCCGGTTGCTAGGGAGGGTAGAGTCACATGGGGTAACCTCCTCGTGGTCGCTATAATGTGGTTCGTTCTCGGTGGGGCGTGGTGAGTTGAGCGTGGATGCCGCGGTGGATGGCGTGAAGCCTCCACACGCGCTATATCTCCGTGGCAACGCGCTCAACAAGCCACGTGATCAGATGCGTGGGTTGACGGTCTCAGACACAGAGGCAGCTGGGATTCGTCCTCTGCCACCCGGATTGAGGCGAATCACTACGCGACCACGAGGACTTAAAAAGCACTTTGGGAATTGGGCATTCCAAACTGGGAGAAAACGGGGAAAAAAATCCCAAAAAATAAATAATTTTTTTATTCTGGTGTCATTTTGCCCTCTGCTGGGCTGATTTTTTTTTTTTTTTTTTTTTTTTTTTTTGTCCCACTCCATCCCCGATGGATCATTTGACTCTTTAATGAATAGTACTTTTTGTTAAGCTTTACAAGTAAAGGAACTGTTTTGCAAATGTCCTGAAAGTAATTATAATAATAATAAATTCAAACATAACTTTCATGATTCGGGCTTTGTTCAAAGTTTTGTGAGCGTATAGAATCGTGTGTAGTAGAAATCAGTTCCGTAAATCGAACCAAATACTCATGCCCTTTATAATATTTTTTTTTTTTTTTTAATAAAATACAGGAAATAAAAATTTCTGGTTTATCCAATTAATCGGTTAATTGAAAAATAATGGAAGATTAATCTATTATCAAAATAATCGTTATTTGCAGCCCTACTTCTAACATATTATGATACATTACACTCACATGTGTCCCTATTACTTCTTTTTGCCCTGTTTCTACAAAATATCAACATTCAAGTTTACAATAAGTCTTATGCATATTATCGTCTAATTCAACTGTCCTTGTGAAAGGTCCATCAGAAGGAATGCTTTACCTAAAAATGAAAATTCGCTTATTTACCATCCCAGATGTGTATGACTTTTTTTATTTAGAACACAAATTAAGATTTTTAGAAGGATATTTCAGCTCTTTGTTTATACAATGCAAGTGAAGGGTAACCAAAACTTTGAATCTCCAAAAAGCACACAAAGGCAGCATTAAGGTAATCCATACAGTTCCAGTGGTTTAATCAATGTCTTCTGAAGCAATCTAATCGGTTTTGCATGAGAACAGTCCAAAATATAACTCCTTTTTCACTGTACATCTTGCCATTGCAGTCATGACACAATCATGGTTTGAAGCTTGATTACACTTCCTAGTGCTTGACCCATGTTCTTGAAATCATGATCAACAAGGAGACTGTTGTTGTCAAAACTGATAGTGAAAATGAGTTATATTTTGGTCTGTTTCTCACCCTAAACTGATTGGCTCGATTCAGAAATCATGGATTTAACCACTAGGGTTTTATGGATTACTTTTATGCTGCCTTTATGTGCTTTCTGGAGCTTCAAACAAATCTTTGTGTGTTCTGCAGGAGAAAGAAAGTCATACATATATGGGTTGGCACGAGGGTGAGTAAATAATGAGAGAATTTTCATTTTTGAGTTTACTGTTCCTTTTAAGTAATCTTATATCTAGTCACAGACAGTAAAGTTGAATTGAAATTCCTATTGAAATGTCCAATGAACAGATATCCCTTTAATGCATGCTGTCCATTATAGGATAAATGTTTTCAGTTTTGTAAGCTACAACAAATATATTAATACCTATGGATGCAACGATATGAAAATCTTGGCCGATACCAATAACTGATATTTGCAGATAAACCTAAATCTGGATCTAAATCTGCAATTTTTGTGCCTGATTACAAAAACAAAAGGCTCACTTAAAGTTGCCACGTCCAGAGCAATAAAAAAAAAATGAAACGTGTGCAGTGGATAACTGCTTTTATTTTAAAACAACTTCAACTGCAGAAAGGAAGCTAAATAAAAATTTGAGTGTTTACTCAGATCCAGAATCTTCTAAGTCTTCTAGCTGAAGCAAAGTCTGCTGTGTGCTGACGTGTCACGTCATGCCATGCAGTTGGGAACCAATCAAAACCCTTGTGAGTAGTGCGTGCCTGAAATGGTTCAACCAGAGGGATTTAGCCATAATTTATCGGCTTTAATATATCTGCGAATTTTCTTATCGGACCGATAACGATAATTAAATGAATTAATATTTATTTAATGAATAAATCAGTATGGCAGCTGATATATCGTGCATCCCTAATAATAAATGAATAACTGTTTAACTATTCCTTAGATCTTATGTTATGATTCCTTAGATCTTATGTTCATATGTTCTTATGCTCATGTTATATGTCTATAGGTCATATAGGTCATATGTCTTAAATATCTTTTTAAACAAGTAGGCTTGTCGAAACTGACCGATATTATATTCTTCCCTCTCCCAGGACCCATACAATATGCTGAAGCCCAAGGAGTATGCCGGGTCAAAGTCAGACCCCCACCTTGTACCTTCTGTCACCAACAAAAGAATCGTCGGCTGTGTCTGTAAGCTTAGATCTGAAATGCTCTTGATTGTTTTTCAGACATATGCATTTCATGTCAGTTCTTCTTGAATGTTGTGTTGAAGCAAATTATTGTGTTTCTGCTAGGTGAGGAAGACAACACAGCTGTGGTGTGGTTCTGGCTGCATGAAGGTGAACCCCAGCGCTGTCCCTCATGCGGAGCTCATTACAAGCTGGTTGCTCATGAGCTGCCTCACTGAGTCCGCTGCCTCACATATCAGAATTCCAGAGACATTGTGATCTCATTCACATTTGTCTTTTTGTAAAGAAGTACAGGAGATGTAAACAATCTGTCCTCCTGCTGTGGGACACAATATTTGAACAATTCCTAAAAATAACAGTTTACGTAAATTATTGGAGTGTACATTTTGCACTTAGTCCAGTTACACCTAATAAACATGCTTATCTGATTTTGGCTCTTGTACTCTTATTTGGTTTCCTTACATTATTATTATATATTAGTTTGGGCTGCTAAGGTGACGCATTCATAAAGTGGACTCTGTAGAGACTTTTCATGTGGTGATGTATAAAAGAATTTTAAGTAAAACTACAGTAAGGTTGAATTGGTTAACACAATAGTTAACATTCTGTAACAACGAAAAATGCTCTTACAGCATATTTTAATCTGGTAAATGTTAATTTCTCTACATACTAATATATTTTACATTAAAAGTTGTATACATTGACATTAGTTATGGCATTACAAACTAACATAAAAAGTATAGTATTTTGATGAGTTAACATTCACCAACATTAATAAATTATATAGGAAATCACTGTTTTTTGTTTTATGATAGCTAATGCATTAAATGGATAGTTCACCCAAAAATGAAAGTTCTATTTTTTTACTCACCCTCATGCCATCCCAGATGTGTCTGACTTTTTTTTCTTCTGCAGGACACAAGATTTTTAGAAGAATATCTCAGCTCTGTTGGTCCTCAATGCACGTGTATTGTGGCCAGAACTCTGAAGGACCAAGTATCACAGAAAGATATTATAAAAGTAATCTTAATAACTCGAGTGGTTTAATCAGTGTCTCCTGAAGCTATCCAATCGGTTCTGGGTGAGAAAAGACCAAAATAAAGATTTTCTTATTTTTCAATGTACGTCTAGGCACGATCATGATTTCAAGCTCGATTACACTTCCTAGTGCGTGATGCATATGCAGAGCGCTAGATGGCGCTATAGGAAGTGTAATCGAGCTTGAAATCACAATCGCCAAGGAGATTGCTGTCAAGATTTATAATGAAAACAGAATTACATTTTGGTCTGGTCTCACCCAAAAACGATTAGATCGCATTAGAAGACATTGATTTAACCACTGGAGTCATATGGATTACTTTTATGATGACTTTATGTGATATTTGGACATTTGGATCTGGCCGCCATTCACTTGGATTGTGAGCACCTACAGAGCTGAGATATTCTTCTAAAAATATTTGTGTTCTGCTGAAGATAGAAAGTCATACACATCTGGAATGGCATGAGGGTGAGTTTTTATTTTTATTATTAATGACCTTTCTAACTATTTGAATCTAGTTCAGCTGTTTATTTCAGGATTTGTCATTTCTCCTTATGTCCACAAGGGGTCATTTGTTTGATAGATTCACAATTAGAAGTTCTTAAGAAAAACACAAAGGCAAGATTGTGTGAAATTACTTTGTCATATATTTACCAAAACCTTTCTTCGTATTTTAAATATCTAACATACAAAATTTTCCATTAAATTAACTGCTTAATGTGTGATAAAATAAGGATTTTTTATATAGTTTTTATAGTCTATATAGACTATAAATATCTAGAGTGTACAACATAGTTTCTATTTTTTAATCAACAGCTGAAGCTAGAAAATATTGACAATTGCAATTGATAATGATGTATTGTCTTCATTAATATTAATTATTAATGCATTTAAACCCCAGATTGCTCATTACTGATTACAAGTACAAGGCTGACATTTTATCTTATAGAAAGGCTGAGCAAAGTGGCTGCTGTTAATTGACATTTTAGTCTTGATTGCCTAATGTTTATTATCGTATTCATAGACATGAATTTCCATGCTGCCTTTCCAGCCTCTCTCCTGTTTACTGTGCCTCTGTTAATCATTCATTAGACATTGCAAGCACACATCATATTGCTTATCATTTGAAAGTCATTAAAATCGACATGCATCTTCAAGTGAATTTTTAAAATCTCTCGCACATTAACGTAAAAGATGTCCTTGGTGGGTCATTTGTTTATTATTTTTTTCCTTTCATTTTCCTGACACCAAAAAAAAAAAAAAAAAAAGCGAGGGAGACGTTATGTGCAACTTGCACATAATTGCCTAGACTTGCTGAGACAAACTGTGAAAGCGAGGAAAATGCAGCATAGAGACATTTGAGGGGTTGCCTCCCCACCATCCCTCCTGGAATCTAACCCTGCTGTGGCATTTAAAAGAAATGTTGTGCACCGCACATGGTTTCTGGCTTGCTAGTCTCTTCCAGAGCTTGCTCACACTTATATTTGCAGAGTTTAAATGAGGTTCAAACCCTTGCTCACAACAACTGTGTATGAAAGGATTCCATTGATCTATTTCAGGGTAAAATGTTGCATAATTTGTCACTATTACATTATACTAGCTTTGTGCAAGGAACAGACTAAAAGCTAAGTTATTATTTACTTCTAATTTTGCCCTCAGCCAAAGCTCAGAGATCTCATTAGTGTTCACTTTCAGATTAAAAAAACGGCGTTCAGTTTCTGCACATGCTACAACAATTGTTGTTTAGGCATCAGTTGTGGTTGCTGAAATGGGCAAAAACATGAGCATTGGAGGCAGTGAAGATTATCAGTGAACAATGACATCAAACAACAAAGTCTGTTTCTCACACAAAGCTTTAATGCAGCCTCAAAAGACTTACAGTATAGTGCACTAGTCATTCAAACTACTTTTATAGTGTTTTTTCTGTCCTTTCTGGAGCTTGACAGCCCCTGGTAACTGAGAACTGCCATTGGATTGGCATGAACCATAGATATACTGTACATACATTATGTAGATAGTACTATACCGCATTCAATTAGTTCGGATACATTAACCGCGGTGCCATCGTCAGTGGATGAGATGTCTAGCATAAGCTGATTTTGTGTGGAAACAGTTCATCATGTAATAAATTGACTGCCTGGGTACTAATGTTAAATATGTTTGCCTTGATATATCTGTGTATTCAGTGATCTGATGATCAACATTAGAGCATTTGACCAAAACTGTGTTTAATTTGGAATTTATTTATCATCTACAATATTCTCAGATGTTTATAGCAAATCAAATCTTGTGAAAATTTACTCCAGACTGTTGTAGACCACATCCATCAGTTTACTTTTATGTGTTTGCGGCTGACTCTCGACCTTTCCAATATGGTGGATGCACCGACATATCAGCTGCTAATGCAACATCTAAGTATGTGTATCTGTAGTGAGAACTGAGTAAAGATTCTTCAAAGAGTTCAACTTTTGTGTTCCACAAAAAAATTAGCATACAGGTTTTGGACATAGGGATGAGTAAATGATGACAGAACTTTCATTTTTGGGTAAACAACACTGTAAACCCTAATGTTGTTATTACTGGAAAAATCAAGTTTTCTTAACTTAAAAGTTCCTTGAACATATTTTTCTTGAAAATCCATATAATTAAGATTTAAGCGTTAATAATTCAAACTATTGAGTACAAAATTAAGGCTGTGGGGAATACCCACAATGCCTTGCGTTTTAATTATTCAAATATGTTTCCTTGGTCAAAGGGAACTTATAGGTGTATTTAAAGAAGTTTTAGGTCTTTTGTAGTATTATTTATGTTGTTTTATTGGAAATAGTTGTTTCGTGTGATATCACCAGGTTATCTGTGTCCCCTTTGGTCAAGCTGGACCCTGTAAACATTATCTTAGTTATCTATGTGCATGCACAACTTGA
This sequence comes from Myxocyprinus asiaticus, assembly GCF_019703515.2. NCBI lineage: Eukaryota > Metazoa > Chordata > Actinopteri > Cypriniformes > Catostomidae > Myxocyprinus > Myxocyprinus asiaticus. The sequence goes on along the minus strand of NC_059385.1, from coordinate 6,308,069 downwards.
GTACAGGTTTCTATGCATATTTGTGGAGAAATAAGTTTATATAATGACTGATCTAGAATCAGTTATAATCTTCATTATTTAAGATGTGTTATTGTATGACCTGAATTTGAGTCCATTCATATAAAATTATGAAGTTGAAACAACATTTAAATAGCAAATCTGAGTTAAGTCTACTTGCATTAGCTTAATGCATTCTTAATTGCACTTGTTTGGAGACCCTATTATAGAATTCAACTGAGGGAACGAGTTTACTCAATCAGTTGAGCAGAGTCAACTTATTAGGGTTTTCAGTGTATTCCTTTAATCCATCCTTTCAATGTGCAACCTATATTGAAGCTATGCAAAATAGTTTTTGAGAATGTCTGAATGGATCATATTTTTTACCATGGTTTTAAATGAACTATTCTTCTGTTTATCCTTTTAGGGCTGCCATCTACATAATGCGCCCGTCCATGGAGCATTTCCTCAATGAGTGGAGTTCCACATTGATTGCGACCCCACAATGGAAGCTTTAAAAGAAGTAATGAGATATATGAGGACGATTTTCCCCTACGTAGTGGTCTGCCCATCACATCACACAAAAATGATTGAATTATGCCGCTCTGTATTCCACAGGGCACCGTACATGCTCCCGCAAGATGACTGGAAAAGCCAGAAGCTCCGAGCGGTTGAAGTATGTTGTAATAGATTACAGAGCATTACTCAGTGGAAGATGAAATTATATAAATTTTTTGTGGATGTACGTATTTAATGCCCTTCCCTTCTCTTGGTATGAATTTAAAGATTCCCCTTGACTTGTTATCGTGCTTCGGTCTGTGAGTTATTATCCAAGACTGCCTTTAATGAGTCTCCAAATGGCATTAGAGTAAAGTATTGAATGAAATTGGCACAAACACAGCGAAAATGCATCTGTTTCACTGGAGAGGAAGCGTGAGGCATATCTGGCTTTTCACAACTGTGTGAACAAGGTCCTTTTTTGTGATCTGAGCAAGCGCATACAATCAGATGACGGTGATGTTATATAACAGTGCTATCTAGATCCATTCTAACAACAGGTGTACAGTCTCGCAGAGAATTCATGTAATAGACGTTTCCTGAGCATATAGTGAAGACCATATCTAGTCAACCTTGGATACATGTAAATCTATTGTATGAGACCTTTAAAACAAAATTAGGCACGTTTAAAAACCATAATAGGTGCACTTTAAAGGTCTCATACAATGGATTTACATGCATCCTTTTTTCCCAGTGTCAAAAACGACTCGTTCAATGATCCGTTCTAAAGGATTCATTCTAAACTCCTCCTTTCAGAGAGCCTACACTGCTCTGATTGGTCAGATATCCCAGTCTGTTGTGATTGGTCTACTGCTTAGTGTAGTGTTTGAGGGACGGGTCAAAGCTGTTCGCGAGCACCCAATGAAGACCAGAGGCGGGATTTTTTGTTACCAAATTACATAGGTTAGTACAGGTGTCTTTTGGGAGTCAGTAAATCCATTTGTCGTGCACTTTGATTTTTGAAACTTTGCAGACTTTTTTACATTCATAAACAGCTATATAACACACTACATGAAAGGTAATATTTGAAAAACCATAATAGGTGCTCTTTAATAAAAGAAAGAAGCGGCACAGCGCTAAAAGCAGCGGTCCACAGAGAGAAAAATATGCATTGTTGACTTGTGGCTAGAACAGTACATTAAACACGTGACATCACCCTAAACTAACTTATTTTAAAACGATGTCGCGCGTAGTATAAACGGCGGCTTCGTTCGCCTAGGGTGCTTTAGCTCGTCCAGGAGAAAAAAGTTTGGCTTCTTCCAAAGTATAAACCAGGCTTAAGTGCTTACTATAACCGCTATTTTTGCTTTTATTTTAATTGAACTGTGTTGTCAGGACAAGCAGGGGTATTTTTTCATAAATATCTGGATGGGGCAGGTTATCACAGTCTTATTGGGACAGTTGTGTTAAAATAAATCATTAATTAGTCAATTTCTGTTGGCCAAACAATTGATATAGATATTTTTGTATCAAATCAACCTTTTCCCTAAGAAATGTTCACTGGAGTAAAAATTGCAACCACTGGCCCCAATCTCCCCTTGTGTGGATAACTCATGGTTGATGTTTCTTTCAAAAACCGGCCCTAAAAACATATCTACCAGTTTTAAATCTATCCTTTTAAAAACAGGTTACACTTCAACAAGTTATGAATAATTAAAGAGTATTACTGTTTTGGGGCCAAAAGGGGCTCTCAATGTCCTTGCTATGCACAAGTCATCTCTGCTTTTTCAATTTTCGACTTCTGTTCTGCATTTCTCAGTGGGGCCAAGAAAACAACTGCAGAACGGGTGGAAAGGAAAAATTTCAATGAACCCACGGAAAGCAGCCAGAGACATTTGGCAGGCGTGGTTCATCGCACAGGGGTACGCACAGCACACAGCACATCTCAGGACAATGGGCTATGATTAGCACTGTGCTTATCTGTGCAACGGTGCCCACCATTAATGTGCTGCAGGGGCACAGTCTCCATAGCAACCAATCTGCCTGAAGTCCAGACCCCAGTTGTGCTTGTCAAAAATCCACTCAAAAACCTCTATTCACCATTTCTGCTTTGAAAGCCCATTTAAAGCTATTATGGCGAATGCTGGGGGATCATATAGATCTTGATGTAGCTGTAAAACCTCACATTGACTTGATCCATTCGTGGAAGATTAATTAACCCGGGTGACCCCATCACTTATGATCGGTTTCCACAAAATGGACATGAACCTCACTCACAGCCTGATACCTGCCACTTGATATTTCAAAACCTAAACAAAAGGGTGGCATTGAGAATGGACTTCTTCATTGAATCTCCACTTATGTATATTATGGTGTTTTCAGACTATCACTTTTACTATTACTCATACTTACACTTAGGGATTTGGACAAACCTCTAACCCTAAGTATTAAAATTTGGCTCATTACTAAACCCACACCATTTGTGCTACAGACATGAATGAGACCTCAAATCATGAGGCTTGTTGAGGAGAGGTGTACTATTACTTTTGAAAGCCATCAGACTTACGATTTCTGTCTGGTAGACCATACAATGGGCAAAAAATTTAAGGACCCAAGCCATCTCTAGAAACCAGAATATCATAGAAACTTGAGGATGGGCTCTTTTGGCTTGGGGCAGTAATCAACCACCCAGAACATCCTAGCGACTGCATAACAACACTTTGGCAACCATCCACAACACCCTTGCATTGTGGGGGAGTTTTGCACAGGTAAGCACCACTCACATTTTGTTCATGCAATGTAAAAGTCTATATTGAGCAAATGTAGTTTTGAAAGCACATTGTCATTGCACATCACATTGTTTCAGTCTTTATTGCTGTGCATTCTTCATTTCTTTCCTTCATCTTTTCACACTGGTCTTGACAGCTCGATTGTGACATTGGCTGGTATTTGACTTGCACCCTGGTTGAATCATCCCAATATGAAGCATACAAGGATTTTCTAGTGCAGACTCAAAGCCTATCTCTCTCTCTCTCTCATGGCACCTGGGTCTTTTTATAACAAACTGTTTTTGAGGAGAGCCTATTCAGGCACATCTGGTCTGCTGAGGGGATTTCGGTAAAGACCGGCATGATTTCAAAGGGAGATAAAACCCAGAGAATTTCAGCGAAGTGAAATGCTCTGTAGCCCTCTTTACCCTCAGGGCGACTGCGGCCCAGGCACCTACTGTCAGTGCATTGTGAGCAGAGATTTCTTTATAACTGCCCATTCCAGAAATGGCAGATAGGGTCTGATATAAATTGATTGGACAACTTGAAATTTGGCGAAAATATTGCTAGAAAAAGGTATTGTAAAAAAATAACAAAATTAAAGAAAGAAAAACTCCATTTGATGAAAGAAATAGTAGGGAAATGTTCAAACCACATGCTATTACAGTAGTTTTACTAGAGGCAATTGCCACAAAAGCAAAGAAACTTACTTTATTATTTTATGTATTTATTTATCTTTTAGTTATTTAGACAGACAGACAGATAGACCTATCTACCTAAACGTACAAATCACATGTAGTGCAAACAGGTGAACAAAAGTGGCATATTGGATAAAAGTAATGGAGATGCATTCAGGGATGCTTATGCAAATGTCAGAGACACTCTGCAGTTATCATTGGGTAACAATAGTATGCTAGGTGACATATAGGGACACTCCAGAGAAATGTCATCCCATATTATGGCTCCACATACCAGACTACTGAACATTTCAGAATCAGAATCAGCTTTATTGCCAAGTATGCTTACACATACAAGGAATTTGTCTTGGTGACTGAAGCTTCCAGTGCACAAACAATACAACAACAAGACAGGCATAATAATAAAAATATAGAATAAAAATAAAAGTGAATAGAAAATAAATAATGTATGGCAATACACAATAGGACTGTATATATATATATACACGTATATACAATATACAAATACAAATCTGTTATATACAGAAGCAAGGGAATGTAATGGCAGAAGATGTAGGATGTGTTGGATAAATATAAATAGACTAAGCTGTGTACTGCACATTAATTATTGCTCAATGGGGCAGTTTTAACTGTTCATGAGATGGATAGCCTGAGGGAAAAAACTGTTCCTGTGCCTGACGGTTCTGGTGCTCAGTGCTCTGTAGCACCTGCCAGAAGGCAACAGTTCAAAAAAGTAGTGGGCAGGGTGAGTGGGTCCAGAGTGATTTTTCCAGCCTTTTTCCTCACTCTGGAAGTGTACAGTTCTTGAAGGGAGGGCAGGGGGCAACCAATAATCCTCTCAGCAGTATGAACTATCCTTTGTAGTCTTCTGATAAACGGTTTCGTAGCTGCACCAAACCAGACTGTTACTGAAGTGCAGAGGACAGACTCAATGACTGTTGAGTAGAACTGTATCAGCAGCACCTGTGGCAGGTTGAACTTCCTCAACTGGCAAAGTACAACCTCTGCTGGGCCTTTTTCACAGTGGAGTCAATGTGGGTCTCCCACTTCCGGTCCTGTGAGATGGTAGTGCCCAGGAACCTGAATGACTCCACTGCTGCCACAGTGCTGTATAGAATGGTAGACATTTAGTAATCATTAAATCTGGTAGTCCTTCCAAAGCCTATGCATTGAAGCCAAAGTGATTTTGGAACAAGTGATTATGATTTCGTATTTGTACAGGCAATTTTTGACCATGATCAAGACACTTATAAGAAGCTTAAAGATTCATTCTTCAAAATTCATTTTAAGTGGAAGTCCCTAGAGAGAGCTGCAAATGTCACATTTATAAATTTTTTAAGAGGCTTTGCTTACATGTCCTGTTTTCTCTTGCTTTTTACTGTACACATGTAGCATATCGAAAAACAATAATAAATCACTCACAATGGAGAGTATTACCTTGAAAGTAACAAACCTTACTCTGTTTATTCAGCATGAATGAAACAAAAACATCATAAAAATTTCAGGTGTTACATGCAGTGGAAAGAAAAAAGAAGGACTATAACTGCTAAAACAGAGATAGTGCTTTTAACATCAATAAAACAGATGCTCCCTTTTGACTAGTGTTCTGAATGTACAGATTTTCAGTTCTCTGGTTTTATCTTCAAGGGATAATCGCTAAAATTATGAAAAAAGCACTGCGTGACATCAGAGACTTAGTGAGCTCATTCCACCAGGGCTTGGGAGAGATTTTCCAGGGATTTCCCCAAGACTGGTACTTTAAAGCTTTTTAAACTTAAGACTCGGAAATGGGCAGAACACAGAAGTGGGCTAAAAAATATTGCCACACTTCTACATTATCACATAACAATTTTCCAAAGGAAATTGATAAATGTTGACCAACCTATTTTATCTCCATGATTTATAATGTCACTGTTAATTTGACAGAACCTTAGATTTGCTATTTTGTTTGCAAATGCCATCTCTAAATATATCCTTTTAAACAAGAAAAAAACAAACAACATGACATTGACCAATTTATTAACACCTAGATATTTAGCAGAATAACTCAAAATATTGTCACTTAAGTAGATCGCTTAACTAAGTTCTGCACTTGAAATCGACTTTAGCTCCTAAAATAACTCTGGAAGTGGTTCTGAGAACAGAATTTACATTTCAACAGAATGAACTCAGTTCCTTCGACATCAAAAATCGAATAAATGATCAGAAATGAAAACATTTTACAGCATCCCCCTGCAAGGCTTCTTGTAAAAGATGTGATTTACATGACAAATTTGCCAAAAATAACAAAACCCCGGGCAGTAAATTATTGTAGGCAACTACATGAGTTTTATATTATCCATACTTGGTATACACAAGGTCAAGGTCTAGCCATCTGACTGCAATGCACCTGTCACCAAAGTGACTCAAACTCCCTGCACACATCTAATCAAACATTCGGTTATACACAGTAGACTGTGGTTTCTTTTTCTATTTTTTCTGAGAAGAAAGAGGGTTATTTGTAATGACAGTTTCTTCTGCTGCTCCCTTTTATTGTCTTGGATGCTCTGCTCCTATTATCTTCCATCTGCAATCTTTTTTCCAAGACCTGAAAACAAATTATTCACACAAATTGATGTGATTACCAGTTCTTAACAATACTCCAGTGCCGATTTCTTAGATTTCATTTGTTCTTATTTCATACTGTCATGTTCAGATGGAGCCTTCGGAAATAATTTCGACCCTTAATTGTGTCCAGGAACAAAATGTCAGAAAAGGTAATAACCTTGTCTGCTTAGTACAGTTGCTTAACTGAATAATCTTTGGAGTATATAGCCTACCAGGCAGAAATCTGCTGGAGAAATACCAAGCAAAAGAATGACTAGCACTTTATAAAAAGTCCATTGAGAAAACAATCAGGTTTTCAAGCAAGCTCGTCCCTCCAGCTAAATCTGGGTTACAGTGAGGCACTTACAACACAGACTGATTTCAAAGTGAAATCGGAAACAGTAAGTTGACTTTTCTTTAGCTACAATCTGTGCTAACCGTAATTCAAAACACTGCCCCCATTGGCCAAAGCGGTAAGTGTTGTTGGGTGTATGGGCACTTATGAACACTTAAGAGCTCAATTATCCAGTTGTGATGTCCACATAGGGGTGCCAAAAATGAGTTGTGAAGCGAGTTGTTTTCAGCTGTACAGGCTGCAATACAGTGAAGAGGAATGCATATTTTATCAACTGAACCTCCCAACCCAAACCCCAAACCTAAATTTAATGGAATAAAAATGTAATGTTAGAGGGAAAAATGCAACCTCCGAATTGTGCTTGTCACTGATTGTGCGAACGCAATTACTTCTTGTTTTCAACATGGGATATGAACCCGAGTCTCCCGCGCTGCTAATGCAACATGCTTTCGGTCATGCCACAGGAGAAGATTAACACATTGGAGCTGATGCAAAAATGTCTGACAGGAGATGCCATTTGTCAGTGAGTCAGCTTAATATGGCCGATACTAGGGTATTGGAACTCTTGGAAACAACATGCCGACTTCCTAGTTGATAATGTTGCACAATGGAAGTGAATGGGGCCAAACCGTAAACGTGAAAATACTCACTGTTTTAAACGTATAGCCACAAGACGAAAACAATATGAATTTAGTGTGGTAAAATCGCTTACTGACCTCTTCTGTGTAAAGTTATATCTAATAACTTCGTTCCCTTGAAGATGTAATGGCGTGAACCCTAAAATGACCAAAACAAAAACTGATTTAAACAATTTTACGGTTCAAATAATACATTGCATTCAGTAGTTCTCTAGTTAGCATTAGCATTGGTCTTCTTCGTGTACTTTAAATATAGATATGACAGCAGTGTTAGTCACTGTACTGCCATCTTTCGACGTGGATCAGCATGATTGTATCTGCTGCCCCCTGCAGCTCATTTGCATCTGGAAAATGTCGAGTTTGAGGTCATTTATAAAGTTATTTATTACTAATAAAATATAATTGCTTTACCTAAAAACAAACGTCAGAAATCAAGCGAACATGCTTCTACTGTTAAGGACATATTATAATTGTCCCTCATATCAATAATCTTTGGAGACTGTCTACGTTTCATATTATTTCCAAAGACAGTTATTACCATTATTAGAGAACTGCTTAGTGTAAAATGAACCTCATTATCTAGCGATACAGAATGTCAAGGTAAAGGAAAGATTAGAATTGTTTTTGAAGATCAAATTTAGCATGTCCATGAATACTGTGTTTGACAAACTTTTTATGTTTCCAAGCAACCAAAGTCATGGTTTACACAAAATCCACAACAATTGCTGTGCCAAGCTACTTCGCACTAAACAAATGAAGACGTATGCAGTTTCATTGAGATGGAGGTAGATGGGCCCCCCTTACTATCGCTGTGATAACAAAGAAAATAAAATTACATGTTGCTTTCCAGTTGCATTGGTAAACGTCACGGTTCGGTATGTACCTCAGCTTTGGGGTCACGGTTCGATACGAGTTCAGTACAACAGGAAAAGCAACAAATCCCAAATGCTAGTTTTCTTTTCATTTATTTTGAACAGACAGTAGTGCAAAGTACAGTTTGTTCCACCTAGCGGCATTTAGTACCCCCTGAGGTAGTTGGTACAGTACAGCCTCCTTTAGTTCATAAAGCACTAAGCAGTAAACAGAATGCACTCTTGCATAGGACATATTTTTTTGTAGGGTTTACAAAAAACAAAAGGTATTTGGTCACAATCAGCTACAAAACTGAAAAGCATCTGTTGTGTAATAAAAGTACAAAATAAATAGAATAATGAAAAAAAAAACTTTATTATTAGGAGAAGCCATTCTTGTTTTGGGTTGGTGCATAGATGGTCTCTTCTTCTGCTCTTTTTCCCTTTGTGGCGGTTAGCAAACAGTGTTACATTACCGCGCGCGCCCCCTTCTGGATTGGAGTGGCTCGCCTGTGACTGACTCAGACGTATTCTTCGTCTGACTGCATGCAACGAACCGTGACGTCAGTACCGTGAGGATTCGGGACATGTACTATTACACCCCTAGTAAACACAGCTGAAAACTATCCATTACTAACATCTTGACTACACACGTCATTTTAAAAAGTGTGAGGGAAACTTGTATGAGTTTTCTGTAAATTCCACTGATACTATTTTAGAGAGTGGTCTAAACAATTAATAATGTCTTACCTGTCCAACAAAAAAGAAGCAACATCGACATCACTACTCATGTTTTTCTCCATCATCAAATCTTTCCACCTTTTGCATGCCATACCGATGTCATACCAGTCTTTCTGTCGTCTTGCTTCCGACCTTTTTCGCTTATTTGGCAGTACAGCTACTGAATCTCCTGTTGTCTCTGCTTCTAAAGCAAGATAATAAATATGTTCCATTGTATTCTTTTTGCTCTTTGCATCACCAAACAACACTGCTCTATGCATAACCAAGCGTATCTACATAGGCGGCAGCCAATGAGCACGAGGATTCTCTTCTTCCACGTTTAGTGAAACACAGCGGGTCATGTGATTTCAACATGGCGACAGACATGTATAATAAAACACTTTTTATAGAAAACTATTATGAGTACAGTCTTCATCTCATGTGAGGTATTCACCATTCAGATCACTCTTCACAAAAACACAATTCATTTGTTAATGTGTAAAACTTTATAAATTAGCCCCAAATTACTGAATGCACCTTTAAATATTAAAATGATAAACTTTTTATAAAATTATAAGCTTAGCATATATAAACCCTCCAGAATTGGCCCCATTCACTTCCATTGTAAGTGCCACAGTGTAACATCGATTTTTGCCTCTCTTTTTTTTCCCTTTTTTTTTTTTAATCGAAATTATTTTCTTGCATGCGCAAAATTATATTTTGAGTGCACAGAAATGTTCTGCGCGTGCAAGATTAAATTTTGAGCGCACAAAAAGTTATTTTGCACGCGCAAGATATTTTGAGAGTACTAAAAATGTTCTGCATGCGCAAGATGATATTTTGAGCACACACGCGCTTGAACTCAGTTTTGTAAAGCAATGTATCTTCTTGCAAAGATAAATTCATTTTGAGCAAACGGAAATCAATTTTGCGCTTGAATAAAGTTAATTTGAATGTGAATTTGCTCAGAATTCTTACATTTTGCTTTCTCCTCATACCCACTCTGCGTGCCAAATACCTTTTTGCGTGCTCAAAATATCATTTTTTGTGCAATCAAAATATAATTTTGTGCGCGCCGAATTGTGGCACAACTCCATCAAGGGCATAGATTTGGCTTGAACATTTGGGGGATTGCAGCGTTGCAGTTTAATTTAGAATATTCCTTTGACATCACTGAATCAACCCGAATACATAATGCTACACCAACAAAACTAATTTTAAGGGTTAGATCAGACAGAAATAGCTCCATATGGTAACAATTGCAGGTTACCACATTTTACAGCGTACAGATAGAAGCTACTGATGTGTAGACGTCCATTTCCAATAAATAATTCATAAGCACACCCGTGACATTACAGCAAGTACATCTAATTAATTAAGCTTTCCTTGCAATCAGTGTGCGATCGAGCTTATTCGCTGTCAGCCTGAATTCATAAAAGCAGGGAGAGCTAATACAACAACCAATCGAGTTGAATCGCTCGCTTTTTTCTTTAAGCCCCGTACCAAGAGTTTCATCCTCCTCCTCTTCCGTCATTCACAGTCGAGTTCGGGCTCTCCACAGCACTGTCGGCATCAGCGCTGGAGCAAACACATCTTAACTGGTAAGCTCGAGTGCAATCGTGAAAATATCGTGTTATAGATATTTATTTATAACACAACCATTGTTTTATTTGTGTTTTGTGAACAGCTAAGCAGATTTATCGCTTGAAATAAATATAGTTTCAAATCATCTGATGGAATTTCTTCCTTGCATTTCTGTATCGAATAGATATGCAACTGATTTTCTCATGTTATGAATAACAAACACTAAATGGTAAAATGTAGGGGAGATTGGGGCTAGTTGTCACACGTGAGAATTGTAAAAAGGGCTGTATATGATTGTGCAGATGTGTTTTCTTTAGCAGTGGTTGTATATTGGTTTCAAACGCCTAGTTCAACACCCTCATAAATTAGAATTTTTTTTTTTTTTTTTTGTTAATTCTATCCTCCAAAGTCATATTTTTGCTATAGCTCTTGGATAAACAAGCAAACATAATGAAACACATTGGCATACATTAAGGCGGAGGTTCTCAACCTTTTGGAACTAAAGCACCCCAAGCCTCCTATCATGTGGCACCACCCCCCACCCCCAAATATAGGAGGAGACCAGGTATAATGATTATCTATTCTATATAAAATCTATCTATATATAAAACCTAATCTATAATCTGTTTTTGATAGATAGATAGATTTTTTAACTTTTGTGTTTTTATAATTTTTACTTTTCATAACTTTTATGATTTTTTTAATAACTTTTATAAAACTATATAACAGACAGGTATGGAACATGTGCTTAAATGATCAAAAATGTTTCTGAACACTATAATTTGAACAAGAGAACTCTAGGTTGTAATAATAATAATAATAATAATAATAATAATAATAATGTTTATTTACATGTAAAACATGCTGCATTCCATTCGTCTTGCATTCTAAAAACATTTGCATACGAATTATGCGAATTGGGAAGCCATGACATTGTTAAATCAATCAGTGGGACACCTGTGCTTGCTTCTTTTTACAAAGAAAAAAGAAGCAAAGAAGCGCAATTCGCGGTTCAATGTTGGACAGCGCAAGCCTGATGTCATCTGCTCCTCCATGTCAACTGAAAGGTCTTTTCCTGTGCAACTGAAGGGGTCTCTGAGCTAAGCAAATGAACTGAAATCCTCACTGAAATAACGGCCGAATTGTTGTTTCAGTCCTTCAACATGTTGAGCGACTGTGTTAATCAAAGGAGAGACATTTATCCCTGTCTCTTGCACACAGTCAGCAAAGTTGGGAAACATGTCAACATTTTTATTAATCAGCCGATCACGCCAAAGATCCAATTTGCCAACGAATGCACTGACTTTGTCTGAAAGAAGCAATTGATGTTGGCATCTCTCCCTTGCATCGATGTGTTCAACAAATTCAACCTGTCGAAAATGTCTACCAGGTATGACAACTGCACTAAGCACAGGGGGTCGTCCAGGTACCGCGCAAGGTTTGACATTGCATCAACAAGAAACGTCTTCACCTCTGAACGCAATTCGTAGAGGCAATGTAAAACCCGACCTCTGGAGAGCCAGTGAACCTCAGTGTGAAATAGGAGCTGCTCATGTTTGGCTCCCATTTCCTGACAAAGCAAGGAAAACAAGCGTGTATTTAATGGCCGTGCTTTAATGAAATTGACCATTTGCACTGTCTGCTTTAAAACTGACTCCAGAGACTCAGGCATTTGCTTTGACGCTTCTAGACACCTGTTAGACACTGATGTGTGTTTGCTGATGTTGCGTTTCTGCTGTGCAAGGCAAGATAACTTTAATTTGAAAAAATCTAAGGGTTTGTCTTTGAGTGCCAGGTGTTTGGTTTCTAAATGGCCCTTCAATTTGCATGGCTTCATGCTATCATTTTCCAGCAAATCTGCGCATATGACACATTGGGGCAGTGGTTCAGCATGTGTCCCAGCCACCTTAAAGCCAAACAAAAGACAGCTAATGTCATACTTTCGTGTTTTACACTTCTTAGGGGTTGGTGCTGACGACACATCGTCGCCACAACTCCTTTTGGCACGTGTGATGAACTTATCCATAAACTTCTTACCAATATGGCATCCATTCGGCTGACGTTCTGAAACATGTCTGCACTGACAGCTAGATAAATGGCAGGCTAAGCTCCGCCTCTCCCCATCAAAAATAAAATGCAGATTTTAAATGCAGGGCTTTTTTATTATTTATTTATTTATTTATTTTTTTTTTCATTTATGTACATTCTACTTGAAAAGCAATAAAATACACCGAGTACCCAAATGATGCCCTGTCTCTGTTTTTTTCTTAAACAATTTGCGCCCCCCTTCCGATCTCTCCGCGCCCCCCATGTTGAGAACCATAGCATTAAGGCAATGATTAACTATTATGAAGGCAGATATTTACTGAAAGGTTTTAATGTGTTATGGATATTTTTCATGAAAGTCAGGTCGGGGTATGTCCCATTTTTATTGGGGCAAGTTGTCACGTCATAAATCTATTACATTTTTTACAGTTTTGTTGGCCAAAACAATGTTTGGATATTTTTGTATGCTACCTTTCCATTTTTGTTTTGTGACTCACATGAAACCTATGCCACTGGTTTAATGGCAGGTTCTATTGTGACAACTTACCCCATGTTCGTTGATAACATACTCCACTATTGGGGCAAGTTGACACAAAAAGTCAACACGTGTTTTCCTGTGAGTATGCAGTAATGGTGAAAATGTTCAGTGGTTGTTGGTTTTTTATTTGTAACCAACACTTTAGGGTATGTAGCTATAAACCTTACCGGAGTAAAAAGTGCGACAACTAGCCCCAGTCTCCCATATTTAAAGGAATTTTACAGTAATTGAAACTCATACCTTTTTTTTTTTTTTTTTTTTTTTACATATGAATTAAGGATGAGTCAAAATATATATATATATTGTAATCAACATTATGCCACAGATGCTGTCATTTGAGCTTGTATTGAACCTGGAACATTCCTTTAATTAGACTGCTCACTCAATGTTCTGCTTAAGAGAGAATCATTGAAAACAGGAGACTGTGTGTATGCCCATGCTCAAAAGCAATTTGCTGAAGTATCCAAGCATAATGAATGTCAATTTGGAGAGCATAATGTGAAATGTTGTTAACTGTAAATGGAAATTATAACTGAAAGGAGGTGAGAGGCAGTTCACCTTTTACTTTGTGTTGAAATTTGAGACTTGAGTGAATGATCAAACTGACAGCGCAGGATGAAAATGTCAGCTGAAGGTGATGGATACAATTGAACTAAGTAGTGTTCATTTAAGTAGTTGTTAGAAAAAATGATCACTTGTAAAATTATTATAAACAACCAGGGATTCTCTCAACTTTCTATATGCATTAAATATATTAGCCCTGAACAACTTAGTGTGTAGCCTAATCTTTAGATAAGAATCTGTTCTTCTTGTCAACACTAGATATATTTGTCTACTTGCTGTGTTAGTATGCAAAGAAACACAGATTTTAGGAGTAGTTCACCTTGTCTCATTTACTCACCATAATGTCATTGCAAACCTGCATGACTTTCTTTCTTCCGTGGAACATAAAAGGAGATGATCTGAAGAATGTACTGTTTGCTCTTTTCCATGTATTTACAATGAATAGCAACTTAACTTTCAAGCTTCAAAAATGACATAAAAGCATTATCATAAAATCTGTCTGCATATGACGTGTGTGCTATATTCCAAGTCTTCTAAAGCCATACAGTAGCAGTTGTCTGATTAACAGTCAAGTGAGTTTTATTTGTATAGCACTTTTCACAACACACGTTTCAAAGCAACTTTACAGAAAATTATGCACTAACAGAAAAGGATGCTGTAACGTCTGTAATGTCATAATGTCCTCAGTGAGCAGTTTAAATGAAAAACGTGATTGAAAATCATGCTTTAAAAATGATTTGTAATTTGCAGCAAATTTGCCACTCATTATTTTCACATGCAAAAGAGCTTGTGATTCGCCGCAAATGTTTGCCAGAAGTTTGCAGCTCTTCAGCAGTAGTGGTGAACCTGCAGCAAACCTTTGGTAACAATGGATAATTTGCCGCAAAGCTCGTTTGCATGTCAAAATGATCAGTGGCAAATTTGCCTCAAGTTTGCGGCAAATTTGCAGTGAACTCTCGATTTTTGTAAGGGCGAGCAAGCCAAAGGCAACTGTGGCAAGGATCCCAAAACTCCATAAGATGTTAGTTAATGGAGAAAAAAACAATTGGGGGAAACCAGGCTCACTGGGGGAGCCAGTTCCCCTCAGGCTATACAGCATGAATATAATGCAAATATTAGTTATCTGTGTGTAATACAAGTCATGTATTATTTGAGTGAACTGAGTAGATGTTGGTGGGCAATGTTTAAAACGAAAGAATATTGATTGAACTGTAAGATTAATGATTTACCCAAACAGTTTGAAATTTGATTAACGATTAATGATTAACTCGAACAGTTAAAAAATTAATTCTTTATTTACTGAAAGTCTTAAAATCAGCCCAAGATCTCCATTGTGAATTCATGAGAGTGTAACAATGTTTGTTTTTTGATACAGATCTTTTTAATGAATCAAATGATCCAGTTCACAAAACCTGTCTGAATGATTCCTTCACAATTGATCCATTCACTTGCAAAAATAAGTGCCCAGGATATTCTTCAAAAACAGAAAGTTTTATCATGGGTAAATAATGACAGAATTTTCATATCTGGGTAAACTATTCCTTTAAGAATAACTGCTGTGTGATCATGAGGCATATTATTGCACTGTATGTAGACTAAATAGGATTTTTATATAGAGATTCTGTCCTTGTTGAGTCTTTGTTGTGGTGTCTCCCTCCTGGTCAGTTTGATTGACAGGTGTAAAGAAACTCAGTTTGAAGTGTTCCATTGTCAGCGATGATGGTGCCTCTTTTCTCTTAAAAATAGGCGATTACCTATTTCCTGTAAACTTTCTCTAAGGCTGTATCACCTTTGGGAATATACCATTGAAAAAGACCCTTCAATCAAGATATAGTGTGGAACAGCTGTAATCTGGCAATATGTCGCCGAAGATTAGTTTTCAGTCTTTGCACCTACCCTCACATTATCTGATACTGAGTTCAAGGAGCTTTACTCAACTAACACGACTGTTCTGCTCAAGGTAATCTAACATGTTATTTTAAATGAGCAATGCACCATATGAACAGCATTTGACAGAAGTTAGATGAATAGAATGCAAGAATAGTTAAGACAGCATGCCGGTGAACATTATTTTAATCTGTTTTCAAATAAAAATCTGCACAGATCGAAGTATGATCAAAACAATGTCAAAAATAAAATATACAGATGGTCAGACAATTTTAGTTGTAGTTAAGATTAAAATGGAGGCGTAAAATATCCAGTGGTTTTGGGTGGCAGGTCTGTTCTGATGTCGCGAGAGCAGGGAAAAAACAATGATAAAACTAATAAAAATGAAATATATAATTGTGCATTGTTAGAATAGGAAAATAAACATATCAACTTTCATATATATATATATACATATATATATATGCACACACACATATACACTGGCAGCCAAAAGTTTGGAATAATGTACATATTTTGCTGTTTCGGAAGGACATTGATACTTTAATTCACCAAAGTGGCATTCAACTGATCACAAAGTATAGTCAGGACATTACTGATGTAATAAACAGCACAATCACTATTTGAAAAAAGTCATTTTTGATCAAATCTAGACAGGCCCCATTTCCAGCAGCCATCACTCCAACACCTTATCCTTGAGTAATCATGCTAAATTGCTCATTTGGTACTAGAAAATCACTTGCCATTATATTAAACACTGCTGAAAGCTATTTGGTTCATTAAATGAAGCTTAACATTATCTTTGTGTTTGTTTTTGAGTTGTCACAGTATGCAATAGACTGGCATGTCTTAAGGTCAATATTAGGTCAAAAATGGCAAAAAAGAAACAGCTTTCTCTAGAAACTTGTCAGTCAATCATTGTTTTGAGGAATGAAGGCTATACAATGCTTGAATTGCCAAAAAACTAAAGATTTCATACAAAGGTGTACACTACAGTCTTCAAAGACAAAGGACAGCTGTCTCTAACAAGGACAGAAAGAGATGTAGAAGGTCAGATGTACAAATAAACAAGAGGATAAGTACATCAGAGTCTCTAGTTTGAGAAATAGACGCCTCACATGTCCTCAGCTGACAGCTTCATTGAATTCTACCTGCTCAACACCAGTTTCATGTACAACAGTAAAGAGAAGACTCAGGGGTGCAGGCCTTATGGGAAGAATTGCAAAGAAAAAGCCACTTTTGAAACAGAAAAACAAAAAGAAAAGGTTAGAGTGGGCAAAGAAACACAGACATTGGACAACAGATGATTGGAAAAGAGTGTTATGGATCTTAACCCCATTGAGCTTTTGTGGGATCAGCTAGACAGTAAGGTGCGTGAGAAGTGCCCAAGAAGACAGCCACATCTATGGCAAGTGCTACAGGAAGTGTGGGGTGAAATGTCACCTGAGTATCTGGACAAACTGACAGCTAGAATGCCAAGGATCTGCAAAGCTGTCATTGCTGCACATGGAGGATTTTTGATGAGAACTCTTTGAAGTAGTTTAAGAAATTCTGAAATTTTTTTTTTTTTAAATTGTAATAGTAATTTTTCACGTTATTAATGTCCTGACTATACATTGTGATCAGTTGAATGCCACTTTGGTGAATAAAAGTACCAATTTCTTTCCATAAGAGCAAAATCTGTACATTATTCAAAATTTTGGCCACCAGTATATATATACAGTATATCGATCTATAGATAGATAGATAGATACACTACCGTTTGGGGTCACTTGCCTGAAATGTTTCTTATGATATTAAAAACCTTTTGATCTGAAGGCATATGCTTAAATGTTTGAAATTAGTTTTGTAGATAAAAATATAATTGTGCCAACATATTAATTTATTTCATTACAAAAGAAAAATTGTATTTAAAAAAATAAAGTTTTTGAAATTGATGACTTGGACCGAATAATTAAGAAAAGCAGCCACTAAGTGCCCAGCATATAGATGGGAACTACTTCAATACTGTTTAAAAAGCATCCCAGGGTGATTCCTCAAGAAGTTGGTTGAGAAAATGCCAAGAGTACATATCTGCAAAATCTAGGCAAAGTGTGGCCACTTTGAAGATGCTTAAATATAACATAGTTTTAATTTATTTTGGATTTTTTGTCACAACATAATTCCCATATTTCCATTTCTATTATTCCATAGTTGTGATGACTTTACTATTATTCTAAAATATGAAAAAAAAAAAATTAGAATGAGTAAGTGACCCTAATCTTTTGAACGGTAGTGTATATATACAGTATATATATTTGACCCAGACTATTTTATATATGGTTCAATAAACAATTTTGACAGACTACAGTGTTTGGTTGGGTCGCCACTTGATGTGCAGTGTAAAAACTGAGCATCAATATAAAATCTGCAGAAAAACCAGTTGTGAACCACTGTGGTATACATTGTAAGATGTCTTTTTATAAATTGTAGATCTTTGATCGTGCATATCCCTTTCATATTTTTCTGCGGAGGAGACTCAAGGTTAAAAATAAAGGCCTTTACATGTGCTGCGTTGGGGGATTTCTAAATGGGCAGAGTTCATACATATGTCTGTCTGATGTGAAACGGCATTAGCCTGTGAGAGGAAGCCTTGCAGACCTTAAATGGTACTGATGAATACATCTAACGTTACTAGATGGATGTAATACAATTTGATGGATTGTCAAACTTTATCAGTCGGATGAAGATGACATGTCTAGAAAAGCACTATTTTTTATTTTTATTTTTTTACGACACTTGTTTAAGCTGTCCCCTGGTACATAGATTTTCAACACCCGTCTCCCAAAGAGCAAGGTGACACTGTGAAATTTTTTAAAGGACGTCCCAAGGCAGTTAAACAGAGGACAGCGGTGAAGTTTGAGATTCAACTACAGCCCCATGGCCCAATATCTGTCATTTTGAGAATGCTCAGAAAGGTTATGCTTGTTGCTACGAGTTTAGGAATGTGCTTCAAGCTTTGGGTTTAAAGCATCCCTTTGACAAAAGATACACAGCTAAAATACATCCCAAAATGTAAAGAATAATAAAATAAAACTTCAGTCATAATTTGTTTTTTTTTAATTTGAACAGATGTTTTTTAAATATCTAGTTTAAAACGTACATGTAATCTTTGTGTCCAATTTGACTGAAAAACATTTATAG
The DNA here is from genome assembly GCF_019703515.2 of Myxocyprinus asiaticus. Taxonomy (NCBI): domain Eukaryota; kingdom Metazoa; phylum Chordata; class Actinopteri; order Cypriniformes; family Catostomidae; genus Myxocyprinus; species Myxocyprinus asiaticus. The sequence continues at coordinate 6,289,156 of NC_059385.1, read as the reverse complement.
CATTGAAAATAATAATAATTATAACGACAACGATTTAATGACTTCAAAAATGTAATGTGGTGTAACCATCAAGTAAAAAGTATTAAAGTTCTTTTCTTGCACCATGAATAGGCCTACATGAGAGTGTACACAACTTAATCATTGATTTTAAAAACATTTTCAAACACATTTTTAGAGGTAAAAATATATTTTACAAATATCATAAATATCATACAAGTTTTCTCAGGGTTACTCCATACGACCTGAACAAAATGTGCCTTTTAATAAAAATGAAAAATTAAATAAATCAATCGAGATTTTTATTTTCCACAAACAGTCATGAGAGTCTAACAGGGTCCTCTCTGTTTTACGTTTTTGTTAACATAAACAACAAAATGGCAACCTATGTTAGTGACACCAAGTGACTTTGATTTGGTGGACAAAAGTTATTCAAATAATAATCAAATTTTGATAAAATCAGTTTGTTTCACTGCTTATTTTTTAAAGAAATATTAAGAAAAGATTATTCTCCACTACTTTTGCCAATATTACTTTATTCAAGAATTTCAGCTTTTAATGAGTCTTTGATTTTTTTTTCTCTGGATGGTTAAACCACATAACATTTTTGACTTAATGCCCCTGAAGAAAAACATCGAATTGACTTTGAACTTAGAAGTTAAAAACATGTTAAACTGTGAAGAGGTGTGTTCAAGTAACTGTTTTGTGTGAACTTCATTTTATATATATATATATATATATATATATATATATTTAAATCATTTAATAGATCTGGACAAAAAATGAATGTCACATCATTGGCCCTGGTGCTGCTCTTTTCCATACAATGAAAGGAAACCGTGACCAGAGGCAGTCAAACTCCAGAAAATACAAAAATCACCATAAAGATTATGATGCTAAGAGTTATAGTAGAGGGAAAGATTTTCCATGAATAATGACTTACATTTTGGTCTTTCCCTCACATGAAGCTAATATATGGCTTGAAATATAGCACATGAGTTGTATGGCACAGTGGACTATATTATATGGTGCTTTTTGTCATTTTTGGAGTTTGACGGTGCATGGTCACCATTCACTTTCATTTATTGAACAACAGCAGTGTGAACATCCAGCTCAACATCCCTGTTTGTGGTCTACAGAACAATGAAAGTCACGACAATTTGGGCAAGTAAATGATGAAAGAATTCTTATTTTGGTGGTAACTATTCCTTTAAGGAATTCTAATGTTTTCATTTTCACATAGCTCAATACTTTATTTCCTGCTATTTTCATGCCCTCCCAAATATAATAGACTCTACTGGAGCCATACAGCAGCTGTTCTACAAGCTTGATTTTCCAATAAATTGACTTTTCTCTGTGTAGTTGGCCTGCCCAGATGCATTTGAACCACCCTGCCTCGAGCCACTTTGAGATATTACAGGGCTGTGACCTCGATTACGATCCCTATGTAGGGAATGACCCCTCCACCATCCGATAGGGAGACTCACATTTATGGAAACTCCACAGTGTGCCTCAGCACTAATGTAAATCTCCTATACCATGCAGTTCCAGGCTCTCTTTCCCCATATCATAGATGCTTCTCGACCATAAACCTGCCTCCTTAACACTATTTTTCAGCTGCTGTATTACACGTCATTGTCCTGTTATGGAAGGTCAAGAGAGAGTCCGTTCCAAACAGAGAGAGAGAGAGAGAGAGCTATAATTTCTTGAATCTGACCAGAATCACACAAGTGCAGGTATGGTTGTTGAAATGTGTAATCGTTGTCTGTGTAAACGACATCATGAGTGGGAAACTGTTGTTTTTTGCAATAATTAGACAGTAATGTATGAAGCGCTGCATTGGTCGAGGTAGTCTACTCACAGAATCAGATATACCAAATAATATCAGTAAAACCTCTGGCTTTAAGGAGTAATCAAGAATTTGAGTAATGACAAAAAAGACACTCTCCCAATAAGTCTGTATTTTTGGGCAAAACACATAGCTGTGAATTAATGTTCCATCTTCTGATAAACACGTCACACATCTAGGAGAGACCTGTGGGTATACACTATGCAATTTCACTGAGGAGCGGTGTCTGGCATTTATAGGACAGTTGTGATGTGCTCCAGTGCCCATTTCCACTGTTCATCTGTAATGACACTACCCACATCTCTTTCCCATGCTTCCTTTATTTTAACAAGAGTAACATGGGCTGCACCTCTGTAATGCACTGTACTATATAAGGGAAATAAAATGTTCTGTATGTGGGGGAAGCATAAGAATCTTATAAAGGGGTGAGTATCCTGTGATATTGAGAGTTCGTTTATTTTACGCATATAATCTCGAATTTGAAGGTACTTAAAAAAGTGGGTCCTAGGAGGCTTAAATTTCATTACCAAATCATCAAATGATGCGAAAATCTTTTTTATATAAAGATCTTTAATCTTTAAGATGCCCAGATTTTCCCAAATTTTGGAAGAAGTATCGATGACAGAAGGGGAAATGTCTGGGTTTCCAGTAACAGGCATCAGAAAAAAGGAGTAGGCAATTTCAAATGTCTGCATAATTGCTTCCAGATACAGATTGATGAATGTATAATGACATTTTCACCATAGTCCGATTTGTTCAAAACAGAGGACGCTAAAAATAATGTCCCAAGTGCATACGAGCATTCTTCTTTTTCCATATCTAGTCAACATGCGCATATCTGCTGCCCAATAATAGAAGATAAAGTGGGGAAGGCCAAAACCTCCTTCTGTATTTGGTTTACAGATGAGATTTCTTAATCCTATGTTGTTTTTTTGTTCCAAAGAAATGTGCCTATCATAGAATCAAGCTGCCCGAAAAAGGATTTTGGAATAAATACAGGAATATTTTGGAACAAGTAAAGTAGCTGAGGTAGACATATCATTTTTATAGGATTTATTCTCCCAACTATGGAGAGTGGCGATGTTTGCCAATAATGAATATTTGACTGTATTTTTTAAATAAGTGGTGGGAAATTGGCCTTAAAAAGATCACTAAATTTTCTAGTTATCTGAATACCCAGATAACAAACACCTTAAATGTAGCTCTTCTAAAACCTTCGGGTCTCGAAGTCTAATAGGCATAAGTTCGCTTTTCGTCCAATTTATTCTGTATCCAGAAAAGGTGGCAAAAGTGGCTACCAAATCTAGAATGCAAGGAATACTGATTTCAGGTTTTCGAATGTACAGCAGAATATCATCCGCATAAAGAGAAATTCTATTGCACGTTCTGTCCATATCGTAGCCACATATCACAGGGTCTGCCTGAAAAGTCTCAGTCAGGGGTTCAGTGACTAAAGCAAACATCAATGGGCTTAAAGGACAGCCCTGCTGTGTACCTCTACAGAGTGGAAATTTTTCAGACAGGTTATGATTTGTAAGAAGACATGCCATGGCTTCTTTATACAGTATTTTAATCCAGGACAAAAAGTGTTCTCCAAAGTCCATCTTTTTAAGTACAGCGAAGAGATGGTTCCATTCGACCTGATCAGCATCCAAGGAGGCGATGACCAGGTCGTCATCTGGAAAGTGGGAAGAGTGCATAATATTAAGTAAACGTCACACATTAGAAAAATAATTTCTATTAGGGATAAACCCAGTCTGATCTGGATGGATCAGCCTGCCAATGATCTGGTTTAGTTCAGTGGCGAGCGTTTTTGCTCAATTTTAACATCAAAATTTTGAAGAGAAATTGGCCCCTTCTTTGGTATAACCGTGATAACCGCTTCATACATAGTCTCTGGTAGCAATCCTGTTTCCAGTGAGTGGGTAAACACACTATGTAGGCATGGGGAAACAACACTGGACATATGCTTATAGAAATTCAGCCGTAAAGCCATCGGGACCGGGGGCCTTACCATTCTTTAGGGTACTAATCACTGCTTTAATTTCCTCTACAGACAAATACATATTCAGAGACTCCAAGTCCTTCTGATCCAAATGGGGTAAACAGCATTTCTGTAAGGACTCATCCATGGGCCCTGAGTCTGCAGTAGTTCTGGACATATATAAAACCTTATAAAACTCATAAAATCTATTATTAATGTCTTCCGGATTGAATAAGAGAATTCTATTTTTATCTTTAATACTATGTATAGTCTGGTCACTATCTAATTTATGTAGCTATCTCGAACAGTTTGTGAGGCTTCTCACAGAGTGAAAAAAATTGCTGTTTTAAGCTCAAAAATAATTCTATTAGAAGAGATAATTTTATTTCATTTATATTTTATGGCCAATATTTGTTTGTATGTATCCATAGAAGGGTGTGTGGCATTTTATTTGTCCAACAATTCAATCTGTTTTTCTAAATCACGCATCTCTTTCCTCTTCATTTTATTTTTATCAGATCAAAATCAGAATGAGCTTTATTGCCAAGTATGCTTACACATACAAGGAATTTGTCTTGGTGACAGAAGCTTCCAGTGCACATGTGCTTCAAATGAAATTATGTGGCCCCTCAGATATGCCTTAAGAGTATCCCATAGTAGATTTGAGGAGGTTTCAGGATTATCATTCATCTAAAAAAATATTTTGGTTTGGGTCTCAAGATTAGTGCAAAATACCGGGTCATTGAAAAGTGGGCTTAGCCCACAGGCCATGTTATAATATAAAAATAAGAATAATCCTTCCTTCCATGACTTAAAAAATGACCACCCTACCTGTCAAATAATTATATTAAGCATAACACTGACACCGGTTCAGAACTTTATATAAGCAAATGTCAGGCAAACAATAAACAGATAAAACAAGTTTTAATTTAAATTATGGAGGATAAAAGTAAGAATTACAGCGTGTTTGCTCATTGTTCATTGTGCAGAAATTAATGCTAACAATAAAATCAAAATCATGTAACCATTTAAATTTGCAATTGTCATTTATCATAATATTTTGAGAATAAAGTAAAAATAATGAGAAGAAAGTTGAAGCATTATGAGATTAAAGTCATAATATTTGGAGAATAAATTGAAAGGAAAGTAACAGCAATGTGATGTGGTGGACAACAACAAAGTGGAGCGTCTGAGTCGTTACATACAACATCACTAACCATGGAGAGAACTTGGCAATGCAACTGAGCTGAATTTGTGGGAAGTTTTTGCAAGCTCTCTGTTCATGAATGAGGTGTGCATTAGTACAGGAGTTTTCAACATGTGGGCGACTGTCAAGGGAGGCGCGAGATATAGGGTCTCTCTCAAGTGAAGCGAAAAATAATTGGAACTGCTGTGAATTATTTAAGTCCATATCAAGATAACATCCCCTCAGTTACTTTATTGTTTAGAGAGGAAAACCCAATAACAACGCACAGTGGGAATCTGTTCTTTCTCTGGTTCTTTCTCCTGAATAAATACAATTTCCTATATACTAATAACTGTGCCAAGGATTTCTTTATTGCAAAATCCTATCTTAAAGTATGATTTAACTACGTCCTCTACATCCATCTCTTGCATTAATGAAGCTGCTGGCTCGGCGTCCGTTCTGTCGTTGTGATGATGCTCTGTTTAGCCTAATATTGAGATTTTATTTTTTCACACAATATACTACTTTATTCTCACAATGCTAAAACTTTATTCTAATAATTTTTACTTTATTCTCAAAATATAATGACTATAATCTCAAAATGCTATGACTTTATTCGAATAATTTTGACTTTGTTCTCATACGAAATTTAATATCATAATGTTACGACTTTATTCTTAAACTATTACGACTTTAATATAATAATGCTACAAATTTATTCTCATAATTTTTACTTTATTCACAAAATTAAACGACTTTATTATTGAAATCTTTATAATTTTTTTACATTTTTTTTATTTTTTATTTAACGTGGCAATAGAACGCCATTGTGGGATCACAGAATAAAGTTAAAAATAACTTACAATTTTATAAACGCATCTCGAAACACCTGCTTTGGGTTTCATGACTGTTAGTCTATTAAACATGATTCCAGTTTGTTTTTAAAAAAGCTAAGTTTCAGCACTTGTTAAACGACTATGTCATGTGCGTGGAGTTAGAATATGTCTAATGATCTGTGTGCACTTGTTTCTCCTATCACCAAAAAAAAAAAAAAATTCCTTGCGTATGTGAGAACACTTGGCAATAAAGCTCGTTTTTATTCTGATGACATGGAAATGTGAACCAGCACGGGCAGAGCGCATATACAGTACAGGCAGTCATTTTTGTTTGACTTTATTGTGAGATTTTATCATTTTAAGACCTATATGTATTGTGCTATTTAGGCTTATAGCTCACTGTCCTGCTATTTATGTTGCGTTTGAGGAAATTCCATTGCAATAAACATTTTTACTCCCTCGTACCGACTCCCGACTAAACCCGAATAACCGAACAAGATGACTGTCACATGCATTAAAATCTGCTTGGTGTGTGGATTGTTAAAAACAAATGAAGATTAGAAATTAGGCTTATAGATGATATATTTAGAAATAAGGCTTGCATAATAAAACCTCAGTGCCTCTGATACAGAAAAGCTGCACCCCTGTGAAGAGAAAATAGAAAGCTCCCACACGAGGCATTTGTAACGTTTCGTCTGATGAACTTGAGCACGAACAGCAGGTAAAAGTCAAAGTGCGAACTGTCAATTAATGCAATTTGGGCTCACTGATCGGAATTAATTTACATTTGGAGCAAGAATTGAAGCCTGCCTTGTTGCTTTTGTACCCCAATGTAACTAACATTAAGCCTTACTTTTTTCTTCTTTTTTCTCATCACAAAAAAACATTCAGGGCTATTAACAAAAGATCCGGGGCTTCAGCCCTATCAGACAGAGTCTAGCTAAGCCTTTATTTTAAATTTAGCAAGAAAGTAAGAGGAGCGTGGTCAGAAATGATAATATGACTGTATGTATTATGCACTGGAGAATAGAATGAGCACTGTTTTGTTTTTTCAATCTATTGGATCTGACTCTGTGGATGGACTCAGAACCTGGCTATCTTTGAGGTTAGTTTTACATAAGCTTTTTTAATGTAAGGTAATGCGCATTATTTTATTTTTTTTATTGTTAAAATACTTTCTCCATTCCCAGCTTATAGATACATTCAGTCATTTCTTTGCACCTCGTCTTCCTTCATTTTTATCTTTTTGATTTCGTTCATTTCCTTAATTCTTCATATCTCAAACGACAATGAGCTTTTGATTTGCAGTATCATTTGCAGAGTCTCTGCGAGCAGTTATGAAAGCATGTCACTCAGGCTTGTCTGTGTAATATGAAAATTAGATGATTAATTTAGTACGGCCTTATGTAATTTCACACACTCCCTTAAAATCTTGAGTCACTCTTCACACACAGAAACCTCAATTTCTAGTGCATTTGCCTGTGATATATGCCATTTTATGCCATTATATATCTGATAGAGAGCAAGCCAATGCTGTGGTAATATGATACTTTGTATACTATGGTAAAGGGCACTTATGTCAGAGAATAACAGATATCAGATATTCTCATATCTGACCTCAATCTGAGAATATCCTTAGATTGTCTTTAATTACAGTGCTTGTAAGGCAAGCATCTTTTTCTGCCATCTTCTGCACAATTTTCTGCAGTTCTGCTCCAATTGCATTAATAGACCATTTCAACTTTGTTTTGAAGATAATTCCAGCCTATGGTGTGCTGCTGTGTATATTTGTTTGTTCTTAAGTTTATATTTTGAAAACGTCTAAATTTAGACACTTCAAACCCCATGAAATCAGAATTAGAGTTTTGTGGCTTTTAGTCCCTGTCAATGAGCTTTGATGCCATCTGTTGTATTTACTTGTGTCCTCCTAAATCAGACAAATAAACTTTTTGCAGATATACATATATATCAAACCAAACATACTGACCAAAAATCAAACAGATCAAAAATATTGACAAATCGGCAACAGTATCAGCATCAGTATGTGCTTACCGAAATTTGAAATACTGCCCCCAGTTGCTGAAGCTTCATTGTTGTTAATCATATGGGCATTTGTGAGCTCCAGTCTCCGGGTGAAATGTCCATAGGGTGGCGCCAAAAGCAAGTTGTATTTTTAGTTGTAAATAATGTAATACAATCAACAGGATGCATATTTTATTAACTGTACCCTTAAACCAAACTCCAAACCTAAACCTATCTGTCAGCGAAAATGCTACTTCCAAAGTAAGCTTACCATTATTTATGTGAACACGATTACTTCCTGGTTCTCATGGGACCAGAACCCTTGTTTTGGAGGCTGCTAGCACAACACGAAATCTGTTCACATTTGAATTCATGCAAAAATGTCTGATGGGGGATGTCACTATATGGGGTTGATTTCAGGGTACATGGAACTTTCGGAAGCAACACGTTGATATTCCATGTGATCATGTTGGTTTATTAATAAAAGTGAACCAATTTTAGGGAGTTTAATTCAGTCTCTCTCTCCCACTCCATGTCAGTATTTGTGTTAACACCTTTTCCAATTACAATTTGGTTAATTTCAAGCACAGCTATTTCCTGCAGAAAATGCAAATATACTTTGTAGTGTGCCTTCTGAAAAAATTAAGTGTGATAAATTATACTCTTTAGAGCCATGAAGGCTTGAAACTTTGGAGTATATAATCTCACTAAGGCATTTCCTGAATCAGTTTGCCACTCCATGTGAGATGAATGACGTAATAAGCTGGTGTGAAACTCCAGACAGTTGGTTTGGAGGAGAGAGAGTATATTAAGAGTGGCTTTATTAAGACATTTACTCAATCCAGAGACTCAGCGTGGCCTGGTGCGAGGAATACAGTACATAAGCCAAGAGGTTGCAGGAGAAAAATGTTCAATGCAATTACCAATCTGTATGCATTACAGGAGGCAAGTAAACTTTTCGATTGCCCAAGGGCGAAATGTAAAGCTTATTCAAGTATATGGAGCGATAAATTGACTGGGATAGGAATTGTAAGGAATTTAACGATTCTTTAAATCTGATGTTTGTAATTTGTAAAATTATCTATCTATCTATCTATCTATCTATCTATCTATCTATCTATCTGTCTATCTATCTATATGTCTGTCTATCTGTCTCTCTGTACAACCTTACAGACTGACTGTCGTTCAAACATGATAAGCCTATCAATACTGTATAAAATTGTGTTAATAAATTTACATTGGCAGTTTATTGCGATATGAATAATTTTTTTCATTGCTTCATGACTTGAAAGCCACATGCCAAAGATAAGAGAACTTAGAGATAAAAAGGGATAAAGAGTGAATTCTGTGGAGAATTCTCTATCTGTCAGCTTAACAGACAGAATGACCTGTCAACATCCCGTGGGACTTTTTGCAAAGAGTATTAGTCGAGTCCATGCAGTTATTAGAGCAGAACAAATCATGTGTTTGCAGCGACATGTGCATGAACTAATTGGTTGGTTTATAAAATTATTGCGCAAAAAACTCTAAAAAGAGATATACACCATTTTTTTCTCTTTAAACGTGTTTCTGTTCTCATATTTGAAACAGCTGTTGGATTGAAGGAGCTTAACCTCTCCCAGAGTTAAATCCATTACCTCCCTATTAAATCCCTCTCAACATATTGTCCATTTTAATGCCAGCTAACAGTCTTTACGTGGTCCTTTTCCCCTAGGTCAAACAACTAACTGGCCGTCTGTGAATAAGTGCCAAAACCTAAACAATGAGTCGAATTTCTTCACCTGTTTGAAGAGCCACTTTTGTAAACAACGCCATTGGTGTCTCTAACTGCTCTTCAATCAACTCCAGCACTTATGGATGTCTCTTCGTCACCTACGCCTGACAACATCAGCAACAGTTCAGCTGAGTTGGGCCAGACGACATGGGTGGAGTCCAATATATGCCCTCCTTCTGTGAGCGGCACAACACTTCTGATAGTGGCTTATAGCACTGTCATAGCTATTGGCTTAGTGGGCAACACCTGTTTGGTCTTCATCATATCCAGACAGAAGGAGGTGAGGAACGTCACCAACATCCTTATCGCCAACCTCTCCTGCTCGGATATCCTCATGTGTGTGGTGTGCCTCCCTGTCACAGTTATTTACACGTTGATGGACCGCTGGATCTTGGGTGAGACGTTGTGTAAGGTCACACCGTTCGTGCAGTGCATGTCCGTGACGGTTTCCATCTTCTCGTTGGTTCTCATCGCTTTGGAGCGGCATCAATTGATCATCCACCCAACTGGTTGGACCCCAGCTGCTGGGCATTCATATCTGGCTGTAGCGGTCACTTGGATGGTGGCCTGCTTCATTTCCCTACCCTTCCTCTCCTTTAACATCCTTACCAATGCACCGTTCCAGAATCTCAGCCTGCCCTTCAACCCGTTCAGTGACCACGTCATCTGCATGGAGCTCTGGCCGTCAGAACGCAACCGATTGGCCTACACCACCTCGCTTTTGCTTTTCCAGTACTGCCTACCCCTGCTGCTCATTCTACTCTGCTACCTGCGCATATTTCTGCGTCTGCACAGACGGCGAGACATGGTGGAACAAGCCATCGAAGCACGACAAAGGAAAACACGAGGCGCTCAACGCATCAACGCCATGTTGATAGTGATTGTGGTCGCTTTTGCGCTATGCTGGCTGCCGCTCAACCTCTTCAACACCATTTTTGACTGGTACCACCAAGCCCTTCCTTCTTGCCAGCACGATGTCATATTCTCTGCATGCCATCTGACAGCTATGGCCTCCACCTGTGTCAACCCGGTGGTGTACGGCTTTCTCAACACTAACTTCCAGAAGGAACTGAATGCGACGCTTCAACGCTGCCATTGTGGCTGGGGGGTACCAGAGACTTACGAGAGCTTCCCGCTCTCAACGGTTGCCACCGATGTCACCAAGGTTTCCTCCATGCAACGTGGCTCCTTGATCAGATCAGAACAGTGCGCTCACTGCTAAAGAGAGAGGGCAGGAAGGAGAATAGAATGAGAGATTAGAGGGGAGGGTTTGAGGATGAGCTGGCACTGTTTCCATGGAGATGTGGAATTGCTATATGGGTTCCTGCATCAGTTCATACCCATGAGATCTAAAAACAACCTCTACCCACTGTTTCAGTGTTTTGGGGTTCAAGTCAATTCATGATCCTACAAGAACACTGCGCGACATTTTGTTTACGACAACTCTGGACATATGTAGGATAGTCAGGCATCTTGATGTACGACAAAGGGATGAATATTTCATTAAGAATGTGATTATTCCTCTGACACTAACACTTTCAAGCTGTTGCATTATGAAACAAATTATTAATGAGACTTAATCATCATTGCACATAAGTGTCTCCAATGACTGTGGCAAATGCTTCAAAACATTAAACGGATCCAGCGCCGCAATCAAGCAGGAAGCTGTCGTTATAATGAAAGTTCTTTTCATCTGCAATGTGTGTTCTTTGTTAAAATCAATGTAGCAGTTATGTTCAAAACCTTCACCAAAGTATATCTTTAGTTTATGTCTGATACCGCTGTTTTGTTTTTTAAATTGTTGCCGTTGTTGTTTATTCAGCGAATTGTAACTGTTACTATTTATTGTGTTGCTTTGATGGGACTGCTTAAGCTGCATTTTAACTTTGAATTGTGCCTCTATAATGTTGGAAAACATTTTTGACGTTTGAGCATTGGTGTTAGCTTAGCAACACTCCCATCTTTAATAGAGGACAACAGCGCCAGGTCACTTTTTCAGCCATCTTTGTTCTAGAAGGATTTTCCCATGCATTTTGAACAATGCTGAACTTTGCTTGATCAATTAGTCTATGGAGAAAATTAATGGGATTTTTACTTCCAGAACCAGAATGTTGTGCTCTATTGTGATAGAAACATGACTGTGCCAATGCTAGTTTAGTTTAAAATATTTTCTTGATCATGTTTATATGAAGGCTGATCAAGCAAATTAAAACTTCTAATTTGTTCTATTTGGTGTTTACAGTATTGTTGCCTTATAAATGGTTGTTTCGAAAGCGCAAATAAATTTGGAAACATGACATCCATGCAGTTCTCTGTCACTTGTTTGTTACGCTTATCTTCTGTTGTTCTGCTGCAGCATTACTGGTAATTACATTGCACTCATTACTGAGGATGAATCCATTTGCATATACAACAGGTGTCTGTAATCACAATGTATGAGCCACTTAGTGCACATTTACTGAAAGAGTTGTGCAGCTGTCTCCACCTAAGGCATCATCCTTTTGATGTTCGTCAAGGCACTAGTCAGTTTAGTCAAGTTTGTCGCTTTGGAAACAAATTCCTTAATTGCCTGAGAGGCTATTTGCCTGCCTTGTGGTTTGGAAAAACATAACACAATAGCACTCTCAACACATATACTGAAGTTAAAATGTTTTATAGGGTTCCCACAGGCATAGAAAACTTTGAAATATTAACCCACTGGAATAATTGCGTAAAAGTTTAGTAAATGTATTGGTCAAAATGTATGGGAATCCCTTAGTAGACCAACTCATAACGAGATGGAAAATGGTAAGATATTGTGCGACTTTGGTCTTACGAAAAGGTACAACTTTTATTTCACAGACCAACCAATCAACAGACAGAATTTCAAATCGATACAGCCATCATGTCAATTCGTAGACAAACCCGGAAGGCTAATTCACCAAGCGTTCCCGGTGGAATTTCCATTGGGTTTTTATAATAAGGTTTTGTTTTGTCCTGCAACATAAATTACACACAGTCATACCTCAAACGTGAATTTTGAAGCCGCCATGTTTGGAAAAATGTATGTTGCTAACAAGCTACTGTAAAAATACCACAAGCTTGTGAGTGAACATGCCTGGCAAAAAGGAAAACCATAGTAGTTCTTATCTAGCAACTTGTTAGCAACAAATGTTGTGGAACAAAATGTCCAAGTATCTTCAAGTAATGTTTACCACAGATCTTATTTTACTAAATTCTTGAGGGAACCCATGGCTCGAAAATGGTAATTCTCTTCCCAGATTTTGGACTACAACCTGAACAGTTCTATACAGACAGGCATCACATTTTACCTAGCCTCCTATCCAACACTTTATTTTCAGGTCTTGTTTCACTGAGTTCTACATATTTATGACATTTTGCCAAATTGTGCCACACTCAAGTGCTCTCCGTGACTTTCATTTGATAAAATCACAGCCACTCTTCTGTGAAAGGTGTTCAGGTCAAGTAGACCAGCTTCTCGAGAGGTTACTAATCTCGGGTCACTTCACTTGTTGCCTGGCTGTTCCCGCTCTTTTATTGCGGCGCCGATTTCTCATTAGAGAAGATGAAACATGTAGCACACAGATAAAAGCTTTGCTCTCTCCCCTCTGATTTTAGCTAACCTTGTTTTCTCAGTCTCGATAAAATGCACTTCTTTTAAATTGCAATTGATTTCTGATGCGTCACTAACAATACTCGAAAGTGAAGTGTTTGAAGATGCTGGTTCGGTACATTTTCGTGTAGGCAGAATCCTCAGGGGACATACCATCAACAGACAGCTTTGAGATTATAGAAGCAGATAATCATCGTTTGTCCAGGGGGATTGCGATTTGAATCTCGCTTCTTATTTATAATTCTCATCATTGCTGTTTTTTGGCTCGCCAGCATGGATTATCTGCAATGCTCTAATAGGAAACGAGCCCCTCTTGCGGAACATTTATTTCCAACGCCATCTAAAGAAGCCAAGCAGCTTTGATGTGTACTGCTTGATATGACAGAAATTCCCTTATAGTCTTCCTGCAATCATTAGCCTCACATTTACTTGCAAACGCAGCACATTTTCAGACCCTCTGATGTTTGAAGTCAAAGGTCATTCCTACTATGCAATATACAGTAATGTTCCCATCTTATGTCTTAATATAGGCCAATTGGATAAAATATTTAGATAATTTTAAAGATGGAAATTATATTAGCTGTTTTCTTTTATTACGATTAAGTCATAAGGGTGAATTATAAAGAAATTAACTACTTTGATTTATAATTAAGTGCTAGTCGTATGGGTTACTTTAATTATAATTTTATGAAGCTTTTATGTAATTTTGGAGCTTGACAGCCACAAAATCCATTCACGTTCAGTATATTGATAACAATATATTTTTCTACAGAAGAAAGTCATACAGGTTTGGAATGGCAAAATGTTCATTTTTGGGTGAACTATTCCTTTAAGAAACATTTCAAGTCCCCCCACCCCCCCCAGTTTTCCCTTTCTCTAATAATAATAATAATTAAAATAAATTGGCAATTAATTAGTTTTTATTGGCAATTAATTTATTGTTTTTGACTTTGTCCTCAAAATCACTTTTGACCCTCTTTTGTCATATCCTGTTATCTATCAAAAGCCAGTTTCTCAATTACATCATCCCACAGGAAGTTACATAATGTTTGGTGGGAAAACAACAGCAAAAAACATCTGTATTAGCAATGGATTTCATGAATTCTGTGATGTTTGTGTTAGTTGGTTCATGGCACTCTAAAACCTTCCATCCTGCTTGAAAATAATTTAAAAAGATGGTAAAAAAAAAGAAAGAGACAATTTAACTTCAAGTTGACACCGTCATGCAGGCTAACTCTCAATCCCTCATTTTGCTAACTTTATCTTTTAATAATAATAATAGATAATCAAGTTATAATTAATCAAGTGTAAAGGCCTGAGCTTGACCAGAGCATATTTCTAAAGGTCTGGTATACTTTTTTTTTTTTTTTAAATAGAAATGCTTTAAATTACAACACAAGCATATCAACTTTTAAATGTTTTTTTTTTTTTTTTTTTTTTTTTTTACACGGTTCAAAATATACTGCATATTTGGAATGACCCACTTATGCGTTATAATGAGCCATTGTTAGATAATGCACTTTTTTCTCTTGCTCTTAGCTGAGATGCTTCCATGGACATGCTGAACTAAAATTTTACTGCCATGCTCTTAAAATAATAACATCTACATCTCCCATTTATGATTGCAATTTTTCACTTATTGAGACATAAGACCAATAGGGTCATTATATATATAACAGAATTGCCCATTTAACTTTTTACGTTGCTACTGGAAATTAAATAATGATTTTATGATATTCTTGCAAATGGAGTGTTGCTTTTTGTGTTCCTTTATTCATTAGTTTCCAGTATCATAATATTTCAGAGTTCATTTCTTTTCATTTCTGTATCAAGAAAGATCACAGAGAAAAATGTTCAAAATAAAATGGGTTGGTGAACTTCTGCTTCGAGACTGTGACATTAATCTAGGATACCATTTATATGTAACTGCATCCTTCGATTCACATATGGTCAAAATGCCTTGAAAAATGAAAAAGTGTGGGAAAGCATTTTATAATAAGTTGAAACACTAATTTTAAATACTTGTGTTAGTTCACCCAGACATTTGAATTCTGTCATCATTTACTCACCCTCATGTTGTTTCAAACCCATATAACTTTCTTTCTCCAATGTAGTGATATACAAAATGTTACTTAGCCTCAGTATGCATTCACTTTCTTTTTATGGGAAAGAGATACAATGGAAGTGAATGGCAACCATGGCTAAAATTCTGCCTTATACATTTCCTATTGTGTTCCATGAAAAAAGTGACACAGGTTTGGAACAACGAGAGGATGAGTAAACAATGACAGAATTTTCATTTTTGGGTGAACTATCCCTTTAATTGAATGTATTTACCATTTTGCATCTTTGTGTTGCATCTTACATAGGCTATACGGCTGGTAAGTGCTACTAGTTTCAAATGCAACAGATTCATGGGGGGATTTACAAGTTCCTTGACAATCTGTCAACATAGCCTTTTCACAAACATTATTATGTACCACTATATGTCTGGCGGCTTCAACAAAGCCTGTCTGCCATAGTTATATTTGCCAGAGATGCTTAAAAGGGGGTGGCAACAATCCCAAGGGACTATTTTAAACCCTGTGTGTAAATTAAGTTCAGCAGTGTTCCAGTTCTACGGCTGTGTGAGCGGAGGTGTATTTTTAAACCCAAATGAAGTCATCTTGGGTGAGCCGATTGCACTCTCTCTGCTGTCTTCTCTCTCTCTCAGCCAGCGGTGTACCATCTGCAAACTTTTGCATAAATCATACCGTTTTTTTCCCCCTTCTTGAAATAAAAGATCAGATCAGGCCAGTTCATTTATGGGGTGTCTCTCCTCTGCTTTTTCTTTGCCATTCCTTCAAATGGCGTTCTGAAGTGCACACAGAGTAATGAGGGGCTCTGTCAAACGTTGTGGCTGGGGAGGTGGAAAAATTCTGCCTGTCACCTCTCCCCTTACTACTAGATAACTAACAGTTCTTTTTAAGATCAACTAATCATTTGCCTGCTTTTTAGAGACTTGTTTCTTTTAATACACATGAGATCAAAACTGTCTCTATCGCTCTCTGATGTCATAATGTTAAATGATGGCCATTTCTAAAATCAAATAAATAATATATAAAATACATCTATATACAGTTTATATACACTGTACAATATATACTGTATATAGGATCATTCAGATTTTTTTGCATTGAGCATGTTTACATGCAAGATCTTAAACCAATTATCCTTAATAAGCTGACAACATTTAAGGTCATGTACAGAATACACATTAATAGAATTGTTCACCCAAAAAAGAAAATTCTCTCATCATACTCACCCTCATGCCATCCCGGATGTGTGTGACTTTCAGTCTTCTGCAGAACACAAATGAAGATTTTTAGAAGACTATCTCAGCTCTGTAGGTCCATACAACGCAAGTTATGGGTACCAAAACTTTGAAGCTCAAAAAAGAATATAAAGCCAACATAAAAATAATTCATAAACCTCCAGTGATTTAATCCATGTCTTCTGAAGAGATCCAATCAGTTTGGGCTGAGAACAGACCAAAATGTAACTTCTTTTTTACTATAAATCTTGACATCAGCAGTCTCCTTGGCGATCATGATTTCAAGCTGAATTACACTTCCTAGCGCCACCTAGCGCTATGTGCATGCGTGAATCACTTGGACGTTTAATCAAGCTTGAAATCACGATCATGTCTAGAGACTGCAATGGCAAGATGTACAATGAAAAAGGAGTTCATATTTTGGTCTGTTCTCACCCAAAACTGATTAGATCGCTTCAGAAGACATGGATTAAACCACTGGAATTGTAAGCTTCCAATTTTTTGGTCATCATTCACTATGCATAAACAAATTTACTGGCGTTCTTACAAACTTTTCCAATGTGTGAAGTGCTAATTATTTACGTTTTGACATTTATATTATTACAAGCTATTAAAATGGTCAAATATTTCACATTTCATGATAGTTTGTTGTTGTGCTTTAATGCTTTGCTGTGAAATGTCACCTGGACATGTTCTTAAAAGGATTTGTGAGATTCCCCCATGAAACTCCTTAATATAGTACAATTACATAGTCAAATTCATGATCAAAGTCTTAAGAGTTTTTGAGTTTATTGTCTTTTATTTGTCATTGCCTTTAAAGATACAGTGAGAGTTACCTTCATATAGAATAATTCAATTGACTCGCAAAATAACTTTGCAAGATTACTTTGCTGGTACAGGCCTATGTCTAAATAGCAATCTAAATTAAAATGTGATTTTTTTTTTTCTCACAAGAGACATAGAGCACAGTGCAGTGTTTATAGCTCTACATTTGGCGCCATCTAATGGTTCATTTTGCTACTACAGGCACTTTTACACCCCAACCACTGACAAGTTTCTCACAGATGAGAACATTTCTGAGCCATCCTTGAATTAAATAAAGAATATGTAGCAAAGTGAATTCCTGGTCTGTGTTTAAAAAAAAATACTCAACTAGGGCCATGTGAAACAAAATAATGATTCAATCTTTAAAACATCTGTAATTATGTACTTTTATTCTGAACCAATAGAGAATCCAATACTATAGTGCATTTGTTGAGACTGCCCCAAGTGCATTGTGTTCATTCATTGCCACTGTCTTCATTGCCATCCTCAATAACGCCCTCTGCTCTTGCCTCTGGTTCAGGGTAATTCAGTATGTGTCTGTTGGCCTGGATGAGGTACTGTTGCTGTTTGAAATACACTTTCAACACTCCCTTGATCACCACGAAGGCAATGCCACCCTAAAAAAGGAAAACCCGGTTAGGCTAACGTAACACCAGATTGCATGGTAGATGCACAGCTACCTTGACTCACCAGAATGGTGCGCTGAAGGTTGGAAGTGACTCTGCGGAACAGGAGACGACCCACCAGGTTGGCTATAGAGGGGAAGACAAGAGCACCACACAGGGTGCGAGACACGGAGAGATGGTCTCCTCCATAACCGCCCTCTGCTGGGGCCCGGGGCAGAGGACGGCCCATTCCTGCAAAAAACACATAAGACACTTTGAGCGATGCTATACACTAACTGTGTTAAAGCTGCTTTAGAAGTGAAGCTTATTACTGTTATTATAGTTCACCCAAAAATGAAAATTCTCCTATCATTTACTCACCCTCATGTCATCCCAGATGTGTATGACTTTCTTTCTTCTGCTGAACACAAACGAAGATTTTTGGAAGAATATCTCAGCTCTGTAGATCCTCACAATGCAAGTCAACAGGGTACAAAACTTTGAAGCTCAAAAAGCTCATAAAGGCAGCATAGAAGTAATCCATTAGACTCCAGTGGTTAAATCCATATCTTCAGAAGTGATATAAGTGTGGGTGAGAAAGAGATCAATATTTAAGTCATTTTTTTACTATCAAATTTCACTTTCAAACAGCCCTTCTAAGCGCAAGTCTCTCCTTGCCGATTCATATTCTTTGTGCATATCGCCACCTACTGGGCAGGGAGGAGAATTTATAGTAAAAAAGACTTATATATTCTGTTCTCATCCACACTTATCATATTGCTTCTGTAGACATAGATTTAACCACCAGAGTCTTATGGATTACTTTTATACTGCCTTTATGTGCTTTTAGGAGCTTCAAAGTTCTGGACCCTGTTGAACTGCATTGTGAGGACCTACAGAGCTGAAATATTCTTCTAAAAATCTTTGCATGTGTTCAGCAGAAGACAGAAAGTCAAACACATCTGGGATGGCATAAGGGAAAGTAAATGATTAGAGAATTTTCATTTTTGGGTGAACTATCCCTTTAATACATGTTTACTGTATGACTCATAAAGGGAACAACATGTCAGTCAACCTGAAATGTTTTAACAAACACGGTGCCCAAGATCAACTAGTTTATTACCAAATGTACAGTACATAAAATGTTCATATAGAGGTTATATTAACTACATGGGTAATAGAGGTGTTACGATATACTATTTACATTTTAAGTAATATTACATACAGGGTTATAATAACTGGGTGTTTTTTCAACCTTTTGGCAATTTCATGTCCCAGGGGTTAATTTTAATTAAAAATGATCAGATTTCAACTTTTTGTTATATGAAGTTCTCATGAAAACTGAATTTAATTTAATTAAAAAAAAATTTTTTTTACCAAGCCTTAATTTATTTTCGGTACTTTTCAAATGCCTTTTATGTATAGATTTTACTGTTTTTAGCCTTGTCCCAGACTTTCATTATTAAACTATAAAAGTCCATTATAAAAAAACAAAATATTAAATGTTTAAAACTATGATCATCTAAATAATTTCAATATTTATTATGTGAAAATAATGTAAAAAATTACATCTCACAGCTGTGGCGTGATTTCCACCTCATTAAACAATTTGGCCCCAAATAAAGTTTTCTAAAGTTCGTGTACTTGTTAACCATGTCGACAAATGTGTCAGTGAAGAGCATGCTTGAGATGAAATATGAGACAAATGATGTTTACAAGGTGAATGTCACTTGTGAGCAGAATATTTATATTGGTCATTATTTCTAATACAGCTGTAATTTTGCCAAAGTATGCAAAAAGTATGAAAATAAGATTTAATTGTATGTTTTTAGTATACATAAAATGTTAGCTATAGAATTAGCCTTATACAAAAGAGTTGGCCATTTTATAAAAAATAAAAATTCCATCACTGTCACTTCCAGCACACAAATGAAGATTTTTTTATTTATATAAATTTTTTACATAAATTTCATGTGATGCATGAACATACACTGTTAAGAGATTGTTAGTAGACAAATAAAATAAAATATTGAGAGTGTGCAAGTTTACTTTCTATACTCCACAGTGCTACAAGTACTCAGAGTTGAAAAAGCACCCAACTGTGTATGCAATGAAATCCATTATGTTCAATAGATTTCTCTTAAAAGATTAGGTTCAACCCTCTTATCTACATACCAGGGACAAGCCCACCGAGGACCTGGAGCTTGGAGGAGTGTCGCTGCCAGAGCCGCACCATGTAATCCTCCCAGCGAATCATTTTTCCCAGTACCAGCATGACAGGGATGGTGGGCAAACCCATGAGCAGAAATAGAGGGTCTGCACGCTCCATCACATCCAGACCCTTCTTATGACCCACCACCTAAAGTGAGAAGAAAAACTGTTAAAAGTGCTAAAAAGAGGGGGCCTGGATAGCTCAGCGAGTAAAGTCACTGACTACCACCCCTGGAGTCATGAGTTCGAATCCAGGGCATGCTGAGTGACTCCAGCCAGGTCTCCTAAGCAACCAAATTGGCCCGGTTGCTAGGGAAGGTAGAGTCACATGGGGTAACCTCCTCATATAATGTGGTTTGCTCTCGGTGGGGCGCGTGATGTGTTTTGCGTGGATGCCGCGGACAATAGCGTGAAGCCTCCACACGCGCTATGTCTCCGTGGTAACGCACTCAACAAGCCACGTGATAAGATGCGCGGATTGGCGGTCTCAGACGCGGAGGCAACTGAGATTCGTCCTCCGCCACCCGGACTGAGGTGAGTCACTACGCCATCACGAGGACTTAGAGCGCATTGGGAATTGGGCATTCCAAATTGGGGAAAAAAAAAAGTGCTAAAAAGTGCCGAGAGCACCAATCCACTTCATTCTATCCGACATTAACGCACCTGCATAACTGTGACGGCACCATAGGTAACTGCCGACCAATAGACGGTGCCCACCACGACTCCAGCTGCAGCGAATGGACTGGCCCTGGAAAGGGCTCTATCAACCTGCTGGAGGAAGTAGACCAGAGGACCTGAAAGAAGGACAAAACCACACAGTTAACACTTCCCTATAGTAAAGGTGTTTCCAAATCACAGCTAACCAGAATTGAGCCCTATTTGGACAGGATTAGTTTACTAAAACACCTTAGAGTTACAATTAATATCAACCGACATCTGTGATTTCATGTACTGATTCAGACAGGCCTAAAGATCTCAGTGTTTGTTACAGAGGTGGGAGTGTTTTCTAGATGTGGGCGTTACAGAAGGATGAACACATTTAATTAATTTAATTGATAAAATTAACTTATTTTTTCAACTTTATCTGTTTAAATTTAAAATGACTTATAATTAATAAAAAATAATTAAATAATTATTTAATTTATTGATTCAATTTTTATTTACTAATTATATATTATAAATTACTTACTTTAAAAAGCCTATTAAAATAAAGTTCACATGAGTTTATAGAAGTGGCTGCTTATAATAAACCCCCTGAAATAGACAATAATTATCTGTGAATTATAAAATTATAACATTACGTAATCTTACGGGAGTAGACTTCTCAGAGGACCCTTGAGTTAGTAGAAAAACAGTAGGTAAATTGCTCTGGAATTTTTACAGAGGTTGTGTGAGGACAGAAACCGACATGTCAGATTTGGACAGGATTAAAAACACAAAGTACATTTGTGAAACACAAATTTCCCAAACCTCATCAGGGACAACTAGTCTCTTTTCAATAGGGCTTTAGACAGCTACATCAATCATTAATAGGCCACACACACAATACAAAATCTGTGCATTTTTTCCACATTTACTAAAATAAATACAAAGCAGAGCTGTACTACAAGCATTATAAGATTTAATGGACAGCATTTTAACACGGAGTTACAATGTCATGGCAACAAAGTAGTAACATTGGATTTAAATTTACACAGAAAAGGTTAGTAAGTAAGGGTGGAAATCACAAGGTAACTGGCAATACAATACAATATCGATATTTAGGTTATGATACGATATTACTGCGATTTTTGGTGTATTGTGTATTCAAAACTACGATATATTGTGATATTTCAAGCAATGTTTCTCATTCGTCTTCATTGCACTTAAGAGAACTGTTTCCAAATCACCAAATGCTTTGTTAAATTAATGTAAATGTGGCAGTTTACAAAACAAGGCCAGTTTATTTCCTAATATCTATGTACAATGCAAAGCCATATGCATATAAGACCATCACGGCTCCCTATTTCTGTGGTTAGGTCAATGTAGCTAGTCTTTCTAAAAATAAATTATAGTATTTATGAATACAATAGTAGCCTAAACACTAAAACACCTAAAGACATTTTTTTCCCCATAACCACAATATTAATGTTGACAAATGTAAATAATAATATCGATATTTGACGTGCAAATACTGATACAGTATCACAAGGAAAAAAATGCAAAAATATATAACATATCAATATTTTTTCCCATCTCTATTAGTAAGCTAATTTGTCACACTAAAATCACTTTAACATGCATACTGTTTACATCTTGTGGCTTTACTTTAGAAACAGTGAGTACTGTGTTTACAGACTGGCCCCATTCACTTCAATTGTACATGCTTAACTGTAACTCAGATTTTTGCTTGTTTTGTTATTTTTCCCCTTTTCCTCCCAATTTGCAATGCCCAATTCCCAATGTGCTCCAAGTCCTCGTGGTGGCGTAGTGACTCGCCTCAATCTGGGTGGCAGAGGACGAATCTCAGTTGCCTCCACGTCTGAGACAGTCAATCCGTGCATCTGATCACGTGGCTTGTTGAGCGCATTACCGCGGAGACATGGTGCATGTGGAGGCTTCATGCTATTCTTCGCGGCATCCACGCACAACTCACCACGTGCCCCACCGAGAGCGAGAACCACATTATAGCGACCACGAGGTTACCCCATGTGACTCTACCCTGCCTAGCAACCGGGCCAATTTGGTTGCTTAGGAGACCTAACTGGAGTCACTCAGCATGCCCTGGATTCGAACTTGCGACTCCAGGGGTGGTAGTTAGCATCTTTACTCGCTGAGCTACCCAGGCCCCAGATTTTTGATCTTTTAAAGAAAAGAAGTCTAAATTAATTTTTGTAGTAGCCAAATTATGCAACAAATGCTGTCGATTGAGCTTTATTGTGTTGAACCTGGAATATTCCTTTACTAAACCTACATGCAAGGGGTAGCAATGTGTTGAACTTTGAGAATGGCAGGCTTTTAAATTCTGCCTGTGCAGGTCAAATCATTAATAAAATACACAAAAAAGTGAGCACCTATAACAAGACACAGTAAAAGAGGATAAAGTCCCAGTGCAGCTCATTTTTAAAAGGTTAAGTGCAAATTCTCACCCATTTTGGGAAAAACTATACAGTATTCTGTGCCACACTGTGGGCAGCTCACAGCTCCACTGCTGTTGCCCTTCTGTTTTTCATCAAGCCATCGCTGTAAGCACGCCTGATGAATCCACTTAGTACAGCCCTTACACCTGCATGGACTGACCCATTCTGCAGCACGGTCCTCTTTCTCAGTGGCAAAACACACCCAGCAGTGCCTGTCATTGGACACAAGAAAATAGTGACCAAACAATTTGGATTACCATTAAATAACACTGTTATGAAGCAAACAAATAGAGTAACTCACTTCTCTGGAGGTTCATCTACACAGGCCATCTTTTGTCCGGTTAGATCCCGGGTCTCCAGCACAACCATGAGTGAGCCAGAGCTGGCTCAATCTCTATCACCTGTTAGAAAAGATAGTATATAGTATAAAAGGTTGGTCACAATTACACTAACAATACAAAATAGACTCTAATAGACTTCAATCTTTTTCTTCTTCCAACTTCTCTATAAATAACTTTGAGCTACAATCTTGTATGAAATGTGCAATATAAATGAGGCTCATTATTATTATTATAATCATTATATGACATTTTCAGCTAGAATGACTCACTCAGACTAGCCTAACATCCACAAACCTCATTATTACCTCAGTTTTATCAGCTGTAAACACATTAAAACTTGTAAATAAAGTGACAATGTTAATTGAACAAAATAGTAGGCTGTCACCTCTGCGATTTGGAATTTGTACAGATGTGTTTTTGTAGATTTAATCGTTTGCTGATCGGCTTTTGGTTTGTTGATCTCCGGCTGATTTGACACTTACAATTTCTCGGAGGACAGAAAAGAGCCTTATGAGAAACAACTTCCGCATCAGACACTTCCGTGTGTCAAAATAAAAGTCTCTAACCGTGCCAAAATATTGATAGGCTGCGTATTTTATATTTATTTATTTTTTATTGCAGTGCAGATTGGAATGATACACACAATTAGATAAAACGAAAAAAATAATAAAACAAGCTTTACCTGTCTTTTCTTCAGATATTGTGAAATTTTGTCTTGTATTGGAGAGAAAAAAATTTTAATCTAAAAAAATAAAATAAAATTATATATATATATATATATATATATATATATATATATATATATATATATATATATATATAGTTTTAATAATTTGATGCTTTGTTGAAATTTTTATTCATAAAAGTACCCCAACTGCATGTTTATTTTTTTTTTTTTTTTTTTTTTTTTTAATGGAGCTGTCCCAGTATCTTGATGCCTTAAAAATGCTGAAAAATCCCAAAAGCCAATAACTCGTATTATCTTTTAGACAAACATGATTTTATATAACTACAATATTTATTTTTCCTTTTTTGTTGTTGTAATTAAATTTTGTATGTTAATGTACATGATGTTACAATTTGATCTCAGATATTTCCATAAATATATGTCTTTTTGTTATATTGTGGCAGATTGATTTCAATAAAATAAAATGCGTAATCATTAATTACACAATTGTTTGTGTGTGTATTTATGGGAGATGGTACTTGCAAAACTCTACATCAGATACGAATAAAGTGAATGGTTATTTAAGGAGCAAATTCAATGTTTAATATGGTGTTTATATATATATATATATATATATATATATATATATATATATATATATATATATTATAATTGATACATTCGGGTGTGAATTGTTTTTCACCTCCATAAATTTGCTGATAAACCAGGCTTAAAAGGTGCTCTCAGTAATGTTTTAAAATTTGTCATAGACTACAGTGACTACGAGGGGCCTGGATGCAGCATCACTTCACAATAGATTTCAGTTACAGATTCAGCTGTAGAAATTCATTTAATCCATGAGTGAAAGTGTCCAATAACAGGGTGGTTTCTGAGATTAAGTAAGTAGTATCTGACTGGTCATGTGATTATAACATGGTGGCCCCCATGAGGGGAACCTCTCCATGTAGAATCAAACAGCTTTTATATGTTTTCTGACATGACTAGAGGCTTCATCTCATGTGAGTGCTCTTGATTTTATACATATGTTTCAAAATTACTATTCATGTCTTTAAGAGTAAAACTTTTTAAATGAGGAAAAAATGACTGAGTGTACCTTTAAAGCTACAAGTTCCCTTACGACTCAGTACACTTGACATTGCATTTATTAATGCATTTGGGGGAGTGCCTTCTTACACGACCTAGTTGAAACCTCTCTACAATAATGTCAATATTCTAATATTGGCTATGGTGTTTGAGCACCACCTGTTTTAGCACGAAGCTGTCCGCTACAAAAACAGGGGCACAAATACCACTTCCTCAGAATTTCTTCCTTCAAGACAGCAATCATCTCTTGTCTAGAGGCCCTCTACCCTTCGCCGTCGATATACACAGGTGTCAGCAGGTGGAATCTTCACAGCAACGAGAAGACTCTCCGCTCCTCTGCAGTGCTCCGGCGAACATCACTCTGCCTCGCCGCTTGACGCATCCTGATTCCCCGCAGCGCTTCAGCAGCTGTTGTGTATCCTTACAAACAGTTGCATATTGTGTATTTTATATTATGTGAAATATAAATATATATTTCTTTATATATTTATATATCTAAAAGAGTCGCTTACGTGTTCGCGTCTTTTTAAAGATGTCGTTCCGTAAGTGTTCCTTGTGCGAGAGGCACAACCCACCATCAGATCAGCATGAGAGCTGCATTTACTGTCTGTGCCATGCCCACGCAGAGACAGCTCTCATGGAGACACACTGTCCTCACTGCAAGGGCATGAGTCTCAAGATGCTTCATTCGTGAATCGTCCTCGTTCTGAGGGATGATTCAGCCTCATGCGCCCTCCCACCCGCCTCTTCTGTGATACCCGAGGATTCACATGAGGTGGGGTCGTGAGGCAGAGCAGGATGAATTTGAGGTGGTCCTCGTGACGGCGCACACCCCGCGAGCCCCTCAATCTTCACGAGGCGCATCTTTGCCAATATGCTATGTGCGAGACGAGCAGGCTCTCCCCCATCCAACAAATCTCCTTTTTGGGAGTCCGCCTCGACTCCACAAGTGTCTGTCTCAGTTCAAACTGGGGAGAACACTTCCACTGAAGCTGTTTAAAAAAAGCATTGGGGTTTATGGCGGCGGCATCCACCGCCATTCCATTAGGTCTCTTACACATGAGACCTCTTCAGTGCTGCGGCGTGTGCCACGACATGCTTGGTGCCATGGGTGCATGCGCATCACTCTATCCCACCGCTGTATAGCTGCTTTAGCACCTTGGACAGCTCCTGCCTTTTTCCCAACCAACCATGGTTTCCGGAAATGATAGAGATGTTGTATAGCTCACCATGGGAAATACCACTGTGGAGGGATCTCCTCTCTCAGGTGCAAGGCACAATCTGGCATCCCCAGCCCAAGCTGTGGAACCTGCACGTGTGGCCCTGAATGAAGCGCGCTAAACGCACCAGAACTGATGCATTCAGTCATGAACACCATTTTACAGGCCAGAGCACCATCCACGAGACATCTCTATGCACTAAAATAGAATGTGTTCACTGATTGGTGTCTCTCGCATGGCAAAGACCCAGTAAACTGCCCCATACATGATATTACATGACATACATTCTCATATTTCTTCAAGAGCGATTAGACGCAGAACTCACTCTGTCAACGTTCAAAGTGTATGTGGCGACTATATCTGCGTATCACGCACATGAAGCCAGCGCCGCTATAGGCAAGCATGATTTAATCATAAAGTTCATTAAAGGAGCAAGATGATTAAACCCACCTCAGCTGGCTACAGTCCCGACTTGGGACTTAATTTTAGACCTACAAGCTCTCGCAGGGCCCCACTTCGAGCCTATGGACTCTGTTGATTTGCACATGCTCTCTGTTAAGACCGCACTACAGCTGGCTCTGGCCTCAGTAAAACGGGTCAGTGACCTGCATGCATTATCATTCAACAATTCATGTCTGGAGTTTGGCCCTGGTCTTTCAAAGCAACTGTCAAACCCAGAAAAGGCTATGTGCCTAAGGTCCTAACCACACCCTTCATAGCACAGGTGGTTCACCAGCAGGCTTTCTTCTCTTTTCCATTTAATGAGGAACAATCATTGCATTTGTTATGCCATGTGCAGGCGCTACACGCATACGTTGAGCATACATGTCAGTTCAGACTGTCTGATCAGCTCTTTGTATGATATAAAGGATGCACAAAAGGAATGTCCGTCTCCAAGCAAGGACTTTCTCACTGAATTGTCGATGCAATTGCCCTGGCTTATGAGTCGGAGGGTAAGACTTGCACAATTGGTGTTAAAGCACACTCAACCAGAGGCATGGCCTCCTCATGGGCATGGACGAATGGTGTGTCCTTACAAGACATATGTTTTGCAGCAGGATGGTCTTCTCAAAACACATTCGCAAGGTTTTACAACCTAGATATAACGTCTCTCTCTTCACAAGTCCTCTCTGTTTAGAGCGCTTGCTATTTCATTGGCCAAATATATATACTTATGCTTCTCCCTTTAAGGATGAGCTCCCCATCTTTTTACACAACCGCCTGCATTCAGGCCATTGTAATTTACCATAGTCACAAGCACTTACGTTATAAAAAAACTCCCTTCCCGACTGGGTTCGTGAAGGAGTTAATTCATACTATATGACTATAGTTCATATATATTCATTCTGAGTGCTCCCCTCCTGGCCCAACACGAGGGTCACTCACTGCGGTATATTCATGTTGGTCGCCGTCCCACGAGACTGCGGCGTCATACTTCCTTTCTAGGAGGTTATGTCGTCAGGCGTGATGGGATTCTGTTCCCCATATGCGTTAATAAACGCAATGTCAAGTGTACTGAGTCGTAAGGGAACGTCTTGGTTACGTACGTAACCTCGGTTCCCTGAGACGAAGGGAACAAGACATTGCGAATGCTAGCCGCACTACAAGACTCAGAGGTCTTGAGGCACGAGCGATGCACTCCTTGTTCTCAGTCAGAAATTCTGAGGAAATGGTGTTTGTGCACCTGTTTTTAAAGCAGACAGCTTCGCGCCAAAACAGGCGGGGCTCAAACACCATAGCCAATATTAGAATATTGGTGTTATTGTAGAAAGGTTTCAACTAGGACCTGTAAGAAGGCACTCCCCCATATGCATTGATAAACGCAATGTGTCGTTTCCTTCGTCTCAGGAAACCGAGGTTACGTACATAACCGAGACGTTTTCCAATTATATCTGAGCAGAAGCATAAAAACATAAATAAGCATTTGTAAACAAAACAAAAAAACAAACAAAACACACACACACCCACCCACACACAACAAGAACGACATTAAAATATATAAATCTTCCATGTTTAGATGATTTAAAGTTTTTCGTATCTTCAAAACAATAATAGTGTAACCGGTTCTACTCCCGCTCTGAGCAGGATTCGAACCAGCATCTCTGGAATGGCGCACTAACGAGGAGGCAGCCGTTCTGTCTCCCTCTGCATTTTCTTTTTAATGGGGAGAGGCGGAGCTTAGCCTGCCATTTATCTAGCTGTCAGTGCAGACATGTTTCAGAACGTCAGCCGAACGGATGCCATATTGGTAAGAAAATTATGGATAAGTTCATCACACGTGCCAAAAGGAGTTGTGGCGACAATGCGTCGTCAGCACCAACCCCTAAGAAGTGTAAAAGACGAAATTATGACATTAGCTATATTTAGTTTGGCTTTACAGTGGCTGGGACAGATGATGAACCGCTGCCCCAATGTGTCATATGCGCAGATTTGCTGGAAAATGATAGCATGAAGCCATGCAAATTGAAGGGCCATTTAGAAACCAAACACCTGGCACTCAAAGACAAACCCTTAGATTTTTTCAAATTAAAGTTATCTTGCCTTGCACAGCAGAAACGCAACATCAGCAAACACACATCAGTGTCTAATAGGTGTCTAGAAGCGTCAAAGCAAATGCCTGAGTCTCTGGAGTCAGTTTTAAAGCAGACAGTGCAAATGGTCAATTTCATTAAAGCACGGCCATTAAATACACGCTTGTTTTCCTTGCTTTGTCAGGAAATGGGAGCCGAACATGAGCAGCTCCTATTTCACACTGAGGTTCACTGGCTCTCCAGAGGTCGGGTTTTACATTGCCTCTACGAATTGCGTTCAGAGGTGAAGACGTTTCTTGTTGATGCAATGTCCGACCTTGCGCGGTACCTGGACGACCCCCTGTGCTTAGCACAGTTGTCATACCTGGTAGACATTTTCGACAGGTTGAATTTGTTGAACACATCGATGCAAGGGAGAGATGCCAACATCAATTGCTTCTTTCAGACAAAGTCAGTGCATTCGTTGGCAAATTGGATCTTTGGCGTGATCGGCTGATTAATAAAAATGTTGACATGTTTCCCAACTTTGCTGACTGTGTGCAAGAGACAGGGATAAATGTCTCTCCTTTGATTAACACAGTTGCTCATCAAGTTGAAGGACTGAAACAACAATTCGGCCATTATTTCAGTGAGGATTTCAGTTCATTTGCTTGGCTCAGAGACCCCTTCAGCTGCACAGGAAAAGACCTTTCAGTTGACATGGAGGAGCAGTTAGTCGAATTAAAGAGCGACACCAGATTGCGACACCTCTATAGCTCTTGCTCTCTGCCTTCGTTTTGGTTGAGT
This sequence comes from Myxocyprinus asiaticus, assembly GCF_019703515.2. Lineage (NCBI taxonomy): Eukaryota > Metazoa > Chordata > Actinopteri > Cypriniformes > Catostomidae > Myxocyprinus > Myxocyprinus asiaticus. The sequence continues at coordinate 6,259,173 of NC_059385.1, read as the reverse complement.
GTGATGACTGAATATCCTCAGTTGTCTGACTCTGCCGTAAAATTACTTCTTCTGTTCGCCTCAACTTATCTGTGCGAGGCCGGGTTTTCAAAATTGACTGCTTTGAAAACAAAGTACCAAAATCTGTTCCAGGTGGAGGATGACATCAGGCTTGCGCTGTCCAACATTGAACCGCGAATTGCGCTTCTTTGTAAAAAGAAGCAAGCACAGGTGTCCCACTGATTGATTTAACAATGTCATGGCTTCCCAATTCGCATAATTCGTATGCAAATGTTTTTAGAATGCAAGACGGATGGAATGCAGCATGTTTTACATGTAAATACACGTTATTACAACCTAGAGTTCTCTTGTTCAAATAATAGTGTTCAGAAACATTTTTGATCATTTAAGCACATGTTCCATACCTGTCTGTTATATAGTTTTATAAAAGTTATAAAAAAAAATCATAAAAGTTATGAAAAACAATTAAAAAAGTATAAAAACACAAAAGTAAAAAAAAAAAAAAATCTATCTATCTATCTATCTATCAAAAACAGATGATAGATTAGGTTATATATAGATAGATTTTATATAGAATAGATAATCATTATACCTGGTCTCCTCCAATATGGGGGCAGGGGCGGGAGTGCCACATGATGGGGGAGGCTTGGGGGGGCTTTAGCTCCAAAAGATTGAGAACCTCTGCCCTAAACCTCACTCCCATCCGGGTCACGGCACCACCGTAACCTGTTCTGCTCTACCCGCTTTGAGCAGGATTCAAGCCAGTGTCTCTGGCATGGGAGGCAGGTGTGCTAACAAGGACGCTAAAGGCTACAACCATCAGTCGCTAGTGCGCGTGTTGAGGCCAGGGCAGTGAGGTTTACACACTGCACAGTTACCTACCAGCTGGCTACCATTACAATAGCATTCTTATTTTTCATTTTCCAGACGTCTGGTGTTGTCAAACCCCGCCTACAATCTATATTATCGCATGTCTATTGGCTACACGCGCTGTCACTCATCACTTGAGGCGGGTTAGATTGGCTCCCTGCACCGTTGGGTTTGGTTGACGCATCGCTCAGCCTGTGGTTTTACTGCCAAAGTAGCGACGGTTATTTTTTTATTTACATGAACAGAAAATCCTAAACGGCGCTTCTTGCGAACAAGTTGATCGAAAAACGCACCCAAGCGCAGGCTGATAATGGAGTCGTATGATATTATAGCCAACCAGCCGGTTGTGATTGATAATGTGAGTATGATGTCAGTCCTTCCACACCCATTCTCTGCTAACAAGCTAAAGCTAATGCCATTGTGCCAAAGCCATGGCTAACCGGCTAATGCAAAGATGAGAGGATTTTATTCATTGAATCATATTTTCCATATTGTGCACAGTCTGGTGCAGGTATAAGGAGTCCAATTGACTCCATCATGTAAAACATAACAGCCTTTAGTGGGAATTTCGTCTTATTGCATTATAGTCAGGTATTAGCTAATCGATATGATGTAGCAGTGCCATTTATTCAGTTGTGCTTTGGTTTCATCAGTCAAATTGTTTCATATTATTCATATTGATTACATACTGCTAGATGCATGGTTGTCAAAACCTATCTGTCAAATAATGAAGTAGATTGTAGTTGATATTGTTGCTAAGATGGCTGGCTTTGACCCCACCTTTTATTTACAGCTATATATCATAGCATGCATTAATGTATGTAAGTTAATAATTTGATAAAAAGAAAAATGAACAGGGTGAAGCAATGGATGGAGAACTTGAAGACTCAATAGTTGATCAGAATTAGGATGGGGACCCTGTAGTTGTCATAACTCATGTATGATTGTCACTTTGACAAGTTATTTATTAATAAATTATGAAAACTACCAACAGATGTCAGTGGTATTCAAGGGATCACTTGGGAATGTTCTTCTAAGTATGACTGTTCTTCTGTCTGCAGATACTTGAGTTTCTTGTTGCCCCTTCAGGCTCTGTCTCATGACTCGAGCTCAAACAAGGAGCTTTCAGAACATGACATGATTATTTTTACAACACATTCAGTGTTTGGATTTCAGGTTTATTTTGAACCACCTCCCATATTCTAATCCCACTTTCTCTCTGTCTTTATCTGTCCAATTTTCTCCTACAGGGTTCTGGTGTTATTAAGGCTGGCTTTGCAGGAGATCAGATCCCCAAATACTGTTTCCCAAATTAGTAAGTAATTATTTTATTGAATTCCCTTTATAGGTCTAATGACTTATAATGAATGGTATCTTAGAGTAAACATGTGCTTATAAATGATGCATTGTGATATAATATTTACTAGAATGTTTTATTTTTTTAGTGTTGGGCGACCCAAACATGTTCGGGTGATGGCTGGTGCCCTTGAGGGTGATCTCTTTATTGGACCTAAAGCAGAGGTAAACCTGTTTTAAGCATTGCGTCTCCATTCAGTATCTCAGATGTTTAATATTTAGTTTTTAGTTACTTCAGTAATATTACATTTTTTAGAGTTAAAAAAAAAAAAAAATCAACAAGAAATAATGTAGGGTGGGACTTAATCTTATCAATTAGGATTGTATTGTATTGTGAGCATTAGGCTTTGATTATTATTGAATAATATTTTTTTCCACCTACACTGCCTTGATTTTGTCAGTGGAAAAGAAAAGTGGTTAGAGAGGCAGAGAATGGTTTTTACATTTGATGAAAGATTATAAAACAAACTTTTCTTTCTTTAGAATAATGCACACTGATGAATCATCCAATATAATATGATGAGCATTTATTAAGAAAGTAAATGGGGGGTGCATTTAGATTTTTTTTGTCTTTAAGATGTGTTATAAATAGAGGTTGACCAATAGTGGATTTTGTGATACCTATAACTAAGGTGGTGGAAAAGGCAGATAACTGATTAGTCGACCAGTAATTTTTAAAATCGATTTATAGAACATTAAAAATATTTGTTAGTTTTTCCTTACCAGGACAGGCAGAGACATAAAGGATACAAGAGCGCAAAATGAACAAAATCCATCAATAAGAATCAGGAAAAATTTGGTGCATAACACGAGACTTCTACATATAAACAGGCCAGAAACACACAGGAGACTTTTATTTTGAATTGATGGAGACTTTGCTCTGTTACAGTGCTCTAAATTTTAGTATTAACCAAATTAAGCTTTTTATAGCCTCTATTTATTTTTACTGATTACCGATTGTTCCAAAAAGCTACTATTGGAACCAATAAATCTGTAAAATCATTTTATCGGTCTACCTCTAGTTATAATAATGTAAAAGCATAATGTTTTCTTTTCTTTATATGTACCTTCATTCTCTGTATATCTCTTGTCCATGCAGGAACACAGGGGACTGCTGTCTGTGCGGTATCCTATGGAACACGGTATTGTGAAGGACTGGAATGATATGGAGCGCATCTGGCAGTATGTGTACTCAAAGGAACAGCTGCAGACCTTCTCTGAGGAGGTGTGGACTTACTGGATTTTTGGTCTTGCACTTTATTTCACAGAGAGTTTAATTCTCTGTTTGTCTTTCAGCATCCTGTACTACTGACTGAAGCACCACTGAATCCCAGTAAAAACCGTGAACGGGCGGCAGAGGTTTTCTTCGAGACATTCAACGTACCAGCGCTGTTCATCTCCATGCAGGCAGTGCTCAGTTTGTGAGTTTTTTATTTCTTTCTTCCCTCTAACATTGTTTTCCTTGGCAAATGCATGTTCCTCATATAAGCACATTTCCTTCCTCGCAGATATGCCACAGGCAGAACCACAGGTGTGGTCCTGGATGCTGGTGATGGGGTGACACACGCTGTCCCCATATACGAAGGATTCGCTATCCCACATTCCATCATGCGAGTGGATATTGCTGGACGCGACGTCTCCAGATACCTCCGCCTGCTTCTGCGCAAGGAAGGCTATGATTTCCACACTTCTGCAGAGTTTGAGGTGGTGCGCACCATCAAAGAGGTACGAAGCTCAACATGTGGGTTAACTGGACATCTCGGAACATCTCATCTTTTACATTGCGAAAGCATTAAAAATTGTGCAAACGTTTTGTTGTTTTCCAGAGAGCCTGCTACCTTTCCCTCAACCCTCAGAAGGATGAAACTTTAGAAACAGAAAAAGCACAATACACTCTTCCTGATGGAAGCACTTTAGATGTAAGGCCATTTATAATTAGATGGTCATAAAATTATATGTTATCATAGATGTATTGACATTCAGTGGGGCTTCAGTTGTTTCTGCCTTGCCTTGTCTTTATTAAAGCAGTTATTTTACAGATTGTTCTAATAGCAGCTGTTTGTTTCCTGCAGATTGGCCCAGCGAGGTTCAGGGCTCCTGAGCTTCTTTTCAGGCCTGATTTAATTGGAGATGAGAGTGAGGGCATTCATGAGGTGTTGGCTTTCGCCATTCAGAAGTCAGACATGGATCTGCGACGCACCCTTTTCTCAAACATAGTGCTGTCTGGTGGCTCAACTCTCCTCAAAGGTTGAGTGAACATACTAGTTATTGGTTAGAAAAAAGTTCACCTTTCTGAGTTCTCCAGCAAATTACAAACCTGAAACTGTCTTCTTCCTCACAGGTTTTGGAGACAGGTTGTTAAGTGAAGTGAAGAAACTCGCACCCAAAGATGTTAAAATTAAGGTGACCATGCCATATTTAAGAAATGAGAGCTTAACTTTTCAGTTCTGTGCATGAGAACGATGTGTAGTTTAACATATTGTTGACCTCGTTTCAGATATCGGCACCACAGGAGAGACTTTATTCCACATGGATTGGGTAAGATCAAAGTACAATTTAAAGGCCGATACATACTCTACGCAAGTACGTGAACGCAGATGCTTCTAGCTATGCAAGCTCGATTTTGTGCGTAATTGCGTTCCAAAATGCGTCATACCAAAACACAAGCACACGTTGCATTCTCAACGTTGCCACAAGGGGAGCTGTAGCGAGATTAGTGTGAACCGTCCGCTTCCACGGTGAGTTTTCTCTCTTTTTTTTTTTTTTTTTTTTTTTATATTTTTTTACATTTTATCCCCTTTTCTCCCCAATTTTTTGGAACGTCCAATTCCCACTACTTACTAGGTCCTCGTGGTGGTACGGTTACCTCAATCCGGGTAGCGGAGGACAAGTTTCAGTTGCCTCCGCTTCTGAGACGGTCAATCCGCGCATCTTATCACGTGGCTCGCCATGCATGACACCGCGAAGACTCACAGCATGTGGAGTCACTCAGCACACCCTGGATTCGAACTCGCGACTCTAGGGGTGGTAGTCAGCGTCAATACTTGCTGAGCTACCCAGGCCCTGTGAGTTTTCTCTTTTAAGACAACTACTGTAATGGCGGAGTAACGGTTGAAGAGAAAATTGCTGAACATGTCAGGTAAAGTTAATATATTTATACCAACTTAACAAAGTAATTACACATTCAGTTTAATGCCACAGACTTCTGAATCTAACTTTATCGCCCCCTTGAGAAGTGAGGTTTTTTCCCGCCATGATAATGCAAGAATGTAGTTAAGCATGTTCAGCCGGAGCGCGCGTTGGCAATGTGGTGGCCAAGCGCTCGCATCTGCATTCACATAATTACATAGAGTAAAATATTGCTGAAATTAAATGAGCAGTTATTTTACACAAGATCTCAAGATTCTCCAAAATGTGCACTATTCATATCCATTGAAGGCTGTTTGAACAGACACGAAGGCGGATTGACCACTTTTGCTAATCCGCACAATAATTGTTTGATTCTGATCATCTCAAAAATGGTCAAATATCGACCGATTAATCGGCCTCGCAATTATCAGTCTCATCACAAATTGTGAAATTTCAAATATGTTTTATGGTAGTGTTCCTCACTTTTCCCATTATAATTCATATAGGGGATCAATCCTAGCATCTCTCGACACCTTTAAGAAGATGTGGGTCTCCAAGAAGGAATACGAGGAAGATCGCGCCCGTGCCATCCACAGGAAGACATTTTAAATGGGAGCAAAGGGCACCAGCCTCCCTCATCTCTGCGGTTTCACTTCCCTCTCCTCTCTCGCTTGGCCTCCTTCTGTTTCCCCCCACCTGTCCCGTCAGGGTACCCCACCCGGCCTCCCATCTGCAGCAAGGCATGCCTTCTGTGTCCCCTGCCCAGCTCTCATATGGACACCCACCAGGAGTGGAGCAGGGTTCGGCCAGGCATTCCTCGCCCATTCTGCACCCATTTACGGCCATCAAACAACGATAATGGCTTTTCAGGGCATCAGTCAATACTGTTAGCTATTGTTTAATTTGAAGCTAATGCTTAAAAACAGTGCTTAAATATTTATTACACTATTTACCCTGTCCTCTATGATATTGTCATATCTATTCTAATGAAACATGAAGGTGAATGTTTTACTCTGTTGTAAGAATTTCATTCCGAAACTGAAGAGATCTGTAATTTTCTTTGATGTCACAAGTAGATGACACCATGTGGATGTCTATAGTCAAAGTCAAAATAGTATTTTTTTATCCTTATTCATTTGACTTTGCTGGTTTTTCTTTTTGGGGTGTTAATGACAAAGATAAACAATAGATAAAGGCATCGCTCACCACTACAACAATTTACTGTACTGGACACTACTGTGTTTGCTGTCAGTGCCCTCCCTTGATTGTGTCAAGGCTGAAACCACTCAAGCTCAAGGGAACTAAATCATGTACACTTAAATACGAAGTACACGGTAGGTAGCTAGATTTATTGCTGCTTGAAATTTTGACAAGTGTTATTATTAGTATACAGCACATGTAAACATGGAATCATCTGTTTATGTCAAGGACCGAGTGTATTGACCGTCTTCGGGTTGTACTGTCTTCGTTTCTACATTGCGTTCCCAGAATTACGTTTTTCAGTTGATCAGCTTTAAGTTATAGAGCGTAACTGTCGTTTCATGTTATATCTCAAGTTACCGCACAGATATTGACTTGATGCAAGCGTTAGCCCTTTTGGAGTCGATATAGCTGAAAAAAATTGGTCCAAAAATCCTGTTAATCTAGTTCTCATTCTGTTATTTCAACAAGCAGAGCAGTTGACTGAAGCTTTAATGAAATCGTCAAGTGAGTTTCTCGGAATTTATTAGGCTTTTATGCTGCCATATATGTCATCGTTGTGGCACTGTTCCAATGTCAGTTCAGATTCCCCCATAAATTCCAGATTAGTGCATGAAATCAACCAAATGACTGAAATTGTGTGTTGTTTCAATATAAAATCTCATCTCGTGGATATATAAGGCAGGGGGTGGCCAAATGGATTTAGAAGCTTATGGCTCTTTTGGCAGTAGTATTTCCGCAGTGTTTGCTGAAAGAGGACTGCTCTCTAATGGGATGGGGTAGCAGGGTTGCGTTTGAGTCCAATTTGTCCAACCTAAGATTCGCCTTACTCCAGTGTCATTGGAAAGTCAGAGCATCTTGGATTTTTTTTTTTTTTAAAGATATAGAAAAAATCATAAACCTTGTGTACAATGGATTGCTATTCAAAAATGTAAAATAAAAATAAACAACAAAAAGGACTAAAATGTATAAACCTGTTTCTTCAATTGTTGCTTTTTCGTTTAATTTTGTAAATTCAGTATGATAAATAAAGCTGTCTGAAAGAAGGTTTCTCTGTCCGTTATGCATACACAACAGACAATCCAAATAGTCGTGGGTCTGTGCAAATGTGCTGATGTTATAACAGTGGTTTTTAACACTGCTGAAGTTTTGGCTTGACTTTTGCAGAAAACAAACATGTCAAAAACTCTTATGTAACTAACCCTAGAGTTACATAAATGTACTATACATAACTTTTATAATTAGTATTAGTATTCATTTATTTCGTAAGAAACATACATATAATGTACATATCGGGTATACGAAACAAATCTTCACAATTTACATGCAAATATTAGTGTAAATGTTATAAATCCTTTTTCTTGAACACATACACATTTGTTTACAGTTATACAGTGTAAAGTTTTTTTTTGTTTTTGTAGAAGATATGATTTAGTTGATTTTTAATATTACTGTTCAATGAAACAACAAACCATAAAACATTTTCAAATCTATGTAAAATAATTTACATGTTTATGAGACATCACCTTAGCTTTATTTCCCAAGAAGAGTTAATAATTTTAGTGTCATCAATTATGGAAAAGCCAGAGTTACAGTACAAGAACAGAATCATGGTGTCATCTATTACAATTATTTTATGAAATTCATCAAATACTAGCATAGACACCAAGCCTTTAGATGCAGGGGTTTTCAACGGGGGCGGTACTTCCCCCCTAGGGGGCGTTCAAAGGATGCTAGGGGTTTGCTGAGAGCAAATTAGTAGAGAGGGGGGCTTTAGGTTATAAATGTGATTTGCATCAAGGTCCACTTTGCATTAAAACGTTTTTCTAGACTTGGAGTATATCAGTTGGTTCTCAGTTATACAGGTTGGTACGCATTTGTACCACGGTTCATCTGATTTTGAAGTGTAGCGACACATCTGAAGTATCTGGTTTAACAGCGTCAAATACACAGGCGAAGGCACAACCTTGAGGTAAGGGAATGAAGTAGGGGGGCATTCATCAAAAAAAGGTTGAGAACCACCGCCTTAGAGTAACTACAGGAATTTCACAACCTGAATTTTTTTTGACGTGAATTCACACAAAATATTTTCAAATATTAAAAATGAACAACAACATTTTTCGATAACATCAAATTACACCCAGTCTTTTTTCAAGATCATGAATTCTGAGGCTTTTTCTAATTCAAGTTCTGGTGATATAAAAAATAACGCCATAAATTCTGACCAGTGATGCACATCAACAGGTTAAAACAACATAAATAAATAGACACTTCAAAGCTAGATATGAGGAGAGTCACACTGTTTGTAAATGGAACTTTGCACAATGGCAAGGTATCTTTCTATTAAAGAATTAAAAGCATTTTTGTCTATAAATTGCTGGTTGTGGCTCATCTCATTGTTTTTTAATCAGGTGGTGGCAGTTTATGGAACTCTGGCTGACCTACTGTCAGTTACAAGCACAAAATTTGTACAATGGCAAAGGAGGTCTTATTGATGATATAGCCCCTCATCAGGCAAGAAGCATAACATAGTATTCTGTACTAGTCATCTTATATATGTGTATTGTATGTATCAGAAACATGAATATTTGGTGTACATCCTTGAAACAGAGATGGTGATGTCCTGTATGTATCGGAAGGAGACTGTTTTGTTGGTGAGTTTGAAATTATGTGTCTTTTACACTGTTTTGGCCTGTTAGACCTGTTTCAATTGACCTTACTCTCTTTTAATTTAATCATGTTCAACAGAACCACCAAATAATCCAGAGAGTCTGCAGGAGTTACACTCGTTGGCACACACAGATTGGATAACTCTGAATGTAGGAGGTCGACGCTTCACTACCACACGGTAGTCCATTATCTAAACCATAATTTAAAAAAATAAAAAAATAAAAATTATATATATATATATATATATATATATATATATATATATATATATATATATATAATAATAATAATAAACATTTGATTAAATTAATTGTTTTATTAAATTAAAATGTTCATTTTTATTTCTTTTTTAATGTATTACTATCATTAATATTTGTCATATTTTTGGTTTTTGTGTTTAATTTTGTATTTTAATGTTAATTAATATTTTACATTTACATATAATATAATAACATTGTATATTAATAATATTAATATTATTTTAGTTAAATAAATATATTTGTATAATTTTTATTAAATCATATTTTATTTTTATTTATTATTATATATATTTATATTTGTCATATTTTAAGTTTTCATGAGCATTTTCCACCCTCTCTTTGACTCTTAGAACTAGAGTGTTTTTGCTACTGTACCTTTAAGACTTGTTAATCACCTCTGTTATCATTGGCCAACCATTTTACATGTGTTATTTTGTAAAGGCTTGCTTGAAGAAGCTTGTTTCTTTGGGATTGAGCATCTTGCTGAACAACTTGAAGGTGTTATAAAGGTAAGAAATCACTAAGGGAGTTCTCAATTTAATATGACTCATTTAATATGGAAACAAAGAATTCCCAGCCTCCCGATGACCACCCACCCATCTCCCGAAAAGAGTTTGTGCATTTCCTGCTTGCCACACCCACTAAATCAGAACTCTGCTGTCAGGTATGATGCAGCTGCATATTAATAAACCACAATCATGAAACACGAGCAGAACGAATATCTGTGAAAATTGTACAACCATTCTTGCGGAAATTCTAGCATTGAGAAAGATTGGTTTTACAAACACTTAATGAAAAGTTTCATAAACTTGGTCCATTGATTTAATTGTGACCTAAATAATTTATAGATTGTTGTTTTACCTCTAGCTTGTGTTGCTGTCCACTTAGGGCCTGATTTTCAGTGGTGCCGATCTCTCGTCAACTTCAAGACGGCCAACCTTAGCCGCTGTAACCTCACACACGCCAACCTCTGTGGTACCAACCTGGAAAGGGCAGACCTTTCTAATGCCAATCTGGATGGAAGCTTGTCAGTTTTATTTTTAGAACATCAAATGATTTGCCCTGCCATATACAGCCGTGGCACTAACATAGTCTTTGTTTTGTATGTGTTCCTAGGGTGCCAATTTACAGGGTGTGAAAATGCTTTGCACCAATGCAGAAGGGGCATCTCTTAAAGGCTGTAATTTTGAAGATCCTGCAGGACTCAAAGCGAATCTAGAGGGTAAAACCAGAGCCCAGTCGACAAGTGAACTGCAAGTGATTCAGCTTTCAGGCTCTAATGTATAATATTGTGATGCCTCACAGATGCTAATATAAAGGGAGCGGATATGGAGGGCAGTCAGATGACAAGTATAAACCTCTGTGTGGCCACGCTCAAGAACACCAAGCTCAAAAACTTTAAACTACAGGGTGCCACAGGGTGGCAGAGACAGACCTAGAGTGACTGAATCTTTGTTTCAGAAGCATTCTGTTGATAGTGGTGTTTGCTAAGACAGTTAGCACTATTGCTCATACTTACGGCTTAGGATTTAAACAAACCACTGTCCCGCAATCGTCTCTCGACTTTTGCATGAGCAAACACCACTCGCATTTCCTTCTCATAATCTAGTTTTTCATTACTTTTTCACAACGATTTTTTTTAACACTGAGAACTGTGATGTATCTGGCTGTGACCTTCAAGAGGCAAATCTGCGGGGCTCAAATGTAAAAGGAGCCATTTTTGAGGAGATGTTGACCCCGCTGCACATGTCCCAGAGTGTCTTCAAAGAGCAGCTCGAATAAAACCGACCTGCAAACCTATACAATGCAGTTGAATGGTGACCCAATTTTCAAGTTCCAAAAAACCATAAAGGCAGAATAAAAGTAATCCATGTGACTCCAGTGGTTTAATCCAATGGACCAAAATATAACTCCTTTTTCACTTCCAGTACAGTCTCTAGGCATGATCGTTTTTCAAGATCCTGAGGCCTGTGCAGAGCACTAGATGGCGCTAGGAAGTTTAATCAAGCTTGAAATCATGATCTCCAAGGAGACTGCTGTCAAAATTTATAGTGATAAAGGAATTACATTTTGGTCAGTTCTCACCCAGACTCTTCAGAAGACATGGATTAAACCTCTGGAATCTAATGGATTACTTTTATGCTGTCTTAATGTTCTTTTTGGAGCTTGATATTTAGTCACCATTCACTTGCTTTATGTTTATATTCACATCATATCGCCACTAAAATATCTTTGTGTTCAGTGGAAGAATGTTATGTAAGTTTGAGTCGACATATGGGTAAGTAAATGATGTGAGGATTTGCATTTTTAAATGAATTTTTCCTTTCACTGTTACAGCAGCGTAGCATAAACCTGAATTTGTCTGAACTCTTTTTTTTTTTCCTTTTTTTTTTTTTTTTGCCCTGTGAAATCCAGTTATAACTAACCAACTATAGTGTTAGCCAGAGACCCACTGGTTTTGTATAATCTGTACTGTTAAGACCTAATAAAGTCAGACACTGGAAATTTTTGACATATTGTTTTTACAGTTTATTTTTCCAAACCCAACTGCACTGTTTTAGCACACAAATGAAAGTTGTCACTGTATTAACACTAAGACTTTGTTGATTGCAAGAGAGAAATTTCATTTTTCTTTAAGGGAAAACAGGATTTAATAAGATTAGCAGATGCTGTAGTGCTGTTAAAGGGATAGTTCACACAAAAATTTAAATTCTCTCATCATTTACTCACCCTCATGCCATCCCAGATGTGTTTGACTTTCTTTCTTCTGCAGAACTCAAACAAAATTTTTTAGAAGAATATCTCAGCTCTGTAGGTCCTCACAATGCAAGTGAATGTGTACCAAATTCTGCAGCATAAAATAGTCCATATGACTCATGGTAAAAGCAATGTCTTCAGAAGACATTTATGATAAGTGTTGGTGAAAACAGATCAATATTTAAGTCCTTTTTTACTATCAATCTCCACTTTCACATTCTTCCTCTTTTGTTTTTGGTGATTCTTTTTTTCATGCATATCGCCACCTACTGGGCAGGGAGGAGAATTTAGAGTAAAAAAGGGATTTAAAAGTTGATCTTAAATGTTGAGGCAACTTGCCTATTCACGGTACAGCACAATATATTGTTAAAGATTTTAGATAATAAGCAGGTACTATCTGTTGCAGGCATGAGGAAGACCTGATGCAAAGTTCAATACAGCACAATCATGACCAAGTATCCCTGGCTGCAGCTTGCAGAACAGGGCGGGGCAACACATTGGGGCGTGACTACACGTGTTGCCCCGCCCATAACTTACTCTCATTGGCTCGGTCATCTTTTATTGGTGTACATGATAGGAGATATGTTTTAAAATAGTGTAGCCCGATCATTGTTATTATACTGTGGCTCGTAAGTGATATGAAATTGTGTTGTACCTCATGGTTCATTGCAAACAGATGTAGTAGGAGTCTGACTGAGCAGCCTGTTGTTGTTTCAGTTGTGTTGAACGCAGAGGGCAAAATTACTAATCCTACTATGGTGAAAATTCAAGTCTAATGCAGTCGTAGTCAGTGTTGAAATAATTAGGAATTATTTCTAGCCCACTCCAGGGGTGGTAGCCAGCGTCTTTTACCACTGAGTTACCCAGGCCCCATTGTTATGGCATTCTTGAGATAGTTGCGGTGCTTTCTCTCATAGTCTGTATCGATTCATATTAATTTCTTTGAAGGATTGTAAACGATTATCTCTCCTCCTCGCTCCAAAAATGTGTGCTCTGTTATCTCATTGGCCTAAAAATTACTTGTACACAGAAACCAATGCCAGTCAATAAATTGTCTGTTACAGCAGAAAATAAGGAATATTGCATGAGGCATACAGGCTTATAACTGTTAATACTGTACTGACTTACCGGTGCATGAACACCAAACACAAAAAACACATATACATTATTTTCAGTTGGCATTTGTTTAAGAAAATTTTCACGTCAGTTTCAGCCTTTATAAATCCCGATTTGTTCCTCACTTTTAACGCAGGATAAAATCCATGGAATTTAGGATTGAATATCACATACAAGTAATCAAATGGTTTCAATATCTCTCAAGCAATAATAACACACCAGCAACAATGACCACATCTCCTATCATGTATGTCTATGAAAGATGGATGAGCCAATGAGATATGTTATAGGCGGGGCGACACGTGTAGCTCTGCCCCATATGTAGCCCCACCTCATTCTGCAGGCTGCAGCCAGGTCTTTCTCATCATGACCGTTACAAATATTCTACCAGAATCTCAAGGTGCCAGCAGAGAGCAGCAGTGTCTACACAAACTGCAGTGTCCTGCGTGGCCTCTATCTTCCCTTATTATCAATAGGGCAGATGTTCAGTTCTACACTTTCTGAGAGGAACCTCAGTAAATGAGGGTGAGTAGCGCATTACAGCAGATAACTACTGTAGCAGACTGTGAAATCTGTTCGCCAGGATGTACTGCCAAGTTGATTAATTGGACTGAGGGTATGGAAAAACCCTCGCCTGAAGCAGATGACCACTGCTGCTGTCTGAAGTCCCTGATGTTTTGTTCTGCAGGAGTGAACGGCCGTTTACACATGTGCAAAAGTTTCCTGTACAACATTGTGACATTGTATGAAGGCTATTTCAACAAATATTTCACAGGATTTCTAAATTATAATTCCCAATTTTTAGGACGGAAAGTTTTGCTGCTAAAATTTGACTAAACGAGCAACATCAAATCGAATTCCACATAAATGCTCCAAGTAACGAACTACATTAATTGGCGGAAGAACTGTGTATTGTGATTGTTAATAAATGTAATTACTTATTTAACTTCGCTGTCTTTTGCCATATTGCTGTTGCCGCCATTTTTTTAAACCAATAAACACTTCTGGTAGTACCAACAACAATTAACCATTGTAAAAATCACTGTAACGCACAGACTCTTATGGCTTATTTTGTTATTGCTTAACCCTTGTTGTGTTCTGGTCATTTTGACCCAGACAACTTTCTTTTTTCTTTTTTTTTTTTACTTAATCAAACTGGAATAAAATTAATTGACTTTGTTCACATATGGTATCTGAAACACAAACAATTTATAATTTTCTTAGCATTTTATTGGTTTTATTTCACTTTGTTACACTTGTTGTGTTCCCGGTCAAAAATGACCGGCCACTGGAAATGAATGGATTAGACTACAAAATACAGAAATATTAAGTGTTCAGGAACATCCCAATCCTTTAGATGAGCACATATGTTGATGTGTTTGCACACACAAAGTCCTCGGACATTTGCACACACACACACACATACAAATACACACACACATTGTGTGTTGAGCGTTTTCTTGTGCATCGTCTTTCAATGCACACACTTTGAGGAATATTTCAAGATCTACTTGTCATATTATGTTGCGTTTGGGCTTTTGGTTATTGTCTATGTTAGATGTATGTTCGGGAAGTAATAAGGAAAAACATGACAAAAAGACACTTCTGTTTATTATACAGTATTTATGTGTGTCTATGGGAAGTTCATACACTAATACTCACTGTGGTTTAGTCTCTGAATGAAACAAATTTGCTCATTGCATTCTTCTAATTGAGACCGATTGAAGCCGCTGTATTTTAAAAAATGTATGTTGCTAACGAGTTGCTAGATAAGGACTACAAATACCACAAGCATATGAGTGAACTTGCCTGACGAAACATAAAACTGCAGTAGTTCTTATCTAGCAACTGGTTAGCAACATACATTTTTTATTTATTTTTTTAAACAGCAGGTTTCAAAATGTAGGTTTGGGGTTAGACTGTGTGTTATTTATTTATTTATGTTGTAGAACAAAACCTTCAAGTATCTATAAGTAATGTTTACCACAGACCTTATTTTACTCATAAATCCAAAACTGCCATTATAAAAACACATGGAAAACTTTAGAGGGAATCTGAGCTTTGGACTACAATCTGAACAGCTCTATTGCCATTGACTGTTAAGCTTATGTAATATTGAAAAAAAAAAAAATAAAAAAAAAAAAATATATATATATACAGTATATATATATATATATTTTTTATATCAGTAGACAAAAAAACTTGTGAAAATTAGGTTGATCTAGGGATTTTATACAGCTTTTTACAGTGCATGTCATTGAAGATATTCTAAGTATATCCCTCACAGCCTAAAATTAAAAATGGCACTACTTTGAATAAGGTCTGTTTATTTTATGTCCTGACATAATCAAAATATGATCAACTGCTTTTGGTTTTATGCACCCTACACCAACAAGAAAGTACCAAAAAGTACTATGGTATTGCCATGTTTTTTTTCAGACATGTACCTTGGCAATTCTGTGGCATTCTTTGAAGTGTCATGTAAAGACCCTGGTATCTGAATATGGTAATCATTCAGAACAGTAGTATATTGAATTACCATGGCATTGCTATCTGATACCATTACTGTACCATGGTACAGCGCACCAATGTACATTTTTATAAGGGCACTCAATTCAAGTGACCAGACTTTAGTGTAGAGTAATATTTAGTGTAGAGTTGCCCAGCACGCTGCCTCTCTTATTTTGGCCAAGGCATTACTGCGGTTGTGCCCTCAAAATCCATATTATACACCACAAGTCTGGCCAGACTACTGTTATTTCAGATGGTTGACTTTTGGGGAAAGTTACAAGTGACACTTATTTTGTTTGGACAAGATAAGATGTTGGTGTGGTGGTTTGAGGTTTGGGTTCGGATGTTTGCAAGCTATTTTAGTGATGTTAAGAACAGATGGGCAATCGGGTGTTTTCGAATAACTTCGAAGAGGTAAGAAGAATATCCTGTATCCCCACATTTTTACAGTGCTTTGAAAATACCTGCTTTTACTACATGTAAAGTATAAACAACTGTTTAAACTAGTCTAAGATGGTTTGCTAGTCTTAGCTGGTTTAGGCTGTTCTAGCCAGTCTCCCAGCATGACCAGGCTGGTCTTAACTGGTTTCAGCTTGTCTATCAGCCTGACCAGCTGGCAAGTGCTCAAAATTTGTCAGCTCCAGCTGGTTTGTTGGTTGTAGAGCCGAGGAGGGCGGGGCCGGGCTGGAATGACGCACGCCTGATGGGGTGCGCGAGGGATAATGGCGGCCGGGGACGACAGTTCGAGAGAGAGAGAATTACAGGCAGCTGTACTGTGTGTGTTTATGGTTGTGTGTTTTTGTTTTAGTTGTTCATTAAATTATTATTTAAGTTGTCAAGCCGGTTCTCGCCTCCTCCTTTCCCTCGAACCCCCTTACATTGGTCTTAGGTAATTTAGGCTGGTCTAGCTTCTCTCCCAGCCTCGCCAGGATAGTAGTTGTTTAAGGTAGTTGTTTAAGCTGGTCTCCCAGCCTGACCAAGCTGGTTGTAGCTGGTTTTAGCTGATCTCCCAGCCTGAAAAGTTGGCAAATTCTCAAAACTTGTCCTTTCCAGCTGGTTTGCTGGTCTTAGCTGGTTTAGACTGGTCTCCCAGCCTGGCCAAGATGGTCTTAGCTGGTAGGCTGGTCTTCAGCCTGACCAAGCTGGTGTTTAGTTAATTAAACTTGTCAGCCAACTGTCACGGAGTTTAACGTACTGTTCCAACCACAAGTAACCACCACTTTTAGTGCAATCATCAATGCTCTTCGACCAGCCAAGTTCTCCTAGGTCAAGAATTTTAGAGATGTGCGCAAACAGGAGAGTTGTCACAAACGAACACATTGGCAGAACTAAAACGTCACTGCATTTCATCATCATTTGTAGACAAACTAAGCGAAGACTTAAACCCCTTAAGTGCTTAAACCCCTTTGAAACTAGCAAACAGACCAGCTTGACCTGGCCAGTAGACAAGTTAAGGCCAGTCAACCATCTTGTGCTGTTTTGAGTTGGGTTTTTTTCTTCTTCAGCTAGAAGACATGTTCAATAACTCACCTTTTAGCTCATTAGCTCATAAAATAAACCTACATATCCTGTCACATTACACTTGTGAAAGAGGAAAGCTCTTGAATCTTGAACACTCTTCAACAGCTTAAACATTTTCTTTGGCTTTTTGACAAAAGTACAGACCTCAGAAATTGTGCATGGTCAACCGTTCCTTTTTATAAAAGTGCCTACATCTCTTCCAGTGTTGTTTGTGTGTGTGTGTGTGTGTGTGTGTGTGTGTGTGTGTGTGTGTGCCCTCACATGGACTGTCCTCTTGACTGGCTGCAGTTGCCGGCCCACAACACACATGTGGTCTTTCCTCCCGCCCACTTCCTCTACCCACAGACCTGCCATCGTCCGGCCCAGGGACATTCAGCTCCACTCCTTTTCCTGTGAGCCCCAGTGGGGATGACCGCTTAGTTATTAGACCTAATGGCCATCTGGGTTCCATTAAACACGGCATGTGTTGTATGCTGGCTGCAGAAAAGATCGACCACTGTTTCTGTTTTTAAAGCACCAGGGAGCTTTTAGGCAAACCCCAGAATGATACAACACATCATTTATCATTTCATGTACAGTTGGACTTTCTGTGGTATCAAAGCGTCAGAAAATGCCAACAGGAATTAAATGCAAGTTATTTCATAACGGTGGTCATGATGTTTGGTTATGGTAATGCAGGAGTAAAAGTGCTTATTTAGTAGTGCAAGAAAGTATTCCTGTTTGTATGAAACTTTCTGTGTTCAATGGCCTTCTATGTTAAACTAACACACACTGCCTCACTGAAAACATGACTAGGTCACAATTCAGTTGAGATTATAAACATAAGAAATTATATTTTGCATAAAAAAAACAAAGTTTATTTTTTAGGGCCATTAAGGACCATTTAAAGGGATAGTTCACCCAAAAATGAAAATGATCTCATGATTTACTCACCCTCCTGCCATCCCATATGTGTATGACTTTCTTTCTTCTGCAGAACACAAATGAAGATTTTTAGAAGAATATTTCAGCTCTGTTTGGTCCATTCAATGCAAGTGAATGGGTGGCAAAATTTTGAAGCTCCAAAATCCACATAAAGGGAGCATAAAAGTAATCCATATAATATAAGATTCATTAGCAATTTTGAAAATAAGTTATCAAAAAGATTTAATCCAATATTTGGTGATAATATAGCATAATGAGATATTTATAAGCAATTTTTATAGGCTGATCATTTTTGACCGGGAACACCACAAGTGTGACTATGTGCCATTTTGTACAAAATAAAAGCATTTCAAAACAAACTTCCTGGTTAAACATTAAAGCACACTAGAGTGATAAACAGTACAGAATGTTTTCATATTTTATTTAATATTGCCAAAATTATCCACAAATAATGCCTTTTTTCACTCAAAAACTGAGGTGCATAAGCTCCGGTCAATGAGGCCTACGATCAATAAGCTCCAAAAAGAAATACAAAACCTGTGCTAATTGAAAGAAAACAAGTTGACAAAAAGATCTAATCCAATATTTGGTGATAATATAGCATAATGAGAGATTTATAAGCAATTTTTAATAGGCCAGTCATTTTTGACCGGGAACACCAAATTAGGTAAAATTTAAACACAACACAAGGGTTAAGGGAATCACACACACATTAGAGCTGTAACAACCCATGGAGAGAGTATGTGTGTTCATGTTTATGGGCGACACTGATAAATCTTTCTTTGGAAACCACACACGTGTGTTTTTTGAGATGTAGTGGCGTGGTGGAAATATGGTGGTCCTTTTGTCCACACCTGGACAACATACAGAAGGGGGTACAGTGTGGAGAGAAGAAAGAAACACATCTGGAGCTTGTGGCAGTTGGTGCCACATTGGGCCTCTGAGAGGAGATGAGGGCACGAGATCTTAAACATGCTTTTATTAAGAAACATTCATAAATCATCATAATTGGTTGAAGATATATGTTCTCAAATTAAGTCCATGCCAGATTTTACAGGAAACCCGGCATTACAAATTATGGTTGGAAATGCATATTTGAAATGGCAGAGTGACTAAACTGGGTATATATGGGTGTCAATTACATTTATTTTTATTTAGTAATGGCAAAAATTGATCAAAAACTGTTTTTGTTACAATGAATGAAAGAAAATGAATTTATGTGGAAATCTTTCTAATAAATTTCTGATTTAAATTAAATAATTAGTGGTGCTTGCTCATGCAAACATTACTGTTACTATTGCTTATACTTAGGGTTAGGGAATAAAGTAATTTGCTTTTATTGTATGGAAAAAGACGCAATATACTGTAAGTGAAAGGTGACTGAGGTGAACATTTTCCCTCCTTTTGTGTTCCATGAAAGAAAGAAAGCTGTACAGGTTTAGAACAGAATTTTTTTATTTTTGGATGAACTATATCAGAAAGTCTGTCTTTTGAGTTTTGGAACTGAGGTTCATTATTTAGGATATCCTGATTTCAGGGGCGTAGCAGTCATTTTAAAAGTGGGACACAGTTGTCAGTAGGTGGTTCGTACAGACCCAACACTTACAGTGCAGTATTAATATATTACAGTATATATTAATATATAAGTATGATATAAGTATTACATTAATATATACATATTATTTACTTTTAATATTTGTTGTATTTTAAAGATTCAAATATTGCCAAATAATTGCTACATTTGGCTAAATTAGCAGCAAAAATAAAGGGCATCTTGTGGAGCACTTGCTTCTGTTTCACACGTGACAATAAAAGACTGAGCAAAAGCTGGTCCTGAATAAATTATTTAATCAATTACAATAATGACATTTGTGCATGTGCACAATTAAATTTTTTACTCTGTGCTTGTGCATTGTGGGATTTAAATGTATCTAAATGTATCTGTATCTTAAACCTTCAGTAGAGGTTTAAGCATTATTTGAACAAAGCAAATCTATCATTTCCTTACATATTTGTAAACTGCTGAGTAGGGCTGAAATGATTAGTCGGTTATCGTAATTGCATGTGCTATCGACAACGTCAACAATAAAAAATTGTCGACAATTTTCGTTGTCGAATAGTCGTTTGATCTCATTTAATGTATCATGAGATTACATTAAACTCTAATGATGATGTGCGACAGCAGCACTGCAGTTCACGCCTGACTGAGCAGAGGAAGAATTACATAGCTCACAGTCCAGATGCACTCTAAACTTTACAAACAACTTCAGGTGATGTAGATCGCAAAGTATGAGGGAATTATAATGCAAAAATACAAAATAAGTAAATACAGAAGTACTCTCGTTGTGTTATAAGTGGAGCTGGAGCTGCCACTCTGCTGAAGCAAAACTTGCGTGGAAACACCCAAGGTTACATCTTAAATGCAGTTATATTTAATGCGTTATAGCTTTATTAAAGTTCAAATAATACGGAAGCAGATCATGTAAATAACTACAAACTCCGAAACTGTAATTTCTCTGTGCGGTCAACACCTCTTCTATGAGTTGTGCGAATGTACCGATCTAAAGAGGAGAGATTGAAACTGCACCCGGATGAGTCACACTTTGTCGCGGGGACACTCATCCCTCGAGTGCGCGCACTTGCTGCAGCTAGATTATAACGTGATGGCTCGCAACTTATCGAATCATAATATATGTCACTGTGCATTTCTTATTGTGAAGAAAATTGGCAATATGAAGCTTTATTAATAAGAGAATTAATAATTGTTTTTTTGTGAGTTAAAGATGGATTGAAGTAAACAGAAAGGTGAGAAGAGGGTAGTCTTCGCCCCATTATACACTGCAACAAAATACGGTTTTGATTTATTTTTGTTTTGGCTTGTTTTCCAATATAAATATCGAAAACTCCTTTAAAACAATGTACATTTTCTTCAGCATCTATACTGCAGAAGAAAAAATTGTTATCTGAGAATGTTGAACATAATATTAAAAATACAAATATCTTAAAATATCTAAAAATCCTTTAAAAAAAGATGCATTCACATGAGAAGCAGCATATAAGGTATTTAGACTTGCTTTTAGAGAATAGATCTTGAATACAAGTGTATTTTGTCTTTTAACCAAGTGAAAAAATACACTTATATATAAGATACATTCTCTTAAAGCAAGTCTAAATATCTTATATGTTGCTTCTCAAGTAAATGTATCTTGTTTTAAGGATTTTTAGACAATTTTAAATGGAAAACAAGACAAAAACACTTGATAACAATATGATTATTCGCAGTGAATTTCTTTACTGAATTAAACTTAATAAAAAGGGTTTTTTCCCCTTTAATTCAGTGAATGTCATGTAGTGGTATTTTTAAAAGATGATTTTGTCCTCTTTATTGTTAGTAAGCACTTTAATACAACGTTTTAAGTCGAGGCACAAGCTGAATAATTGGTTAAGAGCTAATGATTAATCGTTGCAATAATCGCCGAATAGTTGAATAATCATTCTAATTCGTTAGATTAATCGATTATCAGAATAATTGTTAGTTGCAGCCCTACTGCTGAGAGTGACTTTTATCAAAAGACAACAATAATAGTCTTATAATAATTATGAGTTTCAATAATGTCCGTATGTTTTCATGTATAAAAAAGCGTGTCTACATAGTCACTTCAGTAAAGAGTTCTATGAACACAGCAGATCTATCTTTTTTCCTACAGTTTGTTGACAGGACACCAACATAGAGGTAAAAAACAGGAGCTGATATTAAAAATAGCTTTACATATTTAACACAGGTCTACTAATTTGCTTAAATTGGCAAAAACAACCGATCAAACTATTTCCTCACAAACATAACGTAAAAAGCATGACTTAATGAAGAGTCGTGCGCTGATATAAAGTCCACTTACAATGTGTGCTTAAAAGAAGGTTTGTCTTTTTTTTTCTGCAGTGCATTTCACGTAATGCTGCCAATCAAGAACAATATGCCGATAAATAACTCTTATTTGTGTGTTCCTCATCTCTAGATTATTAATTTAAATTAACATCAATGCAGATAAAAGCCACGTTGATTAGACTGTCTGACTGACGTCCTATTACATAAGGGTTGTTTCGGCTCATGAAACTCATCTGTGATTGGCTGGACGGTCGCTCAATCAGCCCAAAGTAACAAAATGCAAAGAAAACTGTATACAAATCCACCATTTGTAATTGGTTTGGGTTAAGCTTGGAAAAGTGCAGGGGACAAAAACCTTTTTAAAGAGTGTGGGGGACGTGTCCCCCATGTCCCACACGGCTGCTACGCCCTTGCCTGATTTTGACAAATGTCTTTATATTTCCCTCTGAGTGAGTTGATATTGAATGGCATGTGTGTTTTCAGCTGTTCCAGGGAGAGCTGCTTCCTGTATGGAGGAGAGGGGGGCTGCCAGTGTTTACACCCTGCCGGGACTGTGGTGTATTTGTTTGCTCCACGATACTGCTGAGCATTCGCTCGCTACTTTAACAATAAACATTGTTGATTGCCTATGAAGGCCTGGTCACTGGTCTCTGAGCTCCGGTGATTTAGAGGTGCCCAGCGGTCTACCAGTCTATCCTCAGAGCCCTGCCCATGGCCACCAATGAGCATGCATAGAGACCATAAGTGTAAATACTTTCGGTTAGGACTTCCGCCACATATACACAAATAATGATAACGGAAAAGAACTGCTGTTTATGGACTCACTAAAACTATAAGCGAACACCTGTGGGCTGAGCCTGATTTATGTGGGGTGATGACATGCGTCATTATGACCCATTTGCATGTGAATTAATTATATAGACGCGTGGTGGAGAAAACACCCACACAGAGGATCTGTTTGATCAGTGAGTTTTTGTGTTTGAAACAAGATCTGATCTGTCATGTACTGTATAGTTTGCTTATGTTGTGTTGCTTACAAATAGGGTAGGTAATCGTGTACCGGTTCTCTTCGGTCCTGGACTTTATGATTTTCATGACATTTGGTTCCATTCACAGTTCATGAACGAGCATTCTTTTAGCCACTGCTGATGGGACAATGCACTTAAAGGGGCAGGGCTCCAAGTAGGATTTCACTTAGGGCCCCCATATACTCAGAAACGGTCCTGCTCCAATAAGTCAGTTCTTTTCAATCTGAAGTGCGAAACATACAGTTCCAACAGTGTAGTCTTATTCCTGAACGAATGACTCTTATTAACTGGTTCTTTTGAATCTACAGCATGCAACATACGTAGCCAATGAAGCCTGATTCCCCAATGAATGACTCTAATGAGTCGTTTTTTTTTTTATTATTTATCTACAGTGCGAAACATGTACGTCCAATAAAGCCCAATTCCGGAACAAATGACTCTTAATGAGTCAGTTCTTTTGAATCTACAGTGCGACACATGCTTGACCAATGGAGCCCAATTCCCGAACTAATGACTGTTATGAGCTGCTTCTTTTGAATCTATAGTGCAAAACATGCGCATCCATTGGAGCCTTATTCCCAAATGAATGTCTCTTTCAAGCTGTTCTCTTGAATCTACAGTGTGCAGCATGTGCGACAAATGGATCCGATTATGAACAACTTAATCTTAAAAGCTGGTTCTTTTGAATCTATACCGCAAATCATGCAGTACCACCAGTGTAGTCTGGTTCCTGAACAAATGACTCTTATGAGCTGGTTCTTTTGAATCTACATTGTGCTGACTCAGATGAGTCTTTTTTTTAATCTACAGTGCATAATATGTGTGACAAATAAAGCCCTATTTCCAAACAAATGACTCTAATGAGTCGGTTCTTTTGAATCCACAGTGCAAAACATGCGTGACCAATGGAGCCTGATTACCGAACTAATGACTGTTGTGAGCCGGTTCTTTTGAATCTACAGTGCAAAACATACAGTGCCATCAGTGTAGTCTTAATTCCTGATTTCCGAACGAATGACTCCTAGAGCCGGTTCTTTTGAATCTAAAGCATGCAACATGCTCAACCAATGATGCCAGATTCCCGAACAAATGACTCTAATGAGTCGGTTCTTTTGAATCTACAGCGCGAAACATGCGCAACCAATGGAGCCCGATTCCTGAATGAACTACTCTTATGAGCTGGTTCTTTTACATCTAAAATGCAAAACATTTACAACAAATGGAGCTCGATTCCCAATCAAATTACTCTTTTAAGCCAGTTCTTTTCAATAAACAGCACAACCAGTGTTGTCTGATTCCTAAACGAATGACTTTTATGAATCAGTTCTTTTGAATCTACAACTCTAAATACAAATAAAATACTACATTTTGAATAAATTAATTTTATCAGCCGGTTCTTTTTACTGAATCAAAAACATTTCACCATGTGCAACTCGTGAGCCTTAAATCAGAGTAATTACTGACTGGTTGTTCATGTGACAATGTGGACTAGATACACATTATGAATTTTGTTGTAATTAGTGGTATTTTATAAAAATAAATGAATAAAAAAGTCTTTGTAGATGCATCTTTTGCAAGAATCTATTCTGTTAAATGTAAAATGATCTCATCAGTTGATAACATCCTGCTGAGGCCAGTAAATCCAATAAGAATTGCATTTCTTATTTCCAAATATTTCTTCCTCAAAAGTATTAAAGTAATCGTTAATGGAATCGTTAAGGAACCAGAATTGTTAAATATTGAAATCGTTAATTTTACATTAAATTAATCTGAGAACTCCATTATGTCTCCTGAGCTATGAAAGAACAGCCTTTGAGCAAGAAAACTGAGGATGTTCAAAATTAGATTAGATTCTTTAATAAATCTACACTTGTTTGAAAGATTTCCCATCCTACCAGCAGTGGTTGAACTCATGTCTGCTTAGTGCACATCAGCCTCAGGATGTGACCAATGCCACTTGCCATGGAATGAAGCAAGGTTAAAAATATGAAAATGTAGACGGCTCCTCTGCAATCCAACTGCCCGCCAGCTGCGCTCCCAGCACATCCTCTCCAAAACCTCAGCCCCAGACCCTGCCATGAACCCGAACCAGCTGTCCAACTCCAGCGTCAGCTTGAAGATGTTCCCCGACCAGCCAAGCAGGTATAGCTGCAGGCCAGAGACCTCCAAATGGGGGTGGTATCTCCAAAAGAGGGCGGGCTTACTCCAAAAGGAGCGTGGTTACTCCAAAAGGGGGTTGCGGCAACTCCAAAAGGGGCTGTCACTTCCACTCACGGTTAAGGTTAGGGAAAGGGTTAGGTAAGGCGCACCCTATATCTTCAATGGTAGTTTGGAGCGACTGCCCCTTTTTGGAGCAATGCCTGCAGCTATACCCTTCTCCGACCAGCTGCTGCTATTCACAACAACAACTCCTCACTGCGTGTTTTCATCCAGCTTACAGCCCAGAATGACTGAAAGCAGGACAATACGAGAGCAAATTACAGCAAACTTCCCTCACACCATAAGCAATGCCTGCACGGATTTAGGAAGAATAACAAGAGCTCAAGAAATATATAAATCATATCTTTAGCAATGGTGTGTGGGAGACTACTTAGATGAGGAGGCAAGACACCTATGAGTTTGGGCAGTTGTGATGTTCACTCAATTTATGGGGTAAAGGCAAATGGATCATAAACCATATTACAGGGATAAATTCTGTCACCAATATAGTCAAGGGTATATTTTTTTTCCCACATGCGCATGGTCGAGCACTCAAGGCCAAAAGATACATCAGTTTTCCATGTGACAGTATGCCTCACGCACAGTGCACGCGATGCAACTTTCGTCATCAGAACAGTACACACATAATGTCCTTATGTTGCCACAAACCGAAGAATACTTTGGCCTTTACTCACCCCTGTGTCATTCCAAACCTTAAACATAAACATATAAAAATAATAACTACAATAATACTGTAACATGTTTAATGTATCTCGTATTCGTCCATCATGACCCATCCCTATTATGAATGGTCATTTTTAGACTCCTGTGAATCAGAAAGCTCTCAGCATGGCTAAACGCAAGGCCATAGAAAGAACTGGGCAACCAAACCTCTAGACAGCACAAAGCCACACTTTGGCCATGGTCAGAAAACACCAAAACAGGCTAGTTTTGGCCGAACCATGTCCTGTCTGTGCTGAATTCACAGCGCTTCCCACAGACCTAGGTATTCGCTTGCCCTTTGTTCTTTAAGATCCTTGTTTCATTTGTTGGTGCACCACAGAGGGCTGTGAATATGCAATGATGCTAAAACACAAGCATGTAATTTTCAGAAAATTTGCAACCCTTGTGAACTTTGCAAGTAATGACAGACTCTGAGACTGAAAATACATAGATATATTTCCCATTTAATGGAAGACCCTGAATGGAGTGGCAAACGCTTTACCACATGACCTCAACGTTACTGGATTTGTAGCTGTGTTGCAGTTCAGAGCTCAAATTGTGCTTTCATACATTGACACTTTGCAATGATCTTATGGCATGAAAATGAATGAAATAAAACTTGTTTTAGGGGAAATTATAGCATCTTTCGCCTGAAAAGTCTTTGAAACTTATGACTCGTGCCGAGTCACTCATTGTGGCTATCTGGGTGTGGCAAAGCTCTGACCAGCAAAACCGCATTTTGCTTTTTTTTTGCGTCCACATCTGCCACTGTGGCATAACACTTCCATGACACTTCCTAAATGCTGAGAGGACTAAACCAGATCATTACAAGTTTTCTTCAACTCCTCTTCATTTCAGAAAAGCCGCATCCCTTCAGGTATAGTTGACCCAAGTTCACCCAATCACCCGTATGTTATTATTTTTCCCTGTGGAACACAAAAGAAGAATTTTATCCCTTTTCTTCCCAATTTGGCATGCCCAATTCCCACTGCTTACTAGGTCCTCGTGGTGGTGCGGTTACTCACCTCAATCCAGGTGGTGGAGGACATGCCTCAGTTGCCTCCACTTCTGAGACAGTCAATCCACGCATCTTATCATGTGGCTCGCTCTGCATGACACCGCATGTGGAGGCTCATGCTATTCTCTGTGATCCACGCACAAATTACCACACGCCCCATTGAGAGCGAGAACCCCTAATCGCGACCACGAGGAGGTTACCCCATGTGACTCTATCCTCCCTAGTTTAGGAGACCTGGCTGGAATTACTCAGCAAACCCTGGATTCAAACTCACAACTCCAGGGGTGTTAGTCAGCGTCAATATTCGCTGAGCTACCCAGGCCCCCCAAAAGAAGAATTTTTGAAGAATCTTTATGCAGCTCTTTTCCAAACAATGATAGTTAATAGTGACCATGACTGACAAGCTAATAAAAGGGCCAAAAAAGCCACCATAAAAGTAAGCTGTAAAAAAATCCTGTTAAATTTATGGAAAAAAAGTGCTAGCTGTTGGTAACAGGTGACACTAAAATAATGCAATAAACATTAGCTAAACAACATCAAATGTAACAAACACTCCAGTGTAGATCTAAGATTTCGAGACTAAAGCAGTAATATTTTGAGAATTAAGTCAAAGTATAACAAGAAATTTAGAGAATAATCTCATAACAAACCTTTTACGAGAATAAAGTCATAAAGTTTCAAGAATAAAGTCAGAGCATTATGAGATTAAAGTTATAATATTTTGAGAATAAAGTAGTATATTGCGAGAATAGAGTCTAAATATTTAGAGAGAAAACGACAGAATGATAGAACGGATGCCGAGCCAGCAGCTTCATTAATGCAAGGAATGGATGTGGTGGATTTAGTTAAATCATACTTTAGGATATGATTCAGCAATAAAGAAATCTTTGGTCTTTTGGGTCATCTGCACGGAATTTTTATTAGTATCCAGACATTGCAGCGGTTTTGTTTCTAAATTGAATTCAAAGAACTAGACAGCCATATGCAATATGCAGAGACAACTGTAAGTAAGCCACACAAACGTTACTCAACCAATGGTGAGAGATGGGGACGGGACTATCTCTTTGTTTTACCAATGGCAGATGGGGGTAAAATTATTCTCATAATTTTATGACTTCATTCTCATAATTTTGACTTTACTCTCAAAATTGTACAACTTTAATCTCATAATGCTACAACTTCATTCTCATTATTTTGACTTTATTTTCAAAATATTACAGCTTTATTCTCTAAATCTTAGATTTATTTATTTTTTACATGGCACTAAAACACAGTTGTACATAACTGATCCAAAAAAAAAAAAAAAAGACTTTTTTTATATTAAAATGTAGATCATTCTTTTTACTTCTAAAAAACATAAAATGTAAAATTATACAACTTGTAAAATGTAATTTTTCATTGTATATTTAACAGTTTTTTACTGTTGCATTTTTGCTTTCTTTTCCCATTAAAATTATGAAAATTTTTAAAAAAAATTGCCAAGGTGGGCCAAGCCCACCCAGGCCCCCTTGTAGAGACGGGCCTGAAAATGGGTAATATGGGTTTGGAACAACATAGGGCTGTCTAAATGATTTTTGAGTAAACTATTCCTTTAATTCTTTCAAATATAAGGTAGTCTTTATAAAACAGCTAACAGACACCACAAATCTAGGAATTAGAATGTCTTGTACCGAAACAAATGTTGCAGTAGCTTCCCAAACCCACTTCCTTCATAAAGAAATTACATTTAGGGGATCCTGACAGTCTTGCAGAATTGTGCATGAACTTTAAAAAATACACATTTCATTGCAAAGAACAACCATAAAGCTATACGTCTCCAAGCACTAATCATTAACAGGTGATGTAGTCTTTGATCACTATCATGCAATACCACCAACATATTGTTTGGCCAGCCCTACTACCACCATATGTTACGCAGACTGCATATGATTGCATTAAAAACAGTTTATTTTGAGCTTAGCAGCCCTCACAAAGTCAAATGGACTTTTTCATTAAACTTTACTCTGATTTTGACTGATTATGAATGTGAATTTGATTGCTCCTTTTGGCCATATGGAAGTTACAGGTTTACACAAAGACTTCCGCAGTTCTGCCATGTTCAAAGCAGCAGCTGGCAGACAACATCTGTTCACATTAATATGAAATTAAGACAACTCATTTGACTTATACAAAAGGCTGTTAAATCAATAAACTGAACACCTCCTCATCCATATATCACCCCCATTAGGCATGACCAGTGTTGGGGAAGCTACTTGGAAACTGTTGCTCTGTATTTTTTAATCAGTTGATATAATCACATGAACTACCCACACAAACCAATCTGCTAGAAAGAATTGGAATGTTAAACACAGATGAGGGTCTTAGGTGAGTGCGATTTATTTTACCTCTGCTCGCCCAGCTTTTTTAATTAAATCTTTCAAACATGAACTGTACAAACTGACAGGGTTAGGGAGTAACGGAACACATGTAACGGGATTACGTATTTAAAATACAAAATATAAGTAACTGTATTCCATTACAGTTACAATGTAAATAATTGGTAATTAGAATACAGTTACATTCAAAAAGTATTTTGATTACTGAAGAGATTACTTTGTATTTTATTGTCATTTGTTTCATTTAATATTTAGTACTTTCAGATGGAAAACATTTATATATATAAATTATCAAATGATCCAAAGCGGTGAAACACTTTCTTTTGATGTGTTACATTCATACGAGCAGACAGAGAAGTAAGTTTGAAGTAAGTTTGGAGCACAAGAAATAGAAATAAACCTTGTGTAAATTGTCAGCTTTACGCTAAGTTAAAATGCTATTTCTAGCCATTTTACATGCAGATGTTACCAGGCACGATCATATTTTTTTATCAAGAAAATTCACGTTGGATCAAAATTTCTTTTTTTCTAGTAAGATCTTTGATATTAGGGCAAAAGTCATATACTTGATAATAATTTTTGTATTGTTTTCCTGTAAAAATATCGAAAAATCCTTAAAACAAGATCAGTTTGATTTATCTTGTCTTAGAAACAACAGTGCATAAGATATTTAGGTTTTTCAGAGAATGTATTTTTAACATGTGTATTTTGTCTTACTGTACTGGCAGAGTTTTTATAGTCAAAAAAAGTGAAAAAAATCTACCAGTGCTGAAGAAGTAATCCAAAGTATTTAGAATACGTTACTGACCTTGAGTAATTTAACGGAATACGTTACAAATTACATTTTACAGCATGTATTCTGTAATCTGTAGTGGAATATACATTTCAAAAGTAACCCTCCTAACCCTGCAAACTGATCAGTTCACTAAAATGAATCATACTTTTTCAAACACTATGATTATTAACTCATTGCATGCGCAATACAAATTGACATTAAAAAAGCAAAGTAACGTTTTGTCATGCTATACCGCTATTTATTGGGGTAGCTTGTTACTGGAAAAGCTATGCTATTTTGAAAACAGCTAAACTGCTGTCACGCTACTGAATAATGTAATTTCGCTATTTTAAGTAATTTAGTCTACTCCGCAAAACTGAAAATGACAGGTCATTTGGGGTCAAATTGTATCCTTCTTATGTGCAGCATAGTTTTTGTCTTCTTAAATGCTGTCCTGTTATCTTGGCATGAAAACAGTAAAAGCAGTAAGAAAAGTACAAGAAAAAGTACAATGGAGGCAACTGATAGCAAAAACAAGACTAAAAACCATGAAAACTGTGTGTCATCATGAAAAATCGTTGGGTGGCAACCCACACCCAGCCTGTCATTTTCACTGTAATGAATGGCTGCCTTATTATGGATAAGCAGGGGGAAATGACCATAGTTTGTGCAGAAATTATGCCGATAATCTTTCAAACCACTTTTACTCACAATCATGTCTAACCTTTTTGAAATTCCAATTTTAAGATACTTTGCAAAAACTGTTTTACAAAAATACAACAGTGTGCGGTCCGTGTGCAATACCTTTTTATTTACAGGCTTCTTATTTTTTCATCCCCTTTTAAACATTTTAATGCATTTTGCAATTGCAAAGGTGTGTCATCACACAAATGCTACCGGCTGCAGTAGTAATAAAATCTCTCAAAATTAGAATTAGTTCTGACCAAATATTATTATATAGTCAAATGTGTATATACTGTCCATTTTAGGGATGAAGGTAAAGATTATATATTTCCTCAGTGAGCACACATTCATGCCTGAAACAGAGTGCTTGGGGTCATTTCAGGGGATGCCTAATAAAAGTGCCACATTTAAAACTTTGCAGTGTTTACTGTGTGCGGCCACAGGATGCGAGTACAGACACAAACGGGCTGTTTAGCGGGTAACAGTGGCTGAATTCATATGCTGGGATCTAGTGAGAGGAATGTGCCTAACTGAAAAATAATGTTAAAGTCAAAATGAAACCAAAATTGCCCTTGTTTGTATGATCCTGTTCTAATTGTGAATGATTAATCAGTGCATATTACTTCAAATTGTCTTTATAATCTATTATCAAAATGTATAATCTAAAGCCCTAAATTTTTTTCCTTTGAATATCCTGTTTTGCCTGGAAATACGCCACATTAAAGAAATAGTTCACCCACAAATAAAAGTTCTCTCAACATTTATTTACCTACATCACACATTTACCTCATCCCAGATGTGTATGACTTTCTTTCTCCTGCAGAACACAAAGATTTTTAGCTCTGATTTCAGCTCTGTAGGTCCATACAATGCAAGTGAATTGTGGCCAGAACTTTGAAGCTCCAAAAAGCACATAAAGGCAGCATAAAACTAATAATCGGTTTGAGTAAATGTAACTCCTTTTTCACTGTACATCTTGCCATTGCAGTCTCTTGGCATGATCGTGATTTCAAGCTTGATTACACTTCCTAGCACTTGATGCATAAACAGAGTGCTAGATGGCACTAGAAACTGTAATCAAGCTTGAAATCATGATCACCAAGGAGACTGCTGATGTCAAGATTTATAGTGAAAAAAGAGTAACATTTTGGTCTGTTCTCACCCAAAACCGATTGGGTCACTTCAGAAGACATGGAATAAATCCACTGGAGTCATATGGATTACTTTTATGCTGCCTTAATGTGCTTTTTGGAGCTTCAAAGTTCTGGCCATTATTCACATGCACGGATCAACAGAGCTGAGATATTCTTTTAAAAATCTTTGTGTTCTGCAGAAGAAAGAAAGTTATAAACATCTGGGATGGCATGAGGGTGAGAAAATGATGAGAGTATTTTAATTTTTGGGTGAACTATCCCTTAAAGGAATTTTACTAAACATATTATTGAGAGAACTGAAAAATAATCAATACAATCATTTAAAAATGAGATGAATGACGATTGTTCTTAGTCACTGTAAAATATACGCCACTTCTTTAGCCCTTAAGTGTCTAAAAAAAAGGCCCAGTTAAAAGCTACGAGGACACAATGCATGCTATGTATGACATCATCGCTGTCTTAATGAGTCAACATTAGCATTTACAAACAGTCTGTATGAGTGGGTGAAATCTGAAACAGAAACAAATGTGACCATCTAACAAAAATTGTCCAACAAAAGCTATTAATTACAGCCATGATGTTAAAAAGTACTGTCAATGACAATAATCCAAAGATTGTATAAAGTGCAACATGTTGTATGAGTATTGTATGTGTGGCACAGATTTGCTGCCACTCTCTATGATAGGTTCGAGATACAAAGTTGATGATTCAAATTCAACCACATCCTGAGAAATGAGAGAGAAATAGGCAAATGAGACTACTGTTGCAAGAAAATCAATACTAAAAGAATGGCAGCACCTGCCTCTAGCATCATTTTGAGATGAATGACCTTTCGAAGACCATTGCCATTTTTCATACAAAAACAGTTAAAAATACACAGGAACATTTTGTGGAAATATTTTGACAAAAATTGTACACATGGTTCAAAATCACGACAGCTAACAGGATAATTTGTGATAGACATTCAAAGATTGACGTTCATTGTTGATGTCAACTGTCAGATTGACCAATACTGTGTATGTCGGACCGCATCAGTTCTTCAAAGCAAATTGTTATCAATCACCACCAAAATTATGCCTAAACCCTCTCAACGACAGCATCGATCAATTTGATAGTGGATGTGGAGCAGCCTGAAATGCTAATTCTAGCATTAGCGATTGATTCTGCTGCCGGTTACAGATACTATGGAAACTCCAGTTTATGGTTTGTGATTTAACCAATATTTGAACCCTTTCTGCGACAGCAGTAAATGTCCTTGTCCTTCTCTTGAGTTCTTATAATGTAATGCAGGACTGTCCAGATAAAATGGAAGAGTTACTCAGGTTATTGATCAGAACAAATGCTATACCCCTGCTGAAAAGACCATTGTGATGAGGAGGAGGGCGTGGCCAGGCATAACGATGGATGCCGGGCGATGGCACTGGACCCCTCAGCCGTCCCTTTCAGCCACCAGCTGGCACACTGCTCCAGCATCACCGAGTCGAGCACTCCCTTGCCGTCATGATCCTTCGTCAGCGGCGAGGGCTCTCTGACGGCACGTCTTCCTCCAACTCCCGGGTTTCTGCACCAGTGTAACAACGTTCGTTGTTGGGTGGAAAGGAGGAAGCGGGAACTGGGTGAACCATTCACGTAAATTTTAATAACACAAACGTTTCACGTAGACACAACATAAAAGTGCTTTTCAGCTTACAGATGCCAGCAAACACACATACGCAGCTCCGTGTGCCTCGCTCACTGTTGGCTTCTTCAGCCCAACGCGGAATGCACACGTTCCATTGGCTGCGTGCATCTTTCTCTCTCTCTGTTGAACTGGCATCTCCAGCTCCTCTTTATCCCCCTCCCAGCTGATTGGGGTAACTCAGCGCCAGGCGTCCATCCTTACGGCCCGGCCATGCCCTCCTCGTCTCAACCATCTTAGACCAGTATGGATTTCCATGTTGGCCCATGCTTGTTTATGTGGTTAGTACTGGTTGCATAGCCATGCTAAGACCAGCCAACCATCTCGGGCAGTTAAAACGCAATGTTACTGGAACCACAGACTTCTTTCTTGAGTTAAAACTGTTAAAACACACAGCACGCAAAGTCTGAAAAACATTTTAAATGTGATTTCCAGATGTTAGTTTACTAAGTGGTTTTCTATTATTTAAAAGTCATCCACTTCAGACCCTTTTAAATAAAACAGGTGGCTCTCTTGCGATGTGGTGTGTGGATTTAGAGTTTGATTGTTTAAGCAGATGGAGATACATTCATTCTGAAATGGAAGTGAGCAAATGGAGTTGAATGTTGATGTAAAGCACCTCATGGGGAGCTGTTTGAAAAATACAACGGTGTCACAGTATAGGCAATTAATCAAATGTGCTTAAAGTCACCTAGAACCTGAGCTGCTTTTCTGTTTCAATTTAGAGATGTATTCGTTTGTCATCAAAGAGACCTAAACAAAGACTTTATGTGAGTACATCTTAAAGGAGTTAACCCAAAAATGAAAATTCTCTCATCATTTACTCACCCTAAGGCCATCCTAGATGTGTTTGACTTTCTTTCTTCTGCAGAACACAAATTAAGATTTTTAGAAGAAAATCTCAGCTCTGTAGGTCCATACAATGCAAGTGAATGGGTTCCAAAACTTTGAAGCTCCAAGAAGCACATGAAAGCAGCATAAAAGTAGCTAACCACATGACTCCAGTGGTGAAATTCATGAGTCTTTTTTTACTATGAATCTCCACTTTCATATTCTTCTTCTTTTGTTTTTGGCGATTCGCTTTCTTTGTGCATATTGACACCTACTGGGCAGGATTTATAGTAAAAAAGGACTTAAATATTCATCTGTTTCTCAATATTTAACAATTATTGTTGCTGTGCCACCTTGAAATTGCTTATTCTTCCTGTCTATTAGTGTAATAATGTCATACTGTAAAATAGTGTATAATGCCAGTTATTTTTAATTAATATAATAATAATTATAACGCAATAAACAGTTATTTTAGTGTAAAATAATATCATAATATACACACACACACACGTGGTAATGCCTGATTGGCATAATCCAGATATCTTTAAATATTGCATAAACCATTAACAAATTGATCAAACACGAAATAAGATTATTTTCACATGGGTGAAAATATAAGTGGTTCATGTCAGTTACTTCAACAGAACTGTTGCTTAGATACAGTACTTAGATGCAAGAAACAATGTATAAATGTCAATTATCAAATTATGGACTGTTCATTGGTTACTGATGAATACAGTTGACTGTGTATTTATTGACTTTAACAGTAAATGCAGTCTTTATTAGTTTTTGCAGTTCATATTTTAATCCAGTCACTCTAATGTTAAGTGCTGCTCTCAACCACATCTATGATGAACTGAATAAAATGATGGATGGCTGGTTTAGTGAAGGCACAACTCATTGGGACCTTATTAAATAACTGTGGATATCTGGTTCATAATAGAAGTCTATATAAAATGACAGAGTATAGTGCCTGCAAAATCACTAATTTGTGGTGGTTTAGCTAAAGCTTTTATGCAATGTGAATTGAAGTCACTAATATTGGGACAATCTCCTTGGAAAAAGTAACCTATGGCAAGCCAAACTGACTTTTAATCATTTGCAATATATGAATATCAACAATTCAATTTTTACTTGTTAAAATGCTTATTCTTTATTTCACAAATACGGTATAATTACTGCTAGTGAAAGTGCTAATTTTTATTATTCAAAATTACATTTGCACAAGTACAAATTTAAATGATTGATATAAAAAATTACTTTATCACTTGCAGAAACAAACTGAATTAATTTCAACTAACAAAAACTGTAATTATTTATATCTGTAACTGCATTTTCACAAGTAGATTTTCATAATGATCTTTCATCCAATTCAAAAGACAATTGCGAATATCTAAAAATAATTTCTTACTAGTTAAAATTCCAATTGTACATTTCAGCAATGCTCTACAGAGGGCCTAGTACTTAAAATTAAATCATTAAATAAAGATTGATATATAAGATACATTATGAAATCATTGAAAAGCTAAATTAATTAAATTAATAATTAAATAATGAAATAAATCAATAAACGTCCCTCGTATTTCATTGTATCTTCATTTTGCGTCTATTTCATTGTAGCATTGTCTTTGGATTGATTTTTCATTTAAGCATGAGCTTCATGTCTTCACTTTTATTTTCAGGGTTATGGCTATCAACACGCCACTCAACGACAGTGGGCATCACCTTTTAAAATCAATTTCTTTGGACTTTTTTTCACACCGTAACTATGGCTGAGCTTGGTACAATAAGAGATTTGCAGTTGCCAACCAAAGCGTTGACAATCCCTTAATTTGACCTATTTAGAGAATGTTAGCGAAATTTTGGCCAAAATAAATTCTGTAAATGACCTTAACATTGGTTTAGGTGTTGATTTTGTGAGGGAAGGTCTTTATAAAAAGGACATCCTACTCTGAAAGGTGATGCTCATTGTCGTTGAGTGACATGTCGATAACCATAACCTGAAAATAAAAATGAAAAGACATTAAGCTTATGCTTTAATGAAAAATCAACTGAAAGTTAATGCTTAAATTAAAATGGACACAAACTAATGCTAAAATGAAATACAGGGGACACTAATCGATTATTTGGTAATTTAATTATTAATTTAATCATTGTTTATAGTGTTTTTAACTAATTCATTATATATTTCATAATTTATTTAAATATTTAAATAATTATTTAATGATTTAATTTTGAGTTATTTGGCCCTCCATGAAGCACTTCTTTCCAGTAAAAATTAAAAAATTTGATATCAATAATTACATGGTTACTAGTTCAAATGTCCAGTCTTTATAACAAAATCTAGTAAAAATGCCTTTTTTTTTATAGCAGTAATTTGGTTTTCATTAGTGACTGATATCTGTAATGTGATATGTAAAAATGTATTTTTAGATATCTTTAATTACCCTCCAGTTTGTTGATATCCCAAATCCATTTCCAGATATTTAAAATACCAAATCTAATATGCTGAAATACATTTTCAGATATCAAAAATTAGCATTTTCACCCATTGTGATTTGAATGTTGATATCAGGAATAGATATTTTGTACTAACAATGTAATTATTGATGTCAAAACTAGCATTTTAACTAGTGAAAATGTAATTAGTGATATCTATAATTTATCTCATGCGAATGATTAAAAGTCAATTTGGCTTGCCATAGTATAGGGTTAAGTCTATCTATCTATCTATCTATCTGTCTGTCTGTCTCTTGTCTTATGTATGCATGTCTGAATTGGAAATGAATTGGTAACAAACAGCTGTATGCATGCAGTGAGTTTGAGAGGTGAATGGGAGGATCAGATTAGGGGTGGAGGGGGTTGGCAGTGGAATTCTTGAATTCTCGAATCCTGGAAGTGGGAGGTACGGAGGTGAAAAAAGTATTTCGATAGGAAGAAGTGCTGCTGTGACCAAGAGAGAACGAGCAGAGGAAGAAACACACGCATCACGCGTAGTTTACATCGGTTTGACTCATACATCTTCATTCGCACTGCGAGCGAGACCCGCGCGCTACTGAGTTTATGAATGAAACACTTCCGACACGGTAAAGAAGTGGAAGTTTTCCGGTTTCCTAAACGTGTTTGGACTTCTTGTTTGGTTCATCTGATTTAAACGTAACTTCTATTTTTACTCTCTGCTTTTTACGAAAACAGCCGAGATATTTGGATTTGCGATTTGTGGTTCGTTTCACCGTGGGAAAATCGGTTTAATTCGCATTCCGCGTGCACGGACGTTTTCTTCACGGCTTGTTTCGTAGGAATGATTTACAAACCTAAATAACTACCACAAGAAAAGTACACATCAACACACCTCGGTGCTCAGTACAACAACATCCAGATAATCTCAAAGGTGAGTGTTTTTTTTTTTTTTTTTTTTTTTTTTAGTGTTTAATTTTAATATTTATACATATATATATATATAAAATCAACGTCTGCTGTTTTTTCCACGATTCGTATTTTTAGAGTTAAAAGTGTATACAAAGATAACGTGTATGCATGTCCTATTCTATTCACACACACGCACACATTTCTTGCATATTTTTAGTATCATAGCAGGACCCTGTATGGTGCATTTGATGATTTTATATTCAGACAGATTTATCTCCTAACGTATTTCAAGGAAACAGAATATTAACTGTTTTTGATGTTTGCACACGTGGTTTAGCGAGTTTTATTTAGAGAGATTAATAGTTGAGGTGTATTTGGCGTATATAGATATATTGCATTTGTTCTAGTATAGTTGTAAATCAGTCAAGTTAAATTTCATTTCTATTGTCTTTCCACATTCATGAAGATACAAACCTTTGAATAGGTGCTCACAGCAGGAGTAGAATAAGAATGCTACATTGTGTTCGCATCATTTGCATATCAATGAATATGAAAAGTGACCTATTTTGAGCTGTAAAACTCTAGGTGGTATTGTCTGTCCAGTGATTATTATGGATGTATTGTGTCCCATGAGGAAACAAATCATTCTGGTGGATTTTGTGTCTATGTTAATGATAAATCTGAGGTTGTCTTGACCGCTGGTGAGCAGATAGTTAAGTTTCTTTTAGATAGTTGGGAAGGAAAAAGTTCTGTGGTGGATATGCTTCTTCGTGCATCTTATATTGGCCTAGATGTCAAGAACCCACTCAGATTCAAGTCTCATTCTAGTCATTTTATGCTAATGTAACCTATAGGGCTCACTTCCAAATCTCAAGTGTGTATCATCAGAAATTAGTTCATCCTCATGTCATGTGACAAGATCTCTTAGGAGCTCTCATGGATCGCAGAAGTCTGAAGCATGAATTGGAGAGATGATTTATAAAGTAAACTGATATATTTCAAAACCACAGCCCGCCTATCCCCAAGGAGCCCATCTTGTCTCATTGTGGCTCTCAGGCGGTGAGTTACAGCCTAAATCTCATTGTCATCTGGAGTCCATCCAAATTGAACGTGTAATACTGGATGCACTGAAAGACGAAATGTCTGCGTCTCTGCACCTGGTCAGAGCACCCCTGAATTACCCATTGTGACTGTTCCTGCCAATGTTCGAAAAATCGTATGTTATAAACATAAATACCTTATGTTTCCCACATATTTAGAAGCATTTTAAGGAAATAAAAATTCTATCATTACTTGCCATCATGTTATTCTAAACCCATATGCTGTTATTTTTTCTAAAGGTGTGCTTTTGAAGAATCTTTACGTCGCTCTTTTTCATACCACGTCTGACAAGCTCCAAAAAGGACAAAATCATCATAAAAGTAGTCCAAATTACTTGTGCAGTACATTCCAAATGTTTTTACAATTTTCTAACGTTCGCAGTTAATGACATCATACATTTATGTAGTGTAGTTCATTTCAGAGCTTCTCGGTAAAGATTATCAGTGAATAACAATTGAAATTGCAGTCTGTTTCTCACACAAAGCTATTGTTTTGCTTCCAAAGACTTAGAATATTGTGTACAAGTCACATGGACTACTTTTATGTATATTCATGGTGTTGTTTTTTGTTCTTTTTGGATGCTTCAATTTTTATCCTCTTGTGTTGCACTAAAACCTTTCAGTATGAGCATTTGAAACACATGAAGGTGAGTAAATAATGACAGTTTGTCATTTCTGGGTGAACTATTTCTTTAACTGCGATGCAATTTTTTTAGAAATTTTGCTGCACGGTACATTAGAGGTAATGGCAGCCTTGGTCTTTGGAATTTTAGTGTGCATCAGGGATTATGCAATATGAAGCCAATGGAGATGTGAATAGGATGGGAAATGGGGAGTAATATACTGGGATTTCCTTGCCTAATCTATGCAACTACAGGTGTAAAGATTAGGGCAGCGGAAGGGGGATGTCTTGGGGTGGATTGCATGACTATCTCCCGAAACAAACGCTAAGTGGATGAATGTCATGCATGGATGCAGCAGCACAGTAATTAAGGGTCCGGGCTGGACTCTTAGGGGGGTATGGAACACGGTGAACTCCAACCTTTAATTATCACAAAGGGCTTTTGAAATGCTCCTCTCTTGCAATACTGGAGAACCATGATAGAACTGATTTCGATGCTGTTTTCCACTCTTTAGACGTGATGGTTAAATATCGATTTACATTTATTCATTTAGCAGTTGCTTTAATCCAAAGTGACTTATAAATGAGAATAATACACCAATAGACCAAATATGGCACAAAAAATAAATAAATGAAATGCATTATTGTATTAAAGTAATTAAATATACATAATGTATTTAGATTATAATAATGTTATATTTAGATTAAATCATACATTATTTTAGCAGTATACACTTATTTATTTATCATTCACATTTACTCATTTCTTTTTATATTTTGTCCTCCATTATTCTTATATTCATATTTGTTCCTCCAAAGACTTTATAGCCTATATAAAGCCAAGATTTTATAGCCTATAGTTTTTCTTGTAAGTTCTTCAGTTTGATTAGAGATAAGGAGCAGTGTGCGAAAGTGGTCTAATTGCTTTTTTATTTTTATTTGTATTTTTCCAGTGGGAAACATAGGAAATGCTGTTTCCTGCGTGTGAAGTACAGAAAAGCGCAAGCCATGAAGTCTGAGAGCTATCAAACCTTGTTTTATTGTCAGATCTGCTGGTAGTAACATGCTTGCGATTATCCTCCTAGCATTTCACATGTTTTTATACGGTTTCGTGACTGTTGTTGAAAAACACTTTTATAGCTCATCCAATAACAGTTCTTTAAATCTCACCAGCATGTGCCACAGTTTCACGTGACAAAAGCACCCAGAATAGCTGAGCATTCTCATAACTTAAAGAGATTCTTACATTTTACTACTTGGACAGTTATGGACTGTGCCTGTGAGGTAAATGAACTGCATTTATAGTCTTATGATAAACCCGCTGCACACTGGCACTTAGGATTTTTCATGCAGGGTTGCCACCCACTTAGAAGCCAAGAGAACAGTACTTCAGTTGAATTACACCATCATAAAAACTGCCCGATAGCACTCAGTAATGGACAGGCGTCCCTCATTTATCATTCTAACGAGGTGATCACAGTTAACAGAACAGGGACGTTGCTGTTCTTTTAACAACTGATATGAGAATGGATTGCATTTGAACATGTGGGTATTTTGAAGTCAACATGAAACTCCTTTCACAGCCCATTTTACTTCCATAATGTGATGTATTTCAGTGTGAAACAGGATATCAACGAGAAAAAGTAGGATGGGACATGATGATTTTATTCATTGCGAACTGAATGAATCTGAAAAGTGGTTGTTCTGTACCAGAATGGAACCAGATCTGAATGCGAGTTTAAGAAAACAATGAGTGCGTTTACATGCACATTTTTACGCCTATTATGCTTAATAAGTCAACAACGTGTGTGGTCATGAGAATGCATTAAACGTCTTTCCTTTATCAGTGAAAGGTCAAAAATAGCTTAAAGGGATATTCTGGGAGTACAAATTGAGCTCAATCAACAGAATTTGTGGCATAATGTTTATGTAATGTAAAATGTATTTTGACTCACCCCTCCTTTTTTTTAAACAAAAAGCAAAAATCTGTGTTCCAGTGAGGCACTTACAATGGAAGTGAATGGGACCAATCCATAACCGTTAAAATGCTCACTGTTTGAAAATTATAGCCACAAGACATAAACAGTATGCATGTTAACATGATTTAGAGTAATAAAATCGCTTATTATCCTTTACTGTTTAAAGTTATAAATAATTTTATAACTTCATTTCCATGATGATGTAACAACATGAACCCTAAAACAACTGTAAATACGATGATTTAAACAACTATACAGCTCAAATAATACAGAAGTTTTATCAGAAGAATTAATGTAAGTGATTATAAGCTTGAAACCCTCCAAAAATTGGCCCAATTCACTTCTATTGTAAGTGCCTCACTGTAACCATAGTTTTGTCTTTTTTTAAAGAAAAGGAGGGAGGAGTCACAATTGTTTGTGGTAATTAACATTGTGCCCCTAATGCTGTCAATTGAGCTTAAGTTGTAGTGAAAACAGAATATTCCTTTAAGAATAAACCAATCGACATAGGTAAATGTTTGCCCATTACCCCAATTCCGCATTGCATGTAAACACATTCACCAGCATTCTTACCGGCTTAGCCAATGTGCACACGTATTGTGTGCATTCCTCTTCACTGTTTGATGTCAAAAGCAGAGAATAATTTGATTATTTCAAATGGCATGTAAATGTTTTCTTGCTTTGTCGAATTTTTTAAATAAGCTGAAGTTTGAGAGTTATCA
This sequence comes from Myxocyprinus asiaticus, assembly GCF_019703515.2. Classification (NCBI taxonomy): domain Eukaryota; kingdom Metazoa; phylum Chordata; class Actinopteri; order Cypriniformes; family Catostomidae; genus Myxocyprinus; species Myxocyprinus asiaticus. Next base: position 6,216,719 of record NC_059385.1, on the reverse strand, counting down.
GCATATTGGTGTGCATGTTAACGTGCTCAGTGCCTAAATAGCTTTTTGGCTATTAGTTAACTTTACCCAATATCCTGCATGGCCTTGGTGAAATCAGAATGAAAAGTAAAGTTGTTACTTACGTAAAGGGTAAGTTAATACTTTTTGAGTTTACAAAGACTAAAAGTGTAATTTTAATAACATCCACCATTGAACCGTTTACTATAAGACCATGAACATGCATGAAGAAAGTAAATAGGCTATAAACTGTAGTTTACTCAGGTTGCCAAAATGTAAAACTGAGCCAAGCGACATGGCAAAGGTGTCAGTTAGAACAACATTTTCTTCGTTTGCGTTCAATATTTCCCTCCACTCTAAGTAATGAGAGCAAAACACATGGCACCAAATTGTGCTATTCCAAATAGGAATTCTAGGTAGAGTTGGTGGTGCGAGAACAAATGGTGTCGTGCAATTGTTGGAGGAGGGGGGTACAAAAACAACCACCAGATTACAGTTTGGTAACTTTGGGCAGGGATGGGGGTGTGACTGGGAGTCCAGAGGAAAGACAAGTGTCAAGTACTAGTCTTAGGGGGAGCGTAGCATTAACAGATGTGTTTCACACCACCAGGATGACCTCTCCACACCTGCTCGGGGGGGGGGGGAGCTGCTGGTGGGTGAGGGGTCGGGGGTTGGCGATATTCTTCATCGTGGAGGGAAACCCATGTTTTATTTGCATTTTGCTTAGCTAAGTTCTTGCAGCTTTTAGTTACTGCCTTATGGTGGGTTACCAGCTACATTTTGGTTTTGTCATTGGATGCCTGCACAGCTTGAGGTTTGCTACTTCTTATTAACATTTGCATGGGTACATTTTTTAGATACTTTATCCAAAGAAACTTACAATGCATACATTTAAATGAGTATGTGTGTTCCCTGGGAATCAAACCCATGCTCTTGGCAGCGCCATGCATTACTAGTTTGTGTACTATTGAATGGCAGTAATGGTTTGCCTTATAAACAGTTGTCAATTCTCATCAAACTTAATTAATATTTAAAGAGCACTGAAGGAGAGACTGTGGCCTTTGAAGCCGAATTTGTACATACCAGATGGGGTTTATGACTGGTTGACAGTAATATTTCAGCCAGTGAGAGGGATCTGGTCTTTGTAAGCAGAGCACAATTGTAGTTTGGCTCATATTTGGGAGCACTTTGATACAGTTATCAGTGGAAATTTATTCCCAGGCCCACACAGAATCTGTAGGCTTTTTTCTCATTTCTTGAGTTGATTTAGGGGAAGGTGTGTGAATGGATTTCTGATTAATGAAAAAAGTAGTACAATATTCTGATAATTAACTATATGAATGCATTATCAAATTGATGGCTATTCCAAAAACCTTCTGAAAGCTAGACCATTCCAATGAAAAGTTTATTTTTCCATTTTTGCATCCATGCGTACCATGTTAGGCTAATTCCTGCCTGCCCCCTCTCTCTTGTTTTTCTGGCAGGTAGCTCTGTGCTGCTGGTGTTGATGGCCCAGTGCTGCCCACAGCTGTGTGAATGAGCCGTCTCAGCCGACCCTCCTCACCCAGCTGCTGTGGCATGGCTTCTCTCAGGATGTTGATGTTATGGCATTTACTTCTCCTGTGGGTTATTCTTGCTCAGATTCCCACAGCCTACTCACGTCCCCCTGTGACTGACCAAGGTAAGTTATTCTTATTCCTGTGTTTGCACCTTTGGGCTTTTCATAATTGGGGGTAAATGTAATGTATGGAGGCCTGAACGGCAACACATAAGGAACAAATTGATAAAAACTGCATAAACGTGTATTGGCTTTACATTCAAAAGAACTTTTGGTCATTAGCAATTTAAGGTTTCATTTGTTGATTTCCCCTGCAAAAAAAAAAAAAAAAAAAAAAACTTAAACCATCTTAAACTGATTTGCTAGTCTTAGCTGGATTAATCTGGTCTAGCTGGTTTTCCAGGCTGGTTTTAGTTGGTTTATACTGGTCTCACAGCCTGGACAAACTGGCTGGCCACCAGCATGACCAGCTGAAAAGTCCCCAAAATCTCTTTTAAACCAGCCAGCAGACCAGTTTAGGTAGATTTAAATGTTTTTTTTTTTTTATTTATTTTTTTAAACCAGCAGGGTCTGCTTTGGTATAAAAAGTATTGGGGAACATTTATTTGAAGTTAATACTTGGCTCTACCTTGTGTAGCACCTAGAGCTCTGGTCATGGCTCCGTTTTTGATGTTGAGTTTACTAGCAGAGCTGGAACTCATTAGGGTCTGGGTTGCAGTAAGACTCCAGATGCTTCTCCTTTATGCCTGAACAGAGCTTTGGGGTTTTTCAATGTTTTTTGAAACCTTAAAGGTTCAGATGAGGGGGCCTGGGTAGCTCAGTGGTAAAGACGCTGGCTACCACCCCTGGAGTTCGCTAGTTCGAATCCCAGGGTGTGCTGAGTGACTCCAGCCAGGTCTCCTAAGCAATCAAATTGGCCCGGTTGCTAGAGAGGGTAGAGTCACATGGGGTAACCTCCTCGTGATCGCTATAATGTGGTTCACTCTCAGTGGGGCGCGTGGTGAGTTGAGCGTGTTTGCTGCGGTGGATGGCGTGAAGCCTCCACACACGCTATGTCTCCGTGGCAACGCGCTCAACAAGTCACGTGATAAGATGCATGGGTTGATGTTCTCAGACGCGGAGGCAACTGGGATTCGTTCTCCGCAACCCAGAATGAGGTGAATCACTACGCGACCACGAGGACTTAAAAGCACATTGGGAATTGGCCATTCCAAATTTGGGATAAAAAGGAAAAAAAAAAAAAAGGTTCAGACGGATCTCAGTGGAATGCAGAGCAGTACGAAGAGAACTTGGCTTGCTAAAAGTTTTCCAAACACCACACAGACCTCTATTGTAATATTTGGAATGACTCTGAATAAGAGGGCATTTCACATAATCTTGAATGCTTATTATTATTAGTGGTGTTTGCTAAGGAAAGAACCACTATTACAATTGCTCAGACTTGGAGATGTGCTACTAGTTTGCTATGTGATTGCATTTTTCATCTGGCGGACAATAAATCAGGTCAAAAAATACCATAAATTTACATTGAAGGAGACTCGAGAATATCACAGAGACTTGGGGCTCTTTTGACTTGGGCCAGTATGTAACCACCAGCTGGTAAAAGATCAGTTTTGCACCTGACACTATCTTGCCCATTAGCTTTGAAGAAATGTGTACAAGGAGACAGTTTTGAGAAGAGTTGTCTGACGGGGAATCTGTTAAGTAGTCATTCAGACTGGAAAAATCCGAAACAAAAAGAGCAGGTCTCCACCCTCTGGCTGATGTTCACCTTGGAGATCATGTTTCTGGCAATGATTGGGGCTTGGAGCCGATGAGCAGGGTGAATCAAGGGACGGGTCAGAATTGTTAATGTGATGTTTACCCCTGATCACTGATACTCGACACGGCCTGACACCAACACACTTACTCTGCAGTCTTGATTGTCTACAACCTCATTCACGATGCATGTTTGCACACAAGACAACATAGTGTCCGTTTACAGCTGCTTAAGGTGTCGACAGTTCGTACATTGTGCATTGCAGCACTTATCTGCAATACAATACAATCTTTAAAGTTACCACCAGCTTTCAAGCTCCAAAAAACACCAAAAAGCACCATAAAGTAGTCCATATGACTTGTGCAATAAGGTAAGTCTTCTAGTCTTCTAAAGCCAAAATTCCTCAGAGACCCAAGTATAGAGATTGTTGATATGTTTTCCTTTTTCCTTCTTGAATGTGTTTTTAGGAAGCCACGGATTACAAAAACCTTGATTTTTAAGCAAATTTTGTTTTGGGGTGAATTTGTGACTTCAGATTACAATGGCATTCTATGGGAAAAGGCAGTCTATTATGCACATTTTTAAACATTTTAAATAAAAAATAGGTATTTTTTAAAATGCTGTAAACAAAAGTGGCAATTCTGCTATGATGGGTGTCTGAGGGATATGAGAGCTTTTTGTGAAGAACATACAGATGTATGAGTCATTATTTTCTGATCATCTTCCCATCCATTGAGTTGAACTTTTATCATTCAGTCCGATTTGTGAACTGGATCAACCGGTTCAGTGAAAAGAGCCAGCTCAAAAGAACGACCACCGATCCGGTTCTCGAATTCAACTCAGTGTCTAAATTATCCAATCGCAGCGGATCCCAAGTAAACAGCTCTCTGTAAAGGAAGATTATCAGTAAATAATAACTTTAATTTCATTCTGTTCCTCACACAAAGCTATCATATTTCTTTATAAGACTTGGAATGTAGTGCATGAGTCATATGGTCTTTTAATGTGCTTTTCAGTAGTTTGTTTTTTATTTAGTTTTTTTGTCATTTTTAAAGATGTGACAGAGTGGAAGCAGCATATATATCTAACAATTCCATATTTTCAGTAAGCAGAATTATCTAATATTTCCAGTTGACCCTTCGCTTAGCAACGGTTGCCCTGCCGCCAGTATTCTGACACTCATTTGCTATTTTCCAATGATAGCCAATGGAAGTAATGTGTGTTTGAGTACATTTAAGTGGGATTTTATAAAAATAATAAAAAATATTTAAAAAACGTTGTTGCCGGGTCATTTGTAATAGTGACACGAGTTACCCAGAGAGGATACATGCAGTGTTTTTCTGTCTTTTTAAAAAAGAAAACAAAAACAAAAACTTTCAGTAAAACTGGAGAAGAGCATAATATGGATCAAACTGTGTCAGCCCTCGTTCCCATTTGCTCCAAGGTAAATTAAAGCTAATAACTGAACGTTAATTAATTTATATATTGATTCAAATCATAGTAAAATTGATAGTAAATAAACAGTTCACAGCATCAAATGTGTTATGAGACGTTATAAACAGCTCTGTTCACTTACACTAATGTGTAATCGCTGACTGTAATAATCGCTTGCCTTGATTCAGATTCACAGTTTACACAGTATTTTTTTTATCAAATTACTGTGTAATTTAACCATTTATTTTACAAAAAAATTCAGATAAATATGCATTACTATTTCACTCTTCATACCAGCCCATGTAAAAATCCATTCCGTTTATGAGAATATTTTGCCAAAAACCACATCGTTAACGCCAATCTTCCATTCATTCCTATGGGGAGATCTGCAGAGCTTGTCAGAGCGAGCAACCATAACCAAGGGGGGCAGAGCTTAGCAAAGGGTGAATGGGTGTCACCATTGCCCTGTTTTGGGCTGATTGATGGATAACTGAGCACTTTTAAAAACAGTACTTTTAGCTACATTTTAAAGGAATGGAACTGTTTTGAAAACAAACTTTCAATCTTAACTTTTCTTGATTCAGGCTTCAAGAATCATGAACTGAACCTAACCGTGAGTACAGTATACTGAATACAGAATCGTGAGATGATTAAATCTTTACACCCCTAAGCATATGGTTTGGAACAACATGATGACGAGTAAATAGTGACAGAATTTTTAGTGAACTATTCCTTTAAGAATGGCATGGAAATGAATAAGGAGGTGGTGACAGATGTTGTCCACTTCATCTTGGACTGAGTGACCAAGACAAATGGTCAGGCCTCCTAACTCTGAGAAAACACATTCTCTTCGGCTCTACAGGAAGCTAGTCCAGAGTACTTTCAATCCGAGCACACAGATGTGCGTTGGCACAGCTCACAGATCAAGTCAGTTTCGGGTGTTTATACAAAATGTCTGGATTGGTCAATCTGCGCCAAATGACGAAGAAAATATGAAGATTAATTTCCAGAAAACGTCATTTTTGGTTTAGTTTGAGCTTTCTGGAAGTCCCTAATGACAAAAGTGAGCTTTGTTGACCACAGAATTTTTCCATAAACAAAATGTGCTTATAATTTCACCCTTTTAGAATCTCACTATGAATCCTGTTGTTAGGTGGTGTGCTTCTCCCTGTGTTGGATGCTTCCAATTTAACAGAAGGAATAGTTTGAATTTTTATGTGTTTCCCAAGTCAACAACATTCTGCTTTGTTTTACTTATGAAAGTCCCTTAAAGCTTTCTATCCTTTCTACACTAATTTGTTCAATGTTTTTTGCATTAATTATAACCACAGCTTTGACATACAATCAGAGAATCTGGTTCACAATCTGGCAAAGACTCAGTAGACTCCACTAAAAATTCTTTGGTGGTTTTATTGAAACAATAGTTTTATAAAACAGCCTGGCCTTTATTTTTTAGAAATGCATCAAAGCACAGGCTGGGAGTTGTCAGCCCTATTAACTCCAGTTATAAGTGCTGTTTTTCCTGTATGTGTGGTGTTCAGTAGTTCATGTGATTTTCTCGTCTAATAAGAGACTGTAATGATTGAGTCTCACTTGGAAATAAAGTGAACGGAATCTTTATGTATATTAGATGAGACACCAGTCCTCATTTAAATTCCAGCCTCTACCTTTCCTGCTCGGCTTGCTTATTTAAAAAAAAAATTGTGCTTGAAAGTTGATCCCAGCCCGCCCCCCATCCCATTTCCCTGCCGGGATTAAGGGGCCTGTGATCCAGGAAATACCTCCACTTGGCTCAAGTGAGATCTCCATGACAACGCGTCAAGGAACCTGCTGTTGAAGGCTCTTCTCTGTCTATCCAAACACTCTCTTTTTTCCCCCTCCATCTCTTACGGATCTGCTCAAGTCAAGTCAAGTCATTTTTATTTGTATAGCGCTTCTCACAACACACATTGTTTGAAAGCAGCTTTACAGAAAATCATGCATTAACAAAAAATGAAACTGTAAAATCTATAAAGTCTTAGTCATTGTGGAGTTTGATTAAATATGTAAATTGTGTATAAAAATTAATTAATTAAACAATAATTGTATTTAGAACCCCTGTGAGCAAGCTGAAGGCGACTTTGGCAAGGAACACAAAACTCTGAGAAACCAGGCTCACTGTGGGGGCCAGTTCCCCTCTGTCTAACCAGCATGAAAATAATGCCAATATTAGTTGTTTATGTGCAGTGCAGGTCATGGTTTAAGATTAGTAAACTAAGTAAGTGTTAAGGTCCAGTGTTTAAAAAAAATATTTTTATGAACTGTAAGATTAATGACTAATGTCTTTGAAGTCCATCCTGGATTAACTGCAGAAGTTCACATAGATGCATTGTCCTTTGTTAGTTGGCTGATGAAGGCTTTTGTTGGCAATTAAATAACAGTATGTATTCCATTTCAAGAGTGTAGTCCATCAATAGACAAATGATGCAGGCAGAGGTCAGTGAGGTGCATTGCAGTTCAACCGGCAAGTCATTTCGATGAGGTTCAGTGGGGTCCATCCTAAATCCAAGGTTCAGGCAGTGGCATATGAATTATCCGATGTCTTACAGTTGGAGTTGGCATCAGTTCATCCTCTGAAGTCCATCGTAAAAAGACTGAAGTGATGTCTGGCTAGCACCAGCTGCATTTAGTCGTCATCACTCACATAACAGTGGAGTCCAACACCAAGCAGGAACGGAGCTGGATCTGGCCGGCTCTGGTAACCTTGGGATATGAATAATATTAGCGTAGATGTCATTCAATTTTATGCAGAGATATAGATCATGATAGATGTTTCTGGTACAGGCAGACCTAACTAAAGCAGCCTAAATGTGAGTTGATGGATAAATTAGGTGTATACCTGACTAAATATGAGTCTTTATTCTAGACTAAGTGAGTTGTGTCTGCGTCCCGAACAGTGTTAGGGAGACTATTCCATAGTTTAGGAGCCAAATAGGAAAAGGATCTAACTTCTTTTGTGGATTTTGATATTCTAGGAACTATTAACAGGCCAGAGTTTTGCGATCGTAATGAACGTGATGGAATATAGCATGGTAGAAGGTCACTTAAGTACTTTGGAGCTAGACCATTCAAAGCTTTGTATGTAGTTAACAGAATTGTAAAATTAATATGAAATTTAACAGGTAGCCAATGTAACGATGATAAAATGGGGCTAATATGGTCATATTTCTTGGTTCTAGTCAGCATTCTGGCTGCTGCATTTTGAACCAATTGAAGTTTATTTATTGAACTTGCTGGACATCCTCCCAGTAATGCATTACAATAAAGTAGTCTTGAGGTCATGAACTCTTGAATTAGTTTTTCGGTATCAGCAACAGAGAGCATGCGTCGTAACTTAGAAATATTTCTTAGGTGGAAGAATGCTGTTCTACAAACATTGGAAATGTGATTTTCAAATGACATATTGGTATCAGATATAACACCAAAGTTCTTCGCTGTTGAAGGCGATGTAACAGTACATTCATCGAGAGTCAAATTATATTTTAGCGGCTTGTTTTTAGAGGTTTTTGGTACAATAATTAGTACCTCTGTTTTGTCAGAATTGAGTAGAAGGAAATTTCTGGCCATCCAATCTTTTATTTCATTGATACACTCGCTAATTTGGAGAATTGTGAAATCTCATCAGGTTTTGAAGAAATATAAAGTTGGGTATCGTCGGCATAACAGTGGAAACTTATTCCACGATTCCTGATAATATACCCCAGGGGAAGCATATACAAGGAGAAAAGCAGAGGCCCTAAAACTGATCCCTGTGTCACTCCATACTTAACTTTTGTTTGATTTGACAATTCCTCGTTTACACATACAAAGTGGTGCGGTCTGATAAATAGGACCAAAACCATGTTAATGCAAGTCCACTAATGCTAACATAATTCTCCAGCCTATTCAAGAGAATGTTGTGATCTATCATGTCGAATGCAGCACTAAGATCTAAAAGCACTAGAAGAAAAATGCAGCTGCGATCAGATGATAAGAGCAAGTCATTTGAAACTATGATAAGTGCAGTCTCTGTTCTGTGATAAGGCCAAAATCCAGACTGAAATTGTTCATATATACTATTTCTCTGTAGAAATGAACATAGTTATACCTTTTCTAGTATCTTCGACATAAACGGGAGATTTGAAATCGGTCTATAATTAGCCAGTTCTCCAGGATCAAGCTGTGGCTTCTTAATAAGTGGTTTGATAACTGCCATTTTAAAGTTTCTTGGAACATGTCCTAAGGATAGCGAGGAGTTAATAATATTAAGAAGAGGTTCTGAGATTACAGGGAATACCTCTTTTAATAGCTTAGTTGGTATTGGATCTAACATACATGTTGTGGCTTTTGATTTTTTTAATAAGTTTTGTTAGCTCTTTATGACCTATGACAGCGAAGGATTGAAGTTGCGTGTGAAGAAAATTATGAGACAATGTTTTCTGAGGTACTGTGACAGATGATTGCATAATTCCAATTTTATTTCTGATTATTTCAATTTTATCAGTAAAGAAATTCATGAAGTCATTACTGTTGTGCTGTGACGGAATATCTGGTTCAATCGATTCTTTATTCCTAACCAATGTAGCCACAGAATGAATAAAAACCTAGGATAGTTGTGGTGATTTTCTATGAGTTTGCTAAAATATGCTGACCTGGCAGCTTTTAGTGCCTGTCTGTAGCTACAGACACTATCCTTCCATGCACTGTGAAATCCTCTAATTTTGTATTCTTCCACTTGCACTCCATTTTCCAAGCTGCTCTCTTGAGAGCATGAGTGTGATCATTGTACCATGGTGCGGGGCTTTTTTCTTGAATTGTCTTTAATCGAAGGGGGGCGACAATATCAAGGGTGCTAGAGAAGACTGTATTTATATTTTCTGTTATTTCATCAAGTTCTTCTAGACTTTTTGGTTTACTGAGTATGTGAGACACTTCTGGAAGTTTATTAGTGAAGCTATCTTTAGTGGTCGAAAGAATAGTTCTACCTGAATGATAGCGTGGTGTAGATTGAGTGACATTAGCTGATCGCAGCAAACAAGAGATGAGGTAATGATCTGAGATGTCATCGCTCTGCGGTAGAATTTCTATAGTATCAACATCAAATCCATATGACAGAATTAAATCTAGCGTATGATTACGGCGATGAGTTGGTCCTGTCACATTTTGTCTGACTCCAAGAGAATTAAGAATATTGATAAATGCTAATCCCAATGTGTCATTTTCATTATCTATGTGAATGTTGAAGTCACCAACAATTAAAGCTCTATCTACATTACCTACTAGATCTGATAGAAAATTAGCAAATTCACCAAGGAAATCTGAGTACGGCCCGGGTGATCTATATACTGTAGCAAGGGTAAAAGACGACAGAGTATTTTCTTCTCTCGCATTGTTAGGAAACATTGCGGAGGACAAAAGGTACAGATTAGTTTGTTTGACAATTAAGGTAACTTTAGGTTGGTGGGAGTTCTCTCTGAAGAGGGAATGTCATTTTTTTTGTTTTTTGGCTTTTGTTTGTATGTATTGAAACTCAGCCCGATTAGCTGTTATGGGCCATGAGAGGTTTCATTTTTTTCCTTCAAAACCTTCAAGCGTTGAGCAAACGTCAAAAATTTGAACAATATTGAATTCTTGGGTAAATCTCATGAAAACATGTCATGGGTCATATTTTAACCCAAAATCAAAATAAAAAAATAAGAAATTATATTTTGCATAAATAAAAAAGCATTTTTAGAACCATTAAGATATTGTGCATTGTGACATTGTTTTCATAATTAAGCACATTTCCCCCAGTTCTCATTACCATAATACAAAAAAATCTAATTATCATTACTGTAATGTGAAAAAAAGAATATTATTATATACTGATGAAGTATGATATATTCAATTGCAAAAATATTTATACATGGTAATATTTGTTCTACTGCCTGAAATTTATGCTGATTTTAGTCAAAAAAAAAAAAAAGTAAACAATATAGTGTTTTGTTTTGTTTTTTACTAGAATGAAATAAAAGTTTACAGAGTTACAGGAATGAGAATCATCATGGGAATTACAAAAAACTTAAAACAGCAAAACGTTTGGACACATTACGGTAATATTATGCACATACGGCCACAAGTAATTTATTACATTTAATAAAAGGGGCACAGTGGCTTCAACTTCCATTTTTATTACTATTTTGTGTCAGTTTCCCTAGAAATGACGAATTTGTTCTCTTGAACACATGGAATAGAAAGGCTGCATTATTTGCTAATTGTTTTTGTGATAATCTGTTTTTTTTTTTCATTTATTAAATTATTAAATTTGCAACTTCAATGTAAACATAGCTACTGAGACTTGGGGGGGAGGTGAGCTCTTGTGACATGGGCCAGTTGGAGAGTTGAAACACGTAGAAACTCGCTTAAAACATTAAAAACAGCTTAGTAATGTGCTAGCATCATGGCGGCGAGTTTTGCATGGAAAAGGACCACTCATTTTCTTCTTGTTTTTTAACCTTTTATTATTGTATCAGGGATGAGCAACAAACATGTTGTGACTTGATTCGTCTTCTTTGAATGGTCTTTTCTCTCTGTTCGGTAGTCTTTAAGCTGTGGATTGCATCAGGGGTTGAGTGGTGAATTTGTTAGACAGCTCCCCAGTGTGTTTGTGCGTCTGAATGTGATTTAAGCGTGGGCAACGCTCTGAAAGGCGTCCTGGAGTGGAGCCCACAGTGACTCATGCGTTCTCACTGTCCAGCACTCTGTGATGGATGGATACATATACTTTGTGCTTGGATCACTGGTGAGATATTTTATCTAAAACAAGAATCTTGGCTTGGTGTAATCAAAATATTGAATAAATAACAGCAAATTATCATTCCCTTAGTAAAGCCCATAAAACCTCTATCACTAAGAGCTTTTTGCTTCCTGTCTAGTTGGGCATAAAGCCATGTTAATGCATGTTAGCATTCTGATTCTACTAAAACCCCATTAAAACATACATTCTGATATACAGAATGATATTCTGATCTTAATAAGGGGGTGTATGAACCTGTCGATTGTGTCACAGGTCACACCGTAGCATCTTCCGAGGACGAAGATGACGATGAGTCATCGTCTGAAGAAAACAAGCCGTCAAGCAGCCAGGAGCTCTTACGTAAATATTGCCCCCATTTTGTATCAAAGAATGAATTGACAATCGGTCACTGTTATAAAATTGATACAATTTTTTTTCCTCTGTAGCGATGGCACCCCACTGGGCCCAACCTGAAAAGATGGAAAAAAAGCTTCATGCTGTACCAGCCAGCAAAACAGTGAAATTTCGATGTCAGGCTGAGGGAAATCCAACCCCTAAACTTCGCTGGCTCAAGAATGGTAAAGAGTTCAAAAGGGACCAGCGCATCGGGGGCTACAAGGTAACCTGCCACTGTAGTCAGGCCTTTTTTTTAAAAATCAACATTTTAAGCCATTTCTGTGCAAATACATTATGATCAAGATAAATATCAAATATTGGCGAAAGGCTGATAAATATTGAGATTAGAGGTCGACCGGTAGTGGATTTTGCCGATACCGATAAGTAAGGTGGTGGGAAAGGCAGATAACTGATTTATTGGGCGATAGTTTTTAAAATCGATTTTTAGAATCTTTCCTTACTATGACGGGCACAGAAAAAGAGTCCTAAATTAATCGTGGCACTTTTAAGTATAAACAAGCCAAAAATACTTATTTTGAAATGAAGAAATTATGGAAAAAACTATCGGCACAGGTTTTTGCTGATAACGATAGTTCCAAAAAGCAACTATTGGCACCGATTAGTCGGTAAAACCAATACCTCTAATCAAGATTGAGAATATATATTCTTTTTTTTGCTATATTGTCGATAGTGAAACTACAGTATATAGCTCACCAGAGAAGCTTTCCAACACTTAAGCATTTGTACAGAAACATACATTGACCACAAGCAGAAAAATTTGGGTTTGCTGTCCTTGTTGCTTTTGCAAGTCTCACATTTGGCTTTTGCATTCATATATAACTATAAGACATAAAGATAACACAATATTTCATGTCTCCTTCCTCTCTCAGCTGCGTGAACACATGTGGACTATAATCATGGAGTCAGTGGTGCCCTCAGACAAGGGCAACTATACCTGTCTGGTGGAGAACGACTACGGAAGCATCAGTCACACCTATCAGCTGGATGTAGTGGGTCAGTCATGTCTCGCATCTTTAATACGTATTACACTATATATATGACACTTAGAGGAATGTTCCGGGTTCAATACAAGTTAAGCTCAATCAACAGCATTTGTTGTATAATGTTGATTACCACATCAACAAAATTAATTTCGACTCATCCCTCATTTTCTTTAAAAAAATAAAAATAAAAATGGAGGTTACAGTGAGGCACTTACAATGGAAGTGAATGGGGTCAATTTTTGGAGGGTCTAAAAGCAGAAATGTGAAGCTTAAAATTTTATAAAAGCACAATAATTACAATATTATTACAATAATTCTTCTGTTAAAACTCATGTATTATTTGAGCTGTAAAGTTTTTTAAATTGTAATTTGTAGAGTCGCTTTAGGATATTAGGCTTTGTTGACATTGCATTGTCATGGCAACAAATATGTAAAGTTGGCTATAACTTTACACAGAAAAGGTTAGTAACTTTTATCATGTGATGTGATTTTATCACACTAAAATCATGTTAACACGCATTTACGTCTTGTGGCTAAACTTTTGAAAATGTGAGTATTTTAACATAAAAAATGGTTCCCATTCATTTCCATTGTAAGTGCCTCACTGTAACCCAGATTTTTGGTAATAAATATTATGCTATAAATGCTGTCGATTAATCTTAACTTCTATTGAAGTGATGTGCGTTATTCTTCAACATTAAAATACTTTGACCAGTGGTGGACAGAGGGAGTGTTCTGACATTTTTTATTTTGAAACAATTGATATTTTTGCAATAATATATATATAATGTCGTCACCTTTATCTATTGCAAAATTTTCCAATAAAAAACAAAATTATCTAACAAACCTCTGTGTATAATGCAGAACGGTCTCCACACAGACCCATCCTATATGCTGGTCTTCCTGCAAACCGTACGGCTGTCGTCGGCAGTGACGTAGAGTTTGTATGTAAGGTTTTCAGTGACCCTCAGCCTCACATCCAATGGCTCAAACACATGGTAGTGAACGGAAGCCAACTCGGACCTGATGGACTACCTTACGTACGCGTCCTAAAGGTAAAAAAAAGCACTCGAGGAGTGTTCATTTAAAATGTACTTTTTCACTTTAAATTTGAAAGTGAAATGCAGTGACAAGCAGTGTATATTACTAAAACGATATCTTAATGTTTTAATGGGACATGTATGACGTTGCTCAAGTCAGACTCAGGGCACCTACACACTAGAGAAAGCTGTGACAGAGAGTTTGAAGGATTGGAACGTGTAAAGTGTGTTTTGAGGGTGTGGAAAGAGCAAGTCAGCTTGATTCAAGCTGGAATACAGCTAACCTTCCTCTGTGTCATTCTCATTGGTCAATGGATGCCTCCGTCAAATTGGATGCAGCTACATTTTGGCCGTATGATGAGCATTACTTTCGCAAATCCCCTACATCCTTGCGACACACCATCCCCATTGAAACTGATGGATTCGTAATGTTCTCTAGTGTATAGGCGCCCTTAGTTGTAACTGTTCCATATAAATGATCCACAGATATTTGGATGCTAAATAACACCTTAAGATGATCAGTGGATTGGTATTGGATTTCATGAACTTGGTCTTTTGTTGTCTCCAGCACTCGGGGGTCAATAGCTCGGACACCCAGGTGCTGACGCTCTACAATATCACAGAGGAAGAGGGTGGCGAATATATTTGCAAAGTGTCCAATTATATAGGAGAAGCCAATCAGTCAGCCTGGTTAACTGTCCTTAGATATGACGTACAAGGTAATTTAACCACTGGCTAGAGGTAGAGGTTTTTGCTTTGGGTTTCTCTTTCATGCTTTGGGTTCTCCTGTCCCATAATGCCATGGAAACTCCCAGTTGATCCCTTATCGGGGATTGGAACCAAACCCATGGCGATCATTTCCTCGCTATGGATTAGGTCTTTCTGGTGAGCGCTCCATGTTGCCTGCCTGATGTGGGTGAAGGTAATTTGAAGGTGATGGTGCTGGGCAGCATTGTTTGATCTCTCTACAGGTGATTGGTCAGTGCTCTAGATCAGTGGTTCCCAATCTTGGTCCTGAAGTACCCTCAAGACCAGCACATTATGGGTGTCTTCCTTATTTAACACACCCAGTTCAGGTCATGGAGCCACTACTAACAAGCTGATGAGTTGGATCAAGTGTGTTAGATTATGGAAACATCCAAAATGTGCAGTTTTAGGGGTTCTCCAGGACCAAGAATGGAAAACTGCTCTAGGTGGGTTTCCAAGCTTTGGGATCTTCTAACTGGTTTCAACCCCAACCAGATAGAGGCAACAAGAACCTTCAGCCTCTTCGAGATCAATGTGGTCCTGGTTTCCTCTTCTTTCCCCTCACCTCTTGGGCCTTGGGTCTGCTTTTCTCGTTCTCTTCCAGACCGCTGGCCTCAACACCACTGACAAGGAGATGGAGGTGTTCCAGTTGAGGAATGTGTCCTTTGAGGATGCTGGGGAGTACACTTGCTTGGCGGGCAATTCTATTGGGGTCTCCCATCAGTCAGCATGGTTGACCGTTGTCAAAGGTATCCGGCGACTTTTTCCTGTCCTTTTTCGACCTCTCCCGCTTTCACTTTCCTTCTCGTCCATCGCTCCGAACAGTGCCCGTTGGTTTGTGTCATTCACCAGAGTTTCAGGTGAACCATGTTTGAGTCAAAGATCATTTACTTGAATATCACTTAGATGGTGTAGGTTTTGTGCCTTTCCCGAAAGACAAGGCACTTCACAGATACGTGTGTGTGGCTGTCTGTTGCTTCCTCTGCAGGTGCAAAACTATTCATGCATTCAGCACCTGCATGCTGAGTAGACCAAACATTTGGATTCTAGTGAAATCTCCCCCTTTAGGAGTGTCAGCTTACTAAGGGGTCTTCAGCGTGCTTGACTTTCTGTTGACCTTGCGAATGACACCAGTTACGGCACTGTTTCAACTCCTTTACTTTTCCCTAAACTTGTTTCCTCTCTCTATCCTGCTATTTGTTTTTTTAATGAGCGGTTATTGCACACCAAGTCATCTTAACTCAGATTTAATTAGTTTATGTTGATTTTAAGAGAAGTCAGACAATGATTTGGGTGCACTTTCCTTGAAGATTTTGCATAAATAAAATGCTATAGTTTTGTGATTATAATATGACCTCATTGTTGCTTGGTGCTGCATTGTCATTGCGTCATTAAAACATTTACTAATATACACTACCGGCCAAAGTTTTGAAACACTTGACTGAAATGTTTCACATGATCTTAAAAATATTTTGATCTGAAGGCGTATGCTTAAATGTTTGTAGACAAAAATATAATTGTGCCACCATATTCATTTATTTCATTATAAAACTAAAATTTAATTAAAAAAAACAAGGTTTTGAAATTGATGACTTGGACCAAATAATAAAGAAAATCAGCCAATAAGTGCCCAACATAGATGGGAACTCCTTCAATATTGTTTAAAAAGCATCCCAGGGTCATACCTCAAGAAGTTGGTTGAGAAAATGTCAAGAGTACATGTCTGCAAATTCTAGGCAAAGGGTGACTACTTTGAAAATGCTAAAATATAACACAGTTTTGATTTATTTTGGATTTTATTTAATCACAACATAGATCCATTTATGTTATTCCATAGTTTTGATGACTTTACTATTATTCTAAATGTGAAAGAAAAAAATAAATATTCTAATAAAGAATGAGTAAGTGTTTCAAAACTTTTGACTGGTAGTGTATATAGCTGATGTCATTTTCGTATATCTTCTGACTTCTTGATTTTATTTCAACCACTGCAGATTATTGCAGAAGAACTGGACTCCATATGAATGATGCTGCAGTTTAAAAGAATATTCTGGGTTAAACACAAGTTAAGCTTAATCAACAATATTTCTGGTATAATGTTGATAACTACAAAACGTTTAGACTCTCCTTTAATTAAAAACAAGCAAAAACTGTGTTTACATTAAAGCACTCACAGTGGAAGTGAATGGGGCCAATCCATTAAAATACACACCGTTTCAAAAGTATAGCCACAAGACATAAACATTATATGTGTTAACAAGATTTTAGTTTGATAAAGTGTTTACCAGATTTTGCCAGCATTATGTCATCATGACAACAACAATACACCTAATTTTCACAGATAAGATTAGTAAGTGATTTTTATCACCTTAACATCATATTAACATGTATAATGTTTACATCTCGTGGCTATACAATGTGTGTTTTAAAGGCATAGTTCACCCATAAATGAAAATTCTCTCATCATTTACCCAGCCTCATACTATTCCAGATGTGTATGACTTTTATATTTTCTTCTGCAGAACACAAATGATTATTTTTAGAAGAATATTTTATCTCTGTAGGTCCATACAATGCAAGTATTCCCATTCACTTCCATTGTAAGTGCCGTAATTTAACCACAAATTTTACATTTTTTAATAAACATGGAACGAGTCAATAATTTTTTGTGGTAATCAACATTATGCCACAAATGCTGTCGATTGAGCTTAGCTTGTATTAAATCCAGAACATTCCTTAAATAATTTTCTATCAATGCCTGTGTATCTTGCCGTGTGTCTCTTTGGCCTCCCAGGACAATTTGGCCGGGATGGTTCCATTTCATACTCATGCAAGGGATGGCTGCAGCCTCACACCAATGGAGAATGTGGAGTGAAATCCTACGCCACAAAGGAGCCATTATGTGGCCACAAAAGGAGCTTGTGCTCTCCTCTTAGTGCCAATAGTGCCAAATGCACTGGTTGAAATTAAACAGAGCTCAGTGTGAGTGTGTATATGTGTGGATACGTGTGTGCCTGTCACCAGTGTCTACCAGTGTGTGTCAGGCCAAAGTACCATTTAACACTGTCGACACAGTTACTGAGGTGTTATTGAGGTCAGTTGACAGTGTACAAGTGGATTTAAGTGGAATTCAGCATCACTATCATTATTTCTTATACTTTGGGTTAGGGATTTGAACAAGTTTTGTAGTAATTTGTAGTGACTGACCTTCATGTTCTATTTGCCCCATAAGCACCCACGGCTCCCTCTGCAGTGCCCAGCCAGTCCTACCTGGAGGTGTTGATCTACTGTGTTGGATTCTTCCTCATCTTCCTCATGGTGGGAATTGCCACCATAGTCAAAGTCCGCAGCTCCTCCAAGAAGAGCGACTTTAACAGCCAGCTGGCCGTTCATAAGCTGGCCAAAAGCATTCCTCTCCGCAGACAGGTAAACCGAATGTAGATAATAGTCTAGATTTCCCTGGTGGGTCAAAAATCTCAACCAGCCTAAACTAGTTAGCTTTTTTCCAGCAAGATTGACATACTGTTATCCAAAGACAGGCCCTGTTTTCCTTGTGCTTTACTAAGCCCCTTAAAAATACCCCTGGATTATTTTCATTCTACAGGTGTCAGTGGAATCCAGTTCTTCTCTGAACTCTGGTATGATGTTGGTAAGACCTTCACGGCTCTCCTCCAGTGGGACCCCAATGCTGTCAGGAGTCTCAGAGTACGAGCTGCCCCACGACCCAAGCTGGGAGGTGCCCAGAGAGAGGTATGCCCACTGATCCCACAGATCCAATATTTTATCCTTTCTTTCTTCTTTTTCTCTGCAGTTGGGTCACTGGCAACTTTTAACTCATTTAGCCATTTCTGTGCATCTGTTTGTAACAGGCTAGTGCTTGGGAAACCTCTAGGAGAGGGCTGCTTTGGGCAGGTGGTGATGGGCGAAGCCATTGGACTGGACAGAGACAAGCCCAACCGTGTGACAAAAGTAGCCGTTAAGATGCTGAAATGTAAAGTTTTTTTGGAGCCGATTACCAGCCTTAAATTAATAGTTCAACCTAAAACATTGTCAATCTCCAAAAAGGACAAAAAAATACCCTGAAGTTTGTCTATATGACTTGTGCGCTTTATTCCAAGTCTTCTTAAGCCATACAACAGCTTGGCGTGAGGAACAGACAAAGATGTATAATCTTCCACATTGCCGAAGCTTTTAAGTCTCTTGCACCTATTAAAAATTGCCGCTTCTAGACACATTGCAATGGGTTCGATGTCATTGATGACAAACACCATTGGTTCTTGCAATTTCTTGCCAAGGGGAAGATTTTCAGACCAGATAATGTTAGCAATTGACTGTTTACTTGTGTTCAGTAATACCTGTTTTGCATGTTTTCATTAGCTGATGCCACCGAGAAGGACCTGTCTGACCTCATCTCAGAGATGGAGATGATGAAGATGATTGGAAAACACAAGAACATCATCAACCTGCTCGGAGCTTGTACTCAAGATGGTAAGAGTCCATATGAGATTGCTTCCAATCATGTGGCATTAAGTTTAAAGGAGACCTCTCTCAGGAGACAGATTATTCCTTTTCTCTTGCTGATGTTTCTTCTCTCTCCAGGCTCTCTTTATGTCATTGTGGAATACGCATCTAAAGGAAACCTGCGGGAATATCTGCGTGTCCGTCGGCCCCATGGCATGGAGTACTGTTACAATCCAGATCAGGTGCACGTGGAGAGCATGTCAATCAAAGACTTGGTCTCCTGTGCCTACCAGGTGGCTCGTGGCATGGAGTACTTGGCATCCAAAAAGGTACGTCAAGTGTTCGTCAAGCCATTTAATGGGGTTCGGTTGAAAAAAGAAAGGGATATTTTCATCCACAATGCATAATAACAGGGCCTGAGACAAATACTTACAATGTTTGTACTTTCTCCTGAACAGTGTATCCACAGAGACTTGGCAGCACGCAATGTACTTGTAACAGAGGACAATGTAATGAAGATAGCAGACTTCGGTCTGGCTCGGGACGTTCATCACATAGATTACTACAAGAAGACCACAAATGTAAGCAGTCAGTTCTCCAAACAGTCAATTTATGACTAGAATCGTAAAAATTAAGTAACATTTTTTTACATCTTTTCTTCAGGGTCGACTGCCTGTGAAATGGATGGCACCTGAAGCTTTGTTCGACAGGATTTACACTCATCAAAGTGACGTGTAAGACATTCCATTTGTTTTCCATTCCAGTATATCCTCAGATAAGTACTCATACTTCAGAAAAGTTCATTTTTAACCACAGTTCTTGGTTATATTTTGGTTCTGACTGAGTCCTTTCGTGTTGTAGGTGGTCTTTTGGGGTTCTTCTGTGGGAGATCTTCACCCTTGGGGGCTCACCTTATCCTGGAGTGCCCGTGGAAGAGCTCTTCAAGCTACTGCGAGAAGGTCACCGCATGGACAGACCCTCAGCCTGCACTCAAGAGCTGTACGACCTGTTCAGATATTTTAATTAGTGACAAGACAAGATGTTTCTGAATTTAAATTAATAAAAATCGTTTTGAAATTTGTTTTTGAAAAAAAAAATAAATAAAAAAATAAAAAAATAATATATATATATATATATATATATATACAGGTTTTATTTAAAGACATCATGAAACTTAATTTGCAATGCATTTAACCTCCATAATGTAACATAATTTGGAGTGAATCAGACTATTCAGGGAATTAGTTTTATAAATTGTTTTATCCACCCAGATTTGATTGAATTGTGAAAATGGGATACTTTTATTATTGTTTAATGGGTATTTTTCCCCCGCTCTTGGTTACAACAACAGAAACCAAAGAATTGTTTCAGAGGCAATAAGACAATAAGACCATGGACTATTATTATGAAAGTAAATGGGGTCAATTTTTATTTCTTGCTGCCTTTTAATTATTGATAGGGATAAATGACACCGTTATGCAATTTTTATTTTTCAGATACCTGATGATGAAAGACTGCTGGCATGCGGTTCCCACGCAAAGGCCTACTTTTAAACAGCTGGTTGAGGACCTTGATCACACCCTGTCTTTTATATCCAATCAGGTAAACCCAGAGGACCTGCTCATTTAGGCTTTGCTCCAATACCTAGTGAGCTGCCTTGCTATCTACATTGCCAGCTACCTTATCGAAATAGATCCTTATAAGTGACTGATGTTGTCATGTGCAGCAACTCCGTTTATAGCCTTTCACAAACACTTTACATGAATAACATGTATCTCGGGTTGAGAGACTTGACTAGCGCTCACAGTGTATTCCAACAGACTCCATGTATTCCATGACGTTAGCATGTTGCTAAGCTAACAATACTCGATACTATAATAAGCACGAAATATAGCATACGAAAACATGAGGCGAAATAGCACATTTTTACTAATATGGAACTTTTTCCTACTGATAGTGTTTAGTACTAAAAGAAAACATTTCAAAAATATATATTTCTCTCAGCTCCATCAACCATCTTGGATTTGTCACAATGCACTTTGGGAGTGCCTTATGCACAAAGGATATATGCGATGCTGCCTTAGAATTTGGCCAAAATATTCTAAGGTGTCTTAAAAGGCAACCTAATTTTGTTGCCTACTATTTGGAAATGCCTTGACGTTTTTATTCATTTGCTGCCCAAAATGTTACCTAGGTAGGCAGCTCACTAGGCTTTGAAACAGGGCTATTGTCTGAGGAATCTAGCCTCATGGCTACTGGCCTCACTCCCACCAATCAAAGGGACAGTTCACCCAAAAATGAAAATTCTATCATTTACTCACCCTCATGCCATCCAAGATGTGTGACTTTTTTTCTTCTGCTGAACACAAACGAAGATTTTTAGAAGAGAATGGTGGCTAGAACTCTTAAGGAATTTTCATTTTTGGGTGAACTATTCCTTTAAGAAAAAAAAAACAGTGTACCATCTCAAAATGTTCTGTGCTTTACTTGTAGGAGTATCTGGACCTCTATGTGCCCCTGGACCCTATTTACTCTCAGGTCATCCTGAATGAACGTAACTCTACCTGCTCATCCGAACAGGACTCGGTCTTCTTACGAGAGTCTGAACCCGAATATCCCTGCATCCCCCCGTCAGTTCCCCCTCAACACATAGTCCGTTCCTACAAAAAACGCTGAAGGCAGAGAGCACATGGACCTCAGTCACAGATATATCTGTCTTCCTTTCTGCTTCCTTTTACTCATAAACTCTACATGCTCAGAGACTGAGAAGATCAGCCTAGGCCGTTATAGCACAGATACGCAAGCAGGAGGTGGTGTTTCACACATGTAGACTCTCGAAATCAAGACTGATTAGAACTGCACAGGAGTCTTGGGATGGTCTCCAAGGGACAGGTGGTGTTTTGTCGAACTTTTGCCTCTGTTTGTCCCCGATATTCTTCAGAGGCCTTGATGTTCGCATACAAGATGTTCCAAAAGCATCATCAAAGGATTTTGTTCAGCAATGAACTCAAATGTGGTGAAGAAATAATTGCAAGTGTTACCAATTAAAGTATGCTGCCTTTGTAAAGGTGGATAAATTGTACAATTATGAAATTATATTAACACTATTGTTTTATATTACTATTATAATTATTATTATTTTTGTATGAGCTTGTTCATTCCCTACTCTGTTTAAAGGTGAAGTGTGTAATTTCTGCACCACTAGCATCATCAAACGGAGTTGTGAATGTTTTCAAACATGTTTCCTGATTACTCCGCCAGTCTGCCATATGGCGGATTTAGGCATGGGCAACATGGGCAGTTGCCCAGGGCGGCATCTTGCGGGGGGTGGCACGAGGCACCCACATAGACCCGTTCCGTCAATAACTTTGGGGGTGTGTTGAAGTGGGTTTCGCCCAGGGCGCCATACAAGCTAGAACCGCTACTGTGGTGGATAAAACAGAGCCCCAAACTGGTTGAGCCAATGTTGCTCTGTCGGGTTGGTCGGGATGCTCAAACAAACAAAGCAATGTTGGAAAGTGCCACAGTTTACACTTGGAGAATCAACCTATGAATGTCTTATGTCTTATATTCAATAAAAAAAAAAATTACATGCATCACCTTTAAGAAACATAATCTGTAACACAGATTTATGGGATAGTTGCTAAGTGTTCACATAAGCTACAAATGAAATCTGTTACTCATTGCTTGCAGTTACAGTTGTAAGGTTCAAATAAAATTTGTCTGGTGTTGTCCTGTAGCACAATATTCCAGTAGTGTGAATGAATGTTTATTAGTTGTTTATGTTGCCTGGGTATTATGAAATTGCTGGAATACAGATACCTGTTTAGTACCAGCTGGAGATTTGACAATCTCTTAGCATGTTCCACCAGTTGTAGTCTGTATCATACGTTTACATCAGTTTCAAAACACAGTATGTCTGTAGCTTCTCTGTTTATCATTTTCTGATAGATTTTCAAACCACAGGGTTTATATGACGAGGAATTTGTAACAAAAAAAAAAATGATTATTATTAACTTGTTATGAGAAAGGACGTACATTAGTTCTCTGATAGAATTTTTCAATGCTTGTATGATTATGTGAATTTTGAGGCAGTGGCCATGCACTTATATTCCGGCTATCAGTGAGCTGACTGATATTGCCATTCCTGCGGGAATATAAATAAAAATGTTATATATATATAAAAATGATCTGAGGCATGGGTTGATTTGTAAAACTGAGTGTGTATTTGTGTACTCTGCAAAAAAATAAATAGAAAAGATCAGTATTTTTTTGCCATTTTTTTCTAATAAAAAATATCTAAACATCTTTAAAAACAAGATAAAAGATGTGCAAGATAATAAGACTTATTTTCAGAGACTATATCTAAAATGCACTTTATTTACCCCATTGGCAAATTGGGTTTTAACAAAATTTACTGAGGTTTACTTTTAAAACAAGGTAAAAGGATTTGCCAATTGGGTTGTAAAAAGAAAAAAACTTGAATCAAGATATATCCTCCAAAAAACAATCTTATTTACCAGCAAACACCCAACATTCCCCTAACGCTAGTTTATGGTTCCCATTTGGATATGTTTGAGAAGTTTTTTTTTTTTTTTTTTTACCATATTAAAATATCCAAACATTGTTAAAACAAGATTTACAAAATGTATGAAACAAAACTTTATGTGAAAAGCAAAATTGTGAAAGATGAGACTTTTTTTAGTGAATATATTTAGAATTAAGTTTATTTTTCTTTGATTTTTCTAGATCTAACAAATATTTACTGAGGCTTGTTTTTTAAACAATTAAAAACTATTTGCCAATGGGGTAAATAAATAAATAAATAAATAAATAAAATTCAACATATAGGCTATTATTTGCAAACAAATCTATTACCCAACAAACAGATAACATTCCACTAACGTTAGTTTATGGTTCCAATTTGCTTCTTTTTTTTTTTCTTTTTTTTCTTTTTTTGTTTAAACCAATTACTAACAATCTTGGAACTTTCTCTTTAGGTTGTATTTTTGAAAACCATAAACTATGTCCCCAGAATGTTCTGGAAATGTTAGTTTATGGTTATCAAAAATACATATTGGTTAAATATAACCATTAGTAATATATAAAAACATTGTAACTTGGGTAAGTTTATCTAACACAATTTTGCTCCTCAAGTGAATTAATCTTGTTTCAAGGATGTTTAAAAAAAAAAAAAAAAACATTTTTTCTTCATGAAAACAGCGCAAAAGTACTGATAAGGAAGACAATTCTTTGCAGTGTGTGCATCAAAGAGATCACATTTGTATATGCAGCATTTGCACGGCAGAAATAAATACACAGTGTAACAAATTTTTTTTTTTTTTTTGGTTCCTGGGTAGTAAGTGTTATTTCCTAATTGCTTATGCCTCAAAAGTATAGAAAATGGTTATTATTCCCCACAAACTTTGCTTTTGTGACTAAGACAGTGATATTTTGAAATTGACCTATTTCCAGTGAGAAAATGGGTGAATTTGTGTCTTTTCGTTCACATAAAGTCAAAAAAAAAAACAACATAAGAATCCAAATGAACATGTATTTATACTAAAGTAATATTCAAAGCTGTGCTGGTCCATAATAGTAACAAGTACCCGTCTCTTCCCTTTGCTCAATCGGTGCACCTCAAAGAGGATTACAAAGCATCAAGACCTTGCTGGATGCCTTGAAGTATGATGAGTATGGCTGGGAGGTCAAAGGAGACTTCAAAATGGTGGCATTCCTGATGGGTCTCCAAGGCAGTTTTACCAAGTTTCCCTGCTATCTTTGCCATTGGGACAGCAGGGACACCAAGGCGCACTACCATAGGCGGGACTGGCCACAGCGGACCGAGTTCTCTGTGGGGAGGAACAACGTCAAGTGGGAGCCACTGGTGGACCCCCGGAAGGTGCTGATGCCACCACTGCACATCAAATTATGAACAATCTGTCAGAGCTCTAGATAAGGAGTTGGCAGCCTTCAAGTACCTTCAAGACTTCTTCCCTAAGCTGTCTGAGGCAAAGGTCAAAGCCGGTGTCTTTGTCGGACCACAGATAAAGAAGAATTCTGGATTCATATGTTGTTTCTTTCTGACTTTATGTGAACGAAAAGACACAAATTCGCCCGTTTTCTCATTGGAAATAGGTAAATTTTAAAATATCACTGTCCTGGTCACAAAAACAAAGTTTGTGGGGAATAATAGCCATTTTCTATACTTTTGAGGCATAAGCAATTAAGAAATAACACTTACTACCCAGGAACAAAAATTGTGTTACACAGTGATATCAGGCACACCAAACATCTCTAGTACTCATTGGCCGCTCTAGAGGTTGCTGGAAGGGCAGACATGCGTAAGAAGATGCTGACTTCAATATGAAACATCCACTCTTGTTGAAAGCTTTAAAGAGAGTATATGATTAACAATGAGAAATGAGATGACAGAGCTAAAGCACTTACACAGATCTTCAATGAATGTTCAATGATTTATCACAGTAAGAAATACACTGGCTATTTGCTAAGAAATATTTCAGCTCCAAACTCAAATAATCAGTCATTCAGGTTTATCCATCATCTGAACACACACATTTCACAACAAATCACATGTGATAGGTTTACCACAAAATACTAATTTTCAATGAGTAACGAACTGCATTTGAAGTTGTGTCTCTCACAAATCTATTGTATGGCTTCAGAACACTTGTCTAGTCATTTGAACTACTTTTATGTTGCTTTTTTGGAGCTTGAAAACCCCTGGTCACTGTATGCTATCTTTGAATGGCAAAGCAGTTTAAACATTCTTCAGTTTACATCTGTGTTCCATTTATGCATTTGGCAGTTGCTTTTATCTAAAGCAACTTACAGTGCACTTATTACAGAGACAATCCCCCACCCCCACCCCGGAGCAACCTGGAGTTAAGTGCCTTGCTCAAGGACCATCATCCTTCTACTTACCTGTTTTGTGCTTTAGCCCACTACACCACCACCACTCCTATAGTGTTCCATAAAAGAAAGAATGCCATGAAGGAGTGAAAGATGACACAATTCACCTTTTTTCTTTTTTTGGTAAACCATTCCTTGAAATGTACTACCAAGTTAAACCACCCTGCTAAAAATTAATGTAATCATTGAGATTTTATTGCATATCACAACTATTCTTTGCATGAAAATCTGAGCCACTGGTAGAGGCACAAAGTGACTTGCATATTATCAAAATGTGTTTAATTTGCTTGATGTGGGCACAAACACAAGCCATCAGAAGACTTTTAGCATCTTTGTCTTTTCACTCTCAGTAATCTTGTTGCTTTTGGCAGGAAAGAGTCATAATTGTTTTAATGCTTGGAAACAGGAGCTGTTAAGAGTCACATCTGCCGGTCTGTTGGTACCATTGCACCCCGGTAAAAGCTATCTATGGACTGCACACCTGCCTTTATGTTCAGCTAATGGGCCATGAGGTGCAGTTAACTAGTGGCAATCATCACCTTTGACAGATGGCCCGGGAAAGTCTTGGACAAATGACTGGCTCAAGTGCTCTTACAGCGACAGTGCTGCCTTTACACACAACAGCCCCTAGACAAACATTCGAGCAAACAAATGTAATTAGTTGCGCTCCATAAAGGTGTTGCATTTCTAAGCGTTAAGCTAATGCATGTCCACATATGTGTATCAGATTTTGCTTCTTAACTATGCAAAAACAACAATACTAAACTGGATTTTTACGTTCTTTTTTTTACTTTCGCTAAGAATGTGAAGGTCTCCTGTTTTTAAGTGATAATGCACATTGCTTTTACACATTCTCGGCACACAGAGTTTGTTTTGAGGGCTGTCAGGTACATTGCTGCTCACAGGTGCAGGTGATGACACTGTCACTCATTGTGTTTACTTGCTAAGCTCTCGTGGGTTTGATACCAAGCATGTTATGACACCTGCACATTTGCATGTCTGTGTGTTTACATTTGTTTAGATTTGGCGTGCTGACTGATCGAGCCAGATATTCAGACACACAGAGAGTGGAGAAGATAGGTTGTTCACCAACCGCTTCCCTCGTTTTCAATTGGTCGGTCAAACAAATAGTCCTGCCCCAAAAGTCAATGTTGCTGCGTCAGACTGGTCACAATGCCCAAACATACTTTTATGCGGCTCTTCAGCATGAAACCAATCTAATGGTGCAGTTTTCAGAATGCGTCACCCTGGTGTCAAGTTGCAACACATTCCAAATATATAGGATATTAAAATGAATAAATGTCTATTTTTCCAGCCTGTTGTATTTGTATTTATTTATCATCCCTCATTTATTTTAGATACAGTTCCTATAATATTGTTATTTACACAGGGCAAATATACTATTTATCAAATATACTTTTATTACGTATGGTATCTTAATGGGGATATAATTTATTACAGACAAAACAAACAAAGTTTGAACATCAACCGTAACAAGATCAAATTGAAGTTCACAGCTTTTTAACACTTCTGTGCAGTTTTGCCAACTCGTTTCAATGGAAAGTAGCTAAAGCCTGCTCGAAAAGTCGCTAAATGTCGCTAGATGACGTCATACGTTAATTAGCATATCCGTGACATCATCGCGTCTCCTTTGAATTTTGCATAGTGTCCGACCTTTACATGTGTTTGCTTCTCTGTGCTTACCGTACATACCGTAATACCCTATTAATTCCCTATATCTATCAATCACTCAGAGATAAAGTTAGAAGCGACAGAAACTTATCTTTTCTCTCACACAGCGCTCAGCCATAACAAACCACTATGTGCGGGGCCTGGGTAGCTCAGTGGTAAAATACGCTGGCTACCACCCCTGGAGTTCGCTAGTTCGCTAGTTCGAATCCCAGGGCATGCTGAGTGACTCCAGCCAGGTCTCGTAAGCAACCAAATTGGCCCGGTTGCTAGGGAGGGTAGAGTCACATGGGGTAACCTCCTTGTGGTCGCTATAATGTGGTTTGTTCTAGGTGAGGTGCGTGGTGAATTGAGCATGGTTGCCGCGGTGGATGGCGTGAAGCCTCCGTGGCAACATGCTCAACAAGCCACGTGATAAGATGCGCGGATTGACTGTCTCAGACAACTGGGACTCGTCCTCCGCCACCCGGACTGAGGCGAATCACTATGCAACCATGAGGACTTAGAGCGCATTGGGAATTGGGCTTTCCAAATTGGGAGAAAAAGGGGAAACCCCCCCCCCAAAAAAAAACACTGCGCATATTTACAAAAAACAATACAGATTCATGATTGATCCTTGACAATGCTGTTTGCACATGCGCAGCTCATTCATGTCTATGTCAGCTGCCGTGCGGTCAACTGATTGTGCTGCTCCGTCTTCTCACCTGCTCACCTCTCTCTCTCTGTCAGTCTCACTGAACAGAGTAGACGCAGAGAGAGGTGTGCCTCCAAGTCCGGGCAGGAAAGCAAGACCATGCGCTCGCAGGGCAGTCCTGGTGACTTTCTTCTACGGAAGGTAGCTAAGGTTTGTCCAAAAAGTTGCTAGATTTGTTGCTAGGCGCTTTTTTGAATAAAAGTCTCTAAAGAGGTATGAAAAGTCGCTAAATCTAGCGACAAAGTCGCTAAGTTGGCAACACTGCTTCTGTGTATAAATTTGAAGGCTGCTTATTGGATAAATACAAGTAAACGTCATAATATGCGACTGCGCATTACTTTACGGAGCGCTTACGACCTACTAGTTAAGTTTTGCCTTAAGAACAGGTGGTGCAACCAAATTAAGCACTGACTTAGTTACAAACTAACTAGTAGTTACTAAGCCCTTAGTGTGAACTTTACGTCCTAACTTACGTGAGAACTTACGCACAGTTGGTGCAACCCTACCCTGATGTTTTAGCGGTGGTTACATTTTCTTCTAGTGCTTTTTCATGACAGCAACGACTTAATCGTGAGTGTTGCCACCTTGTGGAGGCACTAATTAGTGCAAATAATTCCAGGTGCATGCACGCTCAGAGTATGGGCAGTTTAAAAAATCAAGCCGCACACGTGCATAAATGGCCAATACTAGAACATACAGTATAGCATGTTCATGACAGTAAATAAGGGCTTTCTGGGCAAGTCAAAATTAAATGTTGTAAAACATCACTTTTTATTGAGTGTCCCTTTCTAAAGCCCAATTAGATGGCCTTAGAATGAGGGGGTGTTAGAATTTTATAGCTAAAAAAACAGCAATGAATTTACATAATTATTTTCCAAAGTCTTATAAACACATATTTTTAACTGTAACTTGATTCTTTTGTTTGCTCTTTTCCCCATCATCTCATTAATGTGGGAAAGACTACATTTGAAACCCTGTGATGTAACTATAGAGCATAAAGCATAGGATACAATGGGGCTAAAGGCACCCCTTAAGGAAATTGAGCTTTTTTTCTGGTCACAAAATGTATCAAAGTCAAATTTATTTATTTATTTGTATTGAATATTGATGGTGCAACATAATTTGTGTGAAAAGAAATAACAACAGAAGGTTGTTTTGATTATAATTCAGTTTTTTAAAAAACCCAAGTGTGGGGTAAAAGGCTCCCTCACTTGGGGTAAAATGCCCCTAGGGGGTTTAAAGTGATATCGTG
The DNA here is from genome assembly GCF_019703515.2 of Myxocyprinus asiaticus. NCBI lineage: Eukaryota > Metazoa > Chordata > Actinopteri > Cypriniformes > Catostomidae > Myxocyprinus > Myxocyprinus asiaticus. Next base: position 6,186,962 of record NC_059385.1, on the reverse strand, counting down.
TAGATACCAGGCCAGTAGTTATAGGGCACAATTTGTCAACTAATGCATATAATTTTGAGACACAAAGATGATTTTTTGAGTAACAAATTAAGATTATGCTTACGGTACAACAGGGCTAAAGGCTCCGCAGGGTAAAAGGCTCCATTAATTATATTTTCTCCCAAAACACTAAATAGCATCAAAACATACCACAGAACTTTCCTAAACACCTGTTTGTCACTATACACTGGAAAATGTTCCTGTTCCATGAGATCTTTGCGTGAGGTGTCTAAAGGTTGATTTTGAGGCAATTTGATCTCATTTTTATTATTTTTTAAAATGTTGCAAATTTATGTAACTAATGAAAATCCCTGAAATTAACACATTTATTTTGAGAGAAAATACTTATTTATCATTTTCAGTTTTGTTTAAACATTTTTCCCTATAACTATTGCCCCGGTATCTACACTTTATCACTTTAAACCCCCTAGGCAACTTTTACCGCAAGTGAGGGAGCCTTTTACCCCAAGTGTACCTTTACTCCCTCACCACCTTTTTTAAAAAAAACTGAATTTTAATCAAAATAACTTTCCATTATTATTTATTTTCATACACATTATGTTGCTCCATCAATTTTCACAAAAAATAAATCAATTTCTTTGATCTTGATACAATTTGTGACCAGAAAAAAAAGCTACATTTCCTTAAGGGGTGCCTTTAGCCCGATTGTACCCTACTCAAAATAACTACTTCAGAAAACATCAACCATTTCCTGTTAATCTCAAACACTTTTGGCATTTTATTACATCTCAAGTATTCTATAAACAAACTAATCTCTATAATGATTGGATGAGTCAATGTAAGCCCACTTTGAACATTTTTCGTATCAAATCTATTCCCCTCACAATGTGTTTTATAGGGGTCTTTAGCCCCTGCAACAGGGGGGCTTTTTACCCTAAATACTATCCTTTCACTTATTGGACAGTTATTGGAAAATGTTTGATTTAATGACCTTAAACAAAACTGAAAATTATAAGTATTTTGTCTCAATAGAAACGTGTTAATTTCAGGGATTTTCATTAGCTACATAAATTTGCAATATTTAAAAAAATATATAAAAAAAATAGATCAAATTGCCTCAAAATCAAACTTTAGACATTACACACAAAGATGTCATGGATCAGGACATTTTCCAGTGTATAGTGACAAACAGGTGTTTGGGAAAATACTGTGGTAGTTTTTGATGCTATTTAGTTTTTTTTGGGAGAAAATAAAATCAATGGAGCCTTTAGCCCCGTTGTACCCTAATAACAGTATCATCTTTCTGTTTACACCAGTTTCTCCCCCTTTTGGCCACCAAAAATTAGGAAAAAGGTAGAAACGTTGCCAAAAAAGACTTTGCTTTCTAGCTCTCCTTGATTAGATGTTTATTTGTTTAGTCTTAGTTAGGCCACCATACCACACTACTTATGTCTTGTGCAACGGTTCATGGAAGTTTTGAAATTGGCTTTCTTTTAGAAAATTGTGTGGTTGCAATCATCTCTTGTCAGTTACGTAATTCTTGACCGCAAAGGTTGAAGGTCAAGGTAAAATATAATTGAGTTTTCAAACTCACTCATTTCTGGTTGAAATCAGCATGTTTACATGCACACCAATATGCCGGTAACAACAAAAAATCAGCGTATTAAAAAAAATCCCTCAACGCAAGGAAACCGCATCAAAAAGATTTGAAATCATCAGATTATTCTTTGCTATTGACGTCAAAATGTAAACAGGCATGCGCACAACACTTGTACACTTGTGGATAAGCCGGTAAGAACGTCGGTAAAGTTGTTTACTTGCAACGGGTCTCTCTGTGTCCTGCAAGACTACTACAAGACACGGCCACTACAAGTTACGGCTCCGTTCAAATAACTAGTGAAATGCTTTCATGTTGCAACACATGGATGTCACATTCATACACTTTATTTTTTTGTGCGGCAACCCTACATCGACATGACATAGATTTAAACATTGGAGTCATATGGATTACTCTTATGTCTACTTTATATGCTTTTTGGACCTTCAAAGTTCTGTCCACCATTCACTTGCATTGTATGCACCTACAAAGTTGAGATTTCCTTCTAAAAATCTTTGTGTGTCTTGCAGAAGAAAGAAATTCAAACAAATCTGGAATAGCATAAGGGTGAGGAAATGATAAGAGAATCTTCATTTTTGGGTGAACTATCCCTTTAACAACTAACTTTACATTTTGAAAAGCAGGGCAGCTTTGCCATTTTAGGTTATAATCAGCAATACACACTTCTTTTGAAGAACAACCACAATTCTATTGCATAGGATGCTAGACTATATTTTGTGTTGTTGTCAAAAGAGGTAATACTTCTCATTTACTGTATGTAGTAACATACTGAAGTGTAAATGTGAAATGTGTGAGCCAAGACAATAGTTAGCTTATCCAGATAGCAATGGAACATAATGGGTTAGAAAACAGCACCAGCTTGTGGATAAGGCGAGTATTGCAGTGTTATGTGCTCAATTGCTCATTTAGATTCTATTGTCTAAGTGCGTTTATGGATGCTAATTGCCACACCATGCACACATTTCATACTGTAATGAATAAAACATCTGTTTAGTGTAACAGGCAGTTTTTAAACTTTATTTTTTTCCAAGCATATTCAACTATACAATAACACCATCAACAAAATATGTTCATCTTATGTATAATATTTTCTATGACCAACATAAGAAACATACAGTGTCTGTCCACAAAATTAGTTTCTCTCTCTTAATGAATAAAGAATCTTTGAGCTGAACTAGTGCAAACATTTCAGACTTTGTTGACTAGATAAAATAAACAAACATAAGCTAAATAAATTACATTTGGTAAGAATATATATATATAATTATATTCAATGAACATTAATAAATAGCTTTGACCTGCCACTACAAGTTGGTAAACGTGTCAGGTATCCTTTTACAAAATGTGGTGCAACAGATTTAGCTTCTCTTGCATTATTTTCCAAATCCACAACAAGGTCATAATCTAAAAATACAATTAAATAGTAGAAGTCTAAAACATTCATATGCAATAAATGACATTGGAATGTACATTTAATGCAATGCAATCAAATAATTGTTGGTTTCTATGAACTAAGTGAAGATTCATTTTATGTCCCATTATATACTCAAATGATACAATCACTACTCTTCCAGTTATATGCACCATTATTATGCATGACTGTGCAAATGGAAACTGTGCTTTTAATAATCGTGTTACTGAATATGCAGCAGTGGGCATAAAAGCGTGCCACCCTAAGAGCTCCCTTCAGTTGAGCGTTTCCTGGCGAAGAGGTGAGTGGGATCCCTGTTGCGGAGGTTGGGCTGGATCTTGAACATGGGGGGCCAGCGGAACCCGGTGCGACCCTCAATCCCAGCAGACCCTACTGCAGCTGGTTCGGATGGGCAGGGTTTGTTCTGAAGCAGCTGCAAGAGGGTAGCCATGTTGGGCCCCAGTCTGGACACTAGCCCAGCTCGCACCACCTCAACAGTGTCATCGTCGCACTCCATTAAGCTCTGTAGAAGTGTGCTGTAATACCTGAATCGCAAAAACATGATTGCATCAGTGTGCAGTCGAGTAATTACATGCAATATTGTTCACTTTAAAGGAAACATTTATAAAAAACTGTATTGTAAATATTTACTAATCCTCATGTTGTTCCCAACCAGAAAGTTGTTTTTTTTTTTGTGTGGAACACAAGAGGAGAATCCATATGACTTGTGTGCTATATTCAAAGTCTACTGAAGCCATGCAGTATGTTCTTACTGAAATGTAACTCAATATTGACAGATGAAATTTTCGCCTTTGCCAAAGTTCTAAAATCTCATTCATATCAATGTTGAAAAATAAAAATAATTTATATATACTGCATATAGGTATGCATATAGTTTAAAGATAAAATGTATTTATATAGTATATAGTTTAAAGATATAACTACATTTGAGTTTGGAATACCATGAGGGTGCAGTGAATCACTCATTCAAAGAAAGTTAGTATGGTATTACCTGTTTGGGAAGTGGCTGGGCACCTGGACGACATCCCCAATGGCTTCAGGATTGGATTGGGCCACTTCACAGATGTCAAGCTTCTTGTAACATTCCTCCTGCACTTCAGCAATCATCTTCTGGAAGGTGGAACAGCGTCTGATGGTCTGGAAAACCTTAGAGGTGACACCGTTGGCAATGCATTTGATGCTTTCTTTCACAAAGGTCTTTCCCTATAAAAGAAGGTTACTTACATAAAAAACAAAAAACAAACATACAAATGAAGAATAAAAAGTTGCAATTCTAATACACAGAGCAAATCATTCTAGTGAAGTCATCATTTACTCTTCTTCATGTTGTTCCAAATTGGGAAAAAAAAGAATGGCAGTCTCCAGCCCCATTCAGTTTCACTGTACACAAAAAAGATGCAATGAAAGTGAATGGTGACTGAGACATACTGCCCATCTTCTTTAGTATTCAACAGAAGAAAGAAAGTCATACAGGTTTGAAGTAAAATGAGGAGTAAATGATGACAGAATTTTCATTTTTGGGTGAATTATTATTTTTTTTTTTTTTTACCTCTGTATTGAAAATTGCAGCTGTGTGGAAGAAGGCGTTGCAGATTTCATGCATGCCGTCAGTGTCGCAGGTGGAATTCTCCAAACAGGCGAAGGGTGCACAGCCCACCTGCAGAGCACCGTTCAGGCAGCGGGCAACATAAGCTGGAGGAAAAGAAGACTTGTGACATTTTGGACAGTTTTAGTATAGAGACAGTCCACATGGAGCAAACTGTACTGAACTTGGAATGTTCCTTTAAAATGTCTTGCTCATGGCCACAGCTTCTGGGATTCAACCTAACCTTTTGGTTATGAACCCAGGTCTTGAACCACAAAGCAATAACACCATCAGAGAAGAATAAAACTAGAATTGCCCAGTGCAAAAAAGAAAGACATTACCCTGCTGGAAAAATCCATGTACCAGCATTTGGAGCATGGTATAGATGGTTTCTAGCTTAAGAGGGTCATTAACTGGTGCAAGCTGGTAGACGATGTTGTAGCAGCAACAAACCAGCTGCCATGTTCCAAAACACAGTTACCAGGTTAAGCTGGATTTTCCCTCAATGTTGAAATGCTTTTTTGAACATTTGTCCATGCATTCTCTAAAAACTAAAGACATTTCTGTTAAGGAATTTCTACTTACTAGGGCTGTTGGCTGAGAATCTTGCTCGCTTTGGTTGCACAGGTTCTTGATCCGTTTCATATGCTGATGCAACCAAAACAAAGAGCAAAAGAAACCCACTCTTCAGCAGCATGTCTACACCTCTAGCTGTCAATCCACCAAAAAGGAAACCTTTGCTGATTTCACTTCTTGTCTGAGCTGGAACTCCTTTTTGAGTTTGTGTTGCAAGTTGATGACAGCCTCAGATTTATACAGATCTTCAGCTGAGCTTGACGGGTCATAAATCCCCATCATCACCAATCAGAATGGAGGATCTGAAACCTAAACTTTCCATCTCTTCGTAAATATTCATGGGCCAGGATTAATGCAGGCCCACCTGATTTTTATCTCAGGTTGGACTTCCAGAGATTTACATATTTAAAACTTTATAAAAACACATTTTGAATGTTGTCACCTATGAAAAAAAAAATAAATAAAAAAATAAAACCATTTGAAGAACAGTAATCGTCAGTATTTATGTCTTGTTGTCCGGTAGAATGTCTAAACATTTAAGTTGTACCTCACTGGCAAAGTGTTTTAAGCATAAAACTCAAAAAGTAATATTTTGTTATACTGAAAAACAAGAAAAAAAATATTCTGGGCTTATTACAGGTTAAGCTCAATTCACAGCATTTGTGGCACAATGTTGATTACCAAAAAAAAAAACAATTTTTTGTAAATAAATAAATAAAAATCGAGATTACAGTGAGCCACTTACAATGGAAGTGAATGGGGCCAATTTTTGGAGAGTTTAAAGGCAGAAATGTGAAGCTTATAATTTTATAAAAGCACTTACAATAATTCTTCTGTTAAAACTCATGTATTATTTGAGTTAAGTTGTTTAAATAATATTTAGTCATTTTAGGGTTTATGGTGTTACATTGTCATTACAAATATTGGATACAGCTTTACACAAAAATGGTTAATCAGTGATTTTATCACACTAAAATCATGTTAACATACATATTGATTATGTCTTGAGGCTATACTTTAAAAACAGTGAATATTTTAATGATTACATATTGGCCCCATTCACTTCCATTGTAAGTGCCTCACTGCTCGTTTTATTTTTTTATTTATATATATATATATATATATATATATATATATATATATATATATATATATATATATATATATATATATATATATATATATATAATAAATAATTGTATCCCCTTTTCTCCCCAATTTTGGAATGCCCAATTTCCACTACTTACTAGGTCCTCGTGGTGGCACGGTTACTCACCTCAATTCGGGTGGTGGAGGACAAGTCTCAGTTGCCTCCACTTCTGAGACAGTCAATCCATGCATCTTATCACGTGGCTCGTCGTGCATGACACCGCGGAGACTCCGCACGTGGAGGCTCATGCTACTCTCCGCGATCCACGCACAACTTACCATGCACCTCATTGAAAGCGAGAACCACATAATCATGACCGAGGAGGTTACCCCATGTGACTCTACCCTCCCTAGCAACCGGGCCAATTTGGTCGCTTAGGAGACCTGGCTGGAGTCACTCAGCACACCCAGGATTCGAACTCGCGACTCCAGGTGTGGTAGTCAGCGTGAATACTCGCTGCACCCAGGCCCCCAGATTTTTGCTTGTTTTAAAGAAAAGGAGGGACAAGTATAAATACATTTTTGTACTTATCAATGTTATGCCACAAATGCTGTCCAGCTTAACTTGTATTGAACCCAGAATATTACATTAATTCAAGATATATTCTCTGACAACAAGTCTTATTAATGGGCACAGTTATGCTTCTCGAAGTTGTCTTGTTTTACATATCTATTAATAGTTTTACTGGGAAACAAGACAAAAATATATATATTTTTTCTTGCACTGTAATAATATTTGTTCCAAATGTCTATTTCAGCAGTTGCACATTGGCACAATATTCAGTTAAATGCCTATTGTTAAACACAAACAGCCTTCAACACAGTCAATCAGTTTCTTGTTATGATTATAAATGACGTTGTAAAACGATGAAAAGATGACGTAATGCTTGGACGTCTCCTTACATTCTAATCTAAGGAGGGCTGTTGTTGATTAGTCCTGATTGCCTGGTAGACAGAATACCACTATAGATGGGAAAATGAGATTCATGCCCTCTGGCATGTTACTCTAAATAGCTTCTTTGAATAAAGTAATGAATGATACATTGTGTATGGTTTTGATTTCATGTTTCACTGTTCTAGTTTTATGCATATCCAAATTGTCTGCCTTTTTTGATGCTTTTGGCTGTTGTTCTAAAAAAAGTTCAGAGAGATTTTGACATCTTGCGCAGGTAATTGTTCAATAGGTAGAAGTGATTCAATGCTGTAGAAAAATGTAGCTTGTCAGAACTGGTCATATGCTTGAATAAACATCCATTCCCACCATTTGTAATGTATTTGTGTTACTTGAGCTAATAAATAAATAAATATTTATCAGTGTCTGGTCATAAATGTCGGAAAGACAGTTTAGAGGAAGTGATGTGTTTTCCATGACGAATTTCATTAGCCTAAAAAAAAATGTTAATGTTTCCACCCTAAAGGGTTAATTACACTGATAGTGATCAAAGCACTTACTGGTTTTGTGGAAGGGGGTCTGGAGACAGCTATTTCGGTTTTATTACATTTGTTCACACAGATGCCCTCAAAACCTGTTAATTACTGCCAAAGTAAACCAGGAAAGCTCACTCCCACATCTTTACTTAAATTACACAGTAATAATGAGTAGCCTTAATAATAAATATAAGAAAAAATCTTCAGTTGGGGTCACTTCTAACTAATCACAATTTTTCTAAGTGAAACTTCGTCAGACTATGTAAAAACATTTATGTTGTGTCCTGGAGTCTTGATCAACTTTCAAGAGGGTTTTGATCCTGACTGATCTCACAGTGAAGTCGGAAACAGTAGGGTGAATTTTCTTTAGCTAAAATCGTCTGTTCTTACCGAAATTTGAAACACTGCCCCCCAGTGGCCAAAGCGGTAAGTGTTGTTGGGCGTACGGGTAAATGTGGGCTCCATTTTCTAGGTTTAATGTCCATGGTGGGGTGCCAAATGTGAGTGATAAAGCGAACAGTAATTCAGTGAAGACGAATGCATATTTTATTAACTGTATCCCCCAACCTAAACCCCGAACCTAAACCTAACCATCAGTGGATGTAATGTTAAAGGGAACAATGCAACCTCAGAATCTTGCTCATCACTGATTATTAAACAGGTTTGTAGCACAACCTCAGTAAATGTATGGAACCTGCAAACTCAAGAGTTCAACAGCAGATATACAAAGATATACAAACAAAATCAAAATCTACATCCGTGTTAATAATATGTGCACTTGTTTGAGTATGTAATGTATATATAACACATGTAGGAGAGACCGGGTCTAGTTGTCACTTCTTACTCCAGTGAATATTTCTCGGGGTGGATTACCTAGGAAAAAGATACAGCTGATTGAACCCACGTTGAACTTTTGTAACAGACATATCCCAATAGTGGGCTTAATGGTTATAACAAACAGCGACATGTTATTACATACACGACACCACTCTTTAGGCAACATGATCACACAGTAAGTCGGCATGTTGTTTCCAAGAATTCCAGTAGGCCCTACCCTAAGAGTCGGCCACATAATGCCAGCTCACCAACAAGCGGCATCTCAAATCAGACATATTTGCATCAGTTCCAGTGTGTTTACCTACCCTTGTGGTACCACCAGTAGTGTGTTGCATCAGCTGTGTGGGGGACCTGTGTTCAAATCAAGTATTGAAACAATGAAGTAATCATGCTAACATAATCAGTGAAGAGCATGATTTGGAGGTTGCATTTTTTCCATTCTAACATTATATTTACTCATGTAATGGTTAGGTTTGGGGTTTGGGTTGGGGGGTTCAGTTTATAAAATATGCATTCCTCTACACTGTATAACATCCTGTACATCTGAAAACAACATACTTCACAACTCATTTTTGGTGCCCCTCTGTGCTCATATGCCCAACAACACTTACCGCCACTGGGGGCAGTGTTTCAAATTTTGGTAAGTACAGAGCGATTTTATCTAAAGAAGGGTCAACTGTTTTGGATTTCACTGTGAGAACAGTCTGCTTTAGAAACTCAGAGAGCATATAACTCAATTACAGGGATAGTTCACCCAAAAATTAATATTCTGTCATCATTTACTCACCTTCATTTTGTTCCAAACCTGTATGACTTTCATTCTTCCATGGAACACAAAAAGAGATGTAGGCAGAATGTTAAGCTCAGTCACCATTCACTTTTAATGCACAGAGGGGGGAAATTAAAATGAATGTTAGTGACTGATGTTAGCATGAATAACATTTGTAACAGAATTTTCTTTTTTTGGCTGAACCATCCCTTTAAATTCCTTAAAATACACTCTGAGAAAAAAGGCACCATACAAAGATACAAGCCATTACTGGGATGGTACCCTTAAGGAGAAAAAGGTAGGTTTTTTTATTTCCCAAAGAATAAAACATATAAATGTACATGTAAAGGTACACAGTAGGTGCGTAGGGTAAAATTATATTCCAAAAACAAGTTATACATTTAAACTGGAGGTACAAAAAAGTCCCCTTGAGGGTACCACCCCAGTGACGGCCAGCGTACCTTAAATGCTAACTTTTTTTGAGAGAGAGTTTACCATTACAAAGATACTGACACAGACCACACTTTGGATAAACGCTAATAAAAGTATGTTTATTTACAAAACAAAAGGAGTGTAATGGAGAAGAGATAACGAGGAACAGTTAGGGTGTTCAACAGGCTCATTTGGCCGTTTTTCTGGGACTGATGGATGGCCTGATGAAAAGTCAAGGTAAGATGCTCTTGAAGGGAGTGAGGTCTGTAGTTGAGAGTGGAGCAGCTATGCAGGGTGGTTCACTCGAGCTTGATCTTCACTTTTCTAATGCACTTCAATTTGTTCTTATGCACTTCATTTTTGTGTTGCACATTTTTCTAAAACCTGCTCCAAAGTAAAAATACACTTTTTTTTGTTGTTGTTGCACATCACATATATATTTCTATACGCATATATCTACACTGTTCCCTTAGACCTCCCCCTGTGTCTTCTTCCTCTTCCTCCTATTCTTCCTCTCTTTCTTTTCCTCTTCTTGTGGTATCGAGGGAGATCAGCAATGTGAGTGCTTTTATCAGACATTGTTGAGATGGCAAAGTTCTGCACCGTCTAAGCATTGCTGTCGCTCTCAGACTCATCCGAGCTGCTGAGCTCCTCACAGCAGAACGCCAAACCCTGGCTGAGATCTTTATCCCAGTTTCTCCTCTTAGGAGGTGTGAGGTTGTCTCTCAGAATGTAGAGGAATCCTCACATCCTCATCTGAAATGTAGCCATCATCGCTACCATCATCATTGTAGCCAATTAAATCCAACGCTACATCCAGTCCAATCACCCTGTTGTTGACCCTTTTGAGCTATTTTCTCTTGATAGGCGTAACAGGGTACCGACTCTTCATTTCAGGTGGCTGAGGCTCCTCGAATGTTGACTCATCAGTGCTACTTGAGGCTGTGCCCAGGTCGTGTTCTTGCTGGTCATGGAGATTTGAGATAGGCCTCCTCCTCTTCGGTAACTCAGGGTAGACCAATCATCGGACCAGCCTGGTCCACCAACTCAAAAGCTGAGAAGCTGCATCCATAGCTCTTTGAGATACAGAGGACAAAGTGGCCCACCACCAGAACTTCTTATTAATTTTTACTTTGTCCTCCTTTCTCCATTTCTTCCTCTCACTGTCGGTAGTTGATTTAGAATCCACTATCTTCTCAGTGGAAGAAGTTGGCTGTGAACAGCTGCCATTTCCCATTTTGTCTTCAGTGTGCTCAAGAAGCTCAACAGATTGACTGAGTGCAGATTCAGAACTTTGTATAGCCTCTTTTTCCCCTCATATTCTAAAAATGACATCACAGTGGCCTTAAGAAGCTGTGTTCTAAATGGTGACGTCACAGACTCCTGCAAAAGGGCTGCCATCCTGAAAAACATGCTGTCTCTCCCTTCAAGGACCTTTTCTTTCTTCACCTCTGTCTCTGCGCTACACAAAGATTTTTGCATTTCATTTACTAAAATTCCATCAAACTGAACTAAGTAATCTTTAATAAAAATACAAAACCTAAATATTATACGTTTTATTACTTTAATTTTGTTAAACATTACACAAATAAATTGGATGGAATTTAGATATGAAATTAAAATTAAAAATATAAATTAAAATATTTTTGAGTGTATGTGTGCATTTGTTGCCTATACAGCGCAATGTTGAATAGACCTACAGAGCTGCACAAGCACAAAATATTTCTACATACAAATATTTGATAAAGCTGCAGTTAATTACAGCACAAATAAATTTTTTTTTTTTTTATAGAAACCACACCTAAAATAAGCAATAAATAAACAAAATAACCAAAACGACGTGCAGTTGACATATTTGAATGCCCCCCACAATCACACCTACACAACTTTAAGGAAAGTTAGTCTACATTTTAGTAACAAATATGTCTTCATTTGATACAAATAACGTTTCAAAAACGTCAAAAGGTTTCTTTAGTCGTCTCGAAACGTACTTTCGTACCAAACCACAATATTATAGTGAATTCCGTAAAGTATAAAGGTGGACAGCAGATTTAGTTTTCTAATAAACATAAATCACAAGAATTTAATCCATTCTTATCCCAAACGCATAGCATGGGTTGGTTTGTGCGGTGCGTCAATTGACACTGCGTACATGCGGAAGCGAAATCAACCAACACCGGGAATGTCACGAATCCGAAACCCCCAAACAACACGCGTTTCTGCTGATTATATCTGTGTGATTTATTCAAAGGAGGTGAAGAACGAACATCTCGCGTGGTAAAATGGGCTAGTTTGTGTCACGTTGCTGTACACGACACTGACCATCTGTATATCGAGTCCTCTCTGGGAACATGAAGTCACTTCAGGTGCACGCCGCATCCAACGCACATTTTAACAACATCATCGTCCTCTCTGAGCATCACAAACGTTTGCCCAACCCGATGCTTCACTTCAGTTCTCTTCGGTAAGCTCTCATACATTCATATAGTTGCGACTGTGTAAATTAATTGCCCTCTTGAGCAGAACATTGTGGGCAATAAGGAGCATTATATAAGTTAAGGGTGAAGGCAGCGGTTGTCTCTCAAATCCTAGTGTGCTGCCTATCTAGACAACATGTTTGGGTATCATTGGCTCTATGGGTTAAAAACCCATAAAAAAGAGCTGTCCACCTAGACAGCAAAGTATGATGCACAAAAATGTTGTCTAGATAGGAATTTCAGTAGGTTTTGAGAGTAAACCTGCTTTATTTATGTCATCGTCACAAACATTTGCAATGCAAATTGGCGAGCAACAAATGAGCTTTAACATTTATATAGTGACAAATCATGGTGAGAATGGAATTTGTCAAATGTGGATTTTTACCATATTTCCTTTTATTACAACCTTTCATGGTTATACATCACATGAGCCATTGGCTTTTATTGCCATTTAATGACAATGAAAGCGTGCGCCTATACACACAATTTACAGTATTATACTTTTGAATTTTACAATTTAATTGGATAGTTCACCCAAAAATGAAAATTCTGTCTTAATTTACTCACCCTCATGCCATTCGAAACCCACAGGTTATTACTTTCTTCTGTAGAACTCAAAAGGGGGTATTTAGCAGAATGTCTAAGCTGCTCTTTTCCATACAATTCATTGTACAAAAAAAAGCAGCTTGGACATTCTGTTAAATAACTGCTTTCGAGTTCCACACAAGAAAGTCATTCGGTTTGAAACGACATGAAGGTGAGTACCTGTGAGCAGTGGCATGATTTTCTTGTTTCATGTTTGACTACTTTTTGAGATTTATGTTTTAATTTAAATTGATGTAGCACTGTATGATTCTGAAAATGTTTTTTTAACCATTACAACTAGGTCCCAGTTTACAGATACTGAAATGGACTATGAGAGGCCTAATGTCGAGACCATTAAATGTGTAGTGGTGGGCGACAATGCTGTGGGCAAAACACGACTTATATGTGCCCGAGCATGCAACGCCACACTAACACAGTACCAGCTACTCGCCACACATGTGCCCACTGTCTGGGCTATTGACCAATACAGAGTATGCCAAGAGGTTTGTTTTTATTTCTCTTTCCACTCCTGACATTTCAAATGTATGAAATATTAGTGTTCACAAATACAATCCTTGTGTTTTGAAGGTTCTGGAGCGCTCCAGAGATGTAGTGGATGATGTAAGCGTGTCTCTTCGTTTATGGGACACCTTCGGAGACCACCACAAAGACCGCAGATTCGCTTATGGCAGGTGAGTTTCTGGACCATATTTAATTGGAAATTAAACCACGTCCTAGAGACTTCAGCCTTGTTCGGAGAGGCAGCAAAAATCAGATTTTTTGGCAAATCTGACTCATCTATGTCATTTTTATTTTTTCATTTGAACAGCAAAAAAAAAACTTTCAACGTTTAGAAAGCCAATCTATACCACATCCGTATGTGCTTTAAACATTGAATGCACATGCAACTTCACCCCCCTTAAAAGCATATGTCGGTCAAAAAAGACCCATGTGAAATCTAGATGCTTACTTTTTATATAAAAACTTATTTTTCAAGAAAAACTAACTGTAGCAATAATTGTATGATAAATGTACATTTTTAATGGTTGCTATATCTTTTATTCAATTCTGGAGAGTTTTGGACACATTGAAAATAGAGCTGTTCAACCATGACGTATTTTTAGGTGAACACGGAAGACTAATTCGCCATGGGTTCCCTCTGGATTTTTCTATGTGGTTGTGTTGATGTGGGTGTCGCCGAGCAACGTCTGTGGAGAGTGAGGCTGGGAGAGGAAGAACGGTAAGGTTTGACACCTGTGGGAAATCACCTCTAACAGCTGTTTTGTGTTGCAGTGAGAGCTGGAGAGGGATAAAAGGGCAATCCAAACTGCCGGAGGAGAGAGAGTGAGAGAGAGAGAGACGTACGCACGCACGTACGCACGTACGCACGTACGCGTGCACGCACGCACGCACGCAGCAGAGTCTTGTGCGTGTTGCTGAAAAGCAAACAGAGTGTATTAGACTAAAATGTGTCTGCAATAAAAAGCTTGCGTGGATTGTTTACCCGGCTCCCGCTTCCTCCTTCACAAAGTAGCAAGAAACCTGTCACAGTGGTTTTATAATGGGAGTATTCTATTTATGAGTAAAATTCATGTTTGTGTGTAATGTTCATTGTAGAACAAACAAAACGTCCAAGTCAACAACAAACATCTTTGTGTGATGTTTATGACAGACCTTATTTTACTTATAAATCCAAAACTACCATTATAAAAACCAATAGGACAATCCATAGGGAACCCATGGTGAATTCTCTTCCAGGTTTGTGGACTACAATCTGAAAAGCTCTATGGTGTTGGAGTTTTGGGTGACAGTATCCAAATAACTGTATAACATTAATATGGGCAATTTCCATGTTTGGAGGTAAAATATGAAATGCCTCAAACTTTACCCACACAAAAAAATACCATACATATAAGTACAATCGACTTCAGTGGATCAATGGTCACATGTTTTTATTTTTACAGAATGCCTTATTTTATACTGAATACCTCAGTAAATACGTATGGATCATAAATGACCCACATATGCATTCAAGGGGTAGTGATGCAAACACTCTTATAATTTAAAAACTAAACAAAAACTAAATGTTCAAGTGATTAAAGGCACCTGAGGAGTACTTGGAGTGTCAGATGAAAATACCACTTAATTTAAAAATAATGTATTTAAAACTAGATGCTTGGTCATTTTTGACCCACATATGCAATCTAGGGTTAAATCTGATTAATCCGATCTGTATTTTTTTTTTTTTTTTTAATCTGCCTCAGTCTGAATGATCAGTTTGGATTTAAAGTATTTTTTTTTTCTTGTCATCTGGGATGTGATGTGTATATATATCATACAAAATGCACAATAGTATCTTGAGCTGTGTCCGAATACACTTATTTTTGTTCAGTCATATAGTGAGTTATGTGACACTGAGTTATGAGACTATATAGTAAAGTGCGTAAGAGTGAACAAGTCAGCAGTTTTGGATAATTTTTCAGTGATATGTTATTGAGCTATATGATTTGATGTCATCTTATGTGTCATGTGTCTGGACACTAGGTCAGACGTGGTGGTCCTGTGCTTCTCCATCACCAACCCCAATTCTCTGTTTCATGTGAAGACCATGTGGTACCCAGAGATCAAGCACTTCTGCCCTCGTGCCCCAGTCATCCTAGTAGGGTGCCAGTTAGACCTGCGTTATGCTGACCTGGAGGCTGTTAACAGGGCTCGGAGGCCTCTTGCAAGGTAAATTGTTGTTTTTGACTCGTAATTTTTTCGATTTTTTTAAATCGTAAATTTTAAGAGTATGTTGAGAGTAGAATGAAATTATTATAACACAGACTCCTGAATATTTATAATCCACACTTTGCATAAGACAAATTATTCTTGTAGACTAAAATGTTATAATCAATACAACCCAGTTTACTTTCTTAATACACAAAATAAAAAGTGTCTTTGCAATTTTTCATCAAAATCAATTTGTTCCACCCCTGAAATGACTTTTCTTGTCAGCTGATGTCATGTCACTTTTTAATGTTAATAAATAGCCAAATTGTTGTTTTTGGGTACTGTTGTAGGTAGTGCAACCTTTCTAATATTTTGCCAATAGTTAACAGTAATTTTTATGCTGGTTAATATAATAATTATTATATTAATTTAGAAAAATATCATACTACAGAAGTTAAAAGGGTTGAAAATGCTCTTGCATATTGTCTATACAGAGATTTTAGTGTATCATTTGTTGACTTTTCTCCATGAATCAAACTTACAGACCCATCAAAGTCAATGAGATTCTTCCTCCTGAGAAAGGTCGAGAGGTGGCCAAAGAGCTTGGTGTACCATACTACGAAACCAGCGTGGTGGCTCAGTTTGGAGTAAAGGACGTGTTTGATAATGCCATCCGTGCTGCGCTCATCTCACGGCGCCACCTACAATTTTGGAAGTCTCACTTGCGGGACGTCCAGAGGCCCCACTTGCAGGCGCCCTTTCTGCCTCCCAAGCCTCCTCCACCCGTCATAACCATCCCGCCACCCCCCTCTACCACTGAGGACAACCCGGGAAGCTTGCTGGAGGAGTCACTGTGTGCTGATGTGGTTCTGGTCCTCCAAGAGCACCAGAGAGTCTTTGCTCATAAGGTCTACCTTGCAACAGCCTCCTCTAAATTCTACGACCTTTTTGTCCAGGATGTGAAAGCTGAGGCAGAAGGCAGGCAACCTCCGGGACGGGAGCCCCCCGTGCGGGCGGCCAGCTTTGATATGTGTGAGAGCAGCGATGAAGATAGCAGGGCCAACCTCAGGGCCTGCATCAGTGATGGTACACTGATTGGGGGAGACTCAGATGGGATTTTAGAGGGCAGCCGTGGAGGAAGGATTTTGTTTTCATTGGGGCGGGCTTTTGTAAGCATCAGGAGAGAAACTGTGCAAGACCCCATCACGTTTATCTCTCGGCCGATGACGGTGGTACATATGGACCCTTCGGTGTTGGTTGGGCCATTTCGTGTGGTGATGCGTTACCTTTACACAGGACAGTTGGACGAACACGAGAAGGACCTGATGCATATTGCTCACATAGCTGAGCTGCTGGAGGTGTTTGATCTACGCATGATGGTCGCCAACATCCTCAACAATGAGGCTTTCATGAATCAGGAGATCACAAAGGCGTTCCACGTCCGACGGACCAATCGGGTTAAGGAATGCCTGTCTAAAGGAACATTCTCAGGTGTTTCCAACTTGCCAAAATTGTTTAATCTAACAAATGTTGTAAATTTGATCAAAGTCGAGAAGCTATCTAAAAGTAGTATGTTGACTATTCTAGATTAAAGAAATAGTTCACCCAAAAATGAAAATTCTCTCATCATTTATTCACCTTCATGTCATCCCAGATGTGTATGACTTTCTTCTACAGAACACAAACAAAGATTTTTAGAAGAGAATTTCAGCTCTGTTGGTCCATACAATGTTAGTGAATGGTGACCAAAACTTTGAAGCTTCAAAAATCACATAAAGGCAGTATAAAAGAAATCCATACAACTCCAGTGTTTCAGTCCATGTCTTTTGAAGTGATCAGGACTGCGTTTCTCAAAAGCATCGCAAGCTTAAGTTGATCGTAGAGACCATTGGCACCAATGGATTATACAATCTATTTAGGCTTACAATGCTTTTGGGAAACGCAACCCGGTTTGGGTGCGAACAGACCAAAATATAACTCCTTTTTCACTATAAATCTTGACATCAGCAGTCCTCTTGGTGATCATGATTTCAAGCTCGATTACACTTCCTAGCACCATCTAACGCTCTGCAGGTGCATCATGTGCTAGGAAGTGTAATCGAGCTGGAAATTATGATTGTGCCTAGAGACTGCAATGGCAAGATGTACAGTGAAAAAGGAGTTATATTTTAGTCTGTTCTCATCCAAAACTGATTAGATTATTTCAGAAGACATGGATTAAACCACTGAAGTTGTATGGATCACTTTTATGCTGCCTTTAAGTGCTTTGTGGAGCTTTAAAGTCACCATTCACTTGCATTTTATGGACTTACAGAGCTGAGATATTATTCTAAAAATCTTTTTATTTGTGTTCTGCAAAAAAGAAAAAAAGAAAGTCATCCACATCTGGGATGGCATGAGTAAATGATGAGAGAATTTTTTAAATTTTGGGTGAACTATTCTTTTAACATTGTAAAGCTTATCTTTACTATCTGAAAATAATGTTATTGTTTTTTTTCTAGATTTCAATTGTTACATTGGTTGCGCCCTTCCATAACGCCCTTCCATTTTTCTATTATGCCCAGATGTGGTGTTTAAACTGGATGATGGCACCGTTCAAGCTCACAAACCTCTGCTCATTTCAAGCTGTGATTGGATGGCAGCCATGTTTGGTGGGCCATTTGTTGAGAGCTGTACTAAAGAGGTGAATGCTGAATGCTGCATTTCACAGTGATTCATTCATATAGAGTATATAGTTGCCTCCTCAAAATCAATTGAATTATTTGAAAAAAATGCATATCCCTTTGCACTATGAAAGAGTTTTACTATGAGGTGCCTGGGAAGTCCTGAAGGCTCTTCTTTATAGTTTTTGATATAGCAGATTGTGTGATATTGCAGGTTTCAAGATCTATTACACTGATTTTTTGAATATTGTCAAAATGTTAATATTATCCCAAAAAAATGGTTTTCCTAACTTTAACAATGTAAACCAAATAAAGTCATTTTGTGTTGGTATACTCCATTGTCCTCTTCTTGTTGTTGTTTCACAGGTGTTGTTTCCGAACACAACCTGTAGTAGTATGCAGGCGGTGCTGGAATATCTGTACACGGGACGTTTCTGTTCTAGACCTGACCTGGATGCCATGGAGCTCATTATTTTGGCTAATCGCCTCTGCCTGCCTCACCTGGTTGCCCTCACAGGTGTAATAATTTATTATCGTTCCATAAATAAATAAAAGGGCTAACAAGTGTCAAGAAGTTAATCTTTAAAAACGTCAAGTTAAATTTTTATCCTCCCCAAGCTTTCTGGATTATCTTTTTTTTTCTCTCTCTCTCTTTTAATAAGTTTTAAATCAGGTTGAAGCAATGAATAGATGGAAAAGTGACCACAGCAAACAAAATCCAATTGAATTAAATTGTCAGATATACATTACATTTTTCCTCTCTGAGTGTTAAGAAAAAGGAGTGCTGTAAAATTTTTTTGTTTTACCATAGAGCTTCATACTGTAACTGTTCTCAATGAGGCTTCTGCCACTGGCACAGACATAGACGGAGATGTGCTCGTATATCTGGAAATGGCTCAGGTAAAACACATGAACTCATTTGGCTGTACATTTTATGCATATTTTTATTCAGGGCATATTAATGAATATGTATATGTTTCAAGTGAGTATTTTCTTTTTTTACATAACCCACCTGCTGTACAGCAAGAACTGAGACTAAGTATGTGGTACTCAGTTTATCAGTAGCACTAGCAACCACATTAAAGGCATTTTAAATGAATCAAAAACAGTTTACTAAATAAGAAGCATGAAAGCTGCAGGGCTGAGAAGGGAATTTGCCTTTCCAAGTGTTTCCAAGCACAGTTTTCTGCAAACATTGCTGTAAGTCCTGCCCTACTCTTGGATTTGGTGTAAATTCACAAATTTTTCTGTGGTGTTCTAGTGACAGCTCACATGGTTCTTTCTGTCATGCCTGACTGGGCTGAGTCACTTAATGTGCTAATGAGTCTTAGGAACACTACAAATCCCCCACTTTAGAAGCTTAGGAGCTCTCCGTAACGAAAAGTGTAGTTCTGTAAACAGCGCTGTTGATGTAAAAGTGAAACCAAACAGCACGGTTTTATGATATTAAAGTAATAGTTCACCCAGAAATACAATTTTTGTCATCATTTACTCACCCTCATGTTGTTCCAAACCCATATGGATTTCTTCCATAGAACTACTCTGTCATACAATGAAAACATCTTAGTGACCAGATGCTGTCAAGTTCCAAAAGGACAACAACAACAACATAAAAGTAGTCCATTCAACTTATGTGCCTTACAATAGCTTTGTGTGATGAACAAACTTTCAACATGAGTACTTTTATGTTGTTGCTTTTTGTCCTTTTTGAAGCTTGACAGCCCTTGCTCACAATTTGTTTTCATTGTATTGAAATAGACAGCATGAACATTCTTCCTAAAACCTCCTTTTGTGTTCCTCAGAGCAAAGAAATATCTAATTGGTTTAGTACAACATGAAGTTGAGTAAATGACTACTGTATTCCTACTGTATTCCTTTAAGACTACTCAGTATGCATGTCATTTGGTTTCAGTTCCACTGTGCCTACCAGCTCACCGACTGGTGCCTTCACCACATCTGCACCAACTACAACAACGTGTGCCACAAGTTCCCCAGAGACATGAGGGCCAAATCAGCAGGTAGTACATGAAGATCTGTTTGGATTTGTTCAACCTGACCTGAGTTCAGTAGAATAATATTTTTAATGTTGCTTAATTTGCCTGACAGAGAACCAAGAATACTTTGAGAAGCACCGCTGGCCACCGGTTTGGTATCTGAAAGAAGACGACCACTACCAGAGGGCACGGAAAGAACGAGAAAAGGAGGACTATTTGTCCCAGAAGCGGCAGAACAAGCGTAAATGGGTGCTGTGGAACATTCCGCCCTCTCCATCAAACCCCTCATCCTCATCCTCCTCAGGTTCTTCAGCCATCATATGAAGAGATGTGAGAGTGAGGACTTCAAGATGGAAAAACTTTAAGGTGCAGTGAACACATCCATGAACAGTCTTGCACCTTCTTCAACAAATCCTGTTTTTTCCAGAGGGTTGAAATCTCAACTGGTATAAGATCAGAGTTGATCAACCCTGTTTTGATGTTCTTGGTGCTGGAAGTGCTACACTTGAAAATGTACAGGCATCACATTGGACATGGGTGCCAAACAGGTCTAAATTTGGATGTAAAATGTGTGCTGATTGCAAGTATGTAGTCTTGTAAACTTTCTGCTTGTTTTGAATTAGGCATTTTGGAGTCATTTGCCTCCATGAACTCTACCATGGAGTGCAGGTAAAATGTTGAAGAAATGTTGAAGAAACTCTCGGCCTATATTAGTCGTCTATTTCCGTGGTTCTCAACTGGTTTTGTTACAGGACCCAGATTTTATATTGGACATCAAGTAGCAACCCAACACATTACCAGCATTGTTTTACAAAATAAACATAGATGGTTTCATGCTCTTGGCAGCCAATAATTCACCACACATTTTGGCATGTCATGCAACCTGTCCATTTTGGCATCTACTACTTCAACTAGCTTCTGCCAAGTAACCAATGAATTTCCACCAAAATACTAGAGTTTGATGTCTCTGATGTCAGCAAAACATATGGGACAAATTTTCTCTTCCCTTTAAAAAGTGTATACATTTTGGTTTTATTTTTTAATTAGTTGCATTTTGTTATTTGCATTTAGCACTGTTTGTTTCCCTGCTGACTGTGACCTGATCAGAACAAACCTGTAACCCCACCCCCCCAGTTGAGAACCACTGATCTATGTTTCATTTAAAAGCTCAAGCAATTGAGAAAGCAGAACTGTGGAACACAGAACCAATTAAAAACCTCATATCTCAAGAATAGTCACCTCAAGAACAAAAGTAAACCTGTTTGAAAAAATCTCTGTGCATTTTAGCTAGTAATATTGATCATTTTTAGCATTGTTCCATCAATGACTCTTTGTGATTCATCCCCTGAATCATATAATATATTCTCCTGATTATAACAGGCATGACAACTGCGTGATCACTAGACTCAAATGTTAAAATTATATTGGAAAATATTATATTCCATTTACTACATAATTGTGCCATGTCCTCTTAGACTTCACGGCATGGCAAAACTCTGCTGGCAGAGGTTTTTGTGTGTGTGTGTGTGTTTCAAACTAGATGATCATCAAGCTTATATTTTTCACTACAACATAGTTTGGACATTGAAAGGAGTGAGGAAACGTTTACATATTTACACATTTAGTAAAGGCAGCAAGTTTCCTTGAATTCCATTTTACTACAGAGGAGATATAGTACCATGCGTTTCTTGAGTTTCTTGAGTTTTATGTGTTCAGATTAACTGTCGGTGACAGATCTTGTGGTAATCCTATATATTGTCTGATGGTACTGTTGCACCTGTTTTAATTGTCTTTTGAAATGTAATGATGTAGTGTTGGTTCTGAATAGATAATATCATGCAATCAGCGGTGACTCTGTAAAGCAAAAATGTAAAATCTAATCAAAGGAAATGCTTTATATCTGAATTATATAATGACAAAAATTATTTGGTTTGCTTAGTGAATTTTTTTATTTAAAACACAGTTTCTGCTTTACTTCCTTTTTACATGGTTTCACATAACTTGCTTTACACCATTTTGCCACATTGTGCTGCTTTAAGCAATGTTCCGGGTTCAAAACAAGTTAAGGTCTATGGACAGCATCTGTGGCATTCTGTCAATAACCACAATCAGCTACAACACCATTACTCTTTCTGTCACAAGGGAGGAGCCAAAAGTGTCAGTATAAATAATTTAGCTGGAAATAACTTAGTAGTTAAGCAACACAATGTAATAAATTGTACTTTAAAAACTTTAATAAATAATAATAATAATACATTTACAAATGATTTTCAGTTGTTACTAATAGAACTGTTCAATCACTGACGGGCAGCGCTGTTGTATTGTGAAATGGGGTTTCTAAATATGTTTGATCCATTTAATCAGAACTCAATATCCCAACCAGATTCCTCATCGGGTGGCGGCTCCTCTGTATCCTCAGGGAAACAGTCGAAATTGCTTGTGTCCAAAGGCCCATTCACCTGCAGCAAACAAGCAGAATAGATTTAATTCAGATTCATTCAAATTTGTGAAGCAAAAACAACACGTTAGAGTTGCAATGAATTAAAAACAATTCTCTCTATCACTTACATTTGGTAGAATTGGGGGAGTCAGAGTGCCTTCACGAATACCATCCCAGTTAAAACCCTCAAACCATCTACAAGAGTGTTCAAAACATCACAAACCCAACATACAGTATAATTACTAAGTCTTAATGGAGAAGTTTACCCCAAAATTTAAAGAGACGGTTTACCCAAACATTACAATTCTGTCATCATTTACTAAAACTCAGGTCCAAGCCCAAATCCACATGACTTTCTTTTTTGTTTGGAGCACATAAGGAGATTTTAGGCAGAATGTTAGTCTCAGTCACTATAGATGCAGTGAAAGTGAATGGTGACTAAGACTTAACACTCTGCCTAATATCTATATGTTTCATGGAAGAAAGAAAGTCATACAAGTTTGAAACAATATGAGGGTGTGTAAATTTTCCTTAATTCTGGAACAATGTAAGGGTGTGTACCGGTAAATGATTGTCAATTTTGGATTAACTATTTGTTTAAAATGAATGCAAATAATATGAAATGTCAGACTTAGAAATGAAAGATATTATTCCTGTTTAAATGCAAATCTTTCAAATGAAAGCCAAGCTCTGTGTTTGTACACATAGCATGTCATTGCTGCAATCCATCGCCATGGATACGCATACTTGTGTTTTTGGATGTCCTTCGTGCCATTCTTCTGGTTGCCGAGTCTCTCGGACGGATTGTCCCTGTGAGTTTAGACACACATTTACACACATACATACACACAAACATTAAGATTGTATAAAATTATGACTGTTTCAAAACCTAGTGAGCTGCCTACTTAGCATACAGGGCATCAAACAGGCCTATAATGCCCAAAACTGCTCTCTAGGCAGACAGTCCACTAAGTTTTGAAACACTGCCTCTATGATATTGTTTTTTGAATAAACTTGAGGGTTCCCACACTTTCTGACCAATCAATCAATCAAACAATTCACTCCTAAATCAGGTATCACTGTGGCTTACAAGCAAGTTTTACGCTACACAAAAGCAATTTATATCTTTTCAAGACCTGGAAAATACAAATCTAAAATCCCCTGATATTTCCAGGTTTTTCATGACCGTGGGAACCCTGAAACCTGCTCACTCCAGCCGTGTACCTGCAGAGTCTCTTGATCAAGTTCGCAGCACTCTTCGTGATTTTCTTGGGAAACTCCACCATATCGATTCCTCGAAGAATAATGTTATACGTCTTCATGGGATCTGACCCTGAAAAAGGTGGGCTTGGGTAGGAAAGAGGAGAATGGTGTCAACTGTTAATAATTTGAAGAGGAAGAGTGTGAAATCACTTCCTGGGAACTGGAGAAACTTTAAGCTTGTTGTTAATGGCATTGATAAAGCACCAACCTTCCACTCAGCAGCTCAAAGATGAGAATTCCAAGAGACCAAAAGTCTGCAGAGATGTCGTGGCCTTTATTCAGGATGATCTCAGGGGCCACGTACTCTGGAGTTCCACAAAATGTCCATGTCTTTTTCCCCAAGCCGACTTTTTTTGCAAAACCAAAGTCCACCTAAAAAAAGACGGTTAATATTGCTTATTTGCAATTACAGAAATTTACTGTATGTAATAACACTAAATGCATCACAAATGAATGAAATTTTAAGTAACTTTTAAATGTTTTATTCTTTCATTAAGCTATGTACAGGAATTTGTATTACTAGTACAGTTCAGCTGAAGTTAATTAAAGTCTTTGTTCAGACAGGCAAGACATTTTTTTATTTTTTATGTATTATAATTTTTAAATGTTTTTATATAATAATAAATAAAATAAAAACAAACATGAAATCCAATTTTTACAAACCCAATTCAAAACATATCCAGAGGTGGAACAAATAATAGTTCTCTGATAAACCCTTTGCGAAGTTTGATCTTAAAATCTTTTGATTACAAGCCTATATCTTAAACTGCTAGGATATATACCACGGAGTATGTGCTAGTTGTAGATTAGTATAGTGGTTACCAGCTTGGCATATCCACGATGGTCCAGTATGATGTTTTCTGGCTTCAGGTCTCTGTAGATGATGCCACGGCAATGTAGAAAAGCAAGAGCTTCCACCACACATCCAGCGTAGAACCGTGTGGTGCCGTCATCAAATGAACCCCTGAAAACAGTCACAGTACTTCCAGTAAGTTCTACAGAAACATGTAAAATAAGAGAATTATGTGAAAGTTTTTCATACCTGTCTCTGAGCAGAGTCCACAGCTCTCCACCCAAACATGCCTCCAATAGCATGTACAAGTATTTGGAATCTCTAAAGGTCCGATATAGTCTGGAGCATAAAAAAATATGGTCTCATTATCGAGGGGTTGTCATAAACATACAGTATAGCTGAACTAGATTCTGAGGAAAGTATAAGCGGTGCTTGCCCATGCAACACTGCTAGGGTGGTTGTCAGGGCATTGTGATGTGGTTGCTAAGGTGTTCTCAGTGGTTTCTAGGTGGTTATCTACTGGTCCAAGAGTTGCTATGCGGTTGCTAGGGTGTTTTGAGTGGTTACAAGTGTGTTTCTAGGTGGTGGCTAGGGTGTTCTGGCTAATTACTAGGTGGTTGTTTACTGGTTTCTTCATGATATTCAGGCACCTAGACATGTCTCGGGTATCACTAACGTCCATAGCACAAACAGTGTTGGACAAATTACTGGTATGCACCAAAGTGTAATTCTTAGAACAAATCCCAAACCCATATGAACCATAATAATGGTGATACGTGCCTTGGAAAACAACACTAATTAAAAAAATAAATTCCATGTACTGAACATCCTGTATGCCACTTCTTGATAAATGGCACCTCAAAAAAATTATCCTAAGCCATCTATGATGATAAGATTTTCTCTTACTTTGAATTTCTCTAAACTGAGCATGTATTTACCTTCCATGAGTGTTTCAGAAATATTAATATTTACAGTATATATTTTTCTACAAATGCACGTAAGTGGTGACCTGACAGTAAAGGGACTATGGGCTTCCATCATGATGCTTCTCTCAGACAAGATGTGATCCTGTTGACTTGTGTCCAGGATGTGACGCTTTTTTAGGACCTTCATGGCGAATGAGCTACTGTGGTCATTTTTCAGTTGCACCTATGGAGAGAGAATACATGCTCTTGATAAACACCTAAACACTAATAGGCCCCACTATCTGTGAAATTGGAAACCTTGCATTTCAGGACATATGATTTCAGGACTAATCGTACCAGCTCCACACGACTGAATCCGCCCACCCCCAGTGTACAGATCACTCGGAAGTCATGAAGAGACATACAAGAGAAAAATGCAGCTTCTGCCTCCAACCTACGAGGAATGTCAGTTATTTAATGGCCCAGAATACATAAGTGATAAATGGTTGTGAAGGAGCTAATCATGTACCTACTTGGCCTTCATCTCTTCAGTCTTGTACAATTTATTGCTCATGTTGTCCAGTCCTCCAATGAGCTGTTTGAAAGACCTGTTCAAAATTAGTTTAAGCAATTTCATGTGACAAAATAGAGAAATTGATGTTCATTTGTTGATTTGATTGTTCTGGTATTTTGATTGATTGTTGTTGTGGTTTTTATTGATTTGGCCTGTGATTTGTGCTGGTTGTGCTTTTGACTGTGATTGTGACTTTGGTTATGATTTTATTGATTGTAAATATGATTGCTCGGAACAATTTTGATTGTGATGTTTGTGATTATGATTTTGATTGATTTTGATGTCATGATTTTGATTGTGATATTTGGGATTGTGATTATAATTGTGCTGGTCTCGATTGATTGTGATGTTTGTGGTTTTGATTTTGGTTATGATGGTCGTAATTTTGATTGATTGTGATTATGATTGTGTTGGTCATGATTTTAATTTTGAGGGTTATTATAATTTTGCTTGACATGATTTTGATTTTGATGGTTAAAATTTTCATTGATTGCTATTATGATTGTGTTGGTCATGATTTTTATTGTGATAGTTGAGATTTTTGATTGTGATTATCATTATGCCAGTCATTATATTAATTGTGATGGTTGTGATTTTGATTGATTGTGATTATGATGGTTGTGATTTATGAATGTGTTGGTCATGATTTTTATTGTAAATTAAGATTGTGTTGGTCATGATTTGGATTGTGATGGTTGTGATTATAATTGTGTTGGTCATGATTTTAATTGTGATGTTGTGATTTTGATTGATTGTGATTATGATTGTGATGGTTGTGATTATGAATGTGTTTTTCATGATTTTGATTGTGATTATAATTGTGATGTGATTCATGAATGTGTTGGTCGTGATTTTGATTGTGATTATAATTGTGATGTGATTCATGAATGTGTTGGTCATGATTTTGATTGTGATTAAGATTGTGATTTTGATTGATTGCGATTATGATTGTGATGGTTGTGATTTATGAATGTGTTGGTCATGATTTTAATTGTGATTATGATTGTGCCAATCATGGATTTGGTTGTGAAGGTTGTGATTTTGATTGATTGTGATTTATGATTATGATGGTTGTGATTTATGAATATGTTGGTCATGAATTTGATTGTGATTATGATTGTGCCAGTCCTGATTTTAATTGTGATGGTTATTTTGTTGGTCATGATTGTGAGTATGATTGTGCGGGTCATGATTGAGATTTTTGTGCTGATCGGATCTTGATGGTGATGGATGTTGTTTGGATTAATGGTGATTGTGAATGATGTGACTTGATTGTGATTGTGCTGTTATGGTTCTGTTATGGTTCTATGAGATCCTCACTCTCTGTCCACAACCAAACACGTTACATCTCCAACTGCTGTTACATTCGCTGTACGCACGTCTTCCCTAGGTAGAGAAGTGAAAAATGTTATTTCAAAATAACATTCATAAATAACAAATTCATCGTTAGAATGAAAATTCTATCCTTATTTGTTTAATACCAGAACATTTGAAAACTGTTTTAATGTCTAGAAAACACAAAATCCAGCCAATCCACAGGTTCCTCACTAACCCCTTGAGAGCCTGCTCTCCAAACCAATCCCCCCTTGACAGTGTGGACAGAAAAATTGGCTCCTCATTGGCTGACTTCTGCCTGGTGACCCTCACCTGTGGGTAGAAACACCCACTTAAAGTCAAAAAATGTCATAATGAATGTTCTATGTCACTTCACCTCTTAACACAGTGAAAAGACAAAGCCAACAGCCATAAATATCAGAATGGGTCTTGTCTGACCTGACCCTCACTGATGATGAAGAATGTGTCTCCAGTGGCTCCCTGGCGAACGATGTAGTCACCATCACTGTAGTGAGTCTACAGAGTAGAGAGAGAGAGAGAGAGAGAGGTAACAAAAGAATAACAAAATGGCACTTAGAGGCCATTAAAGTTGCATGATGCAGCTCAGAAATGTTTTTAGAATAAAAGTGCAGCATAATAATGCATCCAGAACATCCTACCTCTTCCAGAACATCTGCTATTTTACTCAGCACGTCTTCAGTGAGAGTCTTAAAGGAGGGCACACTGACAGCACAATTCAGTTTATAAAGGACATTACTATACCATTAACACCAAACACAATATGAACTGTTAAACTCTGGTTTTGCTGTGATGCACAATTGTGTTACCTTCTCAAGAACTCCATGTAGTTTGAATGCTTGAGAAGGCCAGTTCTCATCATGATGGTTTGAAAACCTTGTCTGTCTATGGCCCATAGTTTGATATCAGTCAGAGCTGAGAGAGAAAAGGAAGACATTAGCTGCATTTCCATCCAACTATTTTTATGCAAATTTTGAAATTGCTCATAAGAAATCCTCAATGGAAAGCTTGATATGCGAATAAACTCTCAAAATTCGCTTTAAAGTTTATGCGCTAGAATGAGGTGAATTTTCTTGAGTTTTGCATATTTAAAAATGCGCGTTAAGGTGATAGTAACAGTTTATTCACAAACGATGATGTGTTATGACCATTTGGTCACTTGTTTCCACTTTTCAGGATTTCTAAGATTTCTTCAATTTCAAAAGTGTTTCAAGTCTTCAAACTTAGCCCTGGTTAGTCCAAAGTGCTTCATCCACAGCTCGTCATTAAAGTGGATCCTCACAATCTGCCAGAACTGATTTGAGTGCGGGCGCTCCCAGGTATGTAGAGGCTGGCGGTGTATGGGAATAACCATTTGTGCCCTCGTTAAGCAAGGAGGTGTTCAGCTGCTCCATGACACAAAGCAGCTCTCTCAAGATAACGTGCATAACACAGCTGATGGAAACGTGTGATGTTTCGCATTTTCTTTAGTCTAATTTTTTGGATAAAACTTCTGGATGGAAACCCAGCTATTGATGTCTACAAAAAAAGACGGAGGAAAAAATGCAATAGACCTTTATTTGACACAAAAAAAAAAGAGGCTGTGAGGGATAGAAGTACAGTCTGTTCAATAGCTTGTAGGTCATGTCTAATTTTACAGTTTACAGTATGTTTTTTTGTTCGCTGGGAATTTTTTGGAAAGCCTTATTTTCAATGTTTTCTCAGCTGATTGACTGACACCAAGGTACACAACAGTACAGTATATTGTACGGACTGTACTTCTGTCCCTTACATCTTAATTTTCATTTGAATTGAATTAAATATGTTGTCTGCCGCGTCGAAGATCAACTATTCCTAAAAATGTGCTACTACCATTCAGTTTATATTAATTATTGCATTAAATGCAAAAAAATGCTACTTCCAATATAGCTGGTTGAGCATTTGTAATGCATAAAATGATCAAAATGTGCTAAAATTAATGACAGGATTATATCAGATAAGACCGATTGATTTGCCTGATTGAAATGTGGTTTTCTGCTCCATAATGGATGCAAAAGGAGGCACATATCTCTTTACCCAAACAAACACTTTTGTTCTGTACTTACATATTTCTCAACAGAACTGACAGTTGTTGGTTTGAGAGCTCTTTACATCCCACTCAATGTGATTACTCTGTCACCCCACCTCACACAAACAAACAAGCATCAAGCAGCTCAAACATTTTAAAATACCACTAATATCCCTCTCCAACACCACTAAACTCTGCAATCAATTTAATGTTGAATATTTAAAAAGAGTCAGTTCTATTAGAATGTGCAAAACCTTATGAGCCTGCAAAAATTAAGTTTCCTAAAAGTAAGATGACACTAAATACTCACTAAGTGTTGACATATACTATAGACCTTCACATCGTCCCATTTTGTCTCTTTCCAGCGATTGCTTTCTGATGCACTACAATAATTGGTTGTTTCAGTTGAAGTTATGGAGCTTGGCTAGGTAGGCGCACCTTCATAATGGACCTTAAACTACATAAGGCATTTACAAAGATTTAAAAAATAAACAGCATTACATAAAAGCCCAGAAAAGGCAGACAGAGTAAGACTTGAGGATTGTCAAGAGGATGAAGCAGTTTTTTCATTTTCTCAGGTTGGCTTTTCATTTAGCTGAGTGTGTTAATTAACAGCTGACCCTGAATCTCAAGAGGCTGTCTGTCATGTTCTCTTTATTCTGACACAAGACACTCTCTTGTGACAAACAAAATGAGGGAGAGAGTGTTCTGAATGGCATACTACGATATTACTTGCATTCGTTTTGCAGTATGCAGTATGTATTCCGTGCACAGTAAAGGATATTTCTGTATGCATGGAATATCTGGATGACTGTCCTGTCCAGCTAAATTTGCCAAAATGTGCAGCAAACACCCAAAACATGCTACACAAAATATTATATCCCACAATGCAATACTTGTCCTTTCAGAGTGACGAATGAACTGAAAGCAATATAAACTGTGATTTTTGACATCACTTTTTTTAATGACTCTTTTTTGATTGAACCGCTAAAAGTAAAAACAAAATTGAAATAGAAACGCAAAACAACAATAATTCTGTGACTAACTGGAAACCACTTGCTAAATTAAACATGCAACCTTGTGAGGTCATGTTACAACAGTGTAGTATACTATGGTTTGAAATGTTCATATCAGTGGTGTAGTCGGGGCCATACACACGTATACACCATATGCGTACTTTTTCCCAGGACTGTTTGCGTATAACGACTTTTAAGGATCAATATTTGCGTATACCCTCGGTATACCCACTTGTTTTGCTGCTTCAGAAGTCCATAATCTACTGTCGTGTTAGTTTCCCTTTAACTGTATTGCATGCTGTTTTGTGAAACTGGAGATTATTTGTTGTAATTGGTGCATTATCACTTGAATTCTGCCATCTGTCACCACCATCATTGACTGAGGGAATTTGTGACAGTGAGTGGAGAGAGTCACCCTCACGCTGAAGCAGTATCAGGTAAAATTAATTAACAAAATATGCCAAACGTACTGTAAAATAAGGAATCGTCCCACAATTAAGGGAAAAAATTGCGTTCCGTATGAAATCCATACACTATGTTGTTTGTCCCGTATTTTAGCGTCCCACACCCAAACTGATGAGAATCTTTCACATATTGAGAGAAATTGACCTGAAACACACACACCTTTCGCGTGAGTTGTGTGAGATATCGGATGTTGCTTTACACGGACGATCAGTGGCAATCAGCGCATGTTTTCTGTCAGAAGCAAGATAATTTTGTCAAAATCATATAGCATTCGAGTGCATGTTAATTGTTTCCCACCACTGGGATTTTAAAACACCAGTAAACACACCTATTCATGACCTTGCATTATATTTTATTGTATACGTCAGAGCTCGTTCTGGAAGAGAGAGAGGTAAAAAAAACTGCATTACTGCATTAATTAAAAATAAAAGGACAGTAGTAAAGGTTTAGTTACAACACTTTACATGATTTTCTTACATTTCCCTTATGATAAACACTATTTACCTCCAAAACAACGACACTAATCCAATGAGAAATACACTATTTTCAAGTTAAGCCTTTTCTCTCTCTTTCTCTCTTCTTCTGGTCATTGTATTAAAGCAATTTTCATTTTAAGTTTATTAGAGGACATTCACACTGAATGCGTTTTTGCGTCCGTCTGCGCTGTTTTTCAATGTAAAGCAGGAATGCCGGAACGCCTGTAAATTTGGGTCTTTCACAAAATTTTGTGTCATTTAAGTCCCCATTACAAGTGTGTGTGGTATTTATATTGTTTAATTTCTCCCGATTACAATTTTGATGGGCTTGTTAAAAATACTTTTTATAATGTTACACACTTCTTTGGGCTTAAAAGTTACATTTGAAATAATTGAAATCCTTTTCTATTGTGCTGTGTCACTTCCTCATGTCCCAAAATCTGCACATCAAACATCTTTGACAAAAATAAAGGCTAAATGACATCACACACACTGGAGGTGTACATCACCCATTCTGCAAAATTACTTTGAGTTATTTGAAGTTTATAACTCTATTGTTTTATTTATGTTTTCCTTTATTTTGTGGTGTTAGTCATATGTGGTCAAGCATAACATGTCCACCCTATTATTGGAAGATATATGGGAAATTAATATACTTTTAAAATGTCAATATACAGTTAACAGAAATAAAATAATAAATATTAGTTTACAAATATGTTTCCTAGATATCAATCACAGACCATATAGTGGCTCATTTATCTACTGAAAGTCCACCCTGAAGCTGCCCATTTAACTGGATGGACATCTGAATTTTTTTTAGTAATTTATCTTGACTAGTATGATTAATACAATCTTTAATATGTCCCTGTAATGATGAAACATGAAGAAACTTGTAGAAGTATGTTTTATTTTTCAAAAGTTTCAAAGCCGGAATGTCACCGAATTGTAGGAATGACCCATTTACGATATGTACAGATTTGCAGTTCCGCCGCTCTCTATACGCAGATTACGCAGTCTACAGTAACAGTAAAGTACAGGCTATAGTAACAGACTACACCTCTGGTTCATATGTTGCAAATTGTTGCATACTTTTTCACATACTATTTTGAAAACTGTCAAAACTGTTCTAGATCGCAGGAATAAAAACCTCAGTTTCACTCAACACTTTAAAAATCAACCACTTCTGGTGTGCATGTGTTAAAATATCTGGTCATAGTTCATAGGTGAGATTGCTACAGAGGTATACAAGATTTTTGCATGAACAGGGACACCCAAAGGCTTGATTTTAATTGCATTTTCATCACTGAAATTAAACGGACACCATCCGAGTCAACTCATTTCACCTCAATCCATCACTCTTAACTGATGTGTCATAAAGGGCAGAGAGGATGAAGATATATTAGAAAAAACATATAGCCAAACATGCCAGCAATTACACACTAAAACTTCCTCCCTGCACATTCAGAAGAGAGCTATTAAAGGGCTCAACTCAATCTTAGAAGCAATATGAGATTGTCTTTAGCCCAAAGCATTCCCAGCCAAGCAGGAATTCAGCGCAGAGAGCCTTACAGTGATATAATAGATTTATTATTTCTTTAATAAGATTATATCTTATTTTTAATTTTTACTTTATTCTTCCTAATTAATTTAAGTCTTATCCTCCACTATACATATCTATGCTTTCCATGCAATAACTTTAATTGTATGGAAAAGTAAATTCTTCAACATTTCTCCTTTGTGTTCAGCGGAAGAAAAAAGTCTGGAGTTTGGAATTACATAAGGGTGACAGAACTGATGACAGAACTCATCAGAATCATTTTTTTTTTTTTTTTTTTTTGGTGAAACATTCCTTCATGAATTCTGTTTCCTTTAGAACTCAGATGAACACATAACTTGTGCTTAGATAATGAGTGAATCTCACCTGTAACAGTTGCCGTTCGTGTGCAATTGTAGAGTATGGCGAGCTCTCCGAATACCTTCCCGGGCTCAATGGTGCACCGTTTCTGCCCTCCTTTGGTGACCTCCACCAATCCCTCTGCACACAACACAAAAACCACAAATAACCTTGAAACTGTGTATGAGATGAATTTGTGTAGGAGGAACCACATAGCCTAACTAATGGAACACATTCCCTTATTGAATGCTGATGGAGAAACCAGGTATCAGTATAACGAGGAAACACTTCCTACTGTGTATTACTGTAGGCATTCATATCCCTGAATTACTATGTTTAAATGTGTTTAGTAATACAATATCTTGTTGGGTATCTGTGAGATACAGGCATTGACAGATCTGCTTCAAAAGGAGTATTCCAGGTTCAATACAAGTTAAGCTCAGTCAACAGCATTTGTAGCATAATGTTGATTTTCACAAAAATTAAGGCAAGATTTACACTAAATAGCACAAAATGAATCTTCTTTGCACTAAGTGCAAATAGTGTTAGTTGCTATTTGCGCCCCTAATTAAATATTAACATACAGTATAGGGGCATCACTGCAGCATGTTTTTTGTGTTTATTTAGAGTCCCACAGACACCCTACACCAACCCCTACCACTAAACCTAACCCTAACCTTCCCATTCAAAAATCAGCCATGGTTTTACTACAGTAACCATAGTATCATCATGGTATTTAGTAGTAAAATCATAGAAACTACAAAATTAAAAATGATTACTTCTGTAAATTAACACCATATTACTGTAGTAACACCATGGTTAATTGCATTAAAACTATGGTTTCTGTAAAGAAACATGGATGCTACAATTTCACTATAGTAAAACCATGGTTAATTTTACCCGAATCAAACATTTCTTTCAACTTCCCGACCTTCACCATGAACAAATGCGAGGAAATATTCATTTTTATTTATTATTAGTATTTTTAAAGGAAATATTAAGAATGGAGACAGGAGACGGGGTTGGGGGGAAGGGGGGTCTTGGGTAGCTCAGCAAGTAAAGACGCTGACTACCACACCTGGAGTCGCAAGTTCAAATCCAGGGCATGCTGCATGACTCCAGTCAGGCAGGCTTCCTAAACAACCAATTGGCCCGGTTGCTAGGGTGGGTAGAGTCAAGTTGGCTTAACCTCCTCATGGTCACTATAATGTGTGGTCCTCACTCTCAGTGGGGCACGTGGTGAGTTGTGCGTGGATGCCGCGGAGAATAGCGTGAAGCCTCCAAACATGCTATGTCTCCGTAATGCGCACAACAAGCCACGTGATAAGATGGGTGGATTGACAGTCTCAGACGCGGAGGCAACTGAGATTCATCCTCCGCCACCCGGATTGAGGTGAGTCAATACGCCACCACGAGGACTTAGAGGGCATTGGGAATTGGGCATTCAAAATTGGGGAGAAAACAGGATGGGGAAAAAGTGGGATTGAACCCAGGTTGTCTGTATGAAAAAAGCTCATTCATACCATCATTACACCCCACACAACTGCAGAAATACTTGGGCCACAGTTTGTCTTCATTTTCTTAGTTTCCAACAGACTATTGGAGTGAAAATAGCCACACTGTGTGGCAGGTGCTATTTACACCTAGTGCAAATAGTCACTCAGAAAACATATATCTATATATTTTTTTTTTTTTTTTTTAATTTTAAAGCAAAAATCTGGGTTACAGTGAGGCACTTACAATGGAAGTGAATGGGGCCAATCAATAAACTGTTTCAAAAGTATAGCCACAAGACATAAAAAAGTGTCTTAACATGATTTAAGTGTGATAAAATCGATAACTAACCATTTCTACCAAGTTTTAACAGAAGAATTATTGTAAGTGCTTTTATAAAATGATAAGCTTCGCATTTCTGTCTTTAAACCCTCCAAAAATTGGCCCCATTCACTTCCACTGTAAGTGCCTCACTGTAACTTTGATTTTTGCTTTTTGTAAATAAACGAAGGTCGAGTTGAAATTATTTTTGTGGTAATCAATATTATGCCACAAATGCTGTCGATTGAGCTTTATTTGTACTGAATGTGGAACATTCCTTTTACAGTCTACATGTCAGTGCAAGTCTGTGGTTAAAAACAGCCATGAAACAAAAGGATGCATCATTTGAAGTGTTCTCTATTCAGAGAGAATTGCTGTCACAAACAGATGTCAAACAGGCAACAAATTCAACTGCCCAGACACTTCAGAGAGGTTAACACAAAACACTCCAGAGACCTAGACAAAATACAGCTTTGTTTGGGACAGCTCACTATGCTGTGTTTGTATGTTTCAAGTTCAGTTAATAAAACAGATAGTTCCAAATCTAAAATCTGATCAGATGAGTCACAACCGAAGCCATCGTAAAATGCTGATAAAGGCACACCTGTGACCTCACATTATATAGCAATCTGTCAAGTTGCTACACAGCTTGACAACCATAAACAGCCTACTACTAGGATAATGAATTATATTACTTGGAGGAAGAATTATACAGTACAAAACAATTATACATTAAAACTTATTAAAATTATAAATTTAAACGGATAGTTTCGACTCTGATTGGATGAGCTGTGCCTGAAGCCATTATAAAATGACTATAAATGCACATCTGTGATTTTATAGTATATATTAATGCTTAAAGGGATAATTCACCCAAAAATTTAAATTCTCTCATTATTTACTCACCCTCATGCCATCCCAGATGTGTATGATTTTCTATCTTCAGCAGAACACAAACAAAATGAATACTTCAACATTGTTGGTCCCCACAATGTACTGCAAGTGAATGGGAGCTTTTGAAGCTCAAAAAAGCACATAAAGGCAGCATAAAAGTAATCCATACGACTCCGGTTGTTAAATCCATCTCTTCAGAAGCAATATGATAGGTGTAGGTGAGAAACAGATATACAGTATATTTAAGTCCTGAGATTAATTAAATGATGAGATAAATGATAAGTGAATTTAAATTTTCGGGTGAACTATTCCTTTAATTCTTGTTAATGCAACCGTAAACAGCTTTTTATTCATGCAAACTTTATTGCTTGCCAGAAAAAATGGTTTATTCAGATTATTATTAATAATACATAACACCCCTTACCCATGGTCAAATAACATAACGCATTACCTCTTGTGGCGTACATATACTTTTTTACAATACAGTTCTAATTGAACATTTTCTTGAACAAATTTCTTGATCATAATTTCATGCATTTGGCAGATGCTTTATCCAAAGCGACTTACAGTGCATTCAAGGTAATCAAAACCCTTGAACTTGGCATTGCTAACGCCATGCTCGACCAGTTGAGTTACACGAACCCCTTGAACTTGATGTGAATGTAGTAGAATTGAAGCAGATGGTACTCACCTTCCAGGACATAGACAGTAGAGCCATCATCACCCTCCTGGATGACACAGCAGCCCTGGGCCAGTGTGGTGGGATACATGCAGTCCATGATCGTGAGGATCTGACTGGCCTCCAGGTGCTTCATAAAATCATTCTCCAACAGCGCCTTCTGGATCAACCCCCGAGACCTGCAACGAATGCAGAGTAATCCATTTGAATCTAACATTTATACCTGTTGCTATTCAAACTCACAGAATTGTTTAATAAGCTGTAGGGTGGAGTGTTTATCCAGTGTGTGTGGTCACTGATCTAACTCACTCTTCACTCTTGCTGTAGTTGGTTAGGGTGACATGGGTGAGTTGATTTGGGTCCAACCCCATGGGTTCGGCTGATATGGCCTGTCGTTTAATACGCTGGGGCTCATCTGGCAATGCTGTGGACCCACCAATAAAATAAAAAAGAACAGATTTATTCATTTTATGTTCCATAATATTATATTGCCTTGGCTTGGATCACTTTAATGTAAGTCTATGGAAAATTTATAACCCGTTTTCCCTGCTCACGTGTGTTTTCTGTTGCCCCAGTGGGGTCTTGTGAGACAGGGACGGCACGGAGACGGTCCAGCTCGCCCTGTAGCTGTCTGATGAGGTCATCTTTAGTGTCCAACTCGAGCTCCAGCTCATCGATAAGGGCATCACGTTGCCGCAGCTCCTCAATCTTTGTCTGCAGAGCAAACTGTAGGTCACGGAGAGTTCCCATCAGCCTGAGAGATGACTGAATGTACCGTCACCACTGGATGCAATAAAATCCAATAAAGTTGAACAAAACACAGCACAAAACATCTACATTACAGTGTTTGGAATGGAAAATGGATTTTGTTTTTTTACTTTATTAATCCCAAAATAAAATGATGGTGTTAGAGCAGCTGGGATAATGGGGGCAAACATAAGAATAGATTGGACAAAAATGAAACAAATTAAGTAAATATGCAGTGAATTATTATTATTATTATTATTATTAATAATAATAATTAGTAATTAGGTTATTAAAACAGAATATATATATATATATATATATATATATATATATATATATATATATATATATATATATATATATATATAAACAACTAAACAGATAAACAATTAGTCCTAAAATAAATAGTCATTGAAATTACAGAGAAAAGTTAGTTGTTATACAGTATATTTTTGCATATATTTAATTTAATTATGCTGGCTTTATTTATGTTGCATTTGTTGTACATGTTTTTCCACATTGTTTTCTTAAAGAAAACAATCACTAGTGGATTTATAGTTCATTCTTTTCAGTATTCAAGCATGAAATTAAATGCATATTCGTAACAGAGAAAAGCAAATGTAAAAATGTATCAGGAAGGCATTATTATTGTGCTCTTTGTGAAATTCTGCATTAAAATATTACAAGGAACACATAGGGCTACCAGGTAAGTTGTTTTCCTAATATTAATATCACGAGACATGAAAACTATCGGTCTGAAAATAGGCTCATAATTTAGCGATTTGCTTTAAGTTAATATAGGCTAATTCAGTACTCTCTCAATTATGTTTATAGATTTTTTATATATTTTATTTTTTAAAAAAGGAAAAGGATTTCGCTTAAAATAAAGCGTGCAGCAGAACAGATTCAATTGTATATGACTTACCTGGAATAAGAAACCTGTGGAGGACTGAACAGATTCAGATGCAGCTCTCGGACGCGAGATTCTGGCTGTGTCTCAAATCCTAGTGAGCTACCTACCTAGACAGCATCCCTGGGCATCATGGCCGGTGTTCTAAAATATTCAGTTTCTGAGATTTTCGGTTGCACTGGGCGGAGCATACATGAATATTTATGAGTTTCCTGTTTCGTGTTAAAGCCACACTGAAAATATAAGTGCTGTTCCTCGGATTACAGTTAATCTAAACTATGTTTTCGGAAAGGAAATTACGTTTCAGCGTCAAACGCAGTTAAACAAACTATATCTGTTCATCTATTCACAACAATTTATAGATTGTGTTTTGTGTTCAGAATTATTACAGCCATTGGTTTGCTCAGGTATCTTAGGAAGCTGCTCCAAGTAAATAAATGAACCTGCAGCCATTAAGTATTTCTGTTATATTCTTTTGTTTTCGCTTGTGAAGCTTTAAAACTTTGTTGTTGGATAATTTGTCATAAACATATCTGTGGGTGGCATAATAAAGTTTCTTTTGAGATAATTCTGTGCCATTCCTTAATCTCTTGCTCATTTGGTAAATAAATTCAAACAGGCTTTGTATTATTAAATGTATTATTAAATCACAAAGGGACATCGTAATGGGTTTTTTTTTCCACGCATGAACAATAATATAATCATTCCAATTTTTTTTTTTTTTCAAAACAATGCATTTACTGTATAGTGGACACAATCAAAGAGTATTTAGCAGAGACGGGCCACTATCAAATTAAATAGGAGAAATAGGAATGCTCAACCAAGAAGCTCTAGCGCCCAACGGTCAACAGTTGTAGAAAGGAAGTCCCGCCATACAGGTAAAAGGGCCAATCACCTTTTAGATACAGATACCACCTGTCAATCAACTCTAGAACGTGCATGCACATTAGCTATATAAGCTAGGAAAATTGCGTTTTTTTAGTGTAATATTAGGGTTAACAAAAATCACAATTAATGATACCAGTATTGTCATATTTTATTGCTGATTTGAAATATGTTCTTTGATCGTTATCTTGACCAACCGTTTTTGAGATTTTGGTCTTTCTCCATTCAAGCAGATAGGAGCTGCACTGTCATGACTGGATATAGTCTCCCGAGAGTGTTCCAAAGATGACCGACAGTGGACTGACTTGCTTGAAAGACTATGGTGCAATGCACTAACTGGTTAGACAAAAGACCGGCAAAAAAAAAAAAAAACATTCATCATTTCAATCAGTTTGACACAATGGTGTTGCAACTATCAACTGTTGGTCAAGTTGTGAAATGTTTAACCCTGCGGTACTTTGGAAATTAAATGTGTAAGTCTACGAGCTTACCATAACAAGCAAAATGTTCACATTTTAAATGACAAGTGGCTAAAATAATATTTAAAGACCATATAATCATTTGCACATTTACCGTAAATGTCAAAAATAACATTTCTCATGGGAGTAATTGCCTTTTGCTGATGAGAATAAAGAGAGCAACTGATTCGGTGGTAAAGTTTTATTCACAAATGTGTATATTGAAAAGTCATGACAAAAAACAAAACAACAACATTAACATATCCCATTGTGATTTAAAGTTTTTTTTGAAAGCTTTGCTACTATTTTTACAAGAAAGTGGTACATTTTCAAAACTCATAGTACAAATCTCACAACTGATCATCAAAAATGCACCTTTTTTCAAACATTTCCACATATTTTCAGTTGTTTTAATACAATACACAAAATCACAAAGTAACTTTTTCACTACATAAACTTCATTTGCATCTGTATTCTTTCAGTTTATTACATGTGTCTATTAGTTAATCCAACTGATCTTAATGGTTAATCAATGAATCCTTTGGTATTTCTATAGATTTTCAATTGGTCTGATTATTGTGTGTTAGTAAGGTATCAACTACTGTAATTTTTACAAGAGCTTTCAACCAGGATAAACCAAACATATTAAATCACGATTATTACTCATTTCTTTTACCTGGAAATCACAATTGGTTACCATATACAGTAAGTAAGTAGAACTGTGTGTGAGCATTTTATGTGCAAACATGGAGCAGGATAGACTGCAAGAGAGAGGAAACCTGCAGAGGGGTCAAAGAGGTAGACGTAGACACCGCCAAAGAGGGCCTCCTCAAGGTTGTGGACATCAGAGGGATGGAGGAGCATACTGGCAATTCGAATGAGGTCTGGGCCAACATTGTTGACCATGTTGTAACAGTGGCCTTACTATTTGACATTATTTCAAATTTTATAAGTTTAAATTTATTTCTATTGTTTCACAAAACAACCACATTATTGTCCTAAAAATAATTTAAATTATATGTAATATATATACATATATATATTTGCATGAATGGCTTTTGAAGTTTTCTTTGATCATAGTATGTTGGATTAATATGTTTACAGTTTTTCTCAATCGATTTTACGCATATCTCCAAACTCAGGTCACTGCTCTCAAAACAATTAACACAGCCATCTGAAAACTTTGTAATTGTCCTAAACAGATTGTGCATGTTTCTCAATATTCCTCATTTTCTCGAAACACTACATGCAAATTTCTCTGATCCAAAACTCATGCTTTCAAAACAGTTAACACAGACAACTATATTAAAGTCATATTCTCAAATGCACATGTCAGGTTGCCAAATCCCTTCATTAATATCGGCTGTGTTAGTAACGCACACAGCAAAGAAAATGCAATTTACTAAACTTTTCACACAACTATCATGACTCTGCTATCTATAAAAGGGGTAAAATATGAAAATTCACAGCAAACAAACAATGAGGAAGAAGAAGAAGAGGTAGAGTGGGTAAAGAAAGAGAAAATCTGAGGAAGAAGTGATGAGAAAGGGGGAAAGTTTTCTCAACTCTTTCAGGTGTGTGCATGGAAAGACTTCAGGAAAGACCAAATGGAGATGGTGTAATGATGGTGAACAGAAAGAGGACATCAGGGTGGAAGATTAGAATAAAGAAGGCTCAAATGATCTACGAGTCCCTCTAATTGATCATGTTATGAATTATGGTCTCTCTAAGACACACAGAATGTTCGGCCTAATGTGAGAAGATCTACAGTGACTTCAATTTCAACCAAAAAGAAGAAGAGGGAGGAATGGCATTGGAATTGGAAGAGCAGGGACAACTAGAAATTTAGAGAAATTTTATGAGAACACATGGATAAAGGTCTTTACTGTGGATTTTTATGATAAATGTGTTAATTCAATGATAGAGTTGTGTGTCTATAGCTGAACATGTTATGAATTTATTAGAGAACAAATCTATTGCTTTGATATTAGTATTTAGTTTTAATAAACGCAGTATCAGAAAAGAATACATTGCTTCATTATGCAGTGAAATTTAATTGTTCTGCAAATTTGAGTGTCTGTTTCTATGGCTGTGTGAATTGTTTTGAGAGCACTGATTATAATTTGGAGAAACGTATAAAATCGACTGAGAAAAACTGTAAATATGGATTTTGTCAATTTGGTCAGATAATGTAAGTGTAATGCCCATCGTGATGACTGTGTATATTATAATAGAGTAACTTCTATTCAGCACCAAGGGTGATTTGAACATGTATCTTCCATTGTTTGCTATTGAATTAACTGATTGTTTAAAGTACTAAATTGAAAATAGATCATACTGTTGTGTTTTTGTGATTAAACTAAATGTGCTCATTACATGTTACAATTATCTTGTGTTTTGAAACAATGATTATGTGGAAAGAAAACCATAATGAAAGCATAAGAGCAGGTATTGAAAGAATGACTTGAATGTGATCAAGTGTGATCAGTTTAGAGTTTTGTATTAAGGGTTTTGAAAATGTACCACTTCTGATAGTACCAAAGCCATGAAAAAACCCTAATAATAATACTAATAATACTACTACTACTAATAATAAATGCATAATTTCTGTTGAAGTTATTTACCAAATGAAGAAGTAATAAAGGAATGGCACAGAACAATCACAAAAGAAACTTTATTATGCCACCACAGATACACTGTAAACAAATCCTGTTTGTTTACAGTGTATATAACACAGAACATCCCAAAATATAACACAGAACACCCCAATGTACATAACTGATATTAAAATTAAGAAGAAACATCACAACTATTTCCATAAAATATAATGAAATATGACGGGTCATGCAGGGAATTGCGGGAACGCCCGATTTTTGTTTTTACTGTCATTTTAACAATAATTTACTGTAAAAAAGTACATCTACTCTCTAATTAAACATAATGTAAATTTTTTACCATTAATTATACAGGAAAATCATACTTTATACATCTAAAAAACATTTTATTGTAAAAACTACTGTATTGTCTTTAAAAAAAAAAAAAAAAAAAAATATATATATATATATATATATATATATAAAATGTACAGTATATTTTACAGTTAATGTTCGTTAATCAATTAACGTTTTATTTCTGTAGCATTTTTACAGTCTTTTACCGTTAAAATTACAGACATTTTTTACAGTGTACATTTATGACAACTTATACAATGACAAAGTTTTAAAGCTTCACAAGGGAAAACATAAAGAATATAACAGAAATACTTAATGGCTGCAGGTTAATTTATTTACTTGGAGCAGTTTCTTATGATACCAATGGCTGTAATAATTCTGAACACAAAACACAATCTATAAATTGTTGTGAATAGATGAACAGATATAGTTTGTTTAACTGTGTTTGACGCTGAAACATAATTACCTTGCCGAAAACATAGTTTAGATTAACTGTAATCCGAGGAACAGCATTTATACTTTCAGTGTGGCTTTAACACGAAACAGGAAACTCGTGAATATTCATGTATGCTCCGCCCAGTGCAACCAAAAATCTCAGAAACACCGCATTGTTCAGAATTGTCATTTTTGTCAAACAAAAATGACAATTCTCTTATTATTTACTCACCTTCATGGCATCCCAGATGTGTTTGACTTTCTGTCTTCTGCTGAACACAAGCAAAGATATGATAGAAATATCTCAACTCTGTAGGTCCATACAACACAAGTCAGCAAGGTCCAAAGTTTTGAAGCTCTAAACATAAAGGTAACATAAAGTAATCCTTAAGTGGTTTAATTCATGTCTTCTGAAGAAATCCAATCGGTTTTGGGTGAGAACAGACCAAAATGTAACTCCTTTTTCACTATAAATCTTGCAATTGCAGTCTACAGGAAAGATCGCCAATGAGACTGCTGATGTCAAGATTTACAGTAAAAAGGATGCTACCTTTATGTGCTTTTTGGAGCTTCAAGGTTTTGTACCATGATGACTTGCATTGTATGGAACTACAGAGCTGAGGTATTCTTCTAAAAATTGTACTTTGTGTTCAGCAGAAGAAAGAAAGTCAAACACATCTGGGATGGCATGAGGGTGAGTAAATTATAAGAGAATTTTCATATTTGGGTGAACTATCCCTTTTACTGTTTACTT
Organism: Myxocyprinus asiaticus; assembly: GCF_019703515.2. Taxonomy (NCBI): domain Eukaryota; kingdom Metazoa; phylum Chordata; class Actinopteri; order Cypriniformes; family Catostomidae; genus Myxocyprinus; species Myxocyprinus asiaticus. The sequence goes on along the minus strand of NC_059385.1, from coordinate 6,142,951 downwards.
CCCAAAGATTAGTTAAGAAATTATTTATAATAATCTAAGGAAATTAATATGGATACAGTGGGGATCAAGTTTAAATGTCCTTCGTCACTTTACCCATATTCACCCTATGTTATAAAATTTGCAGGATTTGCAATCCAAATTAAACACGATAATACAACTAGATAGAGGTAACAACAAGACTGCCCTGAGAAATGTAATGATGTTAGACAATTTTAAATGATACTAGTAAATGCTTCTGCTTTGGCAGCCATGAAAAATACTAAAACTAAAATAAAATATATCTAAACTGAAACTAAGAAAACTAAAACTAAACTAAAACTAACAGACAATCTGTGAAAACTAACGAAAACTAAAACTAATTTCGAATGACAGATTTATATTAAATAGAAATAAAAACTAAATTAAAAATCCAAAACTATAATAACACTGGTTTGAGACTGCAAAAAGTTAAAAAAAAAAAAAAAAAATGGAAAGAAATCCTTAGCATTGCATGATCCCAGGCTACTATATTTTGAAAAATGTACATTACAGTAAGATAAGTCTTACAGTATTCCTGGTATGTCTATAATCCATGGGGATAATATCTTTTGTAATGATAACTGCATACAGTTTATAAAGTGTGTACTGAGCTTGGAGCATTGTGCTTGTTGGCTCTTCTGGTACATTTACACTGAGATGTTCATGGTTGCTACCTCAACTGTCCAATCGCAGAGCACTTATAAGCAGCTTCTAATAGCCAGTCCTGATATAGGAGGTGGGACTTGTTGGTTGGAAAAGCAAACGAGCAGTCTAAAGAAGATACATTGCTTTACAAAACTGAGTTCAAGCTCGTACAAAATAACTTTTTGTGCGCGCAAAACATTTTTGTGCGCTCAAAATATAATCTTGCGTGTGCAAAATTACATTCTTGCACTCAAAATATCAACTTACATGCTTTAAATATCATCTTGCATGCACAGAATATTTTTGTGCACTCAAAATTCAATTTTGCATGTGCAGAATTTTGGCACATATATAACTCCATACTTTCCATCTTAAAGGAGCAATATGTAATATATTTACTGTACTAAAGCATAAAATTATCATAATATGTTATTAGAAATGTAGTTAAAGTTGAAATACTGGCTTCTCCGAAAACAATGCTGCAGCCAATATACTTTGAAATGTCTGTTTGGGGTGGAATTTCTGTTTGTGTTTTGGCCTGTGTGATCCCGCCCACTGCCCATAGTATTAGGACACCCCGGATTGCCATACTTGAAACAAGTTAGCGGGCAAACGCAGCGTTCTGCAGCCATAGAAGCCAGCTAACATTGACAGAGTTATAAAAAAAATCCACATGAGCTGGTTTATAATTTGCAAACAATAAAAACATTACAAACGTATACATTAGCTGATCAACTTACAGTGTAAGGCTTGTCACTTGCCATTGTCAGTTTGCTCATTCCTGTTGCGTGTCCTCAACCTGGCAACCCGCGTGAGCTTCGAGTCTGGGGAGGAGGAGGTGGGGGAGATAACTCTCTCCAATATTTTGAATTTGGACTGCAGTAACCATTTTAAATGCTTGATGTCAATGTAACATATTGCTCCTTTAAGCATTATGAAAAAACAGTGCTTACCTGCTTGCACGGTGGGGATTGATCAGAAAGACAGACACGTGTTGCCAAATAACAGTAGAACTGTCAATGTAACAACTATAGATGCATGATTTTCCCTGTCTTTTTTCCTTTAACCCTTTAACGAACCACCAGTCTTTTAAAAGTTCCATTCCCATCTGAAAAGGAAGCATCTATTGCACTACAGTCTTTATCACCAGATCCTGAGCACAGCAAAGGAGGAATCACCAAACATCTGGATGTTTCAGGACAAACGCTGTCTGTGTGAGTTAAACCACATGAACATTCACTTAAAATGATTTCAGCATTCAGAATAGTCGCCCTAATTTAGATTTAGGTCGACACGATGTTTTCCCCACACTGAAAGACAAGTCCAGCTGCCTGGCCTTGCCGTCTTTGTGAACAAACTGTTTTCATTATAGTTCAGATAATGTGTTATGGTATGTGTTTATCCATTTAATGCTTCGTTCTATGCATTTGTGATAGATGTCATCTTAACTCATTCATTAAATAGTTTAGAACTGTTGGTGAAATAAACAGGTCAGTATGGGCCTATCGGATTAATTATAGGGTGTGTGTTTTATAGGGGCCTAGCCCATGCAAAGGGGGACTTTTTACCCAAATACTAATTTGGGGTACTAATAATCTTTTCACTTATTGGACAGTTATTGAATTATTTTTATATACTATATATATATATATATATATATATATATATATATATATATATATATATGACCTTGAACAAAATTTAAAATGACATATAAGTATTTGTCTCAAAATAATTGATAATTTCCAGGATATTCATTAGCTACATACATTTACAACATTTTGAAAATTATTAAATATTAGATCAAATTTCCTCAAAATCAGCCTTTAGAAATTACATGCAGTGTTGTCATGGAACAGGACATTTTTTCATTACATAATTCATAGTGACAAACTGTGGTAGTTTATGATATTATTTAGTGTTTTTGGTGAAAACAAAATTAAAGGAGCCTTTTACCTCGGGAAGCCTTTAGCCCCATTGTACAATTCTATTTTCAATGATAATTGTTTTAGATCAGCAATGGAATAACTGCTAGTAAAAATGCAAAAATTTGTATATCAGTAATTAGGTTTATACCAGTAAAAACGTGTAAAATAAATTTTTTATATTAAAAATTATGTCATTATTCTTGATATCAAAAATGGAATTTTAACTAGTAAATTTTTTTTTAACATATATATATATATATATATCTGTAGCTACATTTTCACAGTCCTTAACTCGTGTTCAAAATGCAATTCCATATATTTATAATTTCCTAACACCTGGATATGTATTTCAACATGTTAGAATTGATATGTCAGATATAAAAAAAATGTAAGAGGAGTTAAATTTATCTTAAAAGGCTTTCTTACTAGTTACAATAATAATAGACATTTAAAAAAAAAAACCCAGCTTTTTCTCTATTTGAAATTCAGCTGTTGATATCGGTAATGGATATTTGCACTAATCATTATTGATATAAAAAATTATAATCATTTTTACTTAGAAGTAGTACATTGCTAATATGTGAAACTGGAATCTCAACTAGTAGGAAACTATAGATATACACAAAAGACATGATCTAATTCAGTGGTTCTCAACTGGTTTTGCTTCGGGACCCAAATTTTACATGGGAAGTCAAGTGGCGACCCACTATAGTAAAAATGTAACCTGTAGCCTATTTAATGTATCCTGGGTCGCATTTCCTATTATCTTGCATAGTTTTGATCATGGTTTTCAAGTATAAGGTCATGCATCAAGTGGCATTATTTCTGTTGTTGATGTAAACAACAAAAGCTACAGGAATTATTCTCTCCCCCCTTTTAAAAATTGAAGAGCATATTTATTTATAGGCTATGAGCCCATTATTATCCCATTTGTTTTCTAATTTCAAACAACATTCAAACAGAACATACATCACAGGATGAAAGGCTTCTCATTACCATGGTTAGGTCAGTGTAGCTAACAAAAATATATAAGCCGAAATACATTTTAAAACATTAACTACAACTGCAAATGTTGATATAAATATGAGGTCTAATAGATTGTTTCCTAAGAAATTATAAAACAAAATTCAAAATAGAACAGTTACTTTTACTCATGTGAAATCGTGAAACTTTGTAAAGGTGATGATTAATTTTTTTTTAGTGTGTAGCAGTGTTGCTCTTTTCCTCCTCAGTGCTGTTTGGCATGCCTGTTTGATGGGTTTGACTTGACTTTCTCCATAACGCTTTAAACTAGAAAAGTCTCATTAGAATTCACACATCACACATCAGTTTTGAGGTCTGCGCACTGCACACGCATCAGAGAGCAGAGCAGATCATTAGCACGAGCTGGTACCATTACATTCCCGCGACCCAGTCCAAATAGACATGTGACCCACCAGTTGAGAAACACTGATCTAATTTATCCTTGTGTCTTTATTTACATTTACATTTATGCATTTGGCAGACGCTTTTATCCAAAGCAACTTACAGTGCACTTATTACAGGGACAATCCCCCTGGAGCAACCTGGAGTTAAGTGCCTTGCTCAAGGACACAGTGGTGGTGGCCACCAACCAGCAACCTTCTGATTACCAGTTATGTGCTTTAGCCCACTACACCACCACCACTCCATAGAAGCCTCTTTATAGGAGATGGACTGTGGATGAAGCCTGTATTCTTCATGTTTCAGTAAGTTCATTCCTGGATCACTTGTCTCTAGTTTTTGAGAGACAAAAACAGGGACGATATGAAGGGTGTGGACGCAGAGACAACAGGCAAGATGAGCCACTGTTTGCACCATGCTTGGAGGTCTAGGAGAAACATCTGCTTCCATGTTCATGTGGCCAGTCTGGACTGTGATGACTTGTCATAATGGACCCCAAAAGCTTAATTGAATGTGCTTCTATCCTGTTCGAGGAATGCCATGTTCTTCTGATGTCTTAAGAGTAATGCTTTAGTGCTAACAGATTTCCAATGTAAAAATAAGCCAAGACAAACTTGTATTGAAAGAAAGACTCACAGTGTGTTGTCAATTGAATAAAGATTTATTAATGGAGCATTGTGCAGAAAACAATATCAAGAGATGATTTAACAATGTCCTATGAAAGGTAGTTGTTTATAAAAGAGGGACAAATGTATTTGTTTCTGTTGGTAGACATCAAGTACAACTTTTCAAATCAAAACGGTCTACAATACTGGTTGATAGAAATAAACACGTTAAAAAAATCAAATGGTTGAAGAGGATGTTGAGACTGGGTTCTCAGCTGTCCTTCACATTTCATCTGTTAATTTGTGCCTTTAGATATTTTCGGCCTAGTTCATCATATCCACAATTTGGTCAATGAGATGAGCCCCTTAGAAACGTATCTACTGCTATTTTCAAGGAAATATATAATGTAGAGCAAGTAATTAAAAAGCATGAGGTAAAGAAATGCTTGCACAAGACACAGGAATTAGACAATTAATTTATAACATGAATTCATTAAAACTAGAGAAACACTCATTCCGAGTGAAAAGAAACATTTGTTGCATTGCTACTATGACTAAAATGATTGCACACAATACTTCTCATCTCATCTTCCAGATCCCCAAAACTTTCATTTGACACCACCGCCAAGGCATCCAACTGTACCACTGAGCGGAACTATGTACAAGACGTTAATCAGGATGTCTTCAGGCACAAATGTTTACTTCCAGCCTTGGCAGCTGATAAACTCTTAAATAATGCTGAGGGTTTTGACTGTGACATGTTGAATCTGAGCACATGAATTCGTATTGGGCTGTTTATACTGTCTGTGCAGATCATTTTTGATTAAGTTTAACATACATTTAACAAGCTAAAAATCTGGCAAACAAAGAAATTACATGGAACCATGACAGCAACGACCTCTACAAACAAAAAATGAAAGGCACGCTAATAATAGACAGACATGTAAGATGGAGTGAGTATGAAAGTCTAATCTGTAGAAATGAAGAAAAACCGAGCAGCAAAAAAGAAAAACAATCATTCGTAAATAACAGAATAACTATCATGTTTCATCTCTTTCTCATAGAAATAATAATCTTAAAGTATTTATATTAAAATGGATGCTGTGGCTGGGAGTTTCTTTAAATTCCTAGACAGTTCTTTTAAGAGAAGTTTGGAAAAAGTGTTTTTTTTTTTTTTTTTTTTTTTAATGCTGAATGTTCTGCATTGGAGGGATCGGTCCACCTCGATCCTTGGCCTCTCCCTGCATCTCTGGTCCCGTCTGTCTCTGTGTCCCATTTCAGCAGCTGCAGCCGTCGCCAGAGGACACGGGTCTGTCATCTCTCAGTTTGATCTGGTCTGGGAAGTCGTACGTCTCCACTTCAGACTCCTGTGAAGTTCAGTAGCCATTATTATGAGTGTTCTCATTTTAGTATCAAGGCACGAGTGGATGTGTCAAACAGTGTGTACCTGTTTGAGGGCATTGCGAGCAATGGTCTGGAAAGCTTGGTCCACATTGATGGCCTCTTTTGCGCTGGTCTCGAAGTATGGAATATTGCTTTTGCTCTGACACCATGCCTGGGCCCGTTTTGTTGTCACCTGCAAGAAAGAAGGTCAATTGATGAAGGCTTTTTTTTTTCCATGGCAGGGATTTTTTTACCAACTTTCCATAACTTTCCCAGTCATTTGTGATTATCAGATGAGGAGTTTTAGAAGGGCTGTCAATTATACGCCTTAATTTGGTGCGATTAATTATATGAAAAATTACATGTAAAAAATCTAACGCAATTAATCATGCTCCCGGACCTGTGCGTAAATTCCGTAATAAGGAATTATCAAACCATCAGAGAAATTTAAAGGAATAGTTCACCCAAAAATGAAAATTATTTCATCATTTACTCACCCACATGCCATCCCAGATGCCTGACTTTCTTTCATCTGCTGAACTCAAATGAAGATTTTTTAAAATAAATTCTCCATAGAATTGGTCCATACAATGCAAGTGAATGGGTGGCAAAATTTTAAGCTCCAAAAATCACACAAGTCAGCATAAAAGTATTCCATTCAACTCCAGTGGTTAATTCAATGTCTTCAGAAGCAGTTTAATAGGTGTGGGTGAGAAACAGATCAATATTCAAGTCCTTTTTTTACCATCAATCTCCACTTTCACTTTCCCATTCTTCTTTTGTTTTCGGCAATTCACATTCTTCATGCATATCACCCCCTACTGGGCAGGGAGAAGAATTTCTAGCAAAAAAGGACTTAAATATTTATATGTTTCTCAACCACACCTACCATATAACTTCTGAAGATATGGATTTAACCACTGGAGTTGTATGGATTACTTTTATAACACCTTTATGTGCTTTTTGGAGCGTCAACATTTTGGCACCCATTCATTTGCATTGTATGGACCTACAGAGCTGAAATATTCTTCTAAAAAACATAATTTGTGTTCTGCAGAAGAGAGAAAGTCATACACATCTGGGAAGGCATGAGGGTGAGTAAATGATAAGAGAATTTTCATTTTTGAGAAAATCATTTACTCACCCTCATGATATCCCAGCTGTGCATGACTTTCTTCACCAGAACACATTTAAAGAAAAATAGAAAAATATCTTAGCTCAGTAGGTCCTTGAAATGCAAGTGAAAGGAGATTTCTCTTTTGAAACTCCAAAACTCACAGACAGTCAGCATAAACGTCATCCATACGACACCAGCTGTTAAATGAATGTCTTCTAAAGTGACATGATCACTTTTGGTGCGAAAAAGATAAATATTTAAGTACTTTTTTAAACTCTAAATCATGCTTCCGGTCAGGAGCGGTACACGCGTGTCCTAATTGCATTGGCATTTGAAACGTGAGAACTGACACACGTTAGTCACAGTCGGAAGAGCAGTGCTGTTTACAAGTGAAGAGGAGGAACGCTGTACAGTATCTTGGTTGGTTTTCGTTTAGATCTGTATTTATCTGTTTCTTCACTCACAATGGTGCATTTGTGTGCTTACCCTGGAAGTCTCAACTTAGTGGAGAACGTGAGATTACGTCTGTATCATGGCAACTCGAATACGTCACACGAGAGACTGCTTGGACTCCACCCTCTCGTGAAGCTTACCCTCACATTGGAATATAGTTAAAAAGTACTTAAATACTGATCTTTTTTCGCAACAAAAGTGATCGTGTCACTTTAGAAGACATTAATTTAACCGCTGGAGTCAGTATCGATTACGTTTTTGATGACTGTCTGTGATTTTTGGAGCTTCAATTGAGAAATCTCCATTAATTTGCATTTTAAGGACCTACTGAGCTAAGATATTTTTCTATTTTTCGTCAAATGTGTTCTAGTGAAGAAAGAAAGTCATAGACAACTGGGATATCATGAGGGAGAGAGAATTTTCATTTTTGGGTGAACTATCCCTTAAAGGCTAAGTGCAGCCTTGATGTTTTTGTGTATCTAGTCAGCAAGTCAGTGTAGCTCCAGCTTCGCTTAACTCCAGCTTTGCATTGTAAAACCAACAAAAGTAGCACAAACTTTAACAGATCACATGTGCTTTCACTTAAAGACAGCTGGCTGAAGCACAACAGAATGAAGGGGTCTAGAAATTAATTTTTCAAAGTTTATAACTACCTGTAATGACACAGCATCATAAAGACATGGGATTTATGGTGCTGAAAAACAGTTAGAAGCGACACAAAGTGAGACGATCCAAAAGTGCCTATTTGACACATATGTGCGTCCTTTGAGAGTTTGACAAACTTGGCTGAAAATGGATTGCTGTCTAAAGTAGGCCAATAATGGGCTTATGTTGAATGATAGGGAAATAAAACAACATTGACTTCTTAAGCCACGTTCTGTTTTGTCTAATGGTTTACACCTCTTGCACAATAATGTATTTTAATTATTACAGTACTGTGCAAATGTCTTAGGTACATAAGATGTTTCACAAAAACATTTGTCTTAAGATGGTTATGTCTTCAGCTTTAGTGTGACAATTGGAAATATACATTTTAGATAACATTCCTTTTGCAAATATAATAGAAGAGAAAAGAAGAACAGGGAACCCTGCAACAGGTGACATGACCCCAACAGGGCCCCCCACTGAACATCGCATCAGTCTGGGATTACATGAAGAGATGGAAGAAATGGAGACAGACAAAATAGACAGAAGAACTGTGGCAAATTCTCCAAGATGCTTGGAACATCCTATCTGCCAACAACCAAGAAAAACTGTGTCCAGGTGTACCTATTGGTGCTGTTTTGAAGGCAAAGGTGGTCACACCAAATATTGATTTAGCTTGTTTTATGTTTACTGCACCTTGTATGACATTAATTGATATATGAAAACTATTTATGGCATTATTTTTAAGATTATGCAACAGTTTTCACAAGTGCCTAAAATTTTGCACAGTACTGTATATATTACAGTTGAAGTCAGAAGTTTACATACACCTTAGCCAAATATATTTAAACTCAGTTTTTCACAATTCCTGACATTAAATCGTAGAAAACATTCCCTGTCTTAGGTCAGTTAGTATCACTATTTTAAGAAAGTGAAATTTCAGAATAATAGTAAAGAAATAGTAAAGAATTAATAATAGTAAAATAATTTATTTCAGCTTTTATTTCTTCCATCACATTCCCAGGGGGTCAGAATTTTAGTATTTGGTAGCATTGCCTTTAAATTGTTTAACTTGGGTCAAACAATTTGGGTAGCCTTCCACAAGCTTCTTACAATCAGTTGCTGGAATTTTGGCCCATTCCTCCATACAGAACTGGTGTAACTGAGTCAGGATTGTAGGCCTCCTTGCTCGCACATGCTTTTTCAGTTCTGCCCACAAATTTTCTATCGGACTGAGGTCAGGGATTTGTGATGGCCGGTCCAATACCTCGACTTTGTTGTCCTTAAGCCATTTTGCCACAACTTTGGAAGCATCCTTGGGGTCTTTGTCCATTTGGAAGACCGAGCTTTAACTTCCTGGCTGATGTCTTGAGATGTTGCTTCAATATATCCACATAATTTTCCTTCCTCATGATGCCATTTATTTTGTTTAGTGCACCAGTCCCTCCTGCAGCAAAGCACCCCCAAAACATGATGCTGCCAACCCCATGCTTCACTGTTGGGATGGTGTTCTTCACCCTGCAAGCCTCACCCTTTTTCTTCCAAACATAACGATGGTCATTATGGCCAAACAGTTTAATTTTTGTTTAATTAGACCAGAGGACATTTCTCCAAAAAGTAAGATCTTTGTCCCCATGTGCACTTGCAAACTGTAGTCTGGCTTATTATGGCAATTTTGGAACATTGGCTTCTTCCTTGCTGAGCAGCCTTTCAGGTTATGTCGATATAGGACACGTTTTACTGTCGATATAGATACTTGTCTACCTGTTTCCTCCAGCATCTTCACAAGGTCCTTTGCTGTTGTTCTGATTTGCACTTTTCGCACCAAACTACGTTCATCTCCAGGAGACAGAATGTGTCTCTTGTTCTGAGCAGTATGATGGCTATGTGGTCCCATGGTGTTTATACTTGCGTACTATTGTTTGTACAAATGAACGTGGTAACTTCAGGCATTTGGAAATTGCTCCCAAGGATGAACCAGACTTGTGGTGGTCCACAATTTTTTTCTGAGGTCTTGGCTGATTCTTTTTGAAGTAAAGAGGTACTGAGTTTGAAGGTAGGCCTTAAAATACATCCACAGGTACACCTCCAATTCAGTACACTTCCTATCAGAATCTAACTGGCTAATTGTCTAAAGGCTTGACATCATCTTCTGGAATTTTCCAAGCTGTTTAAAGGCACAGTTAACTTAGCATATGTAAACTTCTGACCCACTGGAATTGTGATATAGTCAATTAAAAGTGAAACAATCTGTCTGTAAACGATTGTTGGAAAAATGACTCGTGTATTGCACAAAGTAGATGTCCTAAACGACTTGCCAAAACTACAGTTTGCTAATATTAAATCTGTGGTGTGGTTAAAAAATTAGTTTTAATTATTTCAACCTAAGTATATGTAAACTTCTGACTTCAACTGTACATTTATTACAGGGGCCCTTCCTCAGCAAATATATGCAATTAATTGCGATGAATTCAATCAGTTAATCGGCACATTGTGTATTTAACTTATGTTTTTTTATTTACTTAGCATTTTATAAAGATTTCTGGGGTAAGTCTTCACTTATATGTCAGGTACCAATCCTTAAAATTAATAGATTTAAACTATAATTCTTAATAATGTACAAATATCTCCACTAAGTCAAAGTTGGTTTGGAATGCAGCTAAAGATTTGGCTTTCTGAGAAGTTTAGAGGAAGAACTCACAATGCACAGGCTGATGTTGTAAAATCTTGACTTGAATTTTACTCTACACAAACAGCAATAATTAGCTGATATCTTTAAGAGCAGACAAAATTTATATTCACAATAGATATTTCCATAGCTTTTATGATTTGATCATTTTCCATGACTTTTCCAAAGCCTGGAAATCAACATTTTTAAATTCCCTGTTATTTCCAGGTTTTAGTTGAACATAAAATATTTATTGGTAAGTAGTATTTTTACAACAAGAAGTGAGGTTGTGTGATAAAAACCAATTTGACCATATATTATTACCTGTACAACAGTGTTTCTAAAACTGGCATCGCAATAGACATTTCACACCTATTAAAAATGTATTTGTAGGATTAAATAATCCCATGCTGCAAAATAGATACAGACCTGTCTGTTTTCCAAATCAATCTTGTTGCCAAGCACTACGAAGGGGAAGTTTTCTGGGTCTCGAGGGCTGGCCTGAATGAGGAACTCGTCCCTCCAGCTGTCCAAGGTTTTGAAGGTGTTTGGCGCAGTCACATCATACACCAGCACGCAGCAGTCCGCTCCTCTGTAAAAAGCCACACCCAATGACTGGAACCGTTCCTGTCCTGCTGTGTCCCAAATCTGAAAATACAATATGAATATTAACATAAACACATGACTGTGTGGAATTCATTGGTCAATCACAGCATTCTGTGGTCAAAAATGTTTGTATAATGACCACTAAATGTACAAATGATTGTTGTCTCTGGCAGCCAACATAGCTGTGCTAGTTTCGTGTCTCTCATATCCAGGGCTGGAAATGGGGGACGCTGGGGAATGGTGTTCCCGGAGTGAATTTCGTGGGGGAACGGCATTCCCGTTCAAACTGTCTACATTTGTTAGGGGAATGAAGTGCATTTCTATCTTTTCTCCACTAAATAGCCTAAGAAAGCTTTGCGAGTTCCTGACATAAATGCGTGAGATCTTCTGCGTCTGTGGTTGCACAATGTTGACTATCGTGAGTGGCCAGAACACATTCATTCAACAGATTAACAGATGCACATGGGAATCCACGGGCAACCGATCCACGCATGCACGCAACAGATCCACTCGTGCTCAATTTACAAATCAACGCACCAAAAGGATGCACAAATATGCGGTTTTCTTTTCTCAGAATATCATCCGCAAGTACACAAGTGTATGTGTAATTTATTGCACGAATATATGTTGAGCCGTTGTTTTGGTATTCTTCTTCGAGAATGACTGTTCTGTAGTCTTGACATTCACACACACGCAATGCTGGGGGCGTTTTAGTGTGGCTGACAGCAAATGCCCATTCATTAAAATGAAGGGAAATATCCAGTAGTTTATTTTTTTAAGAACAAAAAAGAAAAAAAATATGTTCAGAATGTTCAGTTTCGACCAAGAATTTTAATTTCTCAAGTATAATGTGGTTATAGATTACAGAGTTATAATCGCTATAATCTGAAATAAGTTTTCTGTTTTTATTTATAATAAAATTCAATTTTTATCCATGATGGCAAAGCCCCATTTTCAGCTGCCATTATTCCAGTCTACTGAGAAAATAATGTGTCACACAATCCTAAAGAAATCATTTAATATGTTAAATCTACACTATGTAACTTTTTTTGTTAAAAAATAACAAAATATTATTAATGAGAGAGTGCAACAAAAATTCATCTTACAAACCATGTCTTTACCCAAATACACTTTGATAAACCTAGAATAATGATTTGTATTTTAGAGCTGTTGGGACGGATTTTGCAGGAAATTGCATACATACGTCATTCGCCCGTGCGTGTTGACGTCATATCCTTACACAGGGAAAATAAGCTCCAACTACTGTAGCGCGTGTGTGGGAGAAGCGTGAACCTGAAAGTTTGTTGTCACAACGAACAAGAAAAATTGACCATGGATCATTCAAAACGGCAAACCTCCAGGGAATCACCGGTTGTAAAAACAAAGAAATCCCGAACAGAGTCTACAAGCAAAAAAGGGAAAGCGGCAGAGTCCGTAATAAAGCCCGAATCAACATCGGCTTGGCTTTTCAGAGGTTGCGACAACTCAGAGATCTGAAAGGATTTAAAAGTGACCCAGAGTAGCTTTTTTCTTACTCAACAGGTAAGATATTTTATTGATATGGTTTTTGTATAGTTGTGTAATCATACACGCCTCTGTGTGTGTGTAGTGAAATACAATAATTATACTGTAATCGGTGCAGAACTGTTCACTTGCTAGCACACGTGTGTATTTTCTTTATAACAGCAATAATTTATATAAATAAATCCTTTAGTCCTAGGCTTGCCAAGGATATGCGAGTCTTGAAATGTTGTTGACCACGGGTTGGTAACAATGACAATCTATAAAAAATGTTTTTACTATCGTGGTCAATTTGGCCAGAATATCCTGCAGTTATAAAAACTTTACAACGTTTGACCTTATCAGACTAGCAATTATTGTGTCTAATGTTAACAAACGTTGCAAAAAGACTCTAACAAAAGAAAGCTGTGTTCCTGTTTAAAGGGGTCATGAATTGGAAAATCAAACTTACCATGATATCTTGACATATAAGAGTTCATAGCACTATAAAAACATACTGTACATTTCAGAACCGAAAACATCTTCGTTAGTCCAAAAAAAGGCTTTATTGAAACCAAGGTATCAAAATGACTTTTTCTCTACTTCCTCCTCACTAATACGTCATAGTGAAGTATTACATCAGCACAGGCCAGCCTCTGCATAAATGCCTACTTTATCGCCGACGCTGCTTAGGCCCACCCACCAGTCTTACCGTTAGAGTAGAGCAGTGAGATTATTTTTGGAGCAACAGGAGGTGTCACGATGGCCACGAAGATGTCAAGACGTTGTGCAGTGCCAGGTTGTGGGAAACTAGATTTCTTGCATTTGCTTCGTAAGGATCCCAACATTAAGAAAGAGTGGCTGAAGTTTATTTTTAATGAAGTCCCGGATCGTGTCGGTAAGAACGTGTTTGTTTGCTCACTTCATTTTACCGATGATTCTTTCACAAACAAGACAGTTTGAAGCAGGCTTTGCAGAGAGACTTAAATTAAAAGTTGATGCAGTGCCAACTATATTGGACCCGACAGTGATGTCGCAACAAACAAGTGTGCATATCCAAGTTAATTGTTTTGCTTCGTATGTTACAGATTGTTAGATGTGTACTGAGTATTTGATTTGATCCAAGAGATTTTAGACGCTAAAATATAAACATAACTATTTTATGTCGAGTGTTTATATTCGTCCTGTACGTTAACTGCGTCAGTCTATTATTAGTGGTTTCTTTTTCTTCACTTTGCGTGAGCTTAAATGCTTTCATTCTATACTTTTTTTGTTTTCACGCATTGGTTGTTTAAATGTTTATAACAAAAAAAGCACAGGACATAATATAACCTTGTACTGGATGTAATTAGAAGCTTGTTTTTGACGCAACCTTGATGACTAAAAAAATATATATTTTAAAACGTCTCTTTCTTTTTTATTAATTACCTTCATTTATATAATACAATATTCGAGTATTCGTTTTTTATGAGCTTAAATATTAGAATACCAAATTATTGATGAATGCCCAACCCTAGTCAAAACAACAGCATAAGATATGGCACTTATCTGCTCAGATGACATGTTTTCGGATATATGTCTTTTCCTTGCGTTCGTTATTTATTTGTCCATTCGCTCTGATAAGATGTCCTGTATCCAGTGTACACCAGTGCCTCGAACCACATTCATCCGCGCAGAGCAGAGCCGAACCACAACTTACGTCATTACCAAAACAATGTTCTTCCGCAAGACATATGCAGTTTTATTTTTTTAACTGCTAGAGGACCAAAAGTTACATAGTGTAGCTTTAACTTAGTACTAAATTAACATATATTTTTCTTATAATGGTTAAAATGGTTGTGTAACTTAATGAAGTGAGGAAATCGCAATATAGTGTCTTTTTCCAGCTGAGGTATTGCTTTTTTTTTTTTTAGTTACTTTACAGTAAAGTTAATTTACACTTGCAAGTCAAATTTCATTTTTAAAAATAACCAAAAAGAAACGTAATTCTCCTCAAATTCATCAATCTATTGTTCTTTTGAGAGATGAAGGCTATTCCATGCACTTATGTTTTGAAATAATAAAACAAACTATCTAAACTATCTTGATCTAACCGGGACAGAGAGAGAAGTGGACAACCCAGATGCACAACAACAACAACAAGAATACAAGTACATCAGTCTCTAATTTGAGGAAAAAGTCTCCTCACAGGTCCTAAACTAGCAGCTGTAATTAACAGTATATGCAGAACAGTTGCATTGCTGCAAGGATTCCTGGATGAACAAGAAGTTTGAAGAATACATCTTTTTTTTTTTTTAAATAAATACAATAAAATAAGAGTCCCCCACCAGTGAATCTCGCCATTTCCACCACTGCTTATATCCCTCTGTGGTTTACTTCTTCTCACATAATATTTTTTTTCTTCACATTAAATCAAAAGTGTGTTCATTTATTTATTTGTTTTCCGTGAAGCTGTGTAATTAGTGTCCAAGTCCTGATCACCCTGTCTGAGTTTATTTTATTTAATATCCATTGATTGTCATGTATACATATGATACATTTGGTGATGATAAGCTGAAGATAAATTGGGAAACAATGGCACCATAAACTGCAAAACCTAAAAAAGTCAAATCTAAAGAGACGTACCTGCATTGTCACCAGCCTATCATCCACCATCACCTCCTTAGTAAGAAAGTCTGCGCCGATCGTGGCTTTATACTGATTGCTGAACTTCTTATTGACATATTGGTTCATCAGAGAGGTCTTTCCAACGCTGTGGCATACAATTACAGAAAAAAATACATACACTAAATTTATGTCTCAAAAACTTCTGCCTGATTAAACAGCAGTTTTAGACCTCATAAAATGAAGGTGCACAAAAATGCAGCCTAGGTAGACAGCTCACAAGGATCTGAGACACAACCAAAGTCAACAACACGTAATAACTCGTTACTTTACAAGTCTCACTTACCCAGAATCCCCGAGAATGATAACCTTCAGGAGCACCTTTTTACGAGAAGCCATCCTGGTGGACTAAACTGAACCAAAACAATAAAACCAAACCAGAAGATCAACTTTTAAACTTAACATTTCATTAAATCTTTCAAAATGCATCCTCTATGCAAATGACAAGGTTGTGATTACCAAATACTCACAAGCATAAAAAAAGGTTGCGTTGTATCAGTCATGTGCTGAAAAGCCATATTTTATGTAATATAACACATTTCAAACATGAAAACGTAGATTTGCCCATATTAAATGACAAGATGCCTCAGATACGAGTAAACGTCAACATTAGCTTTGTATCCTTATTAACCCGCCCAAAAACGCCCTGTCAATTTTAAAATTACGCTTACAAACCAGATTAAACGGGCATATTCTTAATTTATCTTGAATAATATAATAATATTGAAATTATCTAAAAAGCATATGTTTTAAAACATTCCAACTTTAGCTTCTCAGTTTTGTGCTAGAGCAAGTAACGCTAACGCAAACACATTTACACACTTAATCGCGATAACTGAACAACTGTTTCACACTTACAAATGATCCATGATCAATAATGTTAGTTTAGAGTGCTTTGTCACTGAGAAATAAGCTTAATAATTTTCCACATTTCAGTTCTGATAAGTTAGCATACACGGTTAGCATGCTAGCACGATAAAAACTCACTTTCTGAGGAGAAATCCCACCTTCAGCTCAACAATCTTCTGCTGTCATATAACAAAAACAACAGGATCACCGCCTCAAACCGCTCCGGACACTGTCTTTGGGTTTTGTGTTTTTGATAGTTGTTGCGGACAGTTCAGCACACCCGTGTGTAATAAGCAGCACACACTGCCTCTCCTGGTTCAACCCAACACTCAACATATTTGTGTCTGATTATGTGTGAATGTAATCATCTTTAAGAAAATGCATTAGTTCATTATGTACGTGTGTGGCGTCGGTCCACTAGTTTAATCTCATCCGTCGATATTCAAAGTTATATAAGCAGAAGTGTACACTAAAAACTCAATTACATAATGTGTAGTCATGTTTACATTTGTCTTATATTGTACAAGTTCACTATGGAGTTGAGTGGTCTGTCTGTCTGTCTGTCTGTCTGTCTATCTATCTATCTATCTATCATGATGTATGTGTGAAAGTTTGTGATGTGCTGTTTATATCTACCCACCGATTATATATATTAGATGTTGCCTGATACTACTGTGATTGAATTAATGATGTTTTGTTTAATCATGTTTAATTTTGCCTATATACAGTTGTGCTCAAAAGTTTGCATACCCTGGCAGAAATTGTGGCATTGATTTTGAAAATATGACTGATCATGCCAAAAAACGGTCTTTTATTTAAGGATAGTGATCATATGAAGCCATTTATTATCACATAGTTGTTTGGCTCCTTTTAAAATCATAATGATAACAGAAATCACCCAAATGGCCCTGATCAAAAGTTTACATACCCTTGAATGTTTGGCCTTGTTACAGACACACAAGGTGACACACACAGGTTTAAATGGCAATTAAAGGTTAATTTCCCACACCTGTGGCTTTTTAAATTGTCTGTGTATAAATAGTCAATGAGTTTGTTAGCTCTCATGTGGATGCACTGAGCAGGCTAGATACTGAGTCATGGGGAGCAGAAAAGAACTGTCATAAGACCTGCGTAACAAGGTAATTTAACTTTATAAAAATGGAAAAGGATATAAAAAGAAATCCAAAGCCTTGGAAATGCCAGTCAGTACTGTTCAATCACTTATTAAGAAGTGGAAAATTCGGGGATCTCTTGATACCAAGCCAAGGTCAGGTAGACCAAGAAAGATTTCAGCCACAACTGCCAGAAGAATTGTTCAGGGTACAAAGAAAAACCCACAGGTAACCTCAGGAGAAATACAGACTGCTCTGGAAAAAGACAGTGTGGTTGTTTCAAGGAGCACAATACGACAGTACTTTAACAAAAATGAGCTGCATGGTCGAGTTGCCAGAAAGAAGCCTTTACTGTGCCAATGCCACAAATGACAACACCTTGACATGCCTCACAGCTTCTGGCACACTGTCATTTGGAGTGACGAGACCAAAATAGAGCTTTATGGTCACAACCATAAGCGCTATGTTTGGAGAGGGGTCAACAAGGCCTATAGTGAAAAGAATACCATCCCCACTGTGAAGCATGGTGGTGGCTCACTGATGTTTTGGGGGTGTGTGAGCTCTAAAGGCACGGGGAATCTTGTGAAAATTGATGGCAAGATGAATGCAGCATGTTATCATAAAATAGTGGCAGACAATTTGCATTCTTCTACACGAAAGCTGCGCATGGGATGCTCTTGGACTTTCCAGCATGACAATGACCCTAAGCACAAGGCCAAGTTGACCCTCCAGTGGTTACAGCAGAAAAAGGTGAAGGTTCTGGAGTGGCCATCACAGTCTCCTGACCTTAATATCATCGAGCCACTCTGGGGAGAACTAAAACGTGTGGTTCATGCAAGATGACCAGACTTTGCATGACCTGGAGGCATTTTGCCAAGATGAATGGGCAGCTTTACCACCTGCAAGAATTTGGGGCCTCATAGACAACTATTACAAAAGACTGCACGCTGTCATTGATGCTAAAGGGGGCAGTACACAGTATTAAGAACTACGGGTATGCAGACTTTTGAACGGGTCATTTCATTTTTTTCTTTGTTGCCATGTTTTGTTTTATGATTGTGCCATTCTGTTATAACCTACAGTTGAATATGAATCCCATAAGAAATAAAAGAAATGTGTTTTGCCTGCTCACTCATGTTTTCTTTAAAAATGGTACATATATTACCAATTCTCCAAGGGTATGCAAACTTTTGAGCACAACTGTATATATACTGATCAGCCACAACATTAAAACCACCTGCCTAATATCATGTAGGTCCCCCTCATGCCGCCAAAACAGCTCTGAACCGTTGAGGCTGTAGCAGCAGATCCTTTAAGTCCTGTAAGTTGCGAGGTGGAGCCTCCATGGATCGGAATTGTTGGTCCAGCATATCCCATAGATGCTCAATCAGATTGAGATCTGGGGAATTTGGAGGCCAACATTATTGCACTATTATATATTTCTCTTTTGTTATCTGTTATATCTTATAAAAAATGTTTTATGTCACTATATGTTAAATGTATATGTTTGTATGTATCCAGACACGTTGCATTCTCTTACTGGAAGCTTCTGTCACCATGACAAATTCCTTTTGTGTAAGCATACTTGGCAATAAAGCTCATTCTGATTCTGATTCTGATTCCTGAATGATTTTTGCCGTGTGGCAAGTCACATTATCCTGCTGAAATAGGCCACTGCCATCAGGGAATAACATTGCCATGAAGGGGTGTACGTGGTCTGGAACAATCTTTAGGTAGGTGGTACGTGTCAAAGTAACATCCACATGAATGCCAGGACCCAAGGTTTCCCAGCAGAACATTGCCCAGAGCATCACACTGCCTCCGCCGGCCTGCCTTCTTCCCATGGTGTATCCTGCTGCCATCTCTTCCCCGGGTAAATGACACACATGCACCCGGTCATCCACATGATCAGCATGGGCACTCTGACCAGTCTGCGGCTACGCAGCTCCATGCACAGCAAGCTGTGATGCACTGTGTTTACTTACACCTTTCTATCATAGCCAGCATTCAGTTTTTCAGCAATTTGTGCTACAGGAGCTCTTCTATGGGATTGGACCAGATGGGCTAGCCTTCGCTCCCCATGCGCATCAATGAGCCTTGGGCACCCATGACCCTGTCACTGGTTCACCGGTTGTCCTTCCTTGGACCACTTTTGGTAGATACTAATCACTGCATACTGGGAACACCCCACAAGACCTGCCGTTTTGGAAATGCTCTGACCCAGTTGTCTAGCCTTCACAATTTGGCCCTTGACAGGTGCCATTGTAACGATAATAAATGTTATTCACTTCACCTGTCATTGTTTTTAATGTTGTGGCTGATCTGTGTGTGTGTGTGTGTGTGTGTGTGTGTGGGTGTGTGTGTATATATATATATATATATATATATATATATATATATATATATATATATATATATATATATTGTATAGTTATGTAATCATGCATAATTTTGTCTTTATACATCATTTGCCAAAATACACTCACAGAGCACTTTATCAGGAACACCTGTACACCTACTTATTCACAGGGGTGTAAAGTACTCAGAAATTATACTGAAGTGAAAGTATGGATACTAAGTGAAAATTTTACTCAATTAAAAGTCCAAATATCTAGCCACAATCAGGGTTGAGGAGTAACGGAACACATGCAACGGGATTACGTATTTAAAATACAAAATATAAGTAACTGTATTCCACTACAGTTACAATTTAAATCATTGGTAATTAGAATACAGTTACATTCAAAAAGTATTTTGATTATTGAAGAGATTACTTTGCATTTTAGTGTCATTTGTTTAATTTAATATTTAGTCCTTTCAGATGGAAAACATTTATACATATAAATGATGCGATCAAAAGTGCATTTGAACAGCGGTGAAACACTTTCTTATGATGTGTTACATTCATACGAGCAGACAGAGAAGTAAGTTTGAAATAAGTTTGGAAATAGAAATAGAAATAAACCTTGTGTAAATTGTCAGCTTTACGCTAAGCTAAAATGCTATGTCTAGCCATTTTACATGCACATGTTACCAGGCACGATCATATTTTTTTATCAAGCAAATTCACGTTGGATCATAATTTCTTTTTTCTAGTAAGACCTTTGATATTAGGGTAAAAAACATATTCTTGATAATTATTTTTCTATTGTTTTCCTGTAAAAATATCTAAAAATCCTTAAAACAAAATCAATTTGATTGATCCTGTTTTATAAACAACACTGCATAAGATATTTTGGTTTTTCAGAGAATGTATTTTTAACATGTGTATTTTGTCTTACTGTACTGGCAGAGTTTTTATAGTCAAAACAAATGAAAAAAATCTACCAGTGCTGAAGAAGTAATCCAAAGTATTTAGAATACGTTACTGACCTTGAGTAATCTAACGGAATACATTACAAATTACATTTTACAGCATGTATTCTGTAATCTGTAGTGGAATACATTTCAAAAGTAACCCTCCCAACCCTGGCCACAATCATACTTGAGTGAAAGTAAAAAAGTATTCACATTAAATTGTACTTAAATATTAAAAAAGTAAAAAGTATATTTTTTCCTATCAAGAGAGGAGAATGTGTGAGAGAGGACGTTGTTAAATTCGATCTGTTTGTTAAGTCGCCTTTTTACTGTCTCTGACATTTGCAACCAGGTCAAAAATTCATATTACAATAACTACATTTTTGCAAAATGATTTTTAATTATTGGAATGAACACTAGAGGCGCTAAAACAACAATGACTTTTATCCCCTTTCACTCAAATCACGAGTAAAACGGTCAAATCATGAAATCAGTTCATAAACACATAATTTTCACTCTGTTCCACACACAATGCTATTTTATGACATATAAACACTACAGTGCATGACTCATTTTAACGTTTGCATTACATAACCAACTACATTTACAAGCTTGTTTAAGTGTGATCAAACTGAGCTTTAGCTCAACTGATAGAGTATTGCATATGCGAAACAAAGGACCTGAAGTCCTGATGTGTCCTGAAGAGCATGCGAGTCGACACATGAGAAGAATGTGTAATAGAAGCACCACAAATGATGTGGTTGCTTCAGAAATTGTTTTTCATGTCACATTTGCTTTTTATGACACTATCGGTTAGGTTTAGGTTTAAGGTATAGTGTAGGGAGGTAGGTTTTGTTGATTTAAATCTCGATAGAACATTAACCTTAAAAACCTCATCTGTTGGGGAGAACATTTAACTCGCTTTTAGGGCCACATAGTGGACATTTCACTTCGGAACTGCCCCGAGATGTGTAAGGAACCACGGAATTTTATTTTCACAAAAACGTTGCCACAGTCACTCAACGTTTGTTGTATGGGAGCAGGCACTCACGAATTGCGATGTCAGAGCACCCAGCCCGTTGAGACACAGAGAAAGATAAAAAAAAAATTCAAATGAGGCTTTGAAGAAAGTTAGAAATGTTGTTGGTTTTGTGAATTGTTTTCTGAGGTTTACTACCAAACCTGGCTGTTGAGCAGATGGATGAATTCAATAAAATTCATAATTAATATTTACTCAGATTCCATTTTTTTTATTATCATTATTATCATTATCATTGCTGATTTTATAGTTATTATTATAATTAATAGTTTCCTAACAACAACAATAATAATAATTCAGCAAATAGGGCACAGAAATTCATAGATATGATTTAAATATGAAGGCAAGTGTAGAAATAAATGACATTTAATTATAAAAGCCTTTTGTTTTTATATATATATTTGCAATGTGAATGATAATCTTTTACTTCATAACTGTCCAATCTATAGAAGTAGCAGCTGTTTCGAATAAAGTTTAGGACAAAACCCATCGGGGTTTCGTGCTCATAGTTTTGAATGAATACATCACATTCAGTTGGGTGGTCACATTCGGTCTAGTCACACAAATATTTCAAAGTATCCGAAGCTCAAATCAGATCTGAAATTCTGCCTCTGCAGATGGTCGAAACTCCACACAGCCGCAATGCGACACTCCATTTGGAATGATTGACCTCTGGTCTGTCATCTGTTGGATGCAGTGAAAAGGCGACTTCAGTCCAGTAAGATGAAAAAAAATTATCTTCAAAAATGTAGTTTGTACTTTTCAAGTTTAAATAAAATTGTAAGGAGTAAAAAGTAATATTTTTTGTTTGGAAATGTACTTAAGTAAAAGTACAAGTATTCAGTTTAAACTGCATTTAAGTAAAGTACAAATCCCCAAAAATAATACTTAAGAATAATACTTAATTATTTTTACTCAATTACTTTACACCCCTGCATATTCATGCGATTATCTAATCAGCCAATCGTGTGGTAGCAGCGCAATGCATATAATCATGTAGATAAGGGGTCAGGAGCTTCACTTAATATTCATATCAACCATCAGAATGGGTAAAAATGTGATCACAGTGATTTGGACCGTGGAATGACTGTTGGTGCCAGACGGGCTGGTTTGAGTATTTCTGTAACTGCTGATCTCCTGGGATTTTCACGCACAAGTCTCTAGAATTTACTCCGAATGGTGCCAAAAACAAAAAACATCCAGTGAGCTGCAGTTCTGCAGATGGAAACACCTTGCTGATGAGAGAGGTCAATGGAGAATGGCCAGACTGGTTCGAGCGGACAGAAAGGCTACGGTAACTCAGATAACCGCTCTGTACAATTGTAGTGAGCAGAACAGCATCTCAGAACGCACAACACGTCGAACCTTGAGGCAGATGGGCTTCAACAGCAGAAGACCACATTAGGCACTTTATTAGGACCATAGTGTTTCTAATAAAGTGCCCGGCGAGTGTATAGCAATACATAATATAAAATGCAAAATTCATAAAACTAAATTTGTGTGGTGTTTTTAACACTGTTTAACCAATTAATCGAACATCTATCATATTGGAAGTTAACTTGCTATCTCCCTGTGTGTAACATAGTCCAGTACTACATATTACCTCAAAAGGTTGCATTGTTTTATCAAAACAATCAAAGTGTGAGGGATTGTATCCCTCAACTTTTTCAAAGTTAGTGGATTTCTGGAGTACAAGCAGAAGACCATACAATTTGGAATAGAAGATCTTCAGAAGAGGAAACACTTCCTTATGTGAATTTGATAAATGTTTATAAGACATTTATTCACTTTACAAAGACCTTTATGCTTTTATGTACAGTTGATTATACAAGACAGTAACATTTATTCACACAAATAAGCATCAATGACATGGCATTGCAATTAGCAGAGCTCAATGCAGAAGTACTATTTCACATGTTGCCAATAACTGTAGATACAGATCAATCAAAGTTCTCCAGTTTTAGAAGTCATCATCATCACAAATGTCCAGATACACGTCAAAAGCTTCACGGTTGCAGTTTCCATCCGGGGTGAAGACGTACTTGTGGAAAGTCCCATCAACACATATGGCTTAAAAAATGAGACATTAAATACAATTAGAGAAAATAAGTTATTTTTAATGGCTTCTGAATGTTTTGCTGACAGTTACAGACAAATACAGGTTCATGCAAGGTTCTCTTGAAGGTATAAAACTAACATACCAATAACAGAGTTGACGTTTTTGGAGGTGTTCTTCCCAAAGGCACAGATACAAGCGCATTCGACTGGGACAGTGAAGTTAGCCAGAGACCACTGACTGTCCACATACTGTCCAATAACCGGCCCCACCTTACCTACACGTGCCAAGCTGATGAAGAAAGACGCCACAAATTATTCCCAGAAAAGTCTGCCAAGCTACAATTACTAGGAAATCATTAATATTAAATAAATATTTTTGTGAAAATCTTACGCCGAGCGGCGATTAAGTTTGGTATCTTTCAGAGCAAATATGTGCACAGTTCCCTTGTCACTTGATGCACACAGAAAAGATGAGTCATGGCTGAAATTAATGCTGGAAAACAAAGTTTAAATGATACATTATACAAAAAACTATAACAAATAATCTGACATTTAAAAGTAATTAAAAGGACGTAGACTGTTAGACTGTCTTATTTAGTGAATATATTTATTCATATGAAACAGTGAATGCTAGAGGCTGGTTAATACCAGTATAATGTGGCAGGGTCAGTTCCTCTTCGCAGTTCCACTAGTTTATCTCGCGTTGTAGTGTCAAACAGACGGATCAAGGTGCCCTTCCGGGAGGCAGAGGCCACCACACTGCCAGGCTGATTGAGAGCCAGACAGGCGATTTCACTCTGATGGGCGTTGATGGTAAATGGGGCAGAAGACGTGCCAGGTTTTGTGTTGGAAAGGTCCTACCACAGAATCACAAACACTGTGTTAATTCTGTAGAACCTAAAACTTGTGTGAACATGAAAATAACAGGGCAAATACACCGATCAGCCACAACATTAAAACCACCTGCCTAATATTGTGTAGGTCCCCCTCGTGCCGCCAAAACAGCGCCAACCAGCAAATCAGAATAGCATTCTGAGATGATATTCTTCTCACCACAATTGTACAGAGAGGTTATCTGAGTTACCATAGACTTTGTCAGTTCGAACCAGTCTGGCCATTCTCTGTTGACCTCTCTTATCAACAAGGTGTTTCCGTCCACAGAACTGCCGCTCACTGGATGTTTTTTGTTTTTGACACCATTCGGAGTAAATTCTAGAGACTGTTGTGTGAAAATCCCAGGAGATCAGCAGTTACAAAAATACTCAAACCAGCCCGTCTGGTACCAACAATCATCCATGCAATTATCTAATCAGCCAATCGTGTGGCAGCAGTGCAGTGCATAAAATCATGCAGATACGGGTCAGGAGCTTTAGTTAATGTTCACATCAACCATCAGAATGGGGAAAAATGTGATCACCGTGGCATGATTGTTGGTGCCAAATGGGCTGATTTGAGTATTTCTGTAACCGCTGACCTCCTGGGATTTTCACACAACAGTCTCTAGAATTTACTCCGAATGGTGCCAAAAACAAAACAAAAATCCAGAGAGCGGCAGTTCTGTGGATGGAAATGCCTTGTTGATGATAGAGGTCAACAGAGAATGGCCAGACTGGTTCGAACAGACAAAGTCTACGGTAACTCAGATAACCGCTCTGTACATTTGTAGTGAGAAGAATATCATCTCAGAATGCTATTCTGAGATGCGGGTTGGTGCTGTTTTGGCGGCATGAGGGGGACCTACACAATGTTAGGCAGGTGGTTTTAATGTTGTGGCTGATCGGTGTATGTTGCTGCATCCCAGTATATCTTACCATTAACTGTAAACTGCCACATTTATGTCCTGGGAAAACCAACAACTGCTTTTCCAAACTAGGGCACAAGTCACACAAACCTATAAAAACATGAATGAAGCACTTGTTAGACAGAAAATATCGTCTTTCTGATATAACGGTGCATATTTTAAGCAATTCTGACAATACCTTTGGGATTATCTCGTGTGTCAAACTCAAACAGCTTGACAGGGTTGTCGGGGAAACTATAAACGTAGATCCTGTTTTTCAAGACAATGATGATTCTTCACATACAAGGAAAGAAGAGAAATTAGACATTAATAGTAAAAAAAACTATATATTTTAATGAAATTTGGAGCATTATTGTCTTACTTGTCATGTCTCATGCGCACAGCCAGCACTGGTTTAGTGAACGTGAACTCAAGGACAAGTTTGTCTTTGGGGTCTCTGACTTCCTGAGCATCATCCCAAATTAATACTGCCAAAAATAAAATGGATAACGTAGATAAATGTATAGATGTTAAAATAATAGTTCACCCAAAAATGAAAACTTTCTCTTCATTTATTCACCCTCATGCTATTCCATATGTGTGAATTTCTTTTTTCTGCAGAACACAAATTAAGTTTTTTAGAAGAATATCTCAGCTCTGTTGGTCCATACAATGCAAGTAAATTGTGACCGAAACTTTAAAACTCCAAAAAGCACATAAAGGCAGTATAAACGTAATCCATGTGGTTTAATCCATGTCTTTTAAAGTGATCTAATCGGTTTTGGGTGAGAACACACCAAAATATAACTCTTTCACTGTACATCTTGCCATTACAGTCTCTAGGCACGATCTTGATTTCAAGCTCGATTACACTTCCTAGAGCTTGACAGATGCACAGAGCGCTAGATGGCGCTAGGAAGTGTAATTGAGCGTGAAATCTTGATTGCCAAGGAGACCGCTGATGTCAAGACTTATAGTGAATAAGGAGTATTTAACAGGGTAAGGTGGGCAAGGAGGAGGCGGGAACAGGCTGAACAGTCAACCTAAGTTTTAATAACATAAATTAACTCAAATCAACTTAAACACAAACACATAGACACACAAACACACACACAGCATCCGTGTGTGTGTTTCTCTCTCGAACTGGTGCCTCCGGCTCGTCATTATCCCCCTCCCAGCTGATTAGCCCAATTCAGGGCCGGGCGTGTGTCCTCACGGCCCAGCCCGGCCCCGCCCTCCTCGTCACAGAGTTATATTTTGGTCTGTTCTCATCCAAAACTGATTCGATCACTTCAGAAGACAAAGATTAAACCACATGGATTACTTTTATGCTGCCTTTATGTGCTTTTTGGAGCTTCAAAGTTTTGGTCACCATTCACTTGCATTGTGTGGACCAACAGAGCTGAGATATTTTTATAAAAGTCTTTGTTTGTGTGCTGCAGAAGAAATAAAATCAAACACATCTGGGATGGCATGAGGGTGAAGAAATTATGACAGAATTTTCATTTTTGGGTGAACTATACCTTTAAATCACAGTCTTAATACAACTTGTTATTCCAGTTTCAAAGTTCATTGAAGCCCTATACTGAACCATCAAAGTGAAAATACTTCTAAGACCAAAGCAGTAAAAGTATATAAGTGCAGTGTAGTCAGTGTTTTAGCATACCTGAGATTTCTGAGAATTTGGGATTGACACCACCTCCCACCACAGCCAAGAGATTTGATCGATGAAGCATTGAACACAGAGCAATGCTGCCCACCTGCTCGTGGTCTATAAACAACGAAAACACAGAAAATTAACAGATAATTGTCCAAATACATCTTTTAAAAAGGAAAAATACAGATTTCTCTTACCTAAATGCCCCTTTTCCATTAAAGGTTCCACATTATAAATCCGAACACCTGTCTCCATGGCACAGCAGAAACAACCTTAATTACAGGGGAACAAAGTGGAAGTAATAACTAAATAGTAAAGTAAAGATCTTTAGTATATTATCAGTAGGTTAGTAATTAGTAACTTGATTAATCAGCCAGTATTTGGCCATTTCGAGATTACTGGCTGATAACTTATTAACAAAAGTGGTACTTAGAAGGTAAAAAAGTTTGTTAAATTTATTCAAGAAAAATATTACAGATCAAATCTAGCTTTTTATTACTGGGGGTCCCTGGGCTGTCTGAAAGTCTGGATCAGGGTCTCAGGGTCTGATCTAGCTCCATCCGTTATTACATACGTTAGGAGGATGTTATTATCATCTGGAAGAAAAAAAAAATAAAAGTGCTTTAAACTCACTCTGGTCCTGGTTGAATTGCAGGCTGTTGACTCCTCTCTGCTGGGCCATTATTCCTGTGAGGATTTCACTGCTGGTTTTAAGAAATCTTCAGGGGTTATATGTTCTAGATCTGATCATCCTGGATGCCAAAAAGACAAAATTTTAACACATTAAAGCTGCCACGATAATATGACAAAGAGCTCATAATACCCTCAAATATGTAAACAACATCTGTCCACGGCATATTTCAGTTCCTTTTGTTGTTGTCATTACATCTCACTTACAATTAAGATATAAATAAGCCCGAATGAGTTGCCCTGCTTGGGTAGGAGATAGGAAAAGGAGTTTATAGTAATAAATATCAACTTGATAGTTGATATCTCACATTTGGCAATAACTGCACAGCTGCCAGGCTCTGTTGTTGTTATTGTCGCTGTTCTCTTCCTCTAGCGTGACAGGGCACTGTAGGAAGAGCATTACTGCCACCTGCTGGAGCGGAGAACAAACGAGCGTAGCGACTGATGAGATTTTGGGCGGGGCTTAAAGGCTAAGACGCTGTCCCTGATTTGCCAGGTACGATATATTTTAATATTAATGAGCAATTTTTACAGACTGTAATGACGCGTTTCCGTCATATTTAGCAGCGTAAATTTAGCAAACTTTTTATCTTGCTTTCACAAACAAATGTTGCTGGCTTGGTCCCTGTTATATAAGCATAACTTTTCACCCCATAGATATTTAATTTGGAACAATTACAATATATTATTTAAAAACAAATCTTTATTTTTTGAAAGATGGTTTTTAGCAGGCATAACACGAGTCGATCAATTATTAAATCAAGAAGGCATGTTGCTCACTTATTCTGAATTTCTAGATGTCCATAAAATCCCAGTAACACCAAGGGAGTTTTCTATTGTCATGGATGTGATTTCCATAGGGGTCTTGGCATTATTCAGAGCTAATACTCAAAACAGTATTGCGCCCCCTTCTGCTATTGATTTATTTGATACTGCAATTGGGAAACTTTGTTTTGCCCCCGGAGTTTTAAATATTAATAAAACTATTCGTTCTTTACTTCAAAAAGACATTGTCACCATGCCAAAATGTATTGTTTATTGGAATAGACTGGTGGAAGGTTTATTATGGAAGGCCATCTGGACTTTACCAAACAAATATTTATTGGTAAATAAAGTTAAGGAAATAACTTTCAAAATCTTTCACAGATACTACCCAGTAAATAATTTTCTTGTTAAATTTAAAAAGGATATTGATTTGAACTGTTCTTTTTGCAATACCTTGGCTTAATCCTTGTTTCGTTTATTTTGGCATTGTGCTCATGTAAGGAAATTTTGGAAAGATTTGACTAGATTTATAATTGATAACACTGACCCCAATTTTTCTTTGTGTTTAGAAAACGTTATATTTAGTTTTACTAATATCCCCTCAAATAAAAGGAAAGAATACTATATTATAAATGTAATTTTAATTTTTGCTAAATTTCATATACATAAATAAGCACAGTAAAACCCAACCTTTGTTTTTGGTTCTGGAAAAAGAAATTCAAATATATATCAAGGCTATTTTTCATTCACATAATAAGAAAGCAATTAAAACTGTTTCTATATGAGTTCTTTAATATATTTACATTATGTTATCCTACACCTCTGGCTGTATATTTTTCTATATGTATATGTATTATTGCAGTTCATATTATATATATATATATATATATATATATATATATATATATATATATATATATATATATATATATATATATGTATGTATGTGTATAAATATGTATGTATGTGTGTGTATATATATATATATATATATATATATATATATATATATATATATATATATATATATAGTCTTATTGTGTATTCTATATACAGTGTTGGGGAGTAACGGAATACATGTAACGGGATTATGTATTTAAAATACAAAATATAAGTAACTGTATTCCACTACAGTTACAATTTAAATCAATGGTAATTAGAATACAGTTACATTCAAAAAGTATTTTGATTACTGAAGAGATTATCTTGCATTTTATTGTCATTTGTTTCATTTAATATTTAGTCCTTTCAGATGGAAAACATTTATACATATAAATGATGCGATCCAAAGTGCATTTGAAAAGCCGTGAAACACTTTCTTATGATGTGTTACATTCATACGAGCAGACAGAGAATTAAGTCTGAAGTAAGTTTGGAGCAGAAGAAATAGAAATAAACCTTGTGTAAATTTTCAGCTTTACGCTAAGCTAAAATGCTATTTCTAGCCATCATGATACAGACAGCTGCACGTAAACAGCGTTGCCATGTGATGCTTGTTACTTTTCTCAGCGCTGATGAGGATGAGCTCATCATAGTCGTTTGTGATTACTGGCTGAGGAGTATTGTAAAAACCCCTTTTTTATTTTTATTTTAAAGATTGCTAGGGTGGATTTTCACTTCTTTGACAGGTAACAATCGATGGAATTAGTATATTAAAACTAATTTAGTTTTTGTGTAAAAAATATGTGTCTTATTTGAGACAAAACTTAAAAAATAAAAAAATAAAAAATAGATTACAATGTGACCTGTTATTGTCATAATTCACTTTGTATCCAACAGGTGGCAGCATGTAACTAAAGAATAGTGTTCTCATAAATAAGCCAAAGGGTATGATGGCCCTTAAAGGAGCACTTTTGAAACATATGTATAAAATCATGGCCACTCACATAAGATGAAGATTCCAGTCATATCAGTATCCTTATAAAGGCAGTTTTATTAATAAATGTGGAGGGTCTTATGGGGGCTGCCATGTTAGATCAAATCTAATCACTTTTATTGTCTCACAACCATATACACAAGTGCAATAGTGTGTGAAATTCTTGGGTGCAGTTCCTGAGCAACATAGCAGTCGTGACAGTGATGAGACATAAACCAATTTACAATAAACATCAGATTTACAACACAATTTAAAATCTAATATACACATAATTACACACAACACAATATACAAATAATAATATACAATGTACAGTATACAATACACACAATATAGAATACACATTACACAATAAAAAAGTATATATAGTATATATAGAAAGTACAGTAGGTTGTATTGTACTGTATTGACATTCAGGCTATCGGTTGATAGTAAGTTGCCAGTGTGTTGTTAAGAGAGAATATAATATAATAATAATAATATAATTTATGACAGTCCGGTGTGAGATATAAGAGTAAGAGAAATAAAGTGCAGTGCTGATGTATTTTGATCGTGGGAGATCAAGAGTTCAAAAGTCTGATTGCTTGGGGGAAGATGCTATCATGAAATCGGCTGGTGCGGGTCCTGATGCTGCGATACCGCCTCCCTGATGGTAGCAGTGAGAACAGCCCATGGCTCGGGTGGCTGGAGACTCTGATGATCCTCCAAGCTTTTTTCACACACCGCCTGGAATATATGTCCTGGAGGGAGGGAAGCTCACCTCCGATGATGTGTCTGGCAGTTCGCACCACCCTTTGCAGTGCTTTGCGGTTGTGGGCTGTGCTATTGCCATACCAGGTGGAGATGCAGCCAGTCAGGATGCTCTCTACAGTGCAGGTGTAGAACTGTGTGAGGATGTGGCGGTTCATTCCAAACTTCCTCAGCCGTCTCAGGAAGAAAAGGTGCTGATGAGCCTTCAGTGTGGATGGACCATGTTAGTTCCTCAGTGATGTGGACACCCAGGAACTTGAAGCTGCTGACTCTCTCCACTGGTGCTACATTAATGGTGATGGGATTGTGTTCTCTATCTCTTCTCCTGAAGTCCACCACAAGCTCATTTGTCTTACTGACGTTGAGGGAGAGGTTGTGCTCCTGACACCAGTGTGTCAGAGTGTGCACCTACTCTCTGTAGGCTGTTTCATCATTGTCAGTGATCAGACCAACCACCGTCGTATCATCAGCAAACTTAATGATGGCATTGGAGCTGTGTGTTGCCACACAGTCATGGGTGAACAGGGAATACAGGAGTGGGCTGAGAACACAGCCCTGCGGGGCTCCAGTGTTGAGGGTCAGTGATGAGGAGATGTTGCTGCCCATTCTAACCAGCTGGCGTCTGCTTGACAGGAAGTCCAGGATCCAGCTGCACAGCGAGCTGTTTAAGCCCAGAGCCCAGAGTTTCTCATCAAGCTTGGAGGGCACTATGGTGTTGAATGCTGAGCTGTAGTCTACAAACAACATTCTCACATAAGTGTTCTTTTTTTCCAGGTGGGAGAGAGCAGTGTGTATTGTAGATGCAATGGCATCATCAGTGGAGCGGTTGTTGCGGTAAGCAAACTGCAATGGGTCTAGTGAGGGAGGCAGCACAGAGCAGATGTAATCTCTGATTAGTCTCTGAAAGCATTTGCTGATGATGGGGGTCAGAGCACAGGATGCCAGTCATTTAAGCAAGTGATTTTGGATTGCTTTGGAACAGGCACAATGGTGGATGTTTTAAAGCATATGGGGACTACAGACAAAGAGAGGGAAAGGTTGAAAATGTCCGTAAAAACATCAGCCAGTTGGTTCACGCACGCTCTGATGACGTGGCCCGGAATGCCATCTGGACCTGCGGCTTTGCGGATATTCACCCGTCGGAAGGATCAGGTTACATCCGCTACAGAGACGGAGAGTGAACTAACCTCTGTAGCTTCGGCCGCGAGAGCTGTTATTTCCCTCAAAACGAGCAAAAAAAGTATTTAGCTCATCAGGGAGAGAGGCAGCGGTGTTCACGGTGGATTTTTTATTCCCTTTAAAGTCCGTGATGATGTTAATTCCCTACCACATGCTTCTAGAGTTGGTGGTGTTAAACTGTCCTTCAATCTTGTTCCTGTATTGACGTTTTGCTGTTCTGATCGGAGGGCATAACTGGTTTGTTTATGCTCCTCCGCGTTCCCGGAATTAAAAGCGGAGGTCCGCGCATCAAGTGCCGCGCGAACATCGCTATTAATCCAAGGTTTCTGGTTCGGGTAGATCCGTATTGTTCTGGTCGGAACGACATCCTCTATGCACTTTCTGATGAAACACGTTACGCTATCAGCGTAAAGCTCGATGTCGTCATCAGAGGCGGACCGGAACATCTCCCAGTCCGCGTGATCAAAACAGTCTTGTAGCGTAGAGTCTGATTGGTCCGACCAGCACTGGATCGTTCTGAGTGTGGGTGCTTCCTGTTTCAGTTTCTGCCTGTAAGCGGGCAGAAGCAGAGTGGAAGAGTGGTCCGATTTGCCAAATGGTGGGCGGGGGAGGGATTTGTAGCCGTCCCGGAAGGGAGAATAGCAATGGTCCAAAACCCGGTCCCCTCGTGTGTTGAAACTGATGTGTTGGTGGTATTTTGGTGCGACTGATTTGAAACTGGAAATAACATGACCAGCCAAATCAGGTCTGTCAACATAGAGGTGGTACAACCGGTGTGGTCGCTACCGAGGGGGACCAAAAAATAAAATAATTTAAATATATATACACACACACACACACACACACACACACACACACACACACACACACACACACTGATCAACCACAACATTAAAACCACTGACAGGTGAAGTGAATAACATTTATTATCTCGTTACAGTGGCACCTGTCGTGGGGTGGGCTATATTAGGCAGCAAGTGAACAGTCAGTTCTTGAATTGCATGTATTGGAAGCAGGAAAAAATGGGCAAGCGTAAGGATCTGAGCGACTTTGACAAGGGCCAAATTGTGATGGCTTGACGACTGGGTCAGGACATCTCCAAAATGGCAGCAGTAAGGGGGGGGGGGGGTGTATTTCTTGCTTGTTTGGATTATTCATCCCCCCTGGAATCTTTCAGAGTGCCCATGCTGACCCCTGTCCACCACCAAAAGCACCTACAATGGGCACGTGAGCGTCAGAACTGAACCATGGAGCAATGGAAGAAGGTGGCCTGGTCTGATGAATCACATTTTCTTTTAGATAATTTGGACGGCCAGGTGCATGTGCATAGTTTACCTTGGGAAGAGATGGCAGCAGGATGCACTACGGGAAGAAGGCAGGTCTGCGGAGGCAGTGTGATGCTCTGGGCAATGTTCTGCTGGGAAACCTTGGATTCTGGCATTTATGTGGATGTTACTTTGACACGTGCCACCTACCTTAAGATTGTTTCAGACCACGTACACCCCTTCATGGCAATGGTATTCCCTGATGACAGTGGCCTTTTTCAGCAGAATAATGCCCTTTGCCACACTGCAAAAATTGTTCAAGTTTGGTTTGAGGAACGTGACAAAGAATTCAAGGTGTTGACCTGGCCTCCAAATTCCTCAGATCTCAATCCGATTGGAGATCTGAGGAATTTGGGCCTGGGAGATCTATGGGATGTGCTGGACCAACAAATCCGATCCATGGAGGAACCAACTTGCAACTTACAGGACTTAAACTGCTGACGTCTTGGTGCCAGATACCACAGAACATCTTCAGAGGTCTTGTGGAGTCCATGCCCCGACGGGTCAGAGCTGTTTTGGTGGCACGAGGGGGACCTACATGACATTAGGCAGGTGGTTTTAATGTTGTGGCTGATCGGTGTATATATATATATATATATACACACACACACACACACACACACACATACACACAAACTACATTGTTACTTTTTCAATGCACAACCATGTTGTATGGTTTTTTTCCACATTTTTCCACATTCTCATACTGATAAATGCTTACACAGAAAGCCCCACGAGGATGTATGAACTTTATAGTAGGAAGAGGCATTCTAAGCATGTGGATGAAAGTGCCTTAAAATATAACAGTCTCATTTGAAGTTAAACAGAGGTTGACATCAAAACAAGGGCACTTTAGATCCCTTTTCACTACTTGAGAATGTTACTGCATGATGTCTAGCTTGCATGTGTATTTATAATATTGAATAATATAATATTTCAAGGGAAAATATTTTAAAGCACACTGTTTAGCCGGTTAACACTGGTTACTGTGGTGTAATGAAATTAGCTTTTTTAGGATATTATTAGTGTATTTAAAGAAACTTTTACATTGAGTCTGAGCTGATAAATGAAGCCATTGTTCTTTTCTGCTGAATCATAAGTAGTTGCATAGAGCTTGAGGCCTCCAGATCATTTACTTGATGGGTCTCATCATATGAGTTCTAAGTGTTATAAAATGGCTCTTACTTCAAGAACAAACATACATTTTTCTGTCTCTTTTCACAAGTGTAATATCACCTACAATGAACAAGGAGAAAATATAGAAAAAAAATTATATTCGTTGAGTGAATGTGTTTTAGAAAATAACTTACTATACTAAGTAACTTACTAATTAAGTAAAGTTCTCAGCCTGATCTCATGAAAATTACATTAACGTGGCAACATTGATGCACCTCACTAACCTAAAACTTTAACCTAAACCTAACCAACAGTGTCCTAAAAGCAAATGAGAGGTTAACAACACAGACATCCTTACCCTAAACCAACACCTAAACCTAACTTATATTGTGCTAAAAGTAAATGCGTCATCAAAAGCACATTTTCTGAAAAATAAGTGTTTGTAAAGTCATAATCAGCCATTGAACTCATGATTTGTGTAAAAGTTAATAAAATGCTCAGTTTTTTTTGCGGCTCTAGTGTTAATTTCACCAGAAAACTGCAGCAAAATGTAGAATTCGGCACGTAAAACACAATTTGCAAAAACTTAGTTATAGTAACGCTCATTGTATGAGATAAGGTTGAAAGTACTTAGTAATGTGATTACTTTCCACTGAAGTAATCAGTACAGAATTATGATTACAATTTTAGAGAAGTAATTAGTAATTTGTAGTGAATTACATTTTTTGAGTAACTTACCCATCACAGGGCATGACTTATTATTTTAAAATGACTGTTTGAAAAACATTTTTTTTTTTTTTTTTAAGTTAAAGCAAAAGTTGTGATAAACAATGACCTGCAGATGGCACTGTGAAGATACTCTGTTATTTTGTTTAAAATTAATGTTGAACAGTCACGCTTAATCCACACAAAATTCTGCTAATGTTAATTAATAGTCTGTAAAAAACCTAGAGTAACCACTCAAATTAAGAGAGTTCACCTACAACATTTGAGTGCCACAATTACCAAATGCACTTAAGAAGGATCTGCCCTTTTCAGTCTCTCAAAATAAAGAAAATATATGTTGCTGTGCTGCAACAAATGATCACATTTCTTTCCATTAAGCTGTCCTGTCTGCTTTGATTATCGTTTTGCTGTCTAGACTGATTTCTGGATGAATTCCAGAGTGCAGTAAGCAAACAGAGATGTTGCCAGAAGCAGCTATTGCTCTCATAATGTTAATGTGTTTTCTATATAGATACTTAAGTGACCAAAGGCAAATGTATCTAGCATTTAAACCAAGCCTGATTCAGATCTTTTCATACACCTGGTTTTGACTGAAATTCCAATAATATTCCCCCATAAAATACACTAAAAGAAATAATTTAACTGCACTATTTCTAAGAGGAATAACAAAAGCTGGCAAAACACTAGAAGCCTCCCCTGGTCGGGAGACGAAATGTCCAGTATTGAAGGCACTGTGTTCCGCATTAAAGGAATAGTTCACCCAAATATGAAGATTTTCTCATCATTTACTCATCCTCATGCCATACCATATGTGTATGACTTTCTTTTGCTGAACACAAACTAAGATTTTTAAAAGAATACATCAGCTCTGTGGGTCCATACATTGCAAAAGAATGGTGACCAGAACTTTGAAGCTCCAAAAAGCACATACAGGGAGCATAAAAGTAATCCGTAAGACTCCAGTGGTTTAATCTATGATGTCTGAAGTAATATGATAGGTGTAGGTGAGAAACAGATCAATACTGAAGTCCTTTTTTAACTAAAAATGTGCACTTTCACTTCCACATTCTTCTTTTGTTTTTGGTGATTCACATTCTTCGTGCATATCGCCAACTACTGGGCAGGGAGGAGAATTTATTATGAAACAATTACTTCAATATTGATATTTTTCTCACCCACACCTATCATATCGCTTCTGAAGACATGGATTAAACTACTGGAGTCATATGGATTACCTTTTAGCTGCCTTTATGTGCTTTTTGGAGCTTCAAAGTTCTGGTCACCATTCACTTGCATTGACTGGACCAACAGAGCAGAGACATTCTTCTAAAAATCTTCATTTGTGTTCTGCAGAAGAAAGTCATGCACATTTGGAATGGCATTAGGGTAAATCATGAGAGAGTTTAAAATTTTGGGTGAACATTTACTTTTAATTTGTAAATTGCCAATATCGCCACAAATGCTTGTGCAATGATAGAGGAGGAGTTTGTGAAGGTTATCTTTGAACACTGTCTTTCAGTTGAAGTAAAACAGGAAGGATTATGAGGCCGAAGCTGCTACAGCAGTTTTGAAGTGTACAGTGAGCGTGCTAAATTCATGGTTATAAATGTATCTAGCAAAAGAAAACTACCTGATGAGGAAATTTGTGGTGTCAAGATGCAACTTCATAACTTGATAGTAGGTCCAAATACTAGTGTATTGTCTATTTGCATTCTCTAAAGTATTTACATACTTATGCAATTCACTAGAAGTATGCAAAATTGAGATGCAGCCACTGTTTTATTTTCACAGTACATCTTTAACTTTCAGGTTATTGTTTTCTGTGACCCACAAATGAGTTCAACAAGACTATTGTCATGTAATCATAGTGCATGGCACCTGTTTTGCATTCTGAGTTCATACAGCAGAATTGTTTTCACACTTCTTAAAAAAGTTAATTAAAACAAATGAAGAAGGTTTATAGTGCACAATGCTCCACGAATGCATCATCAAATGTTACACTTCGGCTAAAAGCTAAACTTTAGCTTGCTGCTTGCACAAATTTAAAGGGATAGTTCACCCAAAAATGAAAATTCTCTCATTATTTGCTCACCCTCATGCCTTTCCAGATGTGTATGACTTTCTTTCTTCTGCTGAAAACAAATGAAATTTTTTAGAAGAATATCTCAGCTCTGTAGGTCCTTACAGTGCAAGTGAATGGTGGCCAGAACTATCCTTTTAAGTTTAAAGAGACAGGGACATCACCTAGGAAGAAGCAATTTTAATGACTGTGGAAAAAAACTTTGTGTTCAGTGGCCTTCTGTAGTATTATCAAAAAGAGTTCTCTAATAATCAGTTGGAATGACCATAAATAGAAATGATGACAGCCTTTTTTTTTTTTTGTTAGTACTCACTTCCTTCTAGTTAAAGACTGTAATTGTACTACTTTGAGAGCAAGGACACAAAAGAGCAAATTATTTGAACAGTGAGAGTGTATCAGACAAAAATAAACATTCTACGTATTTCTTACTGCTACATACATTCTACATTTTAGCAATTAAAATTTTCATTTTTCTGTGATTTACGTATAGTTGCAGGACATTCTCGTTCCAGAGAGCATTTTCTTGGACAGACATTTTGGTGAAGAGAAAGATAATACATTTTAAATGTGCATATCTGCTAAAAAATTATTTTTTTTACCTTTTAGGAGTACACTAACACACGGATATAGTCTCAGATCAACTGACATTAACTAAAAGCCACAAAACTACAATTTTTATTTAATACACACAAATTTTGCTCTCATTCTCCACCTGGGCTTCACTATCAATTACATTCAACATCTCTTAAATCAATTGTTTCCTTTTGAAATGGCAGTAATTACAGTGGGCAGGAGGTGAAATGCAATGCTAATCAGTTTGGTGGGCATCATTCCAACCCTGAGGGGTGCCACGACTCACTCGCTGTGTTGAAATGAGAATAATGTTAGTATAATACCGTTTGCATGGTTGCCTTAGAAAAACATCTTTGCTTATTAATTTGATTCCAGGGGACTTCAGATCACCAAACAATAACACCCAGAAATGATTAATTTACTTTAGAGTGTTAAGCACAATTCAGCATAAATATTGATGAGGTTTCTATTTCCTCTAGCAGGTTATATTTACAATAAATAATTAGTAACAAAGCCTGAAGCCATTTTCAGAGACCACGTATGATGACAAATGGCTTTGTTTGTCATCTGGCCTGAATACAGTTTATATGGCAGTGCTTTCCAGTTAGTATCCTGGGTAGAGAGATGAGCAAATATTCATGATTAAATGTAAATGATTAGGTTAGAAAGAACAGTGAGTAGGCTCCACATGCAGAGTAATTTTTTCCCCCCACAGTTTTCTTTTGTTTCAGTCAGTTTTAGTATTTTGATGAAAATGCCCTTTAAAATTATTCAATATTTTGTCATGTCATACTCATTAATTTTAGTCAGTTTTACTCTAAAGAAAATTACACAGAATTTTATTAAATGAAAATACTATCTATTAGTTGATGATGATGTGCAAAATGAAAAAAATGTGTGTCAAGTTGTAACACACCAAACTTTAATCAAATATTCAAACATTTAGAAACAAATGTATCAAACATAAATATACATACTGTTCTTGTTCTAAAAAAATATAATAATGAATAGACTAAAATATTAGCTACTTTTTAGAAGTTAGCCTACTGTATTCTGAATTCTTCATGCTTATTCTGATTTCATGCTTATCTTAATAAAGCTCATTCTGATTCTGGTTCTGAAACAGCGTATTCACAATGCAAGTTATGCAACGCAAATTACGCAGATTCTCGACAACGCAACATTTAGTTCAATTTCATGTTAATTCGCTTCACTATGCAGATGCAAGTTGTTATATTACATACACCGATCAGCCACAACATTAAAACCACCTGCCTAATATTGTGTAGGTCCCCCTCGTGCCGCCAAAACAGCACCAACAACATCTGAGAATAGCATTCTGGGATGCTATTCTTCTCACCACAATTGTACAGAGTGGTTATCTGAGTTACCATAGACTTTGTAAGTTCGAACCAGTCTGGCCATTCTCTGTTGACCTCTCTCATCAACAAGGCATTTCCATCCACAGAATTGCCACTCACTGGATGTTTTTTGTTTTTGGCACCATTCTGAGGAAATTCTAGAGACTGTTGTGTGTGAAAATCCCAGGAGATCAGCAGTTACAAAAATACTCAAACCAGCCCATCTGGCACCAACAATCATCCATGTGTTATCTAATCAGCCAATCGTGTTGCAGCAGTGCAGTGCATAAAATCATGCAGATATGGGTCAGGAGCTTCAGTTAATGCTCACATCAACAATCAGAATGGGGAAAAAATTTTGATCTCAGTGATTTCGACTGTGACATGATTGTTGGTGCCAGATGAGCTGGTTTGAGTATTTCTGTAACTGCTAATCTCCTGGGATTTTCACACACAACAGTCCCAAGAATTTACGAATGGTGCCAAAAAACAAAAAACATCCATCTTGTGGTGGGTGGCATGAGGCACCCAGACAGACACCCCCCCGTCAACAACTTTGGGGGCGTGTTGAAGCGGGTTTCGCCCAGGGCACCATACAAGTTAGAACCGCCACTGCTGTGGACGGAAATGCCTTGTTGATGAGAGAAATCAATAGAGAATGGCCAGACTGGTTCGAACTGACACGGTAACTCAGATAACCGCTCTGTACAATTGTGGTGAGAAGAATATCATCTCAGAATGCTATTCTGCGATGAGGTTGGCGACACGAGGGGGACCTACACAATATTAGGCAGGTGGTTTTAATGATGTGGCTGATTGGTGTATATAGTATGTTGTAGATATAGTGATTAAACTCATGTATTAATAGGATGTGTTTGAATTAGGTATTTACCCCATTTTGAAGCGCTTCATTTTGCTGGTGTCCAGCACATTCAACTCACGCAGCTCAAGTGGAGAAATCCATAACATCAATGTATTATTAGATAAATCCATATCTAATATATTCGTCTTTATTTAGATATTCAATATGTTTCTTCTTCTGATTATATTTTGCGCTGTTAATATCTTGCAGTATTATTTTTATCTAGACATATTTTCATCAACAGTAGGCTTATGCTTTAAATTTATTTTCAAAAATGAAAATTCTCTCATCATTTACTCACCCTCATGCCATCCCAGAAGTGTATGACTTTCTTCTGTTGAACACAAATGAAGATTTTTGGAAGAATATCTCAGTTCTGTAGTTTCATAGGCTACAATGCAAGTGAATGGTGATCAGACCTTTGTAGGTCCAAAAATCTCATAAATGAAACATAGAAGTAATCCAAATGACTACAGTGGTTAAATCTATATCTTCACTTTCACTTTTACATCTGGAATTTACATGTGGTGCCTGTTTAGTTTCACTTTCACATCTGTTAAAGTGGAGATTTTATTTAGAATAAACAAATATTGATCTGTTTCTCACACAAACCTATTATATCACTTCTGAAGATATGGATTTAAACACTGGAGTCTTATGGATCTCTTTTATGTTTCCCATGTGATTTTTGGATGACCATTCACATTGCATGGACCTACAGAGCTGAGATATTTTTCTAAAAAAAAAAATCTTCATTTGTGTTCTGCTAAAGAAATAAAGTTTTGGGGCGAACTATCCCTATAAAATGGTTTAATTATCATCACAATGTGACCATTTCTTCTCATCTTCGTTATCGTTGATGAAATCAAAAAACCCTTCGTCAATGAGTATTTTCGTCACTGATTTCATTGAGGAGATTAACACTGTCCACATGGCAATGAAGAGGACACTCTGAAGAGCAATAGTTGCTGCCACCAAGCTGGGGTGTCATGGGTGGTTACCAGGATGTTGCTATGCAGTTTCTAAGGTGTTCTGAGTGAGTGGCTTTGGTGTGTTCATGTCGTAGCTGTTCACATCTATGGGACCTCTGAAGTTATCCGTTTTTATGGCAACACTCATAATGCCAAACGGCTTTGTTGTTAAAAGTGCAGTATGTAAGATTCAGAAACCCTTGTTATTAATGACACCTGTGGCCGTTAAGTGAACTGCAGCCAGCTACCTGTTGCTTGTGCTCGCGCTCATGCACACACTCCATAGGGACACGAGCGAGCATCGGCCAAAACAATGACGTAACGTACAAAGAGACTGAACGTGATTCACCAGCATCATGCTGACAGATGAGGTAGCATAATTAAAATTACACAGTTATGATTGTTTTACTACAAACTTTGAGACTAAACTAAAACTACTTATCAGCTAACATAGCATACTGCTACACACATACAGCTACAGACTACTGAACTCTTCCAGTTTACTGCTGCACTGCACTGTTATGTTGCACTATTGTATGTTTTGTATGTCATATGTTGTACTACAATCAAGAAACCAGCATATTTGCCCTAATTTATCCAGTATACCTGACTTTTAATATAAAGAGAAGATCGTTGAAATTATTTGAAATTTATGAAGCAAGGTAGCTTGCAATTTGTCAGCGTTAGCAGGCAAGATCAAGTTAGCTAAAATGACACAGATCAATCCTTATGGCACTATATTTCACATGCTTTGCAGTTATGTAAGCTTACCTGTCCAATAAGAAGAACGCCAATTCAGGGTCGGTTTTGATCCCCAAAACCGAACGAAGGTCCCTCCAGGAATCAAATGCCCTGCCGATGTTCACTCTAGTTTTCGCTCGACCACGATCACGTTCCCTCTTAGCCAGACGGGATTCAGTAGATACATTTTTTTTTTTTTTTGGCTTACTCATAGTTTGTGTAGGAGTCGGTGTTGTGCTGGGAGCCGGATGTTTGCTGGATTCCATCTCTAAGATAATGTTACCTAGTGTTGCAGTTTGTTGTCGCTGTTGAATAGCGGAAGAGAAGCACTGAGGCAAGGCTCTCGGGAGCGTGCATAAACGTCACATCCTTTGGATTTTCCTGGAAAAAGCGACCCGCTCCCTTCGCATGAAAATCAGTCTGCAGTCTTTAATAGGCAACCTAGGAAGTCCAGGAAGGGCTCATTTTTTAAGTTGCGTTACAAGCCGTTCACACATTGGCAAAAAAAAAAAAAAAGGTGAATATTACATGAAAATTGTTACATATTGCATCTTTAAGGACAGCAAAATATTTATCACTAATTGATTGCACCAATTGATTGTTTCCTGTGACAAATCATGACTGAGAACGTTAAGTCACGTGATGATGCCATAGAGATGTTTGTATAAAAAGAGGGTGGATATGTTGATTGTTTCACACACTGAGTAAGGTCTGTGCCAAAATGTCTGTATCTTTTCCCCTAAATTTATGTAATAAAAAGTAACAGAAGTTCATTATCTGAGTGTGGATCATCACTTCATTGTACTACGAATGACAAATGGATCTACGCACCCAAAAAATATAAAAGCAGTAAAAAATGAAAGAGCATGGTGTAAAAATAACTCTGTTGGACTGATTTTTTTTACATGATGTCACGGCTGTCAAGTCGGGCTTTCATAGAATTCTGAATTTACAACTTGTTATTACGATTTCTACGAAGATATGTCGTGACTGCATTTTACAAGTCAGAATCTTGTAATTACAGTAATTCTGACATGATGTAAACGCACCATTTTTAGTGTGTTGGTACAGTATGTGGTTTCTAGGGTCTTCTGAGCAGCACGTCCAGTGTAGTCCGATTCCCAATTGAATGACTCTTATGAGCCAGTTCTTTTGAATCTACAGCACGTCTAGTGAAGTCTGATTCCCGAAAGAATGACTCTTGTCATGAGCAGGTTATTTTTTGTGAATCTGACTTGCGTTATGTCTAGCTCAAAATTAACAAAGAGCTATTGCTCTGTTATGTAATGTTTAAGGCACAATGTGTAGTTAAAGATAGGCATACACATTATACATTTTGTTGTAATCAGTGGAATTTTGTAAATAAATTAGCTATTTTTGGTTTCATTTATGTTTGTAGAACAAACGGTGAGGTACAAGTTAATCACCAAAGTTTAATACTTAGGCTTAGGGGTTTGTTCAAGTTTAAACTTTATTTATGAACATGAGATTTCACTGACAAAGTTGGTGGAAGAGTGAGTAGAAGAATTGCATTATGTAGCCTTTATTCTCGCAGGTAAATCAAAATGAATTAGCAAGTCCTCAGTGAGTTCATTTAGGCCTGTCAGATGAGATAAATGATTTCGAGCAGAGGAGGTGAACAAAAACAAAATTTCAAAATTTTAACATATGGGTTGAGAGGCACTTCGTAAAAACATTGTCAAAACAACAACAACACTTTTATCATAGTTAATACTTCAGTTATTCCCAACTCTGCTTCGCTAAGTGTTTACAAGTGTACAGTGCGGCACTTACAATAAAAGTCAGTGGGGCACAGCATATTAAATTTACACATTTGAATTTCATAACAAAATTAAATTCATAAAACTTAATATTTAGGATTTGTTTTAGTTTATATTTTTAAAGATTACTCATGTATTTTTTTTTTTATGGTATTTTGTTATAAAAAATTGAAATGCCTGAATCTTAAAATATCTTTAAACCAAGATATAGGATGTTTAGATATTTCTTTTTTTTACTGGAAAACAAGACAAAAATACTGACTAAGAAAATGTGAATTATTATTATTATTTTGTGGCAGTGTGGTCAA
This sequence comes from Myxocyprinus asiaticus, assembly GCF_019703515.2. Classification (NCBI taxonomy): domain Eukaryota; kingdom Metazoa; phylum Chordata; class Actinopteri; order Cypriniformes; family Catostomidae; genus Myxocyprinus; species Myxocyprinus asiaticus. The sequence goes on along the minus strand of NC_059385.1, from coordinate 6,098,401 downwards.
TTTATTTGGTCTTCGCTGAGAATGTAATCTTTTTTTTCCATTCTTACGTCAAACTAGAAACCCTAACACCAGCAGCTACAGATCAAATAAAGCACAGCAACAAAGACAACCAATCAGCAGAGACTGAAAACTCCCTTTCTCCGTCAACATTAACACCTTCTTCCACTGACTGCTCATTTCTCAGCCTAATCCTGTTCATCACTTCCAAAATGAGATAGAGTCCCTGGGAATCACAAATCGATAGAAGTTTTCTCAGGGGTCCGAAGATTAATGTGGGAATCAGAGACTAGGAGAGGATAGTTAAGTAGAACACACTGCCCTCAGAAAATCATTCACATCCTAATTAGCTGTTAATGTGACAGTCTGACATGGACCATTCTGAGAGAGAGAGAGAGAGAGAGAGAGAGAGAGAGAGAGAGAGAGAGAGAGACGCTTGCTGACGATGTCGTAACAAACGTACATAAATATGTCAAAAGACCAACAGACCAGACTTCTAAACAATCTAAACAAAGAGTGAAATAAACAAACCATTTCAATGTCAACCAGTTTTGTCTGTATTTTGTCGAAGTATGCAAAAACATGTTAAAATTTTACATAATTGTGTATATTTAAGCCACAAAACATGCTAACTATGAAATTAGCAAGAACAAGAGTAAGGAATCTGAAATTTTATTCCGAATTTATTCCAAAAATAATTAAACAAAATGTACAATATGAAATGTGGTGGAATTCTCCTGCATAAGATATACACCAATCAGCCACAACATTAAAACCACCTGCCTAATATTGTGTAGGTCCCCCTCTTGCTGCCAAAACAGCTCCAACCCGCATCTGAGAATAGCATTCTGAGATGATATTCTTCTCACCACAATTGTACAGAGCGGTTATCTGAGTTACCGTAGACTTCTTCAGTTCAAACCAGTCTGGCCATTCTCTGTTGACCTCTCTCATCAACAAGGTGTTTCCGTCCACAGAACTGCCGCTCACTGGACGTTTTTTGTTTGTTTTTGGCACCATTATGAGTAAATTCTGGAGACTGTTGTGTGTGAAAATCCCTGGAGATCAGCAGTTACAGAAATATTCAAACCAGCCCATCTGGCACCAACAATCATGCCATGGTCAAAATCACTGCAATCACATTTTTTCCCCATTCTGATGGTTGATGTGAACATTAACTGAAGCTCCTGATCCGTATCTGCGTGATTTTATGCACTGCACTGCTGCCACACGATTGGCTGATTAGATAATCACATGGATGATTGTTGGTGCCAGACGGGCTGGTTTGAGTATTTTTGTAACTATAGAACTGCTTGGTTCACATATCGTGTACAATAGTATCTATACAATAGCCTATAGGTCTACACAAAACCCTTCACCTGGTGAACATAAAAAGGCTTAATTGCATAAATACTTATATACTGTATAAAAAAAATAAATAAAAAAAATAAGAGTCCCTGTGAATTTCAGGCTTGTTTATTGTTTAAAGTCCCACGTTTTGCACCAAATCTTATTTTTTTCCAGATTATTTGGGGGATCTTGGTTGAACAATAAACTATCTCTGGGATTATATTTACTTGGACAGGCACATTAATAGAGGCTACAAGAGTCTATAGAATGAAAGACTAAGAAAATGTTTTAACATTCATTTTAACATTTACATTTTAAAAACAATCAGCTGATTAATTGGATATCAGAAGTCTTCCAAGACATTAGTTATCGGTATTGACTTCTAGTTAGTAGACACAGTAACTAAACTAGTGTGACTGTGAAAAGTGTTTCTTAAAATCTACAGGGGCAAAACTGCCCATAGTGGAAAAACAAAACAAACCAAAAAACACCCATCTATGCAAAATCTTAAATGTGGCACATGCTTAATTCATTTATATTATCTAACTGTTTTAATATTCTGTTCTTTGGTATAAGAATTTGAATAAATGATGCCAGGTTGCATATTTATTAAAATCAGTTCCCTATCTGTCACTCACTCAATGTTGTGTCAATGTAGTGACACTAGGGGTCACTCTTGGGAGCCCGAAACACCTCTGGTCTTTGAAAAAAGGCCAATGAAAATTGGCGAGTGGTATTTGCATACCACTCCCCCGAACATACGGGTATAAAAGAGCTGGTATGCAACCACTCATTCAAATTTTCTCTCCGGAGCCGAACGGTCGATGCTCACTGAGCTGAATTCCCACGGCTGTTCATTCACCTCTGCTGGATCTGACGGCGCATTTCAGCAGCTTCTCCCCCCTCTGCACTGGTGCACAGCAGAGAACGCCCCTGGGCACTTCGGCAGAAATAAAAGTGTATATTCTAAAAAAAGAGTATATTTCTCTAAAAGAGCGGCACACACGGAACGTCTTTTTAAAGATGACTTTCCGTTTGTGTGTTATTCCTGGTTGCGGTCGTTATCTCTCGCCTTCTGATGGTCACGATTGCTGTCTTTCGTGTCTGGGCGCTGCCCACACGGAGACAGTGTTCGTGGATGGGTCATGTACTCATTGCGAGAACATGTCCATGGCAACGATGTGGTTGCTGCTTGCCTATGTAAGAAAGCAAGCCACCCCAGCAGCTCCCCGCCCCGGTCCTTCTACCCACGGGATTGAGGCCAGCGTGGCTAGCACTGGGGGCGATTTGGGGACCCCAATGGGACCACCTCCGCCGGGTATCCCCCCACTGGCCTCCCATTCCCCAGGTTTACGTAATACCTGACGGCCAGTGCCTACGGTGCCGCTGGGCAAGCCGCCTCCGCCCTGCACGCCACGGCTCTCCTGCAAGTCCACCAAGCCAAGGCACTAAAGGAACTGCACGAGGGTAGTTCCACACTGGGATTGATGCAGGAGCTGTGCTCGGCGACCGACCTCGCCCTCCGGGTGATGAAGGTCACGGCGCGGTCTCTCGGGCAGGCGATGTCCACCTTGGTGGTCCAGGAGTGCCACCTTTGGCTCAACCTGGTTGAGATGTGAGAGGCCGACAAGGCACGGTTCCTTGGTGCCCCCATTTCCCAGGTTGGCCTGTTCCGCGACACCGTCAAGGACTTTGCCCAGCAATTCTCGGTGGTGAAGCAGCAAACGGAGGCTATCCGATACATCCTGCCCCGGCGTGGCTCAAGATCCCGCACCCTGTCTGCTCGTTGCCAAGGGCGTCCCCCTGCGGTGACTGCACCGACTGCACCATTTGCAGAGTAGCGGGCTGGGCAACACCCAACACCTTTGCGAGGTTCTACAATCTCTGGGTGGAACCGGTTTCGTCCCGTGTAGAGGCAGGCACAAGCAGGTAAGTCTGGGACAGCTGGCCGGGTGTATCACTTGCGCATAGCGCCTTTTACCTCCCCCGAGCTGAAGACATGCGCTGTTGACTCCCAGTAGTGTTCACAAACTGTGTTCCCTGGATGATTTCCTCCGAGCCTTGTGGCAGACAAGTTTGCGGAGAAACTCGCTGCCGGCTCAGTACGTTTGCTAACTAAGCCCTGTGCTGAGGTAGGTGCTCCGCATGTGTTGGTTCCCCATAGATAACCCCATTCGACGTATATCTTCTGCTAATTCGTTTCCCTATTGGTAAACTGCATCTTCCTTGGGCAGAGGCCCCTCTGCCCCAGTCACCATGTTTGTAGAAACTCCTCCCCTGTAGGGTAGGACCTACCATGGCACTTCTCCACATGACATACTTCTGACAAAGCTCGGCAAGACCATGTGACATATTTCCACTCAAAATACCCCCCCCCCCCCACCCCGGGCGGGGTGTGGTCTCCGCGGTGTCTTCCCCTTGGGAGTGACACTCCCCCGACGTAGACCTGGTGGCCCCAGTCGGTTAACAAATTTCACTCATTTTTGGGGGAGAGAAAAAAAGAGGATAAGAGGCCATGACTGGGCTAGCCTGTCTCTACCTTTTGGGCAGTCGACTTGTCCCCGAAGGGCCATTCGACACTCTTAACAGCGTTGGGGGAGGTTACGTGCCGGCCTGGTGTGCTGGCTACGAGGCACACAGTGGTCTGCCCATCACACACCGCCATTTCACGTAACACAGTTCAGCCAGTTGTGGCGTTTCGTATAGGGACCCCTAGTGTCACTACATCGACACAACGTCGAGTGAGTGACAGATAGGGAACGTCCTGGTTACTTGCATAACCTCCGTTCCCTGATGGAGGGAACGAGACGTTGTGTCCCTCCTGCCACAATGCTGGACTACCCGCTGAAATGGCCAGGACCTTGTCTCGGCTCCTCAGCACAAAACCTGAATGAGTGGTTGCATACCAGCTCCTTTTATACCCATATATTCGGGGGAGTGGTATGCAAATACCACTCGCCAATTTTCATTGGCCTTTTTTCAAAGACCAGAGGTGTTTCGGGCTCCCAAGAGTGACCCCTAGTGTCACTACATTGACACAACGTCTCGTTCCCTCCATCAGGGAACGGAGGTTACGCAAGTAACCAGGAAATTTTTGAGTATGCTTTGTCAAGTGCCATTATGGTCAAGGGTACAAACTCTCAGACGGATCAGTTTCAGGTTATTTTAATAACCTGGATAAGCTACGTTATTATACAAGCAGGACCAACTTTTAAGCACAACTAAGGTTATGTTAGCCATTGCATAAGCTCACCTTTTCTATACTTTCTTGTTGTAAAGTTTCTGCCAACAGTTTTTGCCTAACATGCAGTTATAGCATCTCTCTGTGATTTTGATAACATGAGTCATGCTCCCAAGATGTTTGTTTAGTGCAGAGATTAATTAAATGAGAAAGATTTTCCCCCATGTTGTGCATCCTTAATATGACATAACACTCTCAAGTGATTCCATCTGCTTTGAAGAAACATCTCCACAAACGAGGCTTGAAAAAGGCATTTTATTTGTGTTTTGAATTCTAATCTTATGACAGGGATGGGAGGCCTGGTGACACGAGACATTTCAAAACACTTTGGGGTCATAAAATCGGTGGCTTCTATCCCATAATGTCGGCCTTTCAGACACGATGTGGGCATTTTTATGGAGAAATCGCAAAAAAAAAAAAAAAAAAAAAAATAAAAGAATGGATGGATGGATGAACGACCCCTTTAAATCTGTTGATGTTCCTGTAGAATCAGTGCAGAAAACGTGAAAAAAATTCTGCATTATTCTCCAATACCTAACACCTGAAACTGCTGATGTGGGAAGAGCCTTTATCCAGTCCCTCGAGATCCACTGGTGTTGTGTAATTGTCTGATAGCATGGAAGAATGCATTGTTGTGCCTTTAAAATCGGCACCCAGTATATCCAGCATTTCCAATCAAGTGTGGTGCTACAGCAGGAGAAGTTGTCTGAGGAAATGTGCTCTCAGTCTCAGAGTGGTTAGGAGAGGTCCTGTGATGGTATTGTAGAAGCCAACTGTGATTCCAGAATGCATTATGGAATGTAGAAGAACCAGGATGCAAACACATGGTCATTCCTGACAAACATCTTAGACAGGCGACACATACACCACAATAATCAACACTAAATTCAGCCACAGGAGGTCAAAAGTTTTGCTGCTGAAACGGCAAATGATTCTCACCCAAGAAACAAATAAAACACTAATCACGCTTAACCCCATCTGCTCATCCTCTTGTTTGTTGTAGACGGAATCAATTTGTGAACTTCAATTTTCCAGCCAGCGAAGTATCTCTCTGTCACTCTTTCTCACGTGTAAACAGGGATGGAAGACAGGTGGCTGAAATCTTACTTTACTGAACTCTGAACTTTTTTGTGAAGATGTGGGGCATTACGCTTTTTTTGTGTCTATTTTAACGTTCACAGCTGTTGTTATAAAACTGCACATCCCTCTATTTTTGTGTTTATGTATTTATTAGAATTTTAACAATTAATAGCAGATGATAAAAATATCATAAAATATAAAACAACACATTTATTTATTATTTTACCTTCATTTAACCAGGAAAAAAAGACTCACTGAGATTAAAAATCTCTTTTACAGGAGTGTCCTGGCCAAGATAGGCAGCCGAGTTTGCATACACAATTATACAACAAAGTTGCAACATACAATACTAAATCCAACATAAAACATACAACCAGTTAAAAACATTTACACACCATTAATTCACTCTCTAGGTTACATAGTAATATTTTATTAAAATATACACCTTCTGCCCCGGATCCTCAGTGTGCTCCATGCCATGTCACAGCCATGCCAGAGTCAGCACCATGCCATGTCACAGCTACGCCAGAGTCAGCACCAGGCCATGTCACAGCCACGCCAGAGTCAGCGCCAGGCCATGTCACAGCCACGCCAGAGTCCGCTCCATGCCATGTCACCCCCACGCCTGAGTCCGCCACGCCTGAGTCCGCTCCATGCCATGTCACCGCCATGCCTGAGTCCACTCCATGCCATGTCACTGCCACGCCTGTGTCCGCTCCATGCCATGCCAAGCCTCGGCCTGCTCCATGCCATGTCACAGCCACGCCTCAGCCTGCTCCATGCCATATCACAGCCACACCTCAGCTTGCTCCATGCCATGTCACAGCCACACCTCAGCCTGCTCATGCCATGTCACAGCTACGCCTCAGCCTGCTCCATGCCATGTCACAGCAACGCCTCAGCCTGCTCCATGCCATGTCACATCAATGCCTCAGCCTGCTCCATGCCATGTCACAGCAAAGCCTGAGCCCGTCACAATAATGCCTCAGTCTGCTTCATGCCATGTCACAGCCGAACCTCAGTCTGCTCCATGTCATGTCACAGCCAAGCTTCAGTCTGCTCCATGCCATGTCTCAGCCAAGACCCAGACTGCTCCATGCCATGTCACAAGCAAGCCTCTGCTCCACGGTCCAGGCCCGCCTTCGCTCCCCGGTCCAGCGGTCGCACCTGTCAGTGAGTCGTCGTCCACACCTGCCATGCCATGTTTCCATGTCATGCCATGTAGCCACGCCCCCCCCCCCCAACACACGTCAAGTCACCACGCCCACCCCCCAGCTCCCTCACAGTGAACTTTGTGTTTATGTTTTGGCCGTCAGGAGCCGCCCCTAGTGGGGGGGATATGTCACGTTTATGTGTTTTGTTCTTGTTTTCATGTCTTATTTTTACGTTTAGTTCCTGTTCCTGTCATGTCATGTGATTTCCTGTTCCCTCATATGATCTTGTCATGTGTTTCCCCTGTTCATGTGTCTTGTTTTCATTGGTTCATTGTTTGATTACTATGTTATTAGTCTTGTCTTTTCATTGGTTTAAGTTAATTTAGTCTTGTTATCTTGTTTATAGTTTAGTCTTGTGATTGGTTGTCTTGTTTACCTGTTACCCATGTCCTTGTATTTAAGCCCTCATGTTTGCCATTGTCTAGTGTCAGGTATTGTTAATGTAACGTAGTCCATAGTCAAGTCAAATCAAATTATGTTATGTTTAAGTCAAGTCAAGTCAAGTCTATAGTCATGTCATGTCAAGTTAAGTTTAGTTAAGTCATTCATGTTTATGTTTTGTTTTGTTCACATTTATAGTTATCGTTACTGGTTTTCACGTCTGGAAATAAACTGCACTTGGGTTCGTCACTTCATCATCATCGTCTTCATCATTGTCATTGCTAGCAGCAGCCACTCATTACAGTGTAAATGGGGTCTTAGAACGTCATACTTGAACAAGCTTGTAAATGTAAATTTAACAAACGTTAAAATGCATCGCCTTTCAAGTCATGCGCTATAGTAAAAGTGTTTAGATGTCATAAGATAGCATTGAGTGTGAAACAGAGCAAAAAAGTAAGTGTTTATGAACTGATAATCTGCCATTTTACTCTTGAGTTGTGCAAAAGGGAATAAATGTCATTGTTGTAGCACATCTAGTGTTCATTGCACCACAGTGTACATTTTTTTTCACATTTACACAATGTCAGAATTGTCCTACAACCCTGTCTTGACAATGCTAAATTGCCAAAATAACAATATCTCAGTAGGTCATGGCAGGGGCAGGGTGCTGTCCTTTTCTGCATATCGCTGCCTCCTTCTGCGGTTTTGTGGTGCGTTCTGCATAACGCGGCGGCCCATGCAGCCCCATTTTGCGGCCGGCCCACCGGGAAAGTCCCGGTTCTCCCAATGGCCAGTCCGCGCCTGGGTCATGGCAAAGACCTGCTGAGAAACAGTAATTACTTAATACTATGCAGGACAGATATAACTGAGATGTTTAATATGGAGCAGATTACCAGTTCTGGGAGGGGTGTTAACCTTAGAGGGCTGACCCTGCCACGAGAGCTGGCCGAGTTGAGACCCCAGCGACGTGTCGGCTGAATACATATATAAAAGACAGCACACATCAAGGTTCCTCACGCTGAGGCCTTTTGGGGATTCAATCATTCACGCAGATGACATGAGCAACAGACATGGCGTTGACAGAATGTCACAAAATTTTAATGAGAAGGGTCAACTCCTTTCTGGAAAGACCAGCATATGGTATGTTTTAGTCCCCAGAATCGGATACTGGTGTGCGGGTGTCCCCACCAGGCTTCTTAAAGGGACAGCTCACCCAAACAATGATACTTCTGTTGTTCCAAACCCATATGAAATATTTGTTCTTCCATGGAACACAAATGGAGATGTATGGCAGAATGTCATATTGGTCTAAGCTTGTCTTTTCAACAAGGCCTGACATGAACTTTCAGCTCAAGCGAGAGATCTGCCGGTTAATGAATGCTATGGAAACAAGTGACTAATGCTGCCGGTCACAGCAAGTGCTACACCAGATCTATTTGACTATGCAGGGATTCTGTTTATCATCACAATGTGGACGCAAGTACTCAAATATTCATACAAATCTGCACTGAGAGCGACCGCTGGCACTAAATCCAGACACAAAGGCCAAACAAGCGGATGAAAAAAAGAGACAGAAGATGAAAGAGAAGGACAGACAGAGAGGGATGCAAAGAAAAGAGATTACATTTTTTTTTTCTATTATGGATTTGCAGGACAGCAGGAGAGATTTTATCAGTAGTTTTTGAGGTTATTCAGAATGAAAAAACAAAACAAAAAAACAAGAGGTTATACTTCCTTAAAGCTGAAGTGATGTTAAAATGCTTACAGTTACCCAGTTAAAATTAAGAGAGAACTATAAGTAAGCCATTTGTAGGTTGATTTCACCTAAAAGTGTAACACTGTGGCACTATCTAAACTTTCCAGCTACGGAGGAACGGAAGATTAAAAAAATATGAAATTATGGATGAAAAGATCTTTTGTAATCCATGGAAGAAAGAATATCTTACAGAACAACTCAAGGGTGAGTAAATGATAACAGAATTAAAATTTTTTGGGTGAACTATTCCTTTAAGGCCAGAAACATACTGTACTTGATGCAAGTACGCATATGCAGATGCGAGCGCTTGGTCAATGTACTGCCAATGCGCGTACCAGCTGAACATGCTTAAAGGAATATTCCGGGTTCAATACAGTTTAGCTCAATCAAGTGTGCCCCTGTGATTTCATCGGGAAACCAAGATAACACAGTAATAGATCTACTGCAGTGTTGGGTGTAATGCATTACTAATTAATTACTGTAATTAAATTACTTTTTCATTCACTTTTTTCAAGTAAGGGATTACTCTTAATTTTTCAGTTACTTCTGATGTAATTTGTTAAATACTGTATAGACTCTATAGAACAATAGTGAATGTAAAATCTAAATTTAATGTCTAATGTTAAAATATATGTTTTGTAATTTAACGCTGCCCCCTTAAATTCTTTAGCCAGTTCATGAATAATTTATTTGATTTTATATGATTTATTTGAAAGAACAGTTTCATGTCTATCCTTGTATTTTCATCTGGTCGAGGTTGATAAGGGTTTTAGAAAGTAATTAGTAATAAGTAATGCAATTACTTTTCAGACAGAGTAATTAGTACAGTAATCTAGTTACACTGTACAAGATGTAATTAGTAGTTAGTAATTATTTACTTTTTAGAGTAACTTACCCAACACTGATCTACTATAACGGTGGCGCACCCAAACTTAAATTTAAATGATAAATGATTAAATATATTTGGACACCAGACAGGTTTAACCTGTCAAAAATAATCAATTTGCCCAGGATAGCTGTAATTAAACTAAATACCACCTGTTACAAATGAGAAATGTAGGTATACATTTAAACATTTCTCAAATCATTATAGTGAATTATCAACAGAATAGTCACAAATCAACTGAATTGAGCAAAGTGTATTTTTACATAGATAAGACATGGATAAATTTAAATTAATAATGCAATTCCAACATTAACACATAATACATATTCACAAACATTACAAATATAATCATTAATAAATGTGTGTGTGTGTGTGTGTGTGTGTCGGGGGGGGGGGGGGGGGGCGGGGGGCAGGTTTGGGTGGTTTACGAGGACATTTTTCTGGTTACAAACTGGTAATTACAAGGGTATTATGCTATAAATGTGGTTTATGAGGACATTTCTAGTGTCCCCATAATTCAAATCACTTAAAAAAAACATACTAAACGATGTTTTTTTTTTTTGAAAATGTAAAAATGCAGAAAGTTTGTTTTGTGAGGGTTAGGTTTAGGGGTAGGGGGATAGAATCTATAGTTCGTACAGTCAGGGGTGCAGATTCCGGGGGGATGGGGGGAGGTAACCCCCCTAATAATCAAAACAAGCAAGTACAAACCCCAATATTTATACCATGATCTAGATTTGGGGTACTCGAGTTTGGACTCGGACTCGAGTCCGAGTCACGAGCCCAATTTTAATGTGCCTGGACTTGTCACGGACTCGGATGCATTTTTACTCGGACTTAACGTGGACTCGAGCTTTTGGGACTCTGGATTTTTTTTCCGAGTCCAGCCGAGTCCATGACATTTGTGATGCAATGAAAATAAATAAATAAATAACAAAACAGAAATTAATGAACACATCTCTGTCTGCATGTAGCTGCATTAGCCCCTGAAGTCGTAGATGTAGCCAGAGCTGTTTCACTGTATTTAAGCAAACACACGCACACACACATACGCACGTGCACAGGCACACTCATCAGTCAACCAATACGCTTGAATGTTACTACAGAGACTACTGTATAACATCGACTACACAACGTGGCTGGCATGACGAAAACATAAAGATGGGTATGTATCCAATATAATAGAAACTAAACAAGGCAGTTTCACACGACACGGGACCTGACAACCTGTAAAATAGTGTGTGGCGTTTGTGCAGCCAAGACGATGCTCGCATTGCGGTTTCATCGTGGTTAAAAACTTAAAATCAAGAACTTCATTGAGTCAATTCACCCACATCATGTCTCTCACAGTATACTAAAACAGCATATCGAAATAGAAATACATAACAAATAGTATTAATATTGGATATTAAGTCTTTTTAGGTGTAATGTATCTACACATTTAGGCTTCTGTAGTCCATAATAGCTTAATTAATTAACTGTGTATCTTTTTAAATAGTTGAGGAAAAAGCATTATTTAAACAGATAAAATTTAGCAAATTTAAACAGATAAACAGCACCTATTTATTATTGATTGACTATTTTAAAAGCATTGCTTAAAATACATTCTTTTACAGCATTTGTCCACCATTCACAACATTCAACCATGCACAATAAAATATTAAGATATTTTGGGCAGTGAAATGTTTTGTTTATAATTTAATTATAGACTATACAATAAATGTATTACTCGATGACAGAGTTTGTGTATGAAGCTAAATTTAGTTGGTTGTGACATTTTTATTTTAAAAATTTGTTTTATTTTTATTGTAAACCACCGGGTAACTTATGCACATCTTTTTTTAGCCTACATCTCTGACGATTTTGAAGGACAATTCTGTTAAACTTATGAATCAAAATTATTATTCTCCATGTTTTTGCGGTTACAGAAGAGCTCAATGAAATTTTCTTTTACATGGCTGCCTTTCAAGCAAATCTCAATTATTATTATTTTTTTTTTCTCTTCTGCGGCAGCAGCTGCGAGACGCTTTTTTTTTATTTTTCCCCTTTTTCTCCCAATTTGGAATGCCCAATTCCCAATGTGCTTTTAAGTCCTCGTGGTCGCACAGTGATTCGCCTCAGTCTGGGTGGCGGAGGACGAATCCCAGTTGCCTCCGCGTCTGAGACCGTCAATCCGCGCATCTTATCACGTGGCTTGTTGAGCACGTTGTCACGGAGACATAGCGCATGTGGAGGCTTCACGCCATCCACCGCGGCATCCACGCTCAACTCACCATGCGCCCCACCGAGAACGAACCACATTACAGCGATCACGAGGAGGTTACCCCATGTGACTCTACCCTCCCTTGCAACCGGGCCAGTTTGGTTGCTTAGGAGACCTGGCTGGAGTCACTCAGCACGCCCTGGGATTCGAACTAGCGAACTAGCGAACTCCAGGGGTGGTAGCCAGCATCTGTTGAGCTACCCAGGCCCCCACAAACTGTTTTTCTTAGTTGTGAAGTTTAAAATAAGCTTAAAATATTGATGTTGAGTTTACGGTTACAATTTTAATTCAGATTCATGAACAGATTTATTTGGACTCAACTCGGACTGTTATGGACTTGGTCCCTTTTGGACTCTGACTCAACTCAGACTAGATTGTTTAAAGACTCGGACTTGACTCTGACTCGACTAAGATGGACTCGAACCCAACACTACCATGATCAATGGAAACATGTAAATGCTTCATGCTGCACCCCCCACCAATGTTCAAGCCAAATCTACACCCTTGCATACAGTATAAAAATCATTATGTCTATGGAGAGTCCTCATAATCTGTACTTGACAGATTCCTCCCATTTGTGGATCTTTTTCCAGGATCATTATCCCGACAAACACACAACCCTTAAAATAACAGTCTATCTGACAAAGCTTTTAATGACATGGCACTTATAACAGCTGCTTAGCAACCTACGACAAGATTAAAGGAAATATCTCCGACAGGACCAAATCACATTTCAAAATTTTAGCCTTTAATATAGCGTAGCTCTTCATTTAGCATTAGATTAGCTCAGTGATGGTCTTAAAACACAGGTTAATTGGATATGCAGAAAATGGAGCTTATTTTCTCAGGTTATTCTGAAGAGGCCAACATGTTCCAGGTCTCTAAAAAAGCTTCTACTAATTGATCATCAAATGTCAATGAGTGATTAAGCTCTTTGCCTTCTTTTCTCACAAGACTATCTCAACAAACTTCAGAGAGGCCAATGTGTGAACTCGGGAGCCAATGAATGAACGCAACACAGCGCGAAGAACTTGAGAATCTGATTGTCTATTCTCTGATACCACGAATCCCTGGTGTTTCAAACCCAGTCTATCTTCTACAGCTTCAATACGACAACTGATTGCCCGATTGACAAGACGACTGGATGAAAATCATTTGTGTTTGGAGGATAATCTCTCTTTATGGATTTGAGTTATTTAAAGAACCGAGGACTGAAGAATTGCAAAAGTATCTCTGAGACACTGTTTACACCTGATATTAAGATCAGTTTCCCAAACCACTTTTGGAGTTAGTCTGAAATGCATGTGACCACATTGCATTTGTAGTGATACTTATGATGTTATCCTAAATTTATACACCACTGTTGTGTACCATGGAAGAAAGAGAAACATTATAGTTTTAAACAAGCGTTTTTATGACTGTTTTTTTACCCCTAACCCAAACTTAAACCAATCTTTAACCATAAAATGTAACCCCTTACCCAAACCCCAACCATGATTTTAAAAGGAAAATAACTTTTGTGTACCACAGAAGTGGGGGCGGGGCCAGAAGAATGGCATGGGGTAAGGTTGCTGCCACCCTAAAAATGAACTTTGCCACCCCAGTTGTCACCCCATCTCGGACCCCGCTCATGTCCTGGAGACAGTGTGCAACGGCTTAACCCGTCCGTGTCATGCATGGTCCATAACAACGTTTCGCCTGTGTCCGTGAGAAGACACAGTGTTCCACCTCAGTAGACAAATACCCCACCGGTCACACGGAATCCTCCGCAAGACGACGCCACACAATGCCACCCCTTACTCGACTCTTGACACCCCTTTGCCACCCCTGGCAAAAGATCCTGGACCCACCCCTGCACAGAAGAAAACATTGAGGTTTACTTTCTTAAAATAAAGTGTTGTATAGGAGGCTAGCTAAAATTTGATGTCTGTATTCTATCATTAAAGTTGTACCTTTTCGTATGAGCCAACTTGTCCGATATTATGAGTTGTTGTGTGACAATGATGCACAGTTGATAATATATACACCATTTAAAGGTTACACAATTTAATAATAATAATACATTTGTCATACAATTGAAATGTGAAAATCTTAAAAATAGTGTGTCTCGCCTGACCACTGATCACCCAAGACAGATGTTAATTCCAGGGCTTGATAGTTCAGGGGTTACAAATTTTTCTACACAATGTTTGTATACAAATGTTTGTCCGTTTGAACAGCAGGCTCACTCTTGAAAGTTTAAATACTGTACAAGGACAAATACTATGTGTCCTTCCCATGTCGACTGGTTGGTACATTATGTTCATGTCCATGTTTAGTTCTTATGAGATGCTGACTTTGGCTCTCAGCGTGGCTGGAGAGTTTTCAAGATTGATGGCAGATCCACCTTCTTATGTTAGTCCCACAAATATTCCCATGGTGGCTAATTAGTCTCAACATCATATTCTGTGATGTGGCACACTAGTCACTCCAGCGGGGACTGTTACCGATAGTGCGGTGGCATTGGGAGCGGTTGGAATGCTCAAACATGTTGAGATGAAACAGGCTACCCATGTGGTGCACACATTTTATGTGTTCATATTCTCTGCTTTGGTACAGACTGTGTGCAGCATCACTTTTCAGAACTCATTGTTCACAGTCCTCAAAAGATCTGCCTTCAAACAATTGAGCATCTCAAAGGAACAGTGTGCCATTCAGAAATGAATGTAATATCCAGGTTAATATTCTCTGAAGATCGCTCTCTTTCTCTTGATGCATCTCAATTCATATACCGTTGTGCTCATACATTTACAAACCCCTTGCAGAATCTGTTTAGCACAGTGGTGGAGGGTGCTAAATGGGGGGGTTTGCCCAGGGCACCATACAAGCTATAACTGCCACTGGTTTAGCATTAAACCTAAAACACACTACAGCTACACTTTTGGGGGGAATCAACCAAGAAATGGCGTATTTAATGTTTTCTCTGCATATTAAGCTGAGATAGAAAAAAGTACTTTAACATTGAAAAAATTACATCAGCTTCAAGAATACATTTCTAAGATACCATCTACAATTCAAATGTTGTTGACCGAATAAATCATTCACTATTCAATAGACAAATAATGGAATTGCACAGCTTGAACAAATATTTCCATGAGTGAAGTTTAGACAATTGAACATTCAGTCCTTTTCAATGTAAGATGGGTTCAGGGAAATAAAGCAGATATTCTAGCAACCCAATTAAATTTGTCTGTTTGTTCGATGTTTTATGAGGCGCAGTCTTCACCACTGCCCGCCGTCAATGCAGCATGAGTTCAATATGATTCAGCCAGTGTCATGCATTGGCAAACCAATAACGCATATATAGAACAGCATGAAAGGACATGGCCACACAAGGCAGCACAAAACTGAATGATATATATATACAGTGTATAAATTTATATATAGTTTGAAAATATTACACACTAAGAATATATAAAATATTTAATATTTGAATTATTTTATTATATGCAATACCCTGTATATTTTGAAAAAGTATTTTTAAATTGTATATATATATA
The DNA here is from genome assembly GCF_019703515.2 of Myxocyprinus asiaticus. Lineage (NCBI taxonomy): Eukaryota > Metazoa > Chordata > Actinopteri > Cypriniformes > Catostomidae > Myxocyprinus > Myxocyprinus asiaticus. The sequence continues at coordinate 6,082,694 of NC_059385.1, read as the reverse complement.
TATACTGTAATTATATGTATATAATGCATATGCATATGTATATTTTAACATGTTTTATTGCATATAATATACTGTTTTCTAAAATATTACAGGATGCAGCTCAAAAGCATGGCACTATCAAAGCTGATGCTGATAAAAAAAATACAGTAAGTCGCTTTGGATAAAAATGTCTGCCAAATTTGTGAATGTAAATTTAAATATTTTAATATTTTATGCAATAACAATATATATCAAAACAGGTGATCAGAGACTGGTTAGATTTGATTGAGACATTGTTTGTTATTGATACATTGATAGTAGGTGCACCACAGGAAAGCTACCGCACATAATAGAAGTTTACTTTAATCTTCAATTGAAAACAGCAGGGCTGAAGTAGAGAGAAAAAATCCAGTTTTTCTTGACTTATAACTACAGTGCAATAGCAGGTTACAAAACACTTTATTTTCTGTTTATTAAGCATGGAAATGCTCATGCAGATCTCTTTGTTTCTGAGATGTCAGAGACAATATCAGTGCTCTGAAGTGATATTTCACAATGGGCATAAAACAACGTTTCAGAGCAACAGTGCAGTCGTTTTGATTACCTTCTGGCTCCATGCAGCTGCTGCTCTGAGTTTGAAAGTACAAGAGTGTCTGAGAATATGTGAGAGTGTAGCTTTCTTCCAAAACCTAGTGAGCTGCCTACCTAGACAGCATTTTAAAGCATAATAGGTATGCTACAGACATGCAAAGTACACACAAGAAACCTTCTTTTGGACAAATTCGTCTGCAGCATTCCATGAATTCAATGCGGGAAGGCAAGATGGCAGAAATAGAAATATTGTTTGAATATATTTCATTCAACACTGAAATGTATTGATAAAAAGTCTTTCAATCTTGTTTGAAATGGACTATTTTACTAAATATTTGTGTGTGCAATGTATCATTATAGGATTTAATTATGAGTGAAGTCTCCAGCGTGCTTTGCGTGAGGAGCGCATTTGTTGTAGCGCAGTTGGTGAAAATAAAGTGTTCCAAATTTGGCCATGTTCACACTAACAAGTTTTTATCTGAAAATGCATTCATTTTAATATGTTTTAGAACAGCGTTTTCCTCCACCAAAAATGGAGCGTTTTGAAAACGCTCTCCATTACTGAACACTTTCGAAATTATGACATTAGGAAAACAAAAACGGATTAGTGTGGATGTGGCCTTACAGCCACTTATGAGGTTCTATTTCAGTTAGAATGTTAACGAAGATGGCTTAAACTACCCTAAGATCATGTCCACACTAAAAGCCCAAAGTATACTTCGATTTTGACACCAACGCTCAAGCGTCTGCATACAGTCGAATGCAAATCTGTCAAAGTATTCTCTATTTGACGGTGCGCATACACAGGCGGTTGCTGCATGCGTGCTACGACTGCTATAAGACATCAAACTATTTCTCTTCAGGAGTTTAGACCCATAAAGATGCATTTATAGTCCTTCAGACTTGAGTTTTACAAATGCAGGTATCTCCTGACCTCCTCACACATGTGCTCTTGATGTGCATGTTGCTGGTCTTGGCTGGCCACCAAGCTAGTTATTCTACTATGGTTTGATGGTTTAATGGTTTTAGCAGGGTTTTGGGCACTTCAGTTGGCCAAAAAGCTAAACCAGCTGAACACTGCCTTGGCCAGGCTGGGTGACCAGCTAAACCAACTTAAACCAGCTAAGACAAGAAAACAACCTTGGCTGATTTAAGCTGTTTCAGCAGGGTAGGCAGCAGACAACAAGGCAGCTCACTAGTGTTTTGAAACAAAGCTTCTGAGTGTATGCTCAGTCTGTCCGTACATTTATGACTGCCATATAATCATACATTAAAAAAAAAACAATATTTTTGTGTTTGTGCATTAAATTCTTAATTGGCTCAAGAGTGCATCTTACATGTTTTCAGCAGGGTCGTGGTATTTAGTCTCTGTCTCTTTCTCTGCCTGTCTACCCAACACAAACAGATCCTGCCTGTGTAGGCACTGAACTGCAGCACTGTGCCTGCCCTGCTAAAGAGAGCCATGCATTATGGAGCATGAACGATCATACCAGGTCATGGCCCACAGCTCAGTGTAGACAAAAATGCATATATGAGATATTGTAATATAGATATATTTTAAAACCTTGTGACACTGGCAGCATTAAAGGAATAGTTCACCCAAAAAAGAAAATTCTGTAATTATTTACTTACCCTCATGTTGCTCCAACCCGAATGGCTTTCCTTTTGCTGTAGAACACAAAAGTTGCATTTCTGAAGAACAAAAAATGGCCAGGAAACTGAATGGGGACGGGGGCTGTCAAGCTCCAAAATTACAAAACAGAACCATAAATGAATCCAATTGATTCGTGAGGTTCCAAGCCTTCTGAAGCCACAGTTCATAATCTGTCATTATTCAGTGAAAATATTGACATCCACCCAAGCTCACTTTGGCCTAGCTCTTATTTTAGTCACACATGAGCGTATGAGCTGCAGTTGTATGATATTTTTATGGTGCTTTTATGCCATTTTGGAGCTAGAAAGCCACATTTCTAATTCACTTTCATTATGTGGAAAAGACAGAAAGTCATACAGGTGCTGAACAACATGAAAGTGAGGCCATAAGGACAGACTTTTCATTTTTGGGAGAACTATTTAAAAGAGCAAGCACTTCATTGTAATTCTGTTTGATAGTTGCTTATAATGCTTCAATTGAGGCATTGTGGATAAACACACACGACAATGGAGCACCATTTTTGGAATCAGAAGTGATGTACAAGTGGTGAATGTTTGTCTGTTTGCTTTAGATAAGTGTAATCACTTCAAATTCAAAAATTTTCCAAGCACACAATAGATTAAAAACAATCACAAAAGTGAAGTGTTTGATGGTTCTAGGAGCCTCTGAAGAGTTTTAGTCACACAAAAACAGAGTTTTCAGTAAATTTAACTTGGTTATGTTTTTATCCACACACACACACTAACTGCAGAGGTGCAGATATGATTTTCTCATCTTTACATTCACAGTCACATGTTGAAGTGCGTCTGAAAAGTTTTTGGGTCACACTATACAAGAAGTTTCTATTTTTTATAACATTAGTAAATGCATTCGGTATCATGAACTAACAATGAACATATTTTTATGATATGATTTTTACACTAAAAAATGTTTCAAACAGTGGTATGCAACAGTGTTGCCACATATACATTGCATTAGTCATAATAAGAGTAGTATGGCATTATGTTACAGCGCACATCTACAGTACATGTATGCCAAAAATGCGAGTATGATTAAAGTGCAAAGCCATTCTGACAGCTCTCTGCATAATGTGCAGTGAATGCCAAAATAATTGTTTGCTCAATTAGTCAGTCCTCTGAGCAAAAGGATCTCCAGGTCCTTCATTTGTCCAACAATCTGCCTGTTCCCGATGCAAACAGCGAGTCCCAACACACAACACTCCTTTAAACACCTGAATCCACTTGACAAACACTCATGTAATTCACTCATTAGCTACAGCTGCTGAAGAACACTGCACAAACCGGCATGAGAAAATGAGTGTGCTCTGTGCAGTCCTCTCATTAAAACAAAAACTATTTTTATTCATTTTTATTCATACTAAGAAATAATAATAATAAATAGTAATACTAAGAAATTCAGAAAATTATTTTAAATGTACAATAAATAATAAATATAAAATTAGAAATTTGCAAAACAGAAGCAATTTCTTGGACCCCACTACACGTAGAAATCCTGTCTTCTCCAAAGCATACTGTCATATCAATGTGTCTTTATTCTGTTTCTTCTTCTTTTGCTCTGAGCTTTATTGTGTTTTTATGCAGCAAGGTGGGATTTACAAATGCAGTGAACGCCACAGTTTCAAACCGTTTCTTGTTTTATTCCGAGTCTGGGAATAGTAAAGAGCAGTGGAGTGTTTGTGCTACTGTATATGGTCTATATGGAAATGTACAACACACACATTTATCTCTGTCACATGTTTCAATAGAGTGGCTGAATCAAAAACCATAGACACCCTTGAGCAGTTTCAGGGCACACGTTTTTGAGCTCATTGATTCTAAAAGAGATCTTGAAATATGCTGACAGCACATTGCCAATGGAAGTGGCTCTGGGAGACATATCTCAGAATTGTAAATGGGAATTTCAAAAACATGTTTTAAAGGAACATCTCTATTAAAATGCTGTCAGCTACATTGTAATAGTGTAATATTTATGGAAATTTTGCAAGGTAGTTTTTTTGTTGTTGTTGCTGCTAATAGATGTTTTATGCGAGAGTAACCACTTGCCTAGCATTGTGATTTCGATTTATGTGAAGTATTGTATTTCTTTTGTGTTGAAGTATGATTAACACTTTACAATAGGGTTCTATTTGTTAACATTAGTTATTCTACTAGCAAGGGCATAGCAGCCACGGGGGGACATGGGGGACATGTCCCCCGCACTCTTTAAAAAGGTGATTTGGTCCCACGCACTTTTTCAAGCTAAACCAATATCGAGTCCAAATAGTGGATTTGTATACATTATATTTTGCGTTTTGTTACTTTGGGTTAATTGAGTGACCATCCAGCCAATCACAGATGAGTTTCATGAGCCAAAACAACCCTTATGTAATAGGACGTCAGTCAGACAGTCTAATCAACGTGGCTTCGTTCATTTCTACAAAGTTGCTTTCAACAATGCTCATTTAACCATATTTTTTATCGGCATTGATGTTGATCTAAATTAATAATCTAGAGATGAGGAACAATTGCACAATTGTCATTATTGTAATTGATTAAATAATTTATTAAGGACCAGCTTGTGCTCAGTCTTTTATTGTCATGTGTGAAACAGAAGCAAGTGCTCCACAAGATGCCCTTTATTTTTGCAGTTAATTTAGCAAAATTTTGCAATTCATTTGCAATACATGAAACTTTAAAATACTACAAATATAAAAATTATATAATACGTATATATATTAATGTAATACGTATATCATACTTATATATTAATATATACTGTAATATATTAATACTGCACTGTAAGTGTTGGGTATGTGCGAGCCACCTACTGACAGCTGTGTCCCCCCACTTTTAAAATGACTGCTACGCCCCGTCTACTATATCATAAATTAACAGTGAACAATTATTATTTTACAACTTATATTAATCTTGATTAATGTTAATTTATAAAAATGGTAACACTACAGTAAGGTTCCATTTGTTAACATTAGTTAATGCATTAAGTATCATGAATTAACAATGAACATTTATTAATCTTGGTTAATAACTAAATATGCAGTTGTTCATTGTTAGTTCATGTTCTTAATGCATTAACTAATATAACAAAAATATGTTACACCTTTAAATGGTAATAATGTATAATTATATGTTAAAATTAACATTAACTAAGATTAATAAGAATTCATTGTTAGTTCATGTTAACTAGTGTACAATAGTTAACTAATGTTAACAAATGCAACCGTATTGTAGCATTAACCATTAATGATGGATTGATTAATGTTAATTGTACAACTCTTAATGTATTAGTATATGTAGAAATTAAAAGCAAATAATAGCAAATGCTGTAAAATTATTGTTCATTGTTAGTTAAAGTTAACTATTGAGTTTACTAATGTTAATGAATATAACCTTATTGTAAAGTGTTACAGAGGAACCATAAATTCAGTTTCATTTCATGTGACATGATTTGTCTTTGATACTTTTTATATTTTGTTACATGAAGTTCTGATCTAGAATCATGGTTGTGATTTCAAAATAGGATTTTGTGATTATGAAATCAAAATTGACCTGATTTACTTTTATTTTCCTAGTCTTATTGTGAATGATTCTTTGGTGCAAATAATTCCAAATGTAATTCTTTCTTGTCTTTGTAGTATTTTATCAAAATGTTAAATGTTGCACCATCTCTGAAATAACTTTCCTTTTCTGCTTTCCTTTCCGTCACCTTGCATCCCACTTTTTTTACAATCCAATCAATTCCCAATGGATAAAAACAAGGTAGATGCTATTTGCACCCAGGTGCAAATAGAGGCAGGTATTATTTGCACCCCAACCCCGGTGCAAATAATGGTAGATACTAATTGCACCCTAGTGCACATAGTGTCAGATGCTATTTGCACCCTGGTGCAAATAATGACATATGCTATTTACACCCAGTACAAATAGTGTCAAATATTATTTGCACCACAACCCTTGTGCAAATAATGGTAAATACTAATTGCACCCTGGTGCAACTAGTTTCAGATACTGTTTGCACCCATATTTAAATACTAACATACAGTATGGGCATCACTGCAGTGTGTTTATTGTGTTTATTTAGAGTCCCACAGACACACTACATTAACCTCTACACCTAAACCTAACCTTAACAAATACCCTTGGTTTCACGTGGGAATGAGTGGATCGACAGACCCCACCTCCGGATCAAACCCTTCTCTATACTGCCCGACATTCACTGTGACCAAATCACTGCGATGAAATCAACATTTATATTCATTTTTATCTATTATTTTAAGCAGTATTAAAGGAAATATTAAGAGTGGAAACAGGAAATCGGATGGTAAAAAGATTGGGACAAAATGCGGAGTTGAACCACGGTTGCTAGGACTACAGTTCACAATCACAATCTGTCTTTACACCCCACGCCATTTCAGTGACATCAATTGGTTAGTTTGTCATATATTTCTGTGGTTCCACCAGGCTATTAGTGTGAAATTAGCTGCCCTGTGTGGCAGATGCAAATTACACCGGGGTACAAATAGACACTCTGTAAAAGAAACACCACCCAACATTTTTTTCTCATTGAATATCCTGTTTTACTAAAATATGTCAAATAACAGAAGTAAATTTGATTTAAAAGGGCATTTCCTATTGACATTAATGAAACTAAGAAGATACATACAGTAGTAAGAATTTAACAGCTTTATCCAGTGCTGTTGGAGTATTTTATTATTTCATTTTGTGTTAAATTTCTCAGGATTAGCAACTAAAGTACCCTTTTCATCTGATATTTTGTTTGGCTTTTGATTATTTGTGTATTTCGTTCACTGTAAAGGAATCCAAAAGCATTCATTATTGGTTTTGTAAACTGACAAAATTTAAACGTAACTATTCTAACTTATATATAACTTTATATATATATATATATATATATATATATACATACCAACAACCTAAAATTGGTATTCCTGTACATTCTCTAGACTTACAATTGCTATTTCAAGGTGACACATGCACACAGCTCTTTTATCGTCTATCATTTATTGGCTCAAAAAGTCCCTGAAATCTTTTCAACAGAGTAGCCATGAGAATATTTAAGCATCTCTTAAGATCAGTATTGAATATGAATGTGCAATTCAGAGAGATGAGAAACCTTCAAGCTTTTGTGCTTTAAGGGTCATATAAGTTTTACTTATCAAATGATTTTGGCACAACTCAGACATTGTAACCTCAGTGAGCATATGACACTTTTGAAACACATGGCAAAAAAGTCTAATCAAGTACAGCACCGTCTGTAACCTTCACAATGTTCCTGATCTTCATTTACATTCACGTATGATCTGATCTGTTCCCTCTCCTCTCCCCAGGAGCAAATACACATTTCCGAGCGGGTATGCAAAACTACATTTTGTGCCCCATGTATCTGTCAAGCAAGGGGGGAGATGTTGGAGGGGTCGAGGAGGCCGATTGCACCACCTTTAGTGAGCCGTTGGCGCCCCCCTTTACATGGCACCCCTATGCATTGCATAACTTGCATATATGGTTTTTGCGCCTCTGCCTCTCCCCCCACAGCTTTGATGACTGACAGCCCTGCTGCTAAATAAAAGAGAAGCCTGATTTAAAAATGTCCTTCTCTTCTAATCAGGAGTCAATCGATTGAACCCTCTCTTCTTCTCCTTCAAAAGACCCCTCCGCTCTTTAAAGTCAAGGAAAGCCTACAGCACGAAAAGCTTGTGCTTTGAGCAAGAGATGAGGAGTGCTACATCATAATGGATTCCAAATAATGACTGATGCGATAAACAACTGTCAGCTCTGACGGCTGTTTTTCTCGAAACGCATCGATATGACATCGATGAGCATGTACATTTTTAAACTAAGATCATTAGCTTTGTTCTTGGTAAAGGCGAGAAAGCTGTATTAGATTTTGGCAAAAGTTTCATCAGACTAGAAGAGTGAATCTCACAAAAACATGTCAAGGTCCCATTCAACCCAAAATCGAAAGAAAAAATAACAAATACAATTCTGCATAAAAATTATGCTTATTTTAGACTATTACATATTAATCTAATATTTATTATATTACAACATATTATTATACATATTTTTATTTTATTATGTAATTGTTTTTATATAATTTAGGTCTAATAAGATTTTGTTTTGTTTTTTTTGTTTTTTTCACAGAGGCCTATATTTTCAGGACAATTTTGTAAATTTCCCCCACAAATTTTCAGTCTGTAATGCAATCTGACATTTTATTTTATTTAAAAAAATATCTTTTTTTAATTATTTCTTTACTATATTACAATAAAAATATTGTAAAACACTGATTTTTATTATTTAAATCAGCATAAAAGCTGTACAACAATTATGACTATGATGTAGGCCTATAAATATTTTACAATTTAAACTGATTACAAAATATATATTTTTTCACATCACAGTAATGAGAATGAGATTTATTTCAAAAAAATGCAAAAAAAAAAAAAAATGTATGGTCCCCAAAACAGACTTCATTTTCTTTGAACCAAAAACAATTTGATTTTGGAGGTGAAATATGGCACGGACATGTTCTTGACAAGTTTTGTGAGATTCACCCAGAATGCTTATTGAAATTTTATGAAAGCTGAAATTGACCTGCAGAAAATATAAAGACATTGAAAAAAAAAATCAGACACAAATGACAGATGACAGAATGACAGAAAGCAGTACCACAGAAAACATAACAGAAAATATCACAAACAAAACATAATATTTAGGAATGAAGGATGATAGGAATGAAAGAGTGAGAGAGAGAGAGAGAGAGAGAGAGAGAGAGAGAGAGAGAGAAAGAGAGAGAGAGAGGAGGGGCATGCCAAAAAAGCACATTGACATATTAACTATTTACACCTATAACTATTCCTGAATGGCCATCTCTCAAACACTTTTAAATATGCATGTGAGGACCTGCTCAGGACATCTAAAGTGTACATTTAGAAGAACAGTTTTAAGGCCAGAAACATACAGAAATATGTACATGAATGAAAACACTGTTAGCTACATAAGCTTGATTTTCATGTGTCAGAACCAAGGTGTTCAAATTTTCTTTGGAAACAATGTGGATTCATGGTTTGTTGTGAACGTCTACACTGCAAAAACCATATTCGTAATCAATGTCTTTGTCTTGTTTCCAGTAAAAACATCTGAACAACCTCAAAAGAAGATACATTTATCTGCAAAGCAAAATATTAAGACATGTTGCAGTAATTGTAGTACTTTTCTTTTTCCATTGGTAGATTTTCTCTCTCTCTCTCTCTCTCTCTCTCTCTCTCTCTCTCTTTTAAACCTCACTAAATTTTTTTTTTTTTTTTGTTCTAAAAGTTCTTTTTCATGCCTATTACAATATAAAGCCTGACTGACCAACTGCTCATACATATGACAAAATACTCAGTTCAGAATAAGAGAGCGTCACGCTGCATCTCCACTGCAATACAATCACAAATTCTCCAGCCCGTTCCATCAGGACCATAGAAAATATGCCATGACAAATAGCTCACACTTCACGACCCTCTGTGCAATGAAAATTCCATCAGCGTGAATCTTTGTTTTTCCAGATATAGAGATCCAGTATTCGCTAACACTGAATCAATTCACATCCACAGCTGGACAAAACACCATACCAATTACATAAGCCATCCACGGCAGGTCTGCTGATGCTGAGCCATGGAGTCAAGCTATGGTATGATGTTAGTGACAAGCTCAGACTAAACAGACGTGTGCATGCAACCGCACATACTGAGAGCTTATTTCTGGCCTCTCAAGGCTTGGGGAGTGCAGAATTGACATGTCTGGCCTGAAAAATAGCAAAAAAATTAGATATGGGTCATATTACAATCAGATATGATTTAGTAGACTGAATCACACAGGATATGGGTGAGATTGAGTTTGTGGGTGATGTCATGACATCACTGACATCACTGACGATGAACCAGTGTCACAGTGCACGTATCGAATTAGTAAGAACATTCTGTTTACTCTTTCATAAGGAGTTTTTTTTTAAGCTAAAGTGTGTATAATGTTCCACCATGGCCTCTGTACACTTCACCATGTCAAAAGAGCCCACCTCATGTCTCTACTACGTTCTAGCGCCAAGATATAGCTGGGGCCCCCAGAGGCTCTCAACAGCCTCATGGGGCTAACAAAGGGCCAAAGTACACTGCCCCAAGTCAAAAGAGCCCACCACAGTACACCTCTATGATGTTCTGGAGCCGAGATGTGTCTGGGACACCTAGAGGCCCCACAAGGGCCCTTAAGGACATATTAACCCCTCAAGGTACACTGCCCCAAGTCAAAAGAGAAGAAACCCATTTTTCTTCGATGTTCTGGTGCAGAGATATGATGTGTTGGATGGTTTCTAGGGTTATGGGGGTGGTTGCTGGGCCATCTCTAAACTTGCCTTATAGCCCCAAGTGAAACAAGGCCAACCCCATGTCTCTGTGATGTTCTGGTGCCAAGACATTGTGTTCTGGGTGGTTGCTAGAACGTTGCTAGGTGGTTGCTAGGGTGATATGGGTGGTTGCTAGGGTGTCACTAAATTTGCTTTAATGTCCTAAGTGTAAAGAAGCCACCCCCATGTCTCTCTGATTTTCTGTACCAGAGATATGATCTCTCTTTTCAATGTTAAGTCTATGGGCTTTTTCTGTGCTTTTTTATCACCCGCTAGGCGAAAATTGTACATCCAATCACTTCATAAAAATCATAGCACACTTCTCCACAATAACTCAGTTGATCTGACACCTCATTCATGGGTGTATGACACACGGTGCACAGCGAGTTACAAGCTAAATTTTCGGCGGAAATCCCTAAATGAAGGTCAGAGCAATAGTAATAGTGGGGCCTTGCTAAAGCAAACTACACTAATAACAGTTTTCCAAAAGATTTCTGAAACACTCCCCCCATCTGCCATTGGTCGATCAAAACAGACAGTTCCACTCCAAACTCACGCCATTGGCTGAGCCAGTGTGACTGTGGTTGGTGTTTGGGATGCTTAAACAAACAGAGCAATGTTTTGAAAGCGCAACAGAGCCACAGTGTTTACACTTTTTGGGGAAATCACCAACGAATGGATTACTTAAAGCTGCAAATTAAGCTGGGATAAGAGAAAGTATTTTAACAGAGAAAACAATTACTAACTTCAGGTTTAAAGCTTCACTCATTTTTTTCACCATTAAAAAAGTTTTACTCCTAAAGAAATATATTGTAATTTTGAAACATTTGTAAAATCATGACCACTCACATGAAATGAGGACTCTAGCCACATCAGTAACCTTATAAAAGCTGTTTTATTCTATATAGAGAGGGTCCCCTCATGGGGGCAGCCATTTTAAAAATCACATGACCAGCTGAATACTACTCGCTTAATCTCAGTTACCATCTTGTTATTGAACTCTTGGATTAAATTAATCATGGCTGATTGTGAATAGTGAATTTCTACAATGGCATCTGCAACTGAAAACTACTGATTTTGAATGATGCTGCATCCACACCACTAGGTGTCACTCTAAGTCCAAGATGACACAAACAAAAAGTTACTGAGTGCACCTTTAAGGATCAACTTTGTCTCAGATGTTTCCCGTAAAAATAGGCAAAACGAGACACCCATTGACATAAGAGTAAGACTATAGAGCTAAAGAAATGAATGTGGACAGCATAGCTCAGATAATTTGGTCCTGGGAGAATTCAATGAGAAATGTTTGACTTCATGCGATTTTACTTTCCTACAACCTGACAAAACACCTCTGTGAAAGGGAAAGAACACAAAAAAACACAGAAAACATAGACGAGATGGTTTCTAACTGTGGTCCATTTTGTTATTGCATTTTAAGTAATCTCTAGAGGCTTAATTTTAGACGTCATCCAAAGCCTAATTACCCCTCAAGGCAAGTATGGTTCCCATATGCCAGACATAGCAGGTGTTATGCTGCTTGGACGTACTTATCTGTCCCTTCTCTCCTTATTTCTTGCTTCCTCCAGCCTTTCAAACATCATTCCTCAGGTCTCACCCAATCAGCTACAATTTTTTGAACTGCCAGACAGAATTCCAATGCTCTCAAGGGCTCTTTGAATGCAAGAGAATGACATCCAGAACATCTCTTTATAACCCAAAGGCATACGGAGGACACAGGACTTGCCTGTCACAGGGGTGTTTCATCCGAGAAGACAGCCTGAATATATAATGCTATATCCACTTCATAGAACTAATATCAAATTTATATTGGATAAGTGTGCTTTTTTTTTTTTCAAGCTTAATGTGGATGGACAACTATAAGAAAGCCATTTGTCAGCTGATTTTCCCAAAAATTGTTAACGGATGCTAAGTTTAGAATGGCATACTACCCATACTACTCTTACTATTTCTGCCATATCGGTCAATGTCAGAAATAAAACTAGTATAGTAGTATGCCATTCCGAAGTTGAATAATTTGTGGCACTATCAAAACATTGCTCTGTTTGTTTTAGCATCTTGAACAGCCCGACACAGTAACAATGGCTCAATTGATGGTGTGAGTTTTTAGCAGGGCTATCAGTTTGTCTATCCAATGGCAGACAAGGGAAGTGTTGGAGAAACCTGTTTGAAAACAATTGTTCTTCAGTTCCGTTGGCCATTGTATACTGCACAATATGCAGTAAGCAGTATGCTATTATTCCATTCTGAACACATCTACATCCACTAAGGGCCTGTGAAATAAGCATTTACTTCTCTTATACTAAGATTAAATCTTATTCATTCATGCAGTTGCCACAAACAGGTGACACAAACTTATTTCCTTAATTTAAAAACAGCTGCAGAGTCAATGCAGCTTATAATACAAAACCATTATGGCACCTATGGACCTTATAGATCAATACAGGCTGTGTGGGTCCTTAGCATCTTTAGAGACCTACAAACACAGCCGCTAGAGCTCAGCTGCACATACAGAACTGTTGTCTTTGAAATATCTTGGCACAATAAAGACCGCATTTGTGGTTGTGACGAGTCTTATTTTGTAAATCAGCCGTGTCGCTTTCTAATTACGCTCATTAAGAGAGGTGAGCTCACAATCTAACCATTATCCCTCAGAGAACAGGGTGCTCATTGCACCTCATTATCATTATGGCTCCTTGTGTTACCACCTTTGAATTCAATAATACGTCTCTCAGGGGCCACGGGCTCCGAGATAACCTGGCTGTCCTATGGGATTTCCGGGGCTTATTAGCTGTCTAAGGAAACACAGTGCAAAGAACACATGAAGCCTTTTCTGGGAACAGTCTCAAAAATAATTTTCTTTTTCAAAGACAAACTGGAAAAAAAGCTAAATGAAAGGTAGATAAATAATGTTTTTCATAATTCTTCACAGAAGATCATGAAAAACTGAGTAAGGCAAAAGAAGATGAGCCTGCTGAATATAAAACAGCTTAAACCAGCCTAATCTGGTCAGGCTGGTCTGGTTTGCTGGTTTTAGAGGGGTTTTGGGCACTTGTCAGCTGATCAGGGTAGAAGACCAGTTGATCGACCAGCTTAACCAGCTGAAAACCATCTTGGCCTGTCCTGGAGACCAGCTAGAGTACCTTAAACCAGCTAAGACCAGCAAACCAGCTTAGGCTGGTTTAAAGCACAAAAGATATAATTCTGTCATCATTTACTATTGATATAGATATAGAAAATGCACATCATTTATTGTACACCCCTCTCCGCCTCTGCCAGCTCAGCACTATGAGAAAAAAATAATGTTTCGAAAGATTTCTCAAGCTTGGAGAACATCTGACTGCCTTGCCTCCTGTCTCATATTGAGCCATCGCTGTTATAAAATATTTTATTAGATTTTTCTTTACTCTGTGGATTTAAGTCTAGGTGCAAACCAAGCTCATTGTTCTGATATAAAATTGTTTATAATGGCAGAGGCTATATATAGGTCTTTAGAACTATAAAGATATGATTTAAAATAATTCAGTCAACCACATCTTTGCATTTTCCCATCATCAGCACTTTCTTTGTTAATGAATATGAATGTGAATTCATGCAAGCTACAGTAAGTGACAAAGCTCTCAAATAGATAATTGTAAAGAAAAGAAAATGTCCTATGTTAAACTAGATGACATTGTGAAAGGTGTAAAACATCAAAGAGAACAACAAATGTAAATGTATGCACAAAGAACAGTTTTCTAATTTATACTAAATTGTTTGTACTAAGAAACCTGTTTCTATTAACATAATTATCATTTATCAAATCAAGTATGAATCAGCATATATGCTTGAATATACAGTACTACATTTTTAAAGCTGTTTTTAGGTAATTGGTTTGCTTGGTTTTATCAAGTAAATCTGATTTGCTTTTTTGAGTGAAGTGAACTGAATATTTTACAGTGCACTCAGAAAGTATTCAGACCCCTTAATTTTTTTCACATTTTGTTATGTTGCAGCCTTATGCTAAAATGTAAAAAAAAAAAAAAAAAAAAAAAATTTAAAAAATCAAGCTACACTCCATACCGATAATGACAAAGAAAAACCCAGATTTTTGATTACTTTGCAAATTTATTAAAAAGAAAAAACTGAAATATCACATTGAAATAAGTATTCAGACCTTTTGCTATGACACTTGAAAATTAGCTCAGGTGCATCCCATTTCTCTGGATCATCTTTGAGATGTTTCTACACTTTGACTGGCAAATTCAATTGATTGGACATGATTTGGAAAGGCACACACCTGTCTATATAAGGTCTCACAGCTGAAAATGCATATCAGAGTAAAAACCAAGCCATGAGGTCATAGGAACTGCCTGCAGAGCTCAGAGACAGGACTGTGTCGAGGCACAGATCTGGGAAGGCTACAAAAAATTTTGGCTGCATTGAATGTTCCCAAGAGCACAGTGGCCTCCATTATTCTTAAATGGAAGAAGTTTGGAACAACCAGGACTCTTCCTAGAGCTGGCCGCCCGGCCAAACTGAGCAATCGGGGGAGAAGGGCCACTCTGGTTGAGCTTCAGAGATCATGTGTGGAGATGGGAGAAACTTGCAGAAGGACAACCATCACTGCAACACTCCACCAATCTGGACTTTATGGCAGAGTGGCCAGACAGAAGCCTCTCCTCAGTGCAAGACACATGAAAGCCCACTTGGAATTTGCAAAGAAGCACCTAAAGGACTCTCAGACTGTGAGAAACAAGGCTCTGTGATCTGATGAAACAAAGATTGAGCTGTTTGGCCACATTTCCAAGCGTCCTGTCTGGAGGAAACCAGGCACCGTTCATCACCTGCGCAATACCATCCCAACGGTGAAGCATGGTGGTGGTAGCATCATGCTGTGGGGGTGTTTTTCAGCGGCAGGGACTGGGGGACTGGTCAGGGTTGAAGGAAAGCTAAATGCAGCAAAATACAGAGATATCCTTAATGAAAACCTGGTCCAGAGTGCTCAGGACCTCAGACCAGTGACGTAGCTAGACCCTGGCTAATAGGGCTGAAGCCCCGGATCTTTTGTTAATAGCCCTGAATGTTTTTTTGTGATGAGAAAAAAAGCAAGGCTTAATGTTAGTTACATTGGGGTACAAAAGCAACAAGGCAGGTTTGAATTCTGGCTTCAAATGTAAATTAATTCCAATCAGTGAGCTCAACTTGCATTAATTGATAGTTTGCACTTTGACTTTTACCTGCTGTTCGTGCTCAAGTTCATCAAATGAATCGTTACGAACGCATGGGGTACAGCTTTTCTGTATCAGAGGCAATGAGGTTTTATTATGCAAGCCTTATTTCTAAATATATCATTTGTTTTTAACAATCCACACACCAAGTAGATTTTAATGCATGTGGCAGTCATCTTGTTTGGTTATATGAGTTTTGTCGGGAGTCGGTACGAGGGAATAAAGAATGTTTATTGCAATGGAATTTCCACAAACGCAACATACAGCAGCACATTGAGCTATAAGCCTAAACAGCACAATACATAGGTCTTAAAATGATAAAATCTCATATTAAAGTCAAACAGAAATGACTGTATATGCCTGTATATGCGCTCTGCCCGTGCTGGTTCACATTTCCATGTCATGTGTATGGAGTTAAACTGCTGCGTTTAAATAGCCACTTTGGGGTGCCTTAGTTTTTAAATGATTTAAAATCAAATTACACTTCTCACGCACCTTACAGTCTAGCTGATCCCATAAAACTCAATGGGGTTAAGACACATAACACTCTTTTCCAATTATCTGTTGTCCAATGTCTGTGTTTCTTTGCCCACTCTAACCTTTTCTTTTTGTTTTTCTGTTTCTAAAGTGTTTTTCTTTGCAATTCGTCCCATAAGGCCTGCACCCCTGATTCTTCTCTTTACTGGTGTACATGAAACTGGTGTTGAGCGGATAGAATTCAATGAAGCTGTCTTCCACATCTCTTTCTGTCCTTGTTAGAGACAGTTGTCCTTTGTCTTTGAAGACTGTAGTGTACACCTTTGTATGAAATCTTCAGTTTTTTGGCAATTTCAAGCACTGTATAGACATTCCTCAAAATAATGATTGACTGACGAGTTTCTAGAGAAAGCTGTTTCTTTTTTGCCATTTTTGACATAATATTGACCAGTCTATCACATACTGTGGCAACTCAAAAACAAACACAAAGACAATGTTAAGCTTTATTTAATTATCCAATTATCTTTCAACTGTGTTTGATGTAATGGCAAGTGATTTTCTAGTACCAAATGATCAATTTAGCATGATTACTCAAGGATAAGGTGTTGGAGTGATGGCTGCTGTCTAGATTTGATAAAAAATTACTTTTTCAAATAGTGATGGTGCTGTTTTTTACATCAGTAATGTCCTGACTATACTTTGTGATCATCTGAGTACCAAGTTCCTTCTGAAACAGCAAAATCTGTACATTATTCCAAACTTTGGCTGCCAGTTTATATATATATATGCACACACACAGTCAGGTCTTCAAGTAGCCTATTTTCAAAGTATAGACTTCAAACAGGAAACAATAATGTCTTGATGATAGTTATGGATCTTCTGCATAATTATTTTAAAGATGCAACCTGATTTGCCTACAGTTAAAAGTACATGTTCGATGAGATGCAGATGTTTTTTGTGGTGCATTGAGAGGAGATGTATTTCTAAATTCCCTTGGGAGTGAAAGCGAAATACGTATGAGGCCAAAGTGAGACACGGGCACTGCAGAATCACCTGAAACCCCAGTGAATAATGAGTCTGCAGAGGCTTAAGTGAATATGGCAGAAATAACATAGTGGAGTGATTCTAACACTGTTCCAAACTGGTGTGGAAAAAGTCTTAAAAGCTTTGGGATTTGATTGATGTTTAATGGTACTAAATTTGGCAGCATTTGGCAGAGCTTAATGATTTTTCAGTCATTACTCCACAATGTCTGTAATTAACTTGTATCTATCTTTGTTTAAATATATCTCAGTAAATCTGTGACATTCCATCTACATGTTTGTCTTACTGTACAGTAGATAACAAAGACAGCACACTTAACCCTGGGTGGGAGCGAGGTGTCGCTTTAAATATAATTTCTGCAAAGTGCACATGTACCATCCTAAGTGAGAGGGAGAAGATAGAGAGAGTTGAGATGTAGAGAAGAATCTTGGGCCTCTCACTTATATGCAGCACTGTGGTTCACTAGCACTTCATGTAACCACAAGCAAAAAAATGTATACATTAATGCAGGCATTTAGAAGAAACTTCTGTTTAGAAAGGCTCTGAAGCAACCCACCATATATTTACATGACATTATCTGCTGCATTTTATAATAATGGCTTTTGAGAAGTGGGCAGATATGGCCACAGGAGACCTGGGGCCGGTTGCACCAGCTATACGTACGTTACAACTAAGCCTAGTTGTGGTGTAAATGGACACTAAGTCACTAAATATATGAGTGTTGCACCTTTAAACTTAGGTAGGACGTAAACCTACGTATTAACTAAATATTTACTGAAGCCTCTGACCAGGAGTAACTATTATATATATGTATATTAATGTATGATACATTAATACAGATACATTAATACAGACATTTTAATGAGTGGAAAATGTAGCCTATATTGTGTAGTGTCTTAGTTCATGTTACACTTGACAAACTCCAGACGCACACAAATAGGCCTAACTGAGTCGAGACCACGCCCAACCCATCTGAAATCACACCGTGCGCATTTTCATTCCTAATTTTACACTTTAGTAGGCTACTAATATTGGCTTCACAGACCTGTCATTTCTTTGTAATTTTGGATATGTTTATTTAAAATGTTGCTTTATCCATGTGCTTCTTAGATTATCAGTCAAACTAATATTGTTTCTATTATTCGGATGAATCCATTGTTCGTTTTGATTAAGGTATTCGGCTTCGGGCAAAAACAAAAACAAAAAAACACTCACATTCAAAACCTCAACACAAAAAACAAAAAAAACAATCTGAACTAACCAAAACGGAACAAAACAGATAAAAACAAAACACACAAAAGACAAAAATAAAAAATACAAAATAAAAACCAGACCAGACCAAATCAAATCAAACCAACAAAACTAATAAAAAACTATGCATAAAATAAAATAAAAAACATTAATATAAAACAGGAAAAAACTGACCAAAACAAAACACACAAAACAAAGACAAAAAAAGACTAACCCAAACAACAAAACCAAATGAAAAACAAAACAACAACAAAAAACAAAAAATCAGTCTCAACTATACAAATAAAAATCTATAGACCAAACCAAATGCAAAATAAATAAATAAAAACACTAAAACAGCAGCAACAAAAAAGTATCAAGCTAATGCAAGGGTTTCTATGAAGTTCCTTGAAGTTCCATGTAAATACCATGGTACAGGAATATAACAATCATGGAGTACCATGGTACAGTATATATCAAAGACAACATCGAGTCGCGTGGCGACATGCGAGGGTCGGACGTGTGAACGACGAGCTCTGCGCACTTTGCTAGTTTTTAATTATTTTTATGTTATAAACCGGTGAGATTTGATACATCCTGCTACGTAACTGTTCTAAGAAGTCAGCATGTCAAAGAACTCAAAATCCTCGGGCTCTGGAGACATTAAAAGGTACTTACATGCTCAAACTGATACCTTAGACAGGCCCGCAGACCAGGGACTCGGTTTGGATGGTGCGGCAGGAGAAATTCAGCAGCAACTGGCGAGCATGTCTGTAATGCTGACGAAAGTTGTAGCGGACCTGGAAGATCTTGCTGTAATACATCGATCGATTACGGAGGCGAAATTCTCTGAATTTGTTACAAGAATCGGGAACGTCGAGAAACGGATCGATTATCTGGAGTCATCGGAGAGGGAATTAGCTGCTAATCTGCTAGCAACCAAAGTTGATTTGCAGCACGTTTGGGAAAAGCTGGAAGACCTTGAGAAACGTAATCGATGAAACAACGTCCGAATTGTTGGAATTCCTGAACATGAAGAAAGCAGAGATATGGTGAAATTCCTAGACGAGCTCTTGCCGAGTCTGATCAACATAACAGGCCATAAGCTGGAAATCGAGCGAGCTCACAGAGTCCTGGCTCGGAGACCCACGGAGGGAGACAGGCCCCGATCAATTCTGGCCAAATTTCTGAGGTTATCCAATAAAGATCTCGTGTTATACGAGGCGAGGAGTAAAGGAAGGCTTTTTTGGAAGAACCACAGCATTTTCTTGTTCCCAGACTTTGCGAATTCAACAAGAGAGTAACGTGATCGATTCAAGGAATGCAAGAAACTCTTACATCAACGGAAAATCGTTTTTGCACTGATGTTTCCGGCCTTTCTTGTTTCTTTTTGTGCTGGTTCTGCTTAGCGGCTGGAGTTTGTTTTGTGGAATAACACTCCTTCGGGACAGTTGTGGATGAATCTGCTCGTTCTTTGTGCTTATGCCTCCTATTGGCTGGAGTTTGTTTTGTGGAGTATTTTTTGTAGGACATTGGAATGATTAGGTCATCTGCTGCATTCATGAACAGCCGGCTCACTGAACATTCGTTTGACTGTCCGAGGAAACTGAACGGCTTTTTGTGTGTGTGTGTGCTGGTTCCGCTAGCGCCTGGAGTTTTTTTTGTGGAGGAACACACCTTCGATACAGTTTTGTATATGAATCTACATGTTCTTTGTATTTATTCTGCCTATTGGCTGGAGTTTGTTTTATAGATTATCTTCTGTTGTGTAACTCTGTCTCACAAACTTTGTATAGAAGCACCGGACTCGAGCAATCCAATGGTAAAGTTGTCATGGGGGCTCTCGTAGGTGTACACGGACTGTTTGGGTTTAGAGGGATGGACGCCAGCTTGACGAGGTAATTTAGGCCTTGCCTATAGGCAAGGCTCCAGGGCCAGATGGTTTTGCCGCTGAATTTTTTAGATCTTATGCTACAGAATTGGCTCCATTTTTGTTAGAAGTTTATATGGAATCATTAAAGAATGGAAAGCTTCCACCAGCCATGACACAAGCCCGGATCAGTCTGATTCTTAAAAAGGGCAAAGATCCAAGTGAGTGTAAGAGTTACTGTCCAATTTCCCTGATCCAGCTAGACGTAAAAATATTGTCAAAAATTCTGGCTAACCAATTAAGTAAAGTTATGACATCTCTTATACATATAGATCAGGTGGGGTTTACTCGGGGTCGCAGCTCTTCTGATAACATGGGCTGCTCTCACTGCTACCATCAGGTAGGCGGTATCGCAGCATCAGGACCCGCACCAGCCGAATTCATGACAGCTTCTTCCCCCAAGCAATCAGACTTTTGAACACTTGATCTCTCATGATCAATATATATCAGCACTGAACTTTATTAATCTTACACTGGACTGTCATAAATTATATTCTCTCTTAACAACACACTGGCAACTGACTATCAACCGACAGCCTGAACGTCAATACAGCACAATACAACCTACTGTATATTTTATATATACTATATATACTATTTTTATTGTATACTGTGTATTCTATATTGTATGTGTATTCTATATTGTGTGTATTGTATACTGTACATTGTATATTATTATTTGTATATTGTGTTGTTTGAAATTATGTGTATATTAGATATGTAAATTGTGTTGTGTAAATCTGATGTTTATTGTAAATTGGTATATGTCTCATCACTGTCATGACTGCTCTGTTGCTCAGAACTGCACCCAAGACTTTCACCCACTGTTGCACTTGTGTATATGGTTGAGTGACATTAAAGGGATTTGATTTGATTTGATTTGAACATTAGGCGTTTCATCAATATCATGTGGTCAGTGGCGCAATGATAGACTCCGGTTGCTGCCATCTCACTTGACGCCAAAAAGGCGTTTGATATGGTAGAATGGGATTATCTTTTTAAGATTTTGGAAATATATGGGCTCAGGAATACTTTTATTGGATGGATTAAATTACTTTATAGACACCCGTTAGCGGCGGTACAAACAAATTAATTAATTTCAGATTATTTTAATCTGGATAGGGGCACCCGGCAGGGTTGCCCTCTTTCCCCATTATTGTTCTGTCTTGCCCTGGAACCATTAGCAGCTGTGATAAGAAAGGAGGATGATTTTCCAGGTGTGACGGCGGGAGGTGTGGCGCATAAGTTTTTGCTTTACGCAGATGATATTTTATTATTCGTCTCCGACACTACTAGACCTATGCCTTGCCTCCACAAAATTATTACTTCCTTTTATAAGTTCTCAGGATACAGAGTCAACTTGTCTAAATCTGATGCTTTGGCTCTGACAGCGTACTGCCCAGTAACGGCTTTTCAGCTGGGCGCCTTCCAGTGGCCCAAACAGGGCATTAAGTATTTGGGCATTTTATTCCCAGAAATTTTTTTGATTTAGTTAAGAGTTAATTTTGACCCCTTAATAAAAAGGTTTTCGAGCGATGTGGAAAGGTGGGCTTCATTACATTTATCTATGAATGGGAAGGTTAATGTTATTAAAATGAATTTTATTCCATAATTTAACTACCTTATTGATGTCCCCCTCTCTTACGTCAAGCAATTTGATAGCATAGCGAAGTCCTTCATTTGGAATGGTAAGCGTCCTAGATTATATTTTAATAAGTTACATAGGCCGATTGACAAAGGTGGGCTAGGCCTACCCAAGATTTAGTTATATTATTATGCATTAGTCTCAGACATTTGGCTCACTGGTCGCTTCCACCTGAGAGAGCCCCTCCCTGTTTTGTATTGAACATGAAGTTCTTGCCCCTATTTTGCCATTGCAAAGCCTGTCTATCAAACTAGTTGGAAAAGTTAAATTACACCACGGTAAAGTTAGTTTGACGTTCGACATTCCTTAGATATTCGGTTTCGCTTATCCGCATTCTCTTCAGTCGACAATCTTACAAAGATGTCATTAGCCCACTTGGTTTAAAGGGAGTACAACTATACTGTATGGGCATAAAAATTGGATTCAGAACAGTCAACACTTGGCGTGGCTGCAAAATTATGCCTGAAATGCTCTGATGAGCTTTGACTGCCTAGCAGATGAAAGGGACCGTCTGAAAACTCCACCCACTATGCTAAAACATAGGAGATGTCCACTCATTCGTTCAATTGACGTTCATGGGAAAGAAGAAGAAACAGTAAAATACATTTTCACATTCAGAATGTTCTAATAATTCCCAGAGGATATATGGATTTACTACAGGTGAGATTATTACAGTATCATCAATTACTTAAGTACAGTAATCAATTATTTTAGGAAACATATTCCCTAAAATTCACCAAAATTATATTTTCTCATTCTAAAGGCCGTAGTAACTTCCTAGAGGATAGATGGACTTACTACAGGTGAGATTATTACAGTATGATCAATTACATAAGTACAGTAATCAATTAGTTTAGAAAAATATTCACTAAAATTCACCAAAATGATATTTTAACATTTTAAAGTGTGTAGTAACTTCCCAGAGGATAGACGGACTTCATACAGATGCGATTATTACAGTATTTATAAAAATATGAGTACAATAAAGAATTATTTTAGAAAAAAATAAATAGTTGTGCTTTTCCACCTCCACCCACCTAATTATTGTGCTATTGTCTTCTTTTCCCCTATGGATTTATACTCTGCCTGTTATTTAGCTTTTTGCTTGATCATCATGTGTTAGATCATCTGCTTTCTGTCTGTTCCTGCTACTTGTTCAGGGAGTTTTGTATGTTCCTCGTGTGTCTCTAAATTAAGGCTTTTTTCATCTGGTTTTCTGCCTCCCTGCCTGTTGCGACCAATGCTACTTTACGTTTTTCTTGCCCTGATTTAATGAATTTGCCCTCTGATTGGACTTTCACTATAAATTCAGTTCTGTTCTCCCTGCTCTACCCATGAATGGCTGGGCACTGAGAGCCTAGAAAAGAAGCATACAATGAAATTATTACTTCAAATGAAAGTAAAATTGATACACTTGATGCAAATGGTCCTGACTGAAACAACCATCGATTAAAACCACTGTATCCCTTAAAATCTCCAATGTCACACAAAGTCAATTAATTAGCAACACCTTATTCAGTTATTTACTGAAATAAAATGAAAAACACTGCAAAATGACTTGCCTATCACATTCTTTAAAGAAGATCCCAAATTAATTTAAAATAGTGTTACAGAAGGAATAAAAATACAGAATAATAGCAATAAATGTTTTTGGTGGAAAGTGTGTTATGAATTTGTTATAAATGTTGTTAATGGGAATGTAGTGAATATACCTAAGTTTAGAAAACAATTTATGACAGCATTAACATAACAACTTGGGGATCATTATAAAAGAGTTTTTGAAAAAATAAATACCACAGATGTCCTACTTATTTGTTACTGGGAATTATCACAGTAATATTATTGTCATGTTTTAATGTGTTTTAAACATTTTCCACCATGTTTATTAGTCCTGTCTCTTCATTGGTCTATGTTTATGAGTCTTGTTATCAGTTCTGTTTTATCATTGTTCTTGTTTCATTGCCTTGTTATCATGTTCATTAGTTTAGTCTCGTCATTGGTTGTCTCTGTCATGTGGTTACCCATGTTCATGTATTTAAGCCCTCATATTTGCCATTGTCTTTTGTCGAGTATAGTTTTGGTGTAACGTCGTCAAGTTGCTTATGTTTGTTTTATTTTGGATTTCACGTTGTTAATAAATACTGCACTTGGATTCACTTGTCATCATCTGTTCCTGTTTTCAGCCTGTCTCAATGTTACAATTACTTTTATATCAGGTCTTCTCTCACGTCATATAAAATGAAATATCTGATGAAACATCCAGTTGGAGGAATACTCATACAAACACCGTTTCCTTGCATTAAGTTTGCAGTCAAAACTTCAACTGGATGTT
This sequence comes from Myxocyprinus asiaticus, assembly GCF_019703515.2. Classification (NCBI taxonomy): domain Eukaryota; kingdom Metazoa; phylum Chordata; class Actinopteri; order Cypriniformes; family Catostomidae; genus Myxocyprinus; species Myxocyprinus asiaticus. The sequence goes on along the minus strand of NC_059385.1, from coordinate 6,058,163 downwards.
GCACTGAAAATGGAGAAGACTCCGATTACAAAAAGCTGGTGGATGACTTTGTCTTGTATTGTAGAAAACAACTGCAGCTGAATATCACAAACATAAAAAAGCTGGTGGTGGAGATTTTTTCACTTGTTTTGACTATAAAAACTCTGCCAGTACAGTAAGACAAAATACACATGTTAAAAATACATTCCCTGAAAAACCAAAATATCTTATGCAGTGTTGTTTCTAAAACAAGATAAATCTAGTTGATCTTGTTTTAAGGATTTTTAGATATTTTTACAGGAAAACAATACAAAAATTATTATCAAGAATATGACTTTTGCCCTAATATCAAAGATCTTACTAGAAAAAAGAAATTATGATCCAATGTGAATTTTCTTGATAAAAAAAAATATGATCGTGCTTGGTAACATGCACGTAAAATGGCTAGAAATAGCATTTTAGCTTAGCGTAAAGCTGACAAGTTATGCATGGTTTATTTCTATTTCTTCTGCTCCAAACTTACTTCAAACTTACTTCTCTGTCTGCTCGTATGAATGTAACACATCATAAGAAAGTGTTTCACCGCTGTTCAAATGCACTTTGGATCACATCATTTATATGTATAAATGTTTTCCATCTGAAAGGACTAAATATTAAATGAAACAAATGACAATAAAATGCAAAGTAATCTCTTCAGTAATCAAAATACTATTTGAATGTAACTCTATTCTAATTACCAATGATTTAAATTGTAACTGTAGTGGAATACAGTTACTTATATTTAGTATTTTAAATATGTAATCACGTTACATGTATTTGTTACTCCCCAACCCTGTTTAGATTGTATAGGCTTGGTCTTAAAGACACACCCACCTGCTGGCGATGCCAGTCAGAAGACGGAGACACAACCCATGCTTTTTGGGGGGGTGTTAAGATCCAGGAATTTTGGTTGAAAGTTCAGAGTTTTTTGCGAGACGTTTTTTGGCACTTGAATTTCACTCTGCCCCAGACTCTGTATTTTGGCCACTGGGGTGGTCATAAATTTTGGGGATAAACAGATCAAAAACTAGGTTCTGACAAACATTATGGTGGGCAGGCAAATCATTTTAAGGGGATGGATGTCGGATAGGGCACCCTAATTTCCAGAGTGGTGTGCGGAAATGGGGAGAGTGGCTGCTTTTGAAGGGATGTCAAGCAGAAGGCTGGGGGTTCAGAATATGTTTGACAGGAAGTGGGGTAATTACTTGGTGTTTTTGGGGGACTCTCAGGGAGGGGCTGGGGAGAGAGATGTTTCATTTTAATTATAAATGATTATTATGTTTGTTTGTTTTTTTTGTGTGTGTATTTATTTGTGACCACAGGGGTGTTCGTTGGGGGTCAGTGTAACATCCGAGGTTGTTAACCCTCCTACCAACCACCAGAGGGAGCCCTCTACTACCCGAATACTAACTCTGTACCGTTTCTTCCTTGATGACTTCCTGTTTAAACTATATAAATACCATGCTGTTCCATTTTGACTTTGTGAAGTAGTTTACCCTGCCGTAACAAGTGGTTTTCCATTGCCGATTGTTTTCATGTTATGACAATTGCCTGTTTTTCTGGATTTACTGCCTTTTGGCTACCAAAAGGGGTTACTAAGACCAGCTGAACAACCTATGAGCTGCCAACGAATGTTTGACACAATACATTCACTCACTGCCAGCTCCCCATGCTAAACCGGTAAGCTTTGCTCTATCTGATAAGTTTGATGGTTCTGCTGAAAAATGCCGGGGTTTTTTACGACAATGCAAAAATCAGTTTGAAACAAAATTCTCAAATCAGTTTGAATCATTTGATCAAGATGCCAGGAAATTTACTTTTATGTCACTGCTTACCAGCAAAGCTCTCGATTGGGCCGCCGCTGTTTGGGATAAAGATACTCAAATCCAGGTTTCATTTGATTACTTCCTTCAACAAATCCACGAAGTCTTTGAGTATCCAGCAGGTGGCCAAGATATTTCTGTTCAGCTACTTCATCTATGCCAGGGTCATCGATCAGCAGTGGATTATGCAGTTCTGTTCAGGACACTAGCGGCTCAGAGTGGGTGGAATGATGTCGCTCTGAAGACTGTTTTCCGCGAAGGGCTTAACCTGAAACTCAGGACGGAACTGACCTGCAAGGGTGAAGGTACGAATATTTCTGAATACATAATTATGGCTATCAAGATTGATAATCCGCTTCTGAATGCTTCACGGCATCAGTTTCGCTTCACCTCGAATTCTACAGTCTCAGTACAGGCCCAGGCATCCACTGTATCCCCCGAACCCACGCAAGTTGCCTACACTCGTGTTTTCATGGAGGAACGCCAACGTCGATGCAACGAAAACCTTTGCTTTTATTGTGGCTTACCAGGTCATCTCAATGCTGCATGCCCTTACAAGAAATGAAGTTCTCCTGAGTCAAGGCAAAATGTGAGTACAATGAACACTCACACGTTTCACATAATTGTTACCTGTAGAGGTCTCCATTGGTGATCATGTAAAGTGTTTTACAGCTTTAGTGGATTCTGGTGCTGCTGTTAGTCTCATTAATCAGGAGATTGTACAAGAACTCAACCTATGCACCATTCATTGCTCCCCAATGATTAACATCACCACTGTTGACAACACTCCTATTGGTACTGGCATAACCCAACAGACTGTTCTGATAACCATCAAGGTTAACCAATCTCACTATCTGTCATCAGCTTGCCCAAGCATGCTCTTATCCTGGGTCATCCCATGTGTCCTTGCTGAAACCCATCCACCCGGCGTCTGGCGCTTGAACCACGGATTCTGAGCCTCCACCTCCATTGGAGGCGTATATGGTCGGAGAGATCATGGACCCAAGACGATGAGGGAGCCAGATGCAATACTTGGTGGACTGGGAGGGCTATGGACCAGAGGAGAGATCATGGGTAGCCGCCAAGGACATATTAGACCCATCCCTGATCCAAGAATTTCATCATGCCCATCCAGCACCACGACCAAGGGGACATCCCAGTAGAAAGACACCAGGAGTTGTTCGTAGAGGGAGGGGGGGGTTTCTGTAATATCCAAGGTTGTTACCCCTCCTACCAACCACTAGAGGGAGCCCTCTCCTGAATATTAACTCTGTACCATTTCTTCTTTGGTGACTTCCTGTTTAAACTATATAAATACCATGCTGTTCCATTTTGACTTTGCGAAGTATTGCCAGTTTACCCTGCCTTAACAAGCGTTATTCCATTGCCTTTGCTGATTGTTTTCGTGTTATGACCATTGCCTGTTTTCCTGGATTTACTGCCTTTTGGATACCCCTTTGTTTTGTTTGCCTTGTTTGGCTGTCTTTTTGGTTTACTGGATTATACCACTTGCTTAACGACTACCTCTATTTGCATGCCGATTTGGATTTGTTTGCTTGTGTTCATAATAAACTTCCAGCACATGGATCCTAACACTGTCTCCATGGCCAGTTCATAACAGTTAGGGTGGGTTTGGTGATTGGGGAGGGGTATTGGGGGGGTTAAATGTTAATTCAGTGTGTGTGGTTTTAAGTTTATGAATCAAATGTTAATTGAAAGACATCATTGCACCATAGAAACGCAGAAATTTAAATATACAGTATAAGTGTGTGCAGAAGGATATAAGACAATTGAGGGCCACACATGGCGAGTTTCAAAAGTGCAACTGGGCAGTTGCAGTGTGGCATGCCACCAGGAGAGACCTCTCTTAACCTATAGAAAACTGTGACTTTAAATAGAGCTGCTTCATTCTCCTGCCAACTGTGATTTGTGATGTCTTTGCTCCCTCATCCAATCGAGGTTCCAATAATGCCTGTGTACAACTCCTTTATCTTTCTTTACAAGGGCTCTAACTGGTAGCAAAGAGATACTTAAAGTAACTGTTTTTTTTTTTTTTTTGGGGGAGGGGGTTGTCTGTTTATACAAAGTAGTATGTATGGTGCAAAATCTGAGATTTGATGCGTTACAATGTCAATTTCCATCTCCGCAGATAGCAAAGAGGTTTAACATGTTAAACACGGTATACAGGAGAGCATAGATTAATGATGTATTATTTGAGCTCAAGAATAGAAACTATGAACTGAATGTTACAGAAATCACTTGGGTGTTCCTCTCAATATCTGTTAACTTAGAAGCTCTACCTGTGTTAAAAGAGCTATGATGACACACAAATGCAAAGCAATGCTGCCAAATGTTAAAGGATGCGTTGATAATTACTCTTTCAAAGCGATTATTCCACAATCAGAGGTAGTGACTCATAAGGGATGAACCAGGTGGGGGATTGAAGCTCCCTCTCGCACATCTTAATACATGACTTCTATCACCCTTAACCCTTGACTCATGAATGGCAAGCAGTGCTGTAAAAGAGCTGGCAGGTGTTTTATTTGAAAGTGAGATTACTGCGGTATTCAGTTTCTGCATCTATTTCCTGTTGTTTGGAAGGAATATCTGTGTAATACCAACACTAGTATCTATTTCAACATGAGTTGCATGTTAGTCTCAGTCACTATTTACTTCCATTGCATATTTTTCCATACAATGAAAGTGAATGGTGACAGAGACTAGCATCTCCTTTTTGTGTTCCACAAAAGAAAGGAAGGAAGGCTTGGAACATCAGGGCGAGTAAGTGATGCTAGAATTTTCATTTTTGGGTAAACTATCCCTTTAAGAGAGAAAGATGCCAAATTTCTTGTCACTCCATGAGCAGCTGTATTTGAATCTACACTGTAGTAGTGTTGACTTGCTGGATGTTTTAATAATGCCAGGGTAATATAACATGAAATATAATTGCATACAGTAAATATACATTTAATAATGTATATTAAGAGAGAGAAAAACACTGAGCTGTGTGCAGAGCTACATGACAAATGTGTTTTTTTTTCTATAATAAAGGTATAGTTCCCCAAAAAATTACAATTCTCTCATTTACTCACCTTCATGCCATCCCAGATGTGTATGACTTACTTTCTTCTGCTGAACACAAATGAAGATTTTTAGAAGAATATTTCAGATCTTTAGGCCCATTTAATGCAAGTGAATAGTGACTAGAACTTTGAAACTCCAAAAACCACAAAAAGTAACGACTCCATTAATATTAATACTAACTACTAATATGATTCTAGTGGTTAAATCCATGTCTTCTGAAGCGATATAATAGGTGTGGGTGAGAAAGAGATCAATATTTAATTCACTTTTTTTTTACTATAAATCTCCACTTTCACTTCCACATTCTCCTTTTGTTTTTGACGATTCGCATTCTTCATGCATATAGCCACCTACTGGTCAGGGCAGGGATTCAGGTTGTAACCAAACCTCTATTCATCAATGCTTGGTTCAAAATGGGGCATTGATTACAAATAAACGGGTGAAGGTGAGGTGCGTGCTCGGGGATATTTATGATTCTCCTGCCATGACCGTCGCTGTTCTATTTCGGGGTCAAAAGCATAACATTGAGGCTGTGGTTAGTTCCTGCCTCACCCATCCACTAATTTTGGGTACTAATTGGCTGGCTTTTCCAGAATTGTTAAAAGGGTTGTGTGTGAATGGGTCCTGTCATACAGTGGGACAGTAAGGGGTGTGCAATGCGCTGATGGGGAGGCAGAGCCGGGGCCATCTACGTGAGCTCAGCATCAGGATGATGTAAGGGAGGGGGAAGCCTCAGCTTCCCCAGCCCTTGGGGGAATTCCCACTGGGGATTTTCCTCTGGAGCAGACGCAAGATGAGACTCTTAAGCACACGTTTGACCAAGTGAAAGTAATTGATGGTCAATGCCTTCAGCCATGCATTGCACTCACATATCCGTATTTCTCAATTATAAATGATCGGTTGTATCAAGTGATGCAGAATGCTCAGACAAAAGAAGATACAACCTAGTTGTTAGTACCAAGGATCCGTCGGGAAATGTTATACCAGGTGGCTCATCATATTCCGATGGCAAGTCACTTGGGACAGGGGAAAACACTAAGCCATCTCATGGCCCATTTTTATTGGCCAGGCATTCGCGGGGATGTTAGCTGGTGGTGTGCGACACCACAAATGTCAGCTTGTGAATCCGCCGGCCACTCCAAAAGCACCATTGCACCCTCTTCCATTGATCGAGGTTCCCTTTGACATAGTTGGCATGGACCTCGTCAGGCCATTAGAATGGTCAGCACGCGGGCATCACTTTGTGTCGGTTCTGGTGGACTACGCAATGCGATACCTGGAAGCAGTGCCTTTTTGTAACATCTCAGCACGTAGTGTTGCGGAGGCACTCTTCAGAATAATTTCCCGAGTGGAGATTCTGAAAGAAATCCTCACTAATCAGGGCACTAATTTCATGTTTCATACAATAGTCAAGCTGTATGAATTATTAGGTATTAAATCGATTCGGACAAGCATGTACCATCCACAAACGGACGGCTTGGTTGAAGATTTAATAAAACCTTAAAAAATATGATTCGTAAGTTTGTGCATGAAGATGCTTGGAATTGGGATAGGTGGCTTGAACCCCTGTTATTTGCAGTGTGAGAGGTCCCGCAAGCCTCCACGGGGTTTTCCCCATTTTAATTATTATATGGGCGTAAGCCCTGTGGCGTGTTAGATGTCATGAAGGAAAATTGGGAGGAGGCAAAAATGAAATTCAATACGTTCTTGACCTGACAGCACAACTCCACACAATGGGCGTCTATCACAGGAGAATTTGCTACAGGCGCAAGAACGTCAGTCCCAGCTGTATAACAGGGGAGCTCAGCTACGGGAGTTTGCACAGGGAGATAAAGTACTTGTAATTACTTGCGAAGTGGCAAGGGCCCTTTGAGGTCACACGGCGAGTTGGGGAAGTAGACTATGAGGTAGTGCGTACAGATAGGGGTGAGGCTCGTCAAATTTACCACCTCAACCACCTAAAACCATGGAGAGAGGTGGTCCCCCGTATCCTTGGTGATGGTAGTTCCAGAGAGGGAGGAGCTCGGTCCAGAGGTGAACCTAAAAGCCAATCAGTTCACTCTGGTCCCATGTGGAGACCGCCTCTTGCCATCACAACGTACGGAGATTGCCAGACTGCAAAAAAGTTTCTCAGACGTGTTCTCGCTTCTCTCCGGCCACACTAACCTTATAGAACACCACATCAAGACAACCCCCGGGGTAGCAGTATGTAGCCGGCCCTACCGCTTACCCGAAAACAAGAAACGGGTAGTATGGGAAGAATTAAAGGCCATGCTCGATATGGGGGTAATAGAAGAATCCCACAGTGATTGGGCCAGCCCAGTATTTCTGGTACCTAAGAGCGATAGCTTGGTCCAGGTCTGTGTGGATTATAGAAAAGTCAACATGGTGTCAAAATTTGACACGTATCCAATGCCTCATATTGACGGACTGCTCGATCGGTTGGGCACGGCTTGCTTTTACTCAACACTGGACTTAACAAAGGGTTATTGGCAGATCCCCTCCTCTCCATAACCGGTCCAGTGGACGGAGCCTTGCCAACAGGCTTTTACACAGGTAAAAGCTGCACTTTGTGGAGGGCCGCTTCTGCTTTCTCTCTCCCTTTTGTTTTACAGAGGGACGCATCAGACAGGGGGCTGAGTGCTGTTCTGTCCCAAGTGGTGTAGGGGGAGGAGCGCCCTGTGCTGAACATTAGTTGGAAGCTCTCTATGAGAGAGACGAAGTACAGCAACATAGAGAATGCACCAAGGAGTGTTTGGCCATCAAGTGGGCATTCCTCATTCTCCGCTACTATTTGTTGGGATGAGCGTTCTCCCACTGTTCGGACCACGCCCCGCTCCAATGGCTCCACCGCATGAAAGATGCCAACGCCCGGATCACCCGTTGGTACTTGGCACTCCAGCCATTTAAGTTCGAGGTGGTGCACAGACCGGGGGCACAGATGGCTGTCGTGGACTTCCTCTCCAGAAAAGGGGGGGGGGAGTAGGCAGTTCGGACGGTTCCCCCGGCCTGAGTTGGGCAGTGGGGGTATGTGGAGGTGAGGGCGTGGTCGAGTGCCCGTCTGGGGAGAGAGAAAGCGGAAAGGAAATCCACCTCAGATGATTTGTTACTAATTACTGTTTCTATGTGCACAGTGACATTTGGGGAGATAAAAGACGGCCCAGTCCACAGAGAGGGGAGGGAGAGAGCTGCATGGAGCAGAGTGTTCCAGAGTGCGATTTGTATTGCTGAAAAGAATTAATTTGAGTGTGCCCACTGAAAAGTGGAATATATATATATATATATATATATATATAGACTGTGAAGCTGTGGGAAATAAAGCCCTTTTGAGTTGGATCTCTCCATCTCCCACTTCCTCCCTTGTCATGAAAACTAAGAACTTTGTTACAGAGACGTATGTAATACTTTTATGCTGCCTTTACAGTATGTGCTCTTTAGAACTTCAAAGTGTTGGTCACCATTTACTTGCATTGTATGGACCAACAGCGCAGAGAAATTCTTCTAAAAAATTAATTTGTGTTCTGCAGAAGAAAGAAAGTCATACACATCTGGGATGGCATGAGGGTGAGTAAATAATGAGAATTCATTTTTGGGTGAACTATCCCTTTAAGGGATACTGAGAGGCATTGCAGAATTCTTCTTGTGGTTTAATGGGCAGTTCTGTGAGAGATGGGTCTCTTCCGTGGAGCTCAGATAAGGTAAACCACAAGCTTCACATAGCCTGGCCTTTTTTGGTCATTGCTGAAGGTTTTTCATCTTAAAGAGGAACTAAAATAGAACAACATAATTTTAATTGTTTGAAAACATCTCTACGATGACAGCTTCAGCTACAAGCTACAGCTTGTGTGTGAATAGGACAAAGCCCTTTAAAAGCATAGTTCAACTAAAAACATAAATTTTGTGACTTTCTTCTGTGGTACACAAAAGAAGGTGTTAGGAATTTTGTTTCATATAAAGTGAGTGAAATGTGAACAAAGGTCCTAACATTCTACCTAATATCTCCTTTCGTGTTCTACAGAAAAAAAAGTAATGCGGATGAACTATCCCCTTAAAGTTGTCACTATCTTACAGTAACTCTCCAACTAAGGTTAGAATTCAACATCATCTGTGGAATGACAGTATCCAAAGGCATTAATATTCACAACCATAAAAAACAACTTCAAAGTTTGTGCAGAATAATTATAATGAATGCACTGAATGGGTTTTAAATATAATGGTAAACTACTAAAGGTAATTGAAGCTAAACGGCCAAAATGCTTCAAAGCAATGGGAATTGTTGATGCCATTTGTAACAAATCCTCATTCCACTAATCAGTTGACAATCCAAATATATGCACTAATGGGTACATCATTATCTGCTTACCTCCATTAGCACATAATTTCATTGAAATGCTCATCTAATTTTTCCTCAGATACAATAGAGCTGTTTGGATTTTAGACTTTCCGTTGCCTTGCTTTGTCCCATCAGCACCTCCCATGTCATCTCATCCCGCAAAAATCCCTGTTCCAAGCGTAACACCTGAATTCTCTTTATTATTTTCACTCTAAATTTGAAACTTTTTGCAATCTGCTGTTCAATATCCAAACAGTGCTGGGTAGGTAACTTCTGTTACTGAAGAAGAACCCCGCCCCTGCTGGCAAGGTGGAAGGGCGAATGAGACCGGCTGCCAAAGAATCATTGATGTACCTGTTCATGGTCTCCCTCTCAGGAGCTGAAAGTGAATACAGCCATCCCAGAGGCAGAGAAGTGCCAGGGAGCAATTCAAAGCACACTTGTATGGGCGTCGAGGAGGAAGGGTCATGGCGCAGGACTTGCTGAACACCACCCTCAGATCAAGGTATGTCAACGGCACTCCGAATAAGTCCGCTGGTTCATCCTGCAACGAAACACAAGACTGCATCAAGACTGCACACGATTGCATCATAACCTACAACATCTGGACAGACCAGGGACATATCCTTTTTGTGGACTTCAGTTCAGCTTTCAACAAAATCATCCCAGCTATTCTCCGGACTAAATTACACCAACTCTCTGTTCCCACGTCTATCTGTCAGTGGATCACTAGCTTTCTGACGGACAGGCAGCAGCTAGTGAGACAGGGGAAATTCACTTCCAGCACATGTACGATCAGCACTGGTGCACCCCAGGGATGTGAGCTCTCCCCACTACTCTTCTCCCTGTATACCAATGACTGCACCGCCAAGGACCCCTCTGTCAAGCTCCTGAAGTTTGCAGATGACACTCCAAGATGACAATGAGTCTGTATACAGAAGGGAGGTTGAACAGCTGGCTCACTGGTGCAGTCAAAACAACCTTGAGCTGAACACGCTCAAAACAGTGGAGATGATAATGGACTTTTAGGAGGAACACCCCAACATTGACCCCGCTCACCATTCTAAACAGCACTGTGGAAGTAGTGGAGTCATTCACTACCATCTCACAGGACCTGAAGTGGGAGACCCACATTGACTCCATTGTGAAAAAGGCCCAGCAGAGGTTGTACTATCTTCACCAGCTGAGGATGGTTCTGGCGCTACAGAGCTGAACTGAACACCAGAACCATCAGGAACAGGAACAGATTTTCCCTCAGGCGATCCATCTCATGAACAGTAATTGACATTGAGCAATAATTATGTGCAATACACAGCTTAGTCTATTTATATTTATCCAACATACCCTACCTCTTCTGCCATACATTCCCTTGCATCTGTATATAACAGATTTTTATTTGTACATATATACATATACAGTGTATATATATATATATATATATATATATATATATATATATATATATATATATATATATATATATATATATATATATATATATTATTATTATTTTGTCTTATTGTGTATTTCTATATAAACTTTTATATTTTCTATTCACTTTTTATTTTTATTCTATTTTTGTATTATTATCTCTGTCTTGTTGTTGTATTGTTTGTGCACTGGAAGCTTCTGTCAAAAAGACAAATTCCTTGTATGTATAAGCATACTTGGCAGTGAAGCTCATTCTGATTCTGATTCTGACTGGACAGGGGAAAGAGTTAAGCAGAGTTAAGACAGTGCGACAGACAATAAGGACTCCAAGCAAGAACAGTGTTGGTTGACCAATCATTGTGTGGGTTGTGCTTTACCAACCAAGGCTGCCCCAAAACTTCCGGAGCTGATGGAGACAGGACAAGGAGGAATGACAACTGTTCTGTATGATTCCCGGAGATAAACGTGACCGGCTCAGTGGAATGAGTGATGACAGACAGTGGTGTTCCACTCAGGGTATGGGCATTGATAGGTTCATCCAGCTGAAATGTGGGAAGTTGCCATTTGGATGCTAATTCAAGGTCCATAAAATTACCCTCAGCGCCCAGAGTCAATCAAAGCAGAAACAGTATGACAGGCCAAACCAAACTGCAGTCAAGCCGGAAGAAGTGTCCAAAGTCCAGGGGATTTATCCAAAGGTGTTGGGCTCGCCAGTAACCCCTCTCCTACCGATGAGCGATGTCTTTTAACAGACAGGTGGCAGCAAGGTGACCTGGGGCAGCACAGTACAGACACAGTCCATTAATACGGCAGACCTGTTTCTCCCTATGGGAAATTGTGTCCTGTGACTTGCATGGGTTCATGATCAGGTCGAGGTTCAGGTAAGTAGGCTGGCGAGACAGAGCGGGCAGGATGATCTACTGCCATAGCAGGTGGAAAGCGGTGTCGGTGGTGATGGCGACATAGAGAGAGGTGTTGATCGAAATAGTCAAATCCACCAAATCATCGAAGCGTGGAGGGAATTCCAATGAATAAATCTCATCCAAAATGTCATCAGAAAGCCCATGCAGAAAGTGATCTCTCATAGCATGATCATTCCATTCAAAAGAAGCAGCAAGAGTGCAAAAATCGATCGCATAATCCGCAACACATTGATCTCCTAGGAGAGTCCAGACAAAACCTTCGCAGCCTCCCGACCTTGAGCCGAGCGATCAAACACTCGGCAGAGCTCCGAAATAAATGTCTGATATGAAGTGCAGCAGGGATGTTGGTTGTCCCACATAGAAGTGCGCCATTCACCAGCCCTACCGGTGAGGAGTGTAATGACACAAGCCACCTTCATGGTGTCCGAGGCAAACATGGAGGGTTGCAACGTAAAGAACAGGGAACACTGAGATGAATGTGCTGCAGGATTCAGCCTCACCTGAATACGGGGTAGGATACGGAATACAGGCTTCAAAATGTCCAGAATACACAGGAGTCACGGGGGCTGGTGAGGAAACCACCCGTGGAGTTACAGGAGTCGGAGATGGGCGGAACTGTTGCACATAGGATGTGAGATTGGCGAGACGTGAGGCCATCGCCTCCAAAGCCTGGTTAGCGGCAGCGATCTGGCCTTGCTGACGTCCCAGCAGAACTCCCTGTTGAGAAAGGGTGGAGTGAAGAGTGGAATCCTCTGCTGGGTCCATGTTGTGGCCAGATTATTCTGTAACGTGTAGGTGCTGGACAGAATGACCCAGGAGCAGAGGTAAAAGTTTTAAAAAAAACAACAACAACAAAAAAACAGGATTTGGTATCTGTTATCATCACAAGGAAAGGAAAGAATTGCATTCACAGTGCGGACTGTATATTGAAGAGCCATTTATGATGATTACAGCCTACTTATTTTTTATTACACCAGAGGGAAAAATCTGCATCCATTTCCTACACACTCTGAAGCATACTGAATGCAAACGAAGACAAATGTATGATGCTTTATGCCTTGATACCAGAATATAGCAGTTCAAATAATTCTCTAGGAGTTTTGAAATGTTTGCTGCTGTGCAAATCTGCTACTTTGTTCTGAAAGCACTGTAAACAATATTTATTTAAACAACAGTACAAACTAAATCTTAATGTTTTCTAAAAAAAAAAAAAAAGTGGCAAATTTCACAGCTGCAATGCTTGTGCCAGGTTTTCTATGCATTTGCAAAGTTGTTCAGAATATTACTGTGTTGCTCTGTATTTGCTTACTCGTCAAATCAAAGTCCATCTCCAAGTCGCTATGATATTCTGGTCCCTCTGTTCCCTTAACGAAAGTTTGTTCAAATTCCTAACCTTAAGTAGTACTAATGATGCCTTTGCCTTTACAAACACCACAAATGATAATAATAAAAGCATTTCAGGGGTTAGAATTGTTTTCAGCTTGTGAAAAAAAGAAGTTCACTTAAGGTCAAATGCCAAACCTTATAATGTCTAAAGGACTGAATAAGATCTAGTCACAAGAATATTGATTTGTTTCTAGGAGACTTTACATCAATGTCTGAGACGCACGTGTGCATGCACACACACACACACACACACACACACACAATTCCATGAAATTACATTTTACAAATCTACAAGATGCAGAAATCAGGTTTCCTGGTCTGGACTGGAAACTTTCTGGACTGCATCATGGTTTCTCTTGGAAGTTTATGCCTTTTGAGTTCAACCTAATTTAATTGGGCTGAAATGTTATGTTAATATGTCTTGGCTAATTGTTTGTCCTCCATCAGACATAAAATGCAGCAAGGAATGAGGTAACAGTATGTGGGCTTCTGGATACTTTTTAAATGGCATAGTACAACTGCTACTGCAGTAGCAGTAAAAGCAGACAAGGTTAAATGTAGAAGCAAGCAACCCTTGTTCAACATATTACATAGTACTATGTTATAGACAAAAGAACACAATACAGTGTTGTCTTTGTTAACCAGTCCATGTTAACTAATTAAATCAACAGAATATTGCATATTTCATCTCACTAGTCTTAGTACAGTTTGTACGTACACAATGTACACAGCTGACTCCAGTATTTATATTTTCATAACTATCCTGGACTGCCTAGTTCTATGTGGTTTTGTCTGAATACTCGACGATCATGATGTACGGACAATAATGAGAGTCGTGCTATTTCATTTTTTAAGTGATCAGACCAACAATATTCACCTGTCTGACGATAAAACAGGCAAAACGCACTAGCAATTACACCGTAGCAACCACTCAGAACACCCAGCGACTTTTGCACCACTTGTGGTTTGTCTAGAAACTCGACAATCCTAATCTTCCTACTATGTATGTCACATACATACAGTGTGCGCTTTGTTGTAGTTTTTAGTGGCAGGACAAAATCTTTAATGTAATGTGCCTTTTGTTTAACATTACCTTGATCACCTCTCAATGATGCCATGTAAAGTTAGTAGGCGAATCAAGTCCATTTTTTACTGCACTCTTTGACCTTGTTACTAGTTCCTGCAGTACACTACAGCAAAGTCACCTATATGATCCCATGTTAACAACCCCAGGCTAAAGCATAAGACACATTTACTGCTGAGTAAACAAAGATAGCATGATAATCTACTTAGGTGGGCTGGCTTAATGCATTATTCATAAGGGAGAATAATGAGATGGGAGATAATATTGCATAAGTGATCAGTTAAATAATCAACTCATTTAAAACAAAGCATAAATCATTTTTAACCCTCCCACTATAATTAATTTATGCAGTACATCAAGGCACATAAAAGAAATCTAGAACAAAGACAAAATATTGAGTGATACCTGATAGTTATTTAAATATGAATTGTTCCGCATGATTCCAAACATAATACACACCTTAAATTTTGTGAAAAATGCCCTGATGATTGCTATCTAGAAAGGCAAATTGAGATATTAAAGAGATTTTGTGGTTTTTGCTCCTTCAGGTTATTCTAGTTTTAAAACTTCTGTTTTTGTTGTTTCTTTGGCATTTTGCCATGGCATTCCAGCTTTTCATGATTGACCCCCAAGCATATCATCCGATAAGACTCTGATTATCTATATTAATCAAAATTAATTAAATAAGAACTTCCATGAGACAAACCCTCTTTCAGAAGAGGATAACATCTTCATGACTGAATAAACAGTGTTGGCTAGCAGGTATGCCAGAGCTGATCAACCACAACACAGTATCTTCATTTGAATTAATTATTTTAAATATAACATTTTATTTTAAGATGTTATTCATTAATATTCAAGCATTGGTGCTTTGTTAATGCACAATGCTTTGAATAATTACACGTAATTGTTATAAACTGTAAGTGTTTTCCATTGTTAGTCATGGATTTAAATGCAACATGACTTCTACTTCATTTATATATATTAGTTTCATGTAAAATAGATTTAGTTTGGTTTCAATGTTGTGGATTTCAGTCCCAGGTGAGTACCTGGTGAGATTTTCCCAAGGTTGTAGATTCATTTATAATTTATGAATCAGGACCCAATCTTGGGTTCTGTTTTGTTAATTTCAGGTCTAATCATCCTCAAATGGTAACAGTGGGCTTCTGCTGTCATTTTCCAACTGTATGCTCACAATGAGAGAAACATTCTATGCTGAGATGAGAATATGTTTCTTAGAAGAACTTTTCAAGAAGAATTCAAAAGATGTATAAGAGAGAGGCATGCGCTTGCTTTTTAATTTAACAGGAGTATCATAAGTGTTGCACTGAATTAATATTTTTGCTTTGGGTGTTTCATGCCATTTTCTGCAACTGGAAAACTAAGACTCGACAGGGAAGAAAAATCACAAATGAGACTTAATTAATATCAAATGTATTTCTTTTAAACAAAAATAAGATTAATTAGAGAATGGAGCCTTTTGCTTAAGTCTCTCTATGATGTTCTGAAAAGATTTTCAGATTTTTCTTTAAATCTAAGATTTCAAGACATGGAATTTCACATCTCCTCCAAACTTTCAGCAGAGATTTCAACTTCAGAAGCCATGTGGAAGGGGTTATGTTAACATGAGCTCAGATGAACATCTTGCCCGGAGAGCAGTTATTTGTGCTAAAGAGGATAGTTGTCTCTAATTCACCCTTTTTTATTCTTGAGTTGTTTAGTTTTCTGAGGCCTTTGAAATTGTGAGTTGTTGTATAACAGCTTTTAATTGGTGCATGACGTTCAAATAAGCAACCTCTGCATTTGATTAATAGTGTTTTCTTTCTAATGGACATTGTGTGAACTGAACTAGTGTGGGATGATTGAGTCATTAGGCAGCAGCGTGGCACTGTCACCCATCAAACCGACTGGCTTGTGCAATCATCTAATGCATGTACAAAAAGCTATGCTTTGTCATTTAGTTTGGATGGTGAGAGAGAGAAAAATTAAGAAAGGAGAAGGAAAGAATGTATGAAAGAATGAAAGCGAGAAAGATAGAGTGAAAGTGTAAGAAAAAGGGCAATAGAAATGAGGAACTAAAGAAAGAATGAAAGAACAAGAGCAAAAGAGCAAAAAAAGAGAAGACCAAAGGAAAAAAATTAAAGTGAGAAAGAGTGCGAGAATGAAAGAAAGAGCAAAACAACGAAGGAAAGAACAAAAGCAAGGAGAACGAAAGAAAAAGCAAGAGCGCAAGAGAAAAAAAAATATAGGCATATTCTCATAAATTTGCATTTGAGGAGGGACCCAAGCCATATCTATGGACCAGAATTGGTCCAGTGAGCAAACACCCACAACACCCTAGCAACTGCATAGCAATCCCTTGACAACCACCCTCAATATCCTTGCATGTGATTGTGACAAATAATAAGTTAAATATCAAAATCTAGTTTGAGATTTATGATTGTGTTTCAATTTGATAATTCTTTAGATAACTTATAGTTTCCCAAAGACCGACCTTTCAAGAAGTTCTCAACACCCAACGCATCAGATATTTGAAGTATCAGTAAGACAAACGTCTGTCCCCCCACCTCCTTGAGTTCAAGTGAAGCCGAATTTGTCTTTCACATCAGCAGAAGCTGCTTTTGAACATTCTGTCCCATTTCACTGGTTTATATCCCCGCAGCAGACACCATGCAGTACAGACACATGCATTAATTGTAATTTCATGCCACGCTTCCAGCAGCTCTTTAACAAATGATTCATGTAGAATTAAACCAAATGTGTCTACATAATGGAGGATATAGACCTAAGTAATGCAGTAGAAGTAAATTCTGACAGCATCCACCCTATAAATAACAGTGGGTGTTTGCTAGATGGTTGTTTACTGGCCCAAGTTAAACTTGCTTATCCCCAAAGTCCCTTTGATATTCTGGTCCTTACATATTTACATTTATGGTTTTGGCAGATACTTTTATCAAAAGTGACTTAAAGGCCATTCAAACCGAATGCATTCTTGCTCTAAAAAATCTAGATGCAGCGCCACTACTTGAGCAGAACAAATGTGTCTCAAGATGCATTTTCTGTTTTCTTAACTCGACACACCATCTAAAGTCACGGCACTCCTGTTTGAGATGGTTAAGGAAAAAAAACAGCAAAATATGACACAATGGTAAAAGGCATCTCTCTAGAGTTGTTTGCGTTGAAAAACTATTGAAAAACAGTGAAGACGAGCAAAAAAAGTGAAAGAAAGAGGGAAAGAATGAGAGGGGAAGACAGAAAAAGCTGGAGACCCAAAGAGTGAAAAAACAAAAGAAAGATCAAAAGACAGAGAGCAAGAGCGAAAAAGAAAGTGTGAAAGACAGAAAGCAAAAAAAAAAAAAAACAACAAAAAAAGAGAAAGCGCAAGAGTGAAAGAAACAACAAAAGAAAGAGTGTAAGAGCAAAAGCTAAATAAATAGCAAAAGAAAGAGCGGAAGCCTGAAAGAGCGAGAGCAAACGAAATAATGATTGAAAGACAGAGTGTAAAGGTGAAAAACAATAGAAAGAGTGAAAGACCAAAAATTTTAGTGCCTGCCTGTGCAAAACTCACTGCCATGATGCTAGTGTGTTGTGGTTTACTGGCCCAAGTCAACTGTGCTTATCACCAAAGTCCTTATGATATTCTGGTCCCTATATATTTACATTCATGGACTTGGCAGATGCTTTTATCAAGAGCGAACTATCCCCATATGAACAACAGTAAGTGTAATGCTTCCTTAGCAATCACCACTAATTAGAAAAACCTTTAATGTCCACTTGGAGCTACAGTATAACAGCCACCTTTGAAGCTGTAATTACATTTCACAGAGAGCCCTGCCTGACGCATTAACTCCAGCAAATGTATGTCAAAGAGCCAAAATCCTTGACTCATAACAGTACGGGGAAAAGTAGCCAGACATATGCATGAATTAAGCATCTTTTGCGTCCCTCATAAGTGTTTGTTCTCATCATTATAAAAATGAACCCAGCAGCCCTCATAATCAACATGTTTGCTTCTGAAGTCTGTGTACAAACACTTTCCACATCATCCTGTTTGGCAGCATCTGTTTCTGACGCTTCAAAAAGAGGAAGGGACACTTGAGACTGCAGAGGAGAGAAGCACCGTTTCGGAAAATTAAAATGCAACTGGAAGGATGTAAATATGAACAGCTGCATTCAGCAGATGTAATGAAAAGAAATCAAAGCATCACTGGGATACACATGGTTGCGTATTTGTTTCACTTGTGACCTCTTGTTAGAACAAGGTTTGTGCAAGTGACAATGTTTTACGAAACGAGTTAATTAAGGTGCTATGATAATATCATCTGATCATAATCTATTTTTTCATTTAAACCGGAAAAGAAATATTTTTGGGCACTTTGAAAAAGGTAAACAAAGAAAAGTCATGTCTTGGAAAAAAAAGAATGTACTATTTCTAGATCACTACTAAATCAAATAAGAACATTTGTGACATTGATCATGATGACAGAAGATCAGATTTCCTTGCTTCCATTAAAGCACACAAGATGACCTTTGAAACATTCTCAAATCATGCTGGATAACATGGACCATCACGTCTTGCACAAACTTGTGGAGTTCATGACAGCTCAAGTGCATGCTGTAAATAATGTAAGAGTGGACACACCAAATATATAATTTTGTAATTCATATTGATTTTCCAATTCAACTTCACTCAAACAGTTTGCTGAATACATCATTTCCAATGAACAAATTTCAATTCAGTTAGCAAAATGCAAAAAGAAGCATTTTCACATAGTACTTTTATGTTGCTCTTATATGGATTTTGGAGTTTAAAAATTTTGGCACCCATTCACTTGTATTGTATGGACCAACAGAGCTGAGAAATTCTTCTAAAAATCTTCACTTGTGTTCAGTAGAAGAAAGTCATACACATCTTGGATGGCATAAGCGTATGTAAATGATAAGAGAATTATCATTTTTGGGTGAACTATTCCTTTAATGTCTTTTCCATTATTTAATATTAATACAATATACTGCAAAATGTTGCATGGATAACAATTACTTCTCATTTGAGTGCTTTACTTCATACTGTTCTAAATGTGGTGTATAAAATGAAAAGGTGAGTTTGCAATCAGTCTATTCAGTTTATTACTTGTCTGTTTGGAGTCGGTTATTCGCACACACCAGTAAGAGTTAAAACGCAGTGTCAAGAGTGTGCGGACGGTTGTATTTTTTTATAAATCCTGATGTGTGTGTGGGAAATTGCTTCTCTTGCCAGACTCAATGATTTCAACTCTTATGTAAACGTGGGACTCTTATGTTGTTGTTTTTTTTTTTTTGTTGTTTTTTTTTTAATAAAGTGATTTTTGATCAGCGCATTGCTGTGCATGTTAACACACTAACTGTATTCAACAGATCCCAGAGAAAATGACAACGGACCATGCAAACCAAATTAAATTTTAAGATTCATGTAATAAAAAAAATAAATAGTATAATGCAGCTGCATAACAGATATGCATAAGAGAGAACAACATTCCCACAACAGCATCATGAATATTTTAAAACATTCAGCAATCATACACTTACAATGGCCACTGGCTTACTCTGTGTGAGTGGTTTGATACAGTGAAATTACTCACCAAACTATGCAGACTTAAAGACTGAAATGTTAATTCATTTCTACAAATACATTTGGTATATGGCAACAATTAATTTAAATGGAACCAAATTTAGAAAAGCAGCATTACAGTCAGAAGACTGGTCCATGCCTAGTTCCACTTACAGTATCTGTGCGTACACACACTGACCAATATCATTTAAAAGCAAATCAAAAGTGCACGAGCCTTCTTGTGAGGGCACAAAAATAATACAAATCAAATCAAGAAGCATTCATTGGTGCATAATTCATTTACATATAATTGCCCACTCTTATATACACACACAAAGACACTGGGAGAGGCTCTGATAAACCAACCATCATTTTCAGTCCATTTCCAATGTCAGAATCCATCAAATTAAACTACAATAGAGAGTCTGAGCAGACCTTCATCTTGAGACTGGATTTCAGGAAATCTGTAATTCATTAATTAAATCTTCGATATGGAAAAGATCCAAAACTGTCAGATAAAGAAACAGAAGTCAATGCCATGCTTTTTTATTGTAAGCAGAGGATGTTCAGATTAAATTTCAAAAGAATAGTTCATCCGAAAAGGCTTTAGCAAGTTCATAATTGACAATGTATTATTAGTTAATGAATCATTCAGACTGTTTTTGTGAACCAGATCAACAGATAAATTGAAAAGATTTGACTTAAAAAAACAATTCATTCACGAATTAGACATTGCTACAGTACTTCTCTCATGATCAGATGTCAGTCAAGAGTTTCAGTGCATGACGACTGACATTCAGTAAGCAATCAAACACCTTTAGAAGTCTTTGAATATGGTGCATAACTTAATGGAATACTTTCATGATACTTCTGCATCCGTTTTGCAGCTTAAAAGCTCCAGTTCCCATTCATTGTAATTGCATGGAAAAGAGTGACCAGTATATTTATCAAAACTTCCGTTTGAGTTCCACTGAAGAAAGTAAGTCATGTGTCCTTAACTTCTTGAGGATGAGTAAATGATGACTACATTTTCATTTCCTGATGAACTATTCCTTTAAAGGTCGAATAGAGTTGTATATCTTTCTCTACATCTCTCCTTTTCTCTTGCACCCCAGAGATGGAAAGTCTCCCTTGGGCTTTAAGAGCTCGCAGCACTTTGCCAGGGAGGTGAATCTCTCTGAAAGCTTCTCAGCTCCAGCTATGGGATCTCACAATGCAGAGCCAGATCTGTCTCCAAAAAAGAGCTGCATTGTCTTTGAAAGTACACTGGTAGGTTAGCACAACAAACATACTGAAGGTAAGACCATCTTCAGAGAGACAGTAGTACGATCTTGTGCTGTGCTGATAAATGCAAAAAGAAAATGGAATCAACAAACGATCAGAGAACATGCTCAGAGAGTAAATGTAGCAGTTATTCCCCATCTGGATACCGTGCAAGTCATTGGGAATACTAAAAAGAATGAGAACATTTTACTTGTGAATTTCATAAATCCAGGTGACATGTCCAGGTCATATTTCACATCAAAATAAGAAATCATACTTTGCTTAAGGGTATAGTTCTGTCACCATTTACTCTCCCTCATGTCATTCCAAATACACGACTTACTTTCTTCTATGGAACGCAGGAGTTATCTAGCAAAATGTCTAAAATACTCTTTTCATTAGAATGGAAGGCTGTCCTTGGTCCACATCCACCTTTGTTGTGTGGAAAAGAGCAGCTTGGACATTCTGCTAAATATCTCCCTTTTTTTTATTGGACCATAAAATTTTTTTTTTTACCAGGGATTGTTGGAGCAATTCAAGTTTAAATGTATAATTTTTTTGTTTGTTGTTTAATTAATTGTTGGTTTTCATTACAAAATTGTGAATTATAGATCTAGTATGGTTTTGTTTAGGAATTTATGCATTGATGACTTATATACAGGGTGGTACCAAAATAAGAGGAAGGACATGTGTGAGGGGAAAGGTGTGAGGGTGCAGAGCATACAGCTTTTTGACCTCATTTCATTAAGATGCTAGGTGCATTTTGAAAATGTAAAAATACAAATAAAATAAAATAATAACGTAATCACATTTTTAGATCATTATTAGATTTATATGTGCATCCTAAAATTCCTTAACCTTCTGCACCGGGTGGGTGGATTCATTTTAAGTTGGAAATTTGGACAAAGACAGCCCCTTCTATTAAATGTACTGCAATGGCAAAAAGATAATGATATATTATTTAAAATGTCAAGTGTTTGTACATCATGGTAGTATTTGTTCTCCTTCCTTTATTTATGCTTTATGATTTCTAAAATAGTATCATCAAGAACTCAAAAGTAAATCATCTGGATGTATTATGATAATTTGGAGGGACAATTTGTTTGTCATAAAAATGTCAATGCACAAATCTTAATTTTCTGGAATATTTTTTTTTCACTTTTGATTTTGAGGTGAAATAAGACTCGGACATGTGATTTACCCTGTACTGAATCAACGTCCCTGTGCACTGTATAAAACTGCTTTTGAAAGGTATTTCTACTTTTACAAAGAACAATCCTTACATCTTTTACACAAAATCTTTTTGAAAGCCTTCCGGAAGTCCCTGTTAAAGATGGTATAGATGAGTGGGTTAAGAGCGCTGTTGCAGTAGCCAATCCAGAAGAAGAATTTGAAAAGTGGTTCAGGCAGTTTACAAGTTTCTGGACATATGGCCTGCAAACTGTAGCTGAAGAAGAACGGAAACCAGCAGACGACAAATCCTCCGATGACAACCGCAAGAACAAAGGTGAAACGCTTCTCCCGAACAATCATGGCCTTTCTCCTGGCGTTTGGAGTCCCTGCTGGTTTTATGTTAGAAGAGGCCAATTGGCTGCCCTCTGGTGTAGCGGTAATGTCCTTGTACGTTTGAATCGGTGAGGAAGCTTGGTGTCCTGGCTCCAGCTTCCCCACATTGGAGGATGTCCCATTGGCATTTTGCCCCCCCACCATGTCTACATCTGAGCCAGAGCTTGAACTGTCCTCGTTGTTGTTGTCCTTGTGTCTCTGTGAGTGTTTTATCTGTTGCCGACTCTCAGCTGGAGGAAGCGGAGGCTGACTTGTGGAAGTTTCGGCTCTGGAGGTCAGCGGGGTAGAGGATTGGACAGACAGATTCGGAGCCACACTTCCTTGCTCTTTGCCATTCTGCAGCGCCTCTCCTTGGATACCCTGTGGGATGGCACTTACGACATCCTTCCTGGGCTCCCCTGGAGGACATCGGGTATGCTTCTTGGCAATCTGATAGATTCGAACGTACACCAGGATCATGATGAGGCATGGGGCGAAGAATGACCCAATGGAGGAGTAGAGGATGTACCATGCCTCTTCATTGAGTTTGCAGCCTGAGTAGTTGCCATCTTTTGACCACTGGGTCTTTTTCATCGACACCAATGGGGGGAAAGATATGACTGCGGCGATGAGCCACACCACCATGATGGCTCCTTTGATCCTGCGAGGGGTGCGCTGGGTGGCATACTGCACCGGCCGCGAGATGGATAGGTAGCGGTCCAAGCTGATGGCGCACAGGTGCATGATGGACGACGTACAGAATAGCACGTCCAAAGCCAAGATAATCTCGCACCAAACCGATTCAAAATACCAGTAGCCCATCAGCTCATTGGCCAGGGAAAATGGAATGATGAGGGTGGCCACCAGGATATCAGCTGCAGCCAGGGAGACCAGGAAGAGGTTCTGAGGTCCTCTCAGAGAACGGCACGTCAAGACGGCGATGATCACCAGAACGTTCCCGAAGATGGTGAAGAGCATTATGAGTGTCATGGCTGTGGCAAATGCAGCGGTGGCTTCGGGGGAGTAAGGAGGACATTCTGGGATGGTGTGGTTGCATATTTTAATGCCAACACTGAAAGTTATCCAACTCTCTGGAGAGGACATCATGGTCATATCTAAGCAACTCCAATACAAACAGAGAAATACAGATGTGTTGATGTAGACTTGTATCTCAATGTTCACTAGCTTAATCCTTCCAAAAACATTGTTCATTTTAGATAATCAGCGGAATTTGAAAATGGGCTCTTTATGGCAAAAAATGGCAATGGCCCTTGGCAAACCTCATAATAAAGCCATGACTTAAAATACAGATATTTCGGAAGCATAAAAATCGTGCGTCTTGCCAAAAAAAATAAAATAAATAAATAACTAATGCAAAACTATTTCGCCAGCGCGTAAAGAATGAAGTTAAACTAAATAAGCATAACTGCAGAATCTGTCCTTATTAACAAAATTAATATCAGCACAAGACAAACGTGTTGTACTCACAGCCTGTAAATAAGAAAGCGCACTGTTCTACATTGGATTCAGTTCTAGTCCTCAGTTGAAGCGGTGCGCGCTTTTTGTGGTCGAACAAAATACGCGCTTGGAGATGCGCAACGACACTGCAAATATTTTTTTTCACGCGGTAAAAGCTTGAGAATAAAAACAGAAAAAATAATATCTACACAAGAAACATAAGTTTCATTTTTGGTGTCCAAACAGCTCTGAAAAGCGTTCAACAAAATGCTCAAGATCCGTCAGTTCCACACGCGCACCAGCCGAACCAAAACTATATTTCCGTATAAAGCAGTAATTAGTCAATGATCTCAGCATAAAATGTTCCACGTCAGAGAAACACACCAGATAAAGCCAACAATTTCTGAAGAAAAAGGTCCAGTTTTCCAAAGTCTACTTTTAATACATTTCTTCGGTCTCGCCGGTGGAACAGAAGAAACTGAAAATTTGAACATATTCTATATGATATTCCGTCTAATCAGTCATGCTCGGATTTTATTCAATAGTTTCATCGGAGATCTTGCAACTTTGCGCATCACACAGCAGTATGAACTGACTCGGGTCTAAATCAGTGCATCTCTCTGTGTGTTCCCCTCTATGACGTCAAGCAGGGCGTCACTTGTGAGATACCCACATGTAAGAAGATGCCCAAAATTGTAAAAATGCTACAGAAAAAAAAAACAATTGGTTACCAATTAACCATGAATGGTGAAAAATGCTTTTTTTAAAGTAAAAAGCATGATTTACCTTAGTTAAAAATGATATTATGTTTAACAAAACCTGTATTAGCTACGTAAACCTACTGTTCAAATTGTGATAAAAACACTAATTTGCATTTCCAAAAGTTCCTGAGTGACCCAACATTTGATTGTTTTCTTGAAACATTTGTGTTTCTTCTAATTTGTGTTAACATTTTGTTGTTTTGAATACAACATGTAATGATTTTCATTTATAATCCTATTAAATATCACTGTCACAACTGCAAGTGGTCGAAGAGGAAACCACATTCAGCAGTTTAAAATGGAGCTTCAAGATTTTAGAAACTTTAATGGAATACCCCTATGTAACACTGTATGCATTTAATTGAGCAACTTTCCCCCACTCTCCATAAGAGACTGAAAACGTATTAGCCACAGAAACCTCTGCAGATCACTTAAGAGGCAAATTATTGCAATACATACAGCTTTCCAAGCAAAAAAAGGGAACTGATATTATCGGTAAGAAAACCAAGCATTGGCACCTCTACAATGTTTATCCATTTAAATGACAAACCACCAAAATGACTTTTAGTAACCTAAAATATACTACAAAGAAAACATGTATTTGTATGCATTTATTGCCTCATTTTCTATATAACACTCAAAGACCTCCTAATTTGTGATTTAAATAAACAATGACTGCCACCCACTGGACAAAAGCTGAAAAAGCCAATAAAAGAACAAGAATTTTGGTCCTGGATGAATTCATTCCAAAATCACATTGTTTATTGGTCATTGTGAATTTATGCCAAAAATTTTGCAAATTTAATTTTCAGACCTTCATTTGTCCTTCTCAATTTAAAACTCCTGCCACTGGAGAATCAATTCAGCTCTTAGTGTGCCAATCAGAGAAGTTGTTTCATGCAAGTTTGGGTGAATCACCATGTTGTTTACTCTTTTTCTCTCTCTCGTCTGGAGGGGAGTAATGGAGAAAGTGGATTAATTCAGGAACAGTATCTACATGGTTGATTTTTCAATGTCAATCGACAACAGTGAGGCAAAATAAAATTGATAAAAATGATCAAGTTTGAGGAGTACTGCTTTTGACGAAGCTCATCTCGAGTCAGAGACCTGACAGCAGATGTCAGGACGCTAGCAGGTCAAAATTGTGTTTGACAGGCTAATAATGGCTTTTCTATTTCATAATTTCTTCACTCTTTTGCCAATTGCAGTAGCCATCCAGATATCCCATGCTAACAGAAAATTAGCATACTATGCACAGTATACATACAATATACTGCAGAAATAGTACAGCAAATGTAGTATGTTAGTATGATTTTCTAGTCTCTTATGGGCATAGTTCAACTACAAATAAACATTGTCATTTACTTCCCCTCAAAATCATGGACAAACCAAATCGTTGGCAACATTGAATGTTAGCTTCAGTCACTATTCACTTCCATTGTAGGAGGAAAAACTGCAATTAAAGTGAATGGTGACGAGGCTAACATATACAGAAGTAATCCCCATCCCTTTAATGGTCTCTGTTTGCTATGTCCATGTTAAAAGCAGACAATATAAATGTACCACAGTGATACAGCTTCCTGATCTTCTTTACATCAAGATCACTCATGTGAGTCCTCTGGCCGATTTGTACCCTGCTGTTTTTGGCCACAATTGTGGGTTTTCCATTGGAAGAGAAATAATAGCTAAAAAACAAAAACAATTGTAATAAATTGTTTGGCCAGCCAAATGCATATCACTTTTTTTTTTTTTTTTTTTTTTTTTTACAGCCAAGTATCCATTTCTGTTTGATTAAAAACCTTACGCTCCATAATGCAAGAGAGATCCAAGGTCATACTGAAGACCGAGTGTGTCTCCAACTTTCTCAGCAAAATTACTCTCTTTTCCTGTTAAACAAAGCGGTTACTCCTGTAAATAAGCAATGTACTAATTACACAATATACAGCCTGTTCTATATTTGGGGAGGAAAACGTTACAATATTTTTGAATTATTGAATGGAAAATATATCAGGCAAAAGGCTTGAAGCAAAACCGATTAAGAACCACTGTCTTAAAGGGATAATTTATCCCAAAATCCATTCATTTACTCACCTTCATGTTGTTAAAAACCAGTGTTCTTCTGTAGAACACAAAAGGAGATATTAGGCAGTGTGTTAGTACACACTGCCTAATATAGTAGTTAGTTCATGTTCATTGCATCTTATTTCTGTACAATGAAAGGGACATGCTGTCTAATATATCTTTTTGTTCAATGAAACAAAGGTAGTCATACAGGTTTGGAGCAACATTAGGGTGAGTAAACGATGGCAGAATTTTCATTTTAGGGTGAACTATCCCTTTAAGAGGATTGCTCTTTGAAATCTTTAGAATTTTGAGCCCAAATTATGAATATGAAAATCGCTTTAGCATTCCTTTAGGATTGTTTGAGAAGACTGAAATAGTTCATGTATTTAATATTACACATACCAGGGCTAATGTTTTCATACAGTATAGTGATATGATCTCCACGGTCATGGCGAGAATGTTCGTGGTGCAAGCCGAGAGAATGAAGGACCTCATGACAGATGTTCCCAGCCCCACACGGCGGCCCAATCAGAACAGGCTGTTCACCCCCAACGCATCCGACGTAAGAGGCACACCTTTAGAAAAGCAAAAGAAATCAGCCGTTCACAAACAAGTGAAATGATTTCAAAACCAAAGAAAACTACATGGCTAAAAATAACTTAAAATAAAAATCACAAACCCATATGCACTTGCAGAACACTTTTTAAATTAATGTTAAATCCCTTGGCATTCACAGAAAGTTGGTAATCCCTGCCTAGAAATAGAAGAGGGCTTCCACATAATTTTGGCCATGTAGTGTATGGTGTGACTATTATCTGACAGTGTTAGCAAAGAGCTGTACTGAATGTCCCTGTAATGTGTGATTTTCTTCCATTGTAATCCATCAGAGTGCTAAAGTCTATGACTCACCCTTTACTGTAAGAAAATAGCAAGTAGTCCATTTCATTAATATGCTGATGGAACCTTATGCAGGTCTTTTCACTGATCATTTTTAAGGCCTTAAGGATGACGTCAGTCCGGTCCGCTGAAGGCCACAAACATACACAAATGCAATAAACATACACAGAAAAAAAAAAGTGAGCATCTCATTTGTTGTTAAATCCTTATTTTAGACCCCTTATTTGCTAGCTATTATTTGATTGGACAAAAATCTGTGCAGTGCAGGATGAGGTGTTCATATTTTTTTTATCCATTTTCCCTGAGCAAAGTCATTTTAAACATGTATATATCTGCTTAAGGTTAACTGAATCAGCTTATTAGTACACGAGCATAGTTTATAAAACTAATAAAAATGGACTAAAAGCCACAAAACTCAAATTTTCATTTCATGGGGTATGTTTCTTTAAGTCTGTTAGGTGAAGCTGCACTTAAAAAGCAAAATCACAACATACAGGGTAAAAAAACAAATCGCAGAAATGAAAACATGCAGACAACTCACCAAGCTCAAAGTCAATTTTATATGGTATGGACACATTTCCGTCCACCTGAGGCCACAGATCACTCACTGCATTCCTGTCACTCTAGAGAAAATACATTATTTCCGCCAAAGTAAACAGAATTTATTCTTTAATGCAAATAACTAAGAGCATAAGCAGAAGAGTAAGGCAAGTCAGGCACATTGCACCTATACATTAAATTCGGCTGACAGTTATTTAAAGGGTTAGTTCACCCCCAAAATTCTCTCATTATTTACTCACACTGATGATATCCCAGGTGTGTATGACTTTTCTTCACCAGAAACACATTTGAAGAAAAATATCTTAGCTCAGTAGGTCCTTAAAATGCAAGTGAATGGAGATTTCTCCTTTGAAGTTCCAAAAACAAAAAAAATATTGACACCAATATTGACTACAGCAGTTAAATTAATGTGTTCTAAAGCGATACGATCAATTTTGGTGAGAAAAAAAAAAAAGATAAACATTGAAGTACTTTTTAACAATAAACTATCGCTTCCATTAGGTTTCACGAGAGGGTGGAGTCAAAGCAGACTCTTGTGTGACGTATTCCGTTGCCGTGATACAGATGTAATCTCACGTTCTCCACTTGGTTGAAACATCCAGGATGAGCGCACAAACACATCACTGTGAGTAAAGAAACAGATCAATACAGATCTAAACCAAAATCAACTAAGCGTCTGTACAGCGTTCCTCCTCCTCACTTGTTATCAGTGCTGCTCTTCCAGCTGTGATGCACTTGCGTCAGTTTTCGCATGTTTCAAATGCCAATGGGATTACATCACACGTGCGTACCACTGCTCACCTTGCATGATTTGGAGTTTAAAAAAGTACTTAAATATTTATCTTTTTTGCACCAGATGCGATTGTGTCGCATTAGAAGACATTAATTTAACCGCTAGAGTCAGTATCAATGACATTTTTGATGACTGTCTGTGATTTTTGGAGCTTCAAATGAGAAATCTCCATTCATTTGCATTTCCCCTCCTCTTTTTCTCCCCAATTTGGAATGCCTAATTCCCAATGCGCTCTAGGTCCTCGTGGTGGCGTAGTGACTCGCCTCAATCCAGGTGACGGAGGATGAATCTCAGTCGCCTCCGCGTCTGAGACCGTCAGCCCGCGCATCTTATCACATGGCTTTTTGAGCGTTACCACGAAGACCTAGCATGTGTGGAGGCTTCACGCTATTCTCCGCGGCATCCACACACAACTCGCCACGTGCCCCAGTGAGAGTGAGAACCACAATATAGCGACCACGAGGAGGTTACCCCATGTGACTCTACCCACCCTAACAACTGGGCCAATTGGTTGCTTAAGAAGCCCAGCACGCCCTGGATTCAAACTTATGACTCCAGGTGTGGTAGTCAGCATTTTTACTTGCTTAGCTAACCACCACCCCCAACTCCACTCCACTCCAGCATTCACTTGCATTTTAAGGACCTACTGAGCTAATATATTTTTCTACTTTTCTTCAAATGTGATCTGGTGAAAAATGTCAATCATACACAACTGGGATATCATGAGGTGGAGTAAATAATGAGAATTTCCATTTTTGGGTGAACTATCCATTTAATATAGGTTGGTTGTGCACTGTGATTTAAGGTAACACCCGTACTTAAATGCGAGATAAATAAATAGGTGTATTACTGTAGCAATAGATCTAAGTGTGCAATCTTGTCTAGCTTTCATAGATCTCAAAAATTACATTGAAATACAGCTCTAAGCTTCTTATTAAGGGAATATTCTGGGTTCAATACCAGTTAAACTTAATCAGCAGCATTTGTAGCATAATGTTGATCATGACAAAAATGAACTTCGACTTGTCCATCCTTTTCTTTCAAAAAAGCAAAAGTCTAAGTTACAGTAAGGCACTTACAATGGAAGTGAATGCGGCGAATCAATAAACGTTAAAATACTCAAAAGTATAGCCACAATACATAAACAACATGCATGTCAGCAGGATTTTAGGGTGATAAAATTGCTTACCAACACAAACCTAAATTTACTAACCCATTTGTCCAATTTTAAAATTTCATTGCCATGTCGACATTACATCATTAACTAAAACGATTATAAAACTGACGATTTAAACAACTTTACAGCTTAAATAATACACAAGTCTTAACAGAAAAATGAATTGAAGTGCTTGTATAAAATTTTAAGTTACACATATCTGCCTTAAACCCTCCAGCAACTGGCCCCATTCACTTCCAGTGTAAGCGCTTCACTGTAACCTCGATTTATGGACTATTTGAAACTACTTTCAGTGATTATCAGCATTATGCCACAAATGCTGTCGATTGAGTTTAACTTATATTGGACCCAAAATATTCCTTTAAACCCGGATTCATTCTATTATTCAATTACAGAGTCAGAAAGACAGATACTATAATTGTGAATATACAAGCATTGTTTGGGCTTACAGATAATAAGAGGTCCCCCTCTTGAACAGCATAATCTCCCTCAAGTTCTGTTGAAAGACAATGACAAACACATTAAACAGAAGGACATAAATAGGAATATCTGTTAATGTACACAATTTACCCGTTAATGTTTCACTGTGTCTTGGCACATATGGATGTGTTCCCCTCTGTAAATTAATATATCCTGATGATAAAAGACACCATGGCATTAGAAATTATAACTTTTATTTAAAACTATTATTTTAGTAAAATAATACAAATAAAAAGACAGCTTTACCTTCATCATTTTGGATTTCAGAGATCATATGATTATCCACAGGGTGTCCCCACACTGACAAACACACAAAACACTAGAAATGTCAAATTAAATTAAATAAAAATATAATTGTTTTGTTTTATTGCGTAATTGCTGGGAAATGTTCATGTTTACTGTACCTTTACACATGCATGCAGCCACTATAAATAACCAGAGCATTTTTTTTTTTAAAGTCCTAAACTTGAAGACTATGTGACGCCAAATGTGACGCGAGCTGGGAAGAGAAACGAGTCTTTAACGTAATTAGTCGTCTCGAGCTCTTGATTTGTTTCAATTAGTTCAATGAATGAACGCCAACGCAGCCCATTCAACACATCACGCGGAACCAACGTTGTAGGGTTGTAGTTTCACGCCGGAGGTTTTTATTGGTGGAACATTGTAAATACACACGTGAACGGAGTTTTCTCTTATGACAGCATAGATCTGCAGATCGTCTTTTGCAGTAAGTATGTAAATTAATTTGCGCTGTCGTTTTCATTGTCATTGATCGAGTTAGCAAAACTACATAGATTTCTGCCTGCCAGTTAAATCTTTTAGTGATTTTAACTGGATCTTTTTTTCCTCACATGGTAAAAACTACACGGTGATATCACAGTAATCTTCTCCATAATGAACATTAGTCATAACGGCATACATATTAGAGGAGATGACGCTTTTACTACTGCCGTTGAAATATCATTTACTAAAATGTACCTTAGTTCCATAGTCGTTTCTGCCAAAAAATACTATAGCTGTATAATCATAATAAATTCATACGGGATCCCCTTAAAACAGTAAAAGAAGCTTTCAGAATCTTTCTGTAATTTTAATCTCATTTTTTTGATGACAGCGGTTGTTAACACCAGGTGCCACAGTTTTATCCAGAAGCAGTAACAATTGCACCCTAAAAAAGCACTCTGGTGGGACCATAGTACAGTAGGAATATCAGATTCATTAGCATGATCTTCTTATTGTTTAATTACTTAAAGTGTACAGGGTCTAACATGGACGGTATGATACGGCTATTGACATTTGGGTGAACTACTGAAATTACGAAAGTTGTACGTCTATTTAGACTCAAAAAGTGCCTAACAAATACAAATGTGTAACGTGTAGCTTATATGTTAAGAGTAGCTCAATTAGATGCATTTAACTGCCAGTTGCGTCTCAAAATTTCAGCATGGGTTTTATGAATCCCGTTCTATCATTTGTTGCATTATATCTTTGATATATGAAAAATGAGGGATGCACCGATGTATCAGGTCCGATATTTATCTGACAATTATTGACCAAATTAAAACCATCTGCAGATCTGTTTAAAGCATGAAAACACTGATATGAAGAACCTATGGTTTATTTATGATCAATTATCTTCACACTTTAAAAAAAACTCTGTGAATTCAAATGCACAGTTCAGAAATAATGATAGCCACAGACCGTAGAAGGGTTGGCACTCCTTAGAACATGTAATATAAATTATTATTAATATTTTTTTATCATGCTCGTTCTCACATTTTATCATGCTCGTTCTCGCACTTACCCATACATTATGAGGTAAAACCATCCAAAACGCTTGGAAACCAGCAAACTTTGATTTCTTAGACATCGGAATGATATCCATTAAGGCTACAAGATTGATTGAGTTAAGATTGAAATCACAGTATGGTCTTGTGCAATTACTAAACCTTGAAAGCTTTTGAGCCCTTTTTGTACATTTTTAAAACATAATTTCTGAGATTTCAGTGATCTGATGACAAATTAAGATAAGTGGCAAAAAAGCGGTATTGCCCAAAAATTGTCATATTGGTGCATCCCTATGAAAAATAAAACATAAAAATATATCAGAATGTATTCTATTCTGTTATTTTCCTACCGTCTTGAAAATGGGCATTTTGTAGATCCATTTATGATAGATATATACGTGCTGGGTCACTAAAGTCCCGAGGTATGCAATAATGTTTGGTGAAACACCCATGTGTTAAAAGGTTAAATAATACCATGGTACATGTCCAAAAACATGGTAGGCCTACCTTTTTACGTTTTGTTGTTGTTCTTATTTGTGTTTAGTGACTGCAGTATTTTGGCAGGAACAATGGGTACCATGATACATATTTGTAAAGGATGATTGCTATACTCATAAATTAATAATTTAGCTTATGATTTCTATCCAAAGTGACTTTTAATTAGTCCATTTACAAGGACAGTATTCACTGAGCAACTTTGCGTTAAGTGTCTTGTTCTGTGATAGAGTGGTGAAAGGGGAAATCTCTGTATATTGCAACTTTTGTGCTACTTGATTAAGTCAGCTGCAATAGCAGTTGCATATGATACAATTCTGCCTCCAATAAAGCTAAATGTTTAAGCACTCTCTCCATCTAACAGAACTCAAAATGACACGGTGGGCCCGTGCAAACAACGTCCACAAACACAAGCCGGCAGATGCCACACCGTGGAAGCAGCTCAAGGCAAACCGGAATGCTGAAAAAGCAAGAACAAGCTCTGGTGATCAAAGATGTCAAGCCAAAAGCCACGATGGAACCCCAAAGGCTCTACGGCACATTCAGGAGAGGCCAGGCTTAAGGAAACCTAACAAAAATAAGATAAGAGAGCACAACAGTGAAGATGTGAATGGGTTTATGGAGTATTTGAAGCAGACAGGTCAGACACTGCAGAGAAAGAGACCTGGAGAGGCCAGTACAGACCACGATCTGCGGGAAGAAGTAGCAACGGCGTTGAAGAAAGACAAACGACGAGAGAACAGACGGCTAAAGAGACAAAATGTTAAAAAGAACAACATGGTGAGGAGCTGGACTTATGCAGCAGGGATATTGATGTATAATTGAAATGATATTATCTCATAAATGCTAAATCTTTAATTAATCGCTCTTCAATCTAGGTCTGCTTCAACTGTAGGAAGCCTGGTCATGGTCTCGCCGACTGCCCAGAGGCAGATCATGATGAAGAAATGGGTCGTGGCATCTGTTATCGATGTGGTTCCACCGAGCATGAGATCCAGAGGTGTCGTGCTAAAGTGGATCCTGCTATGGGTAAGGCAGATTCTTGAACCGCTACCAACGAGTGAGGCGAACTAGAATATACACGCATAATGTGTTAATGTTACTACTACCGTTTTCCAGGTGATTACCCGTATGCCAAGTGTTTTATCTGTGGTCAGACGGGTCATCTGTCCAAAACCTGTCCTGATAACCCAAAGGGAATGTATGCTGCAGGTGAGTGAGCCTTACAATGAGATTTATATTATTATGATTACTCATTCAATTAAAAACCCCTTAACCCCAAGTTTCTTTTTTTTTGTGTTTGTTTCGTGCTATATGGTCGTGAATGATACCTTAAATCAGAGTTGTGTTGTCACTTGTCTAAGTGATCAGACTTGTGATTTTAATTTGGCAGATGATACCTGTGAATTATAACAGTCAAACATGCATGTATTGATGCAGACTGTGTTACATTTCTGTTGCTGTAGGAGGTTGCTGTCGGGTTTGTGGCTCAGTGGAACATTATCAGAAAGACTGTCCTGAACATCAGTCCTCAAGTGAGTATCTCAGACTAAATGTGACCAAATTATAAAGTTCACGGCAACAGCTTTGTTATTGATAATAGCAAAATATTTATCAATTCATTAATTAACATCTATATGTTCTTGCAAAATGTTTAAGAACAAAGACAGCGCTCGAGTTAACCGTAGTGTAATAAAATGGTATATCAACTAGAAATACTGTATGTGTTCATTACCTTTAAATGTTGAGGCCGCTGCCATATTGGAGAGTTGGAGCTTTCATGGAATTGAGTTTACAACTGAGTTCTACAGTACATAGATGTGTTTTTACAAATCCGAAAAATACGATAATTCTGACATGGCCTGAATGCACCATAAGAATGTGCTTTATGGCTATGTTTGGAATAGCACTACAATACTACTCTGACTATTTATACAGTATATAGGATGAATACTGTACGTAGTATGCATAGAATATCCGGATGACTATTGCTAAAATGTGTAATAGCAGCCATGATATTTAAAATATTTTTGTTGACTCATTATTTGATCAGCCTGCTATGTTTTTTTTTTTTTTTTAGCCTATAAAACTGGCTCAAAAATAACAGGATTAATTTCCAAAATGATATCTGGATGCCACTCACTAAATTAAACATGCAAAGTGATTAGGTCATGTGACCTCAAATTTTGCATACTTTTGTTGATCGATGCATAATGCATTCTGTTTCATATACTGAGGTTGAAATGGTAGACCGTAAAAAGTATATACTTTTAGTATTTGGTAAGTATTAGGCTAGTGGTCCATTTCAAACATAGCCTATGAGTTTGTGCCTTATTGCAGGGGTTTTCAAACAAGGGCCCACGAGGGGGTGCTAGGTGGTCCGTGGAAAATTTCAAAGAAAGAATGTGTTCATAAATGTAATAAATTAAGAAACTATATTTACCAAATTTGACTAACGCTATTTCAGTTCAATTGAAATGTTTCTCTTCAGGTTTATACTTTTAACATGAATCAATAATTGGGTAAAAAAAAAGATATGCTTTCAACATACTTCAAATTAGGCTAAATGTTTGGGAGAGTTGACATTTGGTAAACCGGTCGAAGCACCACTCTTCGAATATCAAAATCACTATTCGGTTATTCTACACGTGCAATGGAGGTCTTCAACCTGACCTGAACTGGCCGAGTTCCAGACAAACCGTTGGATTTTTTTGGCCAGGGTTAGGCCGTTGCAATAACCTTTCTTTATTCTCGCATCCCGACTCTCGAAGAAAAACCAATTAACTGGTTAACCGAATGTTAAAAACGTCAACAGTGCACATTCCTACTAAATATTTTCCAGATAATTAGGGATGCACCAGTATTCGACATGCTTTACTTGTTTGGATTTCATTTATTTTGTTAGGTATTTCTTTATATTACACACAGAACAATTGTTATAAACCTAATACATTGCAGTAACATAATTTAGGTAATTAACTACATCAGTTTTTCATATACATACTTCAGTGATCATAAAACATTAAAAAGTTTGAAAACCTCTGCCTTACAGTATTAGGTGCCATAACCAAGTATAATGTTTATATTATGTAAATTAGAGATGAAAACATGTACATTCAGGTCTAAATTCCCTTTTGCAGCCAATTCCATTACCCTTGGTAGGCTGTCCAATAGAATCAGTGCTGATCATGAAGACGTCCATGTTCCTGTGAAGAAGGTGCAAGCCAAGAAGGACAAGGTGGTGGTATTCTGACCCAAAACTGATTTGCAATTAAGACATGAATCCCTGTTTGGCTTCTGATGTCGTGAATTTACAAACCTCTGCGCTCCATCAGTGATAGACAGTCTGCCATGGACTTTTTAGCCACAAACAAGAATGACTGTGCCTGCTTTGAGACAATTTACTTGCTAAAGTGCCAAAGACTTGTGGACATCACGAACTAGATCAAGAAATCTCAAGATCTAATTTTGAATCTTTAATCTTGCTTGGAAAGATGAATTGTATGTTCTTAATTCCAAGCTCAACAACGACTGAGAAAATGTAAATTAAAAAAGCAGCAATTATTTACAGAATAGTTATCTACAAAGAATCTTGTAGAAGGATTTTTGATGTGTTTTTTGTGGTGGCTGCAATGTAATGTACTTCTATGCTATCAATCTGCAGACAGAACTATAAATAATGAACTGTGCAGTATAATACAGAAGCTACATTCACAAAAGAAGGCAACTGTGACCATCTTCTTTTTTTTAGCCATCTTGGTTTTGCAAGTATTTTCATTTTCATCATAGGTATGTCAATTATTCTAGAAAGAATTTGAATCCATGAACTAATCAGCTATGAGATTAAAAATAAAATTACAAACTTTGATTTGATAGTATATTAAAAATCAGGGGGGAAGAAGGACTTTAAAGTGAACTTAAAGCTGAAGTATAATTTCTGCGCCATTAGCGCCACCGAACGGAATTGCAAAAATAAACGTTTAAACAGGTCCCGCCCCCAACTCACATCATTGGTTGAGTCAACGTTATTGTGTCGGTATGGTCAGGTCAATCAAAACAAACAGAGACACAGTGTTTACAGTTTTACAGAAAATTAACCAAAAAATGGCTTACTTGCAGTTGTCTCTGCAAATTAAGCTGGGATAAGGGAAATCAGAAAAAGTGAATGAACTACTCGTCCCATGAACCATTGCAAATGACATAGTAAAGTCAAAAATGACGGTACAATATACATTATATACTGACTAATAGTGATTGATTTATAACTAACTAAAACCAAAACTAAACATTTTTGGTTTATTGGGAAAAACATTCAGATATACTGTATACAAATATATAAGTAGTTTGAAAGTTTAGGGAGCAATTATGTCATTTCCAGTGCTCCATGGGAGTGGGTGGTTGCGGAGTTGTTTTGAGCGTTTTAATTTTAAATGGTAAAAGCGACTTCTCTGATTGGTGGATCTCTCTTCAGGATTATGGGTAGTGTAGTTTTTCACCGAAATTTTGGCTATTAACTTTAAAATCACACCACTTGTCGCTTCTACAGAAGCAAATGCTATCACTTAATGACCCTAGAGCTCATGGTAGGCCTGTAGTGAAAGGTTTCTACGTTATCACCGGAAATTCATTTCTCAGTGGAGAAAATGAATGGGAGTTTTGCTTCTGGAACACTACTGTTGCAGTCTTTTCTGCATCAGAACATTGTAGTAAGCAAATCTTGCTCCAGAAATGAGATGCAGGACATTGCTGTCTCTTCCATGGATTTGGACCAGCCTGCTAAATTTCCCTCCACATAGGGCAGGACTCCAGAGGTCACCTGATTGTAGTAAGACACCTGCAAGAGCAACCAGCGAACATCAAATTTAACAGCCATGTTTTTTCATAGATACAGCATTCCCACTCTTTTTGACTGATGAATTTCTATGATTTTTCCATGATTCTTCCAGTCATTTGAAGATACATTTCTGGGCGAGTATATTGTATTTTTGAGCAGCGCAAACCTAGACAAATGTATATTCACTGTAGAATTTTCCATTACTTTTTATTAGGTTACATTAATTGTATGAGTTTTTCAGGCCTAGAAATCACACTTTTGTGTTCCCTGATATTTCAAAGTTTTTCATGTCCTTAAAAACCCTGTAGATAACAGTTTTCAGACATTTGAGTTTGTACCTTGCAGGTTGGATAGCTGATTTCATGAATTAGGAATCCTGCACATTTTGCTTCACTCCGAATGCAGTTCTCGTCAGGTGGAACTGTTGCCACGGTGACAGAGCGGAGCGCTATCACATATGGGTCTCTGTCACAAAAAAAATCCGTCTGAACTCCAGTGCATTAACAGTGAAGACAGACCATATCATTGTTAGTTGAAGTGGAATTGTACCCATCTTTGCAGGGTTGCCTTTTTGACAACAGAAACACAAAATCCCGATGTTTGCCTCCATGGATTGTCCCACATTTAACATGATAAACAGTTTCCTCCTCGTCTCCTTTCTCGACCTCCTCACAGCTCCTGTTGGAGATACAGAAGTATGCAAACAATAATAGAAATAATTGAACTGTATATTGTGAGTCTGTGAGAAATGTAACAAACTTCTCTTCACATACAAATAGTGTTTGTCCCAACATGGCCGTAATCGCAGATCGTTGAGCAGCGAGAAAGCATTAAAAGCTGATGTCCGGACCTCCATATCAACTCTCAAGCACAACAGATCTGCCTCCTCGTGCACATAGACTTCTACCTACAACGCACACATAGTCAGTTCTGCATATAGGATGGATACATAGGAGTGAAACATGTTTTACATGTTGTGTAGGCATATTGTGTAATAACCTTATCAGTGATGTTGTTGGCTTCCCAGCCCTGTTTTCCAGCTAAGACTAAAAGAGCGGCCACATTGTTGTACCCCAAATACACCTGTAGAGGGCACAGAAGGTACAAGAACAAGACAACATATATTCTCTTTTTGGACAACAAAACATCTCCTGCACATTGGCAGTTGGTATATTCAGAATGGCATATATTTGCAACTTTTGAAAAAAAAAAAAATGTATATTGTTTTTTTTTAACGCAATCATGGAATACAGGGTGGCTTACTACATTTGCAACAACGTGAAGAATACGTTTTGTGTGCCGAAGGAATCTTAGCAAAATATTGCTTGACTCAGTATTTGAGCAGACTGCCTAAAGTTCAGACATTATTACACCAAATTGTAAACTGCAATGTATGGTTATTTCAGAGATAACTGTATGTCGCTTGCTGAATTAAACATGCAACGCTACTTTGACAGTAAAACAGCATACTACTATTTGAAATATTTATCACTGCTCACAATAGGCTGATTCACAAACCTTAAAAAATACAAACAAAAAAAAAAACTCGTATTCCATTTCAAAAGGAAAAAAAAAAAACCATTGACTCTTTTGAAAATCGTAATTTGATTTCAGTGATACCTGATTATTTCGGCCCCAAGGCACAGAAATGGATCCCTCGTCTCTTGAGTACAAGATGTGTTTTCTGGGAATATAAATAAATATGTTAAATTTGAAATGGTCTCGTATCCAAACACAAACATTGTAAAAAATTTGTTTCCTATGTATTTTTTGTTTATTATTATTATTTAGTTTTTTTGGGGGGGGGGGTTAAATGCTAAAATGTACCTGGCCATTCGAATTCTCTTCCTGACAACAGCACCAAGAAATCTTCTCTCTCCATCCTGAAACAACAAAAATGCAGGATTCATATTTATATATATTTTTTAAAACTTTTAATTAGGGTCAGAGTTGGCATCCATCCATCCAATGACATATTGTATTCTGTATATGTATAGGGGAAGATGACTCCCCCCCCACCACCACCCACCACACACCACACACACACACACCTTAACCTTAACCATAGATAGCAATAAAACTAATCTCAGCATCTTTATTGAATGGCTGTGCTCCTCTTAATCTTGATATTTTATCTGAATATCAACATCTGTGAGATTTATTCCATATGGACAGTTTTGAAGTTGATCTAATTTTGTGTCATTGGAAAATAGTGATCTGTGACATTCTCTTATATTGGATATTGAAAGTTTTTATTGCTATTTGTTAATGGAGGATTTGTGGACACAGTAACACGTTTCGATTTTGAAGTAAAAACATATTGTTTTTAAGGAAAAGTTAGACCCTTGTAGTAAGATGCCCCACTCAGAATTGGGAAGAAGGCTGTTTATGGTGTCATTATTATTTCATTTAATAATTATTATAACTTATGGGGTTATTCCTTAATAATTCCATGCATAGGATGTACATTTCAAACATCCTCTTTATTCCTTATAACCTAACAGGCTAATTGAGTGGAATTCAGTCTTAATTCATAGTATTGCTATTATGACATCCCTTCAATTAAAAATATGGGCATATATATTCATAGGCCTGCACAGTATATAATTCATAGAATAAGTTTACCTTTCAGATGAATTTCTTTGACTGGGATTCTGTTATTTGGTTTGCTGTCATTATTCAGTTATTCAATTATTCAACTAAATTGTGAAAAACAAAGAAATGACTAAGAATGATATCAGGTGCACTTTATACATTCTGTAAAAATCGGAAGACACCTGGGACAAGTTGTGTCAAGTGGGGTAAGATGGTCCCTTTTTGTAATTTTGTGCTATGACAACTAAATTAGCAAATGTATCCTCTATTTATTTCATTTGATAATATATTGGATGATGCATCATCATCCTGTACATGCTAAATGTTTATCTTTATGTAATACAATTTAAAAGTAAATGCACATTGTTATTAAAGGGGGTGTCTTAACCCATCTTCCCCTATGTATTGACTTTGCTATCGTAATGTACAACATGAAAGTCACTTACATGAGTTGTGAAAGTGACATCAGGAAATGTTTGTCTTTCACTCTCAACTGGTATATAATAAATCATGAAAGCACTGTTGATGTGTCTTGGTGTCCCCTCACTCCACTTTT
Source organism: Myxocyprinus asiaticus (assembly GCF_019703515.2). Taxonomy (NCBI): domain Eukaryota; kingdom Metazoa; phylum Chordata; class Actinopteri; order Cypriniformes; family Catostomidae; genus Myxocyprinus; species Myxocyprinus asiaticus. Next base: position 6,017,228 of record NC_059385.1, on the reverse strand, counting down.
CACAGTTATACGCCTCCACCCGAACACCCACCTCCACACTGATGCACACAAGAGAGCTATGGTCAGTCACAATGCTAACACACCTGGCATAATCTTTTCATTATATAACACTTAGTTAAGCCTTAGTTTATTATTTGAGAAGTATTAAAGACAACATAAAATCAAGACTGACCGTTTTTGTATTCTGTTTAATTGAAGAAATACTGTATGTCACAGAGGAAGTGTATTATGAAAGTCAAATGCTGTTGACAGTTTAATGTGTGAAGAGTAATTTATGTGTCGGATTGCAATTCCATGGCAGTCAGATTATGACTACCAGTGCACTATTGCATACCTGGTCTGAAAGGCATTGTTGACCATTGCTTTGAACACCAGTCTGTCACCAACACTTGAGGGACCTCGGAATTGGAACATGTCCACTGCTCTTAGAGAAGGAAATTGACTGCACAAACGACTAAAGGAACAGAGACATTGATCAAATCACAAAACCAAATGCACTTTTTTTAGAACCACAAACGTCAGCTCACAACTTGGTGTTGCTGGATGCAGTACCTGGCTGCCAAGGTAGCTACATTCTCCATCCAGGCCATGATCTGTCCGCCGAACGTGTTACCATGGTGATTGGCGTGTGGTGGTAACACCAACTCGATGCTCTCGACCCGAGTGAGCTCAGTCGATATCAAGGGCACAATGGCTTTTCTGTTCCACAGTCCTGAAATGTCAACACATCCTGTTCAAGTGTTGCATACAGTTCAGCAGCATCCTCGTGGAATGGCATTGCTGTGAATGTGTGTACATATTAGTTAGTGGCGGAACGTCTCAGGAGTTTCACTAAAACATTTGATCTTATTGCCAATTTCTGGTTGTGTTGCTGATCTTGTTTGGCTCATGTTGTGGTGTGTATCTGTCCTCTGGCTGACTGTACTGAGATTCTTTCCACTGGAGAAAACTGAGCGTGTTTGGGGAATGAATTCCACACCGCATGTTGTACCCTTTGTTCTGAGATGACTGTGGTGTTATATAATGGCAAATCACATTTAGATGCAAGTGCATGAATGTTAGTCGGGGTTGACGCAATATTCCCTGCTGAACAGAACTGCTAAAACCAGCCTCATCTGGTTTGCTGGTCTGAGCCGGTCACTAAGCCAGGTCAGGCTGGTCTGTTTGCTGGTTTTAGGCGCATGTCAGCTGGTCAAGCTCGGAGACTAGCTAGACCATCTAAAGACCAGCTTAGGAGGGCTGGGAGAGCAGTTAGACCAGCTCAAGACCAGTCTGGTCTGGCTGAGATACCAGCTAGAACAGCTTGTCCAGGCTGGGAGACCAGTTAGACTAGCTCAAGATTAGCTCAAGACCAGGCTGGGAAACCAGATAGACCAGCTTGTAAGACATGAGAGGCCAGCTGGAGACCAGCTTGGGTAGGCTGGAAGACCAGCTAGACCAGTTGAAGACCAGCTTGGGAAGGCTGAGAGATCAGCTAGACCAGCTGAAGACCAGCTTGCCAGGCAGGGAGACCAGCTGAATACCAGCTTGGGAAGGCTGGGAGACCAGTTGGACCACCTGAAGATCAGTTTGGGCAGGCTGGGAGACCAGCTTAGAAAGGCTGGAAGATCAGCAAGACCAGCTGAAGACCAGCTTGCCAGGCATGGAGTCCAGCTGAAGATCAGCTTTGTCCGACTGGGAGACCAGCTAGACCAGTTGAAGACTAGCTTTTCTAGGCTAAAAGACCGGCTGTTTACCAGGTGGAGCAGATTGGGAGACCAGCTAGACCAGTTGAAGATCAGCTAGACCAGATGAAGACCATCTAGACCAGCTGAAGACCAGTTAAACCAGTTGAAGACTAACTTTGGCAGACTGCAAGACCAGTTGAAATCAAGCTAGTCCAGGCTGAGAGACCAGCTGGGGCAGACAGGGAGACCAGCTAGACCAGGTGAAGACTAGCTTGTCTAGGCTAAAAGACCAGCTGAAGACCAGCTTGGGCAGACTGGGAGACCAGCTAGACCAGTAGAAGACTAGCTTGGGCAGACTGGGAGTCCAGCTAGACCAGCTGAACACCAGCTGGGGCAGACTGGAAGACCAGCTAGACCAGCTGAAGATCAGCTAGACCAGTTAAAGACCAGATGGGCAGACTGGAAAACCATCTACACCAGCTAGACCAGTTGAAGACCAGCCAGTCTAGTTTTGTTATTTATTTATTTATTTGTATTTATTTATTTATTTATTTTTGTGTGTGTTTCATTTGATGCTGTATGGGATAGAAGTACAGTTGGTTCAACTGGCTGTACAGTTGTTTATCTCGATGTTGATTAAGTTTATACAAAAGCTTTTCAGTGGACAAAACACTCCACACCTCTGACCTTAAGTCAATTCAGCCTACTGAATAAACCACACTCATTTACCTCACAGCCTTGTTTTCATTCACATCAAATATATTCAATATCTAATGGTAATACAGCAGTACTATGTGGATAACTAGCATATACAGTTCAAATATAGAGCTGACCCTTGTCTTGAAGGTTGTAATAGTCCATCATAAGATTTTTGAAGGCCTCCTCATTATAGAGACGAAGTCTCCGTCTCTCTGAAGCTAGAGAATGTTCTAGCATCTCCTCTACAGAACCGTGAACATCCACAGGCTTAAGAGTGACCTGTAACAATAGACACATGAAGGTTTAGCTGGTATCCTGGCCAATAACTTCACTTGTTGCCCAGTTGCCTCACCTTCTGTGTTCCTCTTGGTTTCACGACGAAAGTGGAGAAAGCCGCACAAACTCTCTTCATCACGCCGCTGAGCACTTCTTGTACCATTACATAGATCCCTACCTGATCATATACAGTAAACACAGGCCTGATCAAACACACTGATGCATTATTGTTCAGTTAATATTTAATAATGTAATATTTTCCTGCTTGTATTACCTCCATACTGGTGTTGAAAGCTCTATTCACTCGGGCTTTGATATTGATAACCTGCCCAACCCTGATAGGAAGAGAGATATGATTTGATAAAAAAATTATAGAAAATTTACGTCAAAGACGGTTCACTGTTCCACGGAAGAAAGCAAGGCATATGGGTAATGAGGAACACATGACTATCAAAAATAAAGAGATATTCGGAAATGAGTACAGATGTACCTCACTGTCTCTTCAAACCGAATATCGTCCATTGAAGCTGTTACGCATGCTGTTCCTGCATGTCTTTCAGCTGATAAAGAAAGAAAAGAAGGATAGAGACATTTATAATATTAAATAAGCACTATATCAACCCTCCCAAAAATGGGAATAAATCCACACAAACTTAGTTCTCACACTATTAAAGTGTGCCATTTGTTTGTCAAGCTTTGCTTGCCATTATTCATATTTAATGTGTCTAACTGGAGCAGAAACCGGAAACTGTTTGCTAGAAGATGGAACTTCAACCATCAGAGAGGAGGACACATGTAAATCATTAATGTGTGCCTTCCTCAAGGGCTCTCTTCCTCTGAAAGTGTGGCATACAAATGGATTCATGCAAGACTTGTGGGTAAAAGGTGAATGGATGGAAGTTACCTTCCTCGTTCAAAGTCGACTGCTTATCTTAACTTACTCTTTAATGGGCTGATAACAGACTGGTATACAATGATATGTCAGGTTGTTTTGGAAAAGGGACATTATTATGGGTTCTGCAGAGTTGCTCTATGTCCGTTTGTTTACATGGTGCATTTCATTCTTGTTTTTGCTATGCAGTTTAATATGACATTTCAAATGGAAAGTTCACCCAAAAATTCATCATTTATTCACCCTATTGTCAGTCCAAACCCATATGGCACCCCCTGAATCCATGGAACCCAAAAGGTTTTTCACTGAACAAAGTGCAAGGTGATTAAGGGTAACATGCTGCCTTGAATCTCCTTTTGTGCTCCATTAAAAGAAAGAAAGGCAATGACAATATGAGGGTGAGTAAATTATTACTGACTTTTCATATTTTGTTGAACCATCCCTTTAACAAAAATCAATTAATCTGCCACAGTCCTACTCACCTGCAAGGCAGGCAATAGTGTCCATCCACTTCAGCAGCTGTCCTGCGCCCAGTTCTCCCTGGTAGTTGGCATGGCAGGGCAAGACGGATTGGCACATCTGCAACGGGCCAGACCCATACTTCCGTCCCTTCTCCCTGGATCCGACCAGGATTGAATGACCCTGGCTGCCCATGTCTAATGCTCCTCCAGACCAGTTCTGATTCATTGAAATGACAGAGTGCTATTTTCAGGGCCGATGCCCTCAGACAGGTGATCTCAACTCTTGCCAATTTAGATGTTGTTTTAGACCATGTGATGAGTGTCCCAAATGACGAATTGTAAGAATACCTGAGCTACTAGCTGCGACGCTACTGAACGCATACACCGGCATCTTTGTACATACAGTCCCACACCCTCACACCTTTGCTACAATTGGTTTTATTGCACATACATCCCTACCTGTATTGCATAAGCCTTTTTTTTTTGTATTTGAGACCCAATTATGGGGCTATAAACCAGAGGGTAATAAAATGGTTGGCGTGGAGGTCTTTACTCCTTAATGTAGGCTTGAATCACACAAAAAAGTCAAAACAAAAGGTAGGTGAGGGTTTTGTGGGTTAGTCAGAGTCATAGCCAGGTCTAAGGGAGGGCTGGGGGGGGGGGGGTATTTTCCTTGTGCCCCTCAAAAAATTCTAACAGCTCCCTCCTGGTCTGAAGAATGGTCAACCACTTGCCCACCCCAAAGAGGCCCAGGTCAGAGTGCGTTTTTTCATCTGCCGCCTCACAGACACTCGCGAACAGAAGACGTGTTCGTCTGAGGAGGCAAAGGTCAAATATACTTCTATTTTCTGTGTGCCGCTACATCTTCTGCAAAGCACAGGTAACACAAATTTGATCTTTTTCCAGCCTTATTCTGACCCTCTGTCAGAAACGCTTAGTTTTGGCGCTGCTTCTCCTTTAAGACTTTACAGTAAACGCCCACTGTTGTGATTGGCTCTCTGCTCTTGATTGACTTGAATTGGCCCTCTTTGCCATCTCACTGCTCAACGCTACTAGGCGGGGCTACGGAAGTGATCAAGTAAAGCAGGCGTTGATGTGTTGTTGGGAAGGTTGTCAGATGCAAATGTCTACCACAGTGTGACATCACAATGTGGAGAAAGTAGACAATGAGTCATTTTGGCTCCTTGGTTTCAACAAATGCTTTTTTTTCCAGTGAGGAGGAAGTTTTGAGTTATGAAACTTACAGTGTGTTTTTATGGTACAATAAACTCTTATATGTCAAAAGATTCCTTTACAGGAATATTCCCGGCTTAAAACAAGTTAAGCTCAATTGACAGCATTTGTGGCTAATGTTGATTACCTAAAAAAATAATTTTGACATCCCTTTTCTTTAAAAAAGCAAAAATCAAGATTACAGTGAGGCACTTACAATGGAAGAGAAGCACAAAAGCAACCTCAGCAAGTTCTTTAAAATAAAGTGAATCCTTTGAAAAATCATTTTATAATTGGTACACTGTTTCAAACAAGTATGTAAATCGTATGAATGAAAATCAGTGGAATAAATCGGTTAATAGACATTAGTTTACAAACGCACAAACAAACGGTGTTAAACAGCAATGAGAAGCTTTATATCAGTATAGTATATCCAAAACTCCTCTGTATATTTACAAAAGACAACACAAGGTAGAAAATAAACACATCACGACATAAAAAATTAAACATCAAATAACGCAATAATTCAAACAAAAATGTTGTACTCATGATAGGGTCTCTCTCATTGTCAAGCAAAAAATCTGGGGCAAATAAAGCCAGATGTTATTACAAATTAACACGAAAACACCTCAATTATTGTACAGCATCATTTTAAATAATTCACAGAGACACAGATGAATTGGATCCTCAAGCTATAAAAAATTCACACATATATATATATTTTTTAGAAATTTTGCAATAATAATAATTCCACTTGAAATAAAAAAAAGCAATGCAAATCACAGTTTCTCCGGGTGACACAACAACGGCTGTATAAATAAGTTGATTATTAGAATGACAGATGTACGAAATTACAGTTCCAATCCATGTGCCCTTCCTCTGAATGATTAGTTTTTCCTTTCATAAAATCCATTTTACTTCCTGTATTGACATGCAAAGATTTTCACAAAGAAAACACTGCAATATAAGAGCGACAAACGTTGTATCTGATTAGGAGTATTTTCAAAGCAAATATTCATCGTTAAACAACGTTAACTAAAGCTTGTGTGACGATCTTGTGTACAGTGATGTAGTAGTAGCACAGTTCAGTTTGGGAGGATGTCCTTTTCGTGTCCTACATTTAAAATGGAAAGGGGCACAATAACGTTCCAGGAATGCAAACTCATGAGAGGTGAAAAATTAGAAAAAGTCATAGCAGGTTATCCAGGGGTATATTTTCAGTTGATTTGTTTGTTGCATTTTGACGTGTTTAAGCTTAAAGTACCTCTTTGAGGTGATTTTAATAAATATAATGTAGAAAATGTTACTAAGCAAATTAGCTTCAAAAAGGTGATTGGTTTGCATCTCTGATTTTTAAAGTGTACATTTGGAATGGCTGTTCTTCTTAGGCATCGTCCTGAAAAAACTAATCTCCTGTTTTCAAATATATGCAAACAAAACCTCAAGGGTGCTGATTTGATTGGACTGCATTAGATGAGCACAAATGTCCCGAGGCTGTATGCAGTAAGAAATGATAAATTACAGGTGACAGCTGGAATTACACATTTCCATTAGTGACAACAAAACAATAATCAAACTCGTAGGTTTTCAAACTGCCCATGTTTCTCCCTTTGATTTAATGAAAATGTTATTCTCGTTGCATCAGTTACAGTATGTTATCACTGGGAAATTGATGTTTTTCATTGAGATTTTTGCACAGGGTTTATTGATCTGTCATTGTAAGAACTTGACCCCCGTTACATCTCAATATGCGATACATTTACATCATACTTCAAATAAATATGATTTTAGTTAAAACATAGTTAAAGTCCATAATCTTTCTGTGTCCCTTTCAAGCTCGTACAAGGATCAATAATATGTCCTTTTATACACACATGCACATGTAACTTTGAATGAACACCCACATACAGTATATACACAAAGATATATGTAAATATAGACAGATTGTTGATTCGTCGTTCTCGCCCAACGTGGTTCAGCTTCGTCCCTCAGTGTGACACGGCCGAGGAGGTGAAAGAATGATCCTTGAAAATAAAACTAAACGAACGTAGGAGTGAAAAAGGAAAGGCTTGGACCCATCTTCTTCAGAAAGCAGAAAAGGGCTGGCTACAGCGCGCTTGCACAAGTGCCTTGTTGTGTGAAGGAATCCACCAGGATTTCCAAAAAGAGGTCTTCACACACTCATGGTCATATTTGGAGAATACTACAAGGTGACAAAAAGATTTGAGAACTTTTAATAGTTCAGAGGCCCTTGCAGAAGATAAAACACTCTTCTATCTTGAAATTGGACGGATATGGACAAAACCAGAGAGGAAATAACATACGCTCTCGTTCTGGAAAGGGTTGAGGAAATTTCCGCCCATCTCGCCGTCATCTCGAGGAGTTCCAGGTTGGTTGCTCATGCTCAGGTTACCGGGAGAGTTCTGTCCAGAAACACATTTTATGTTTCAGTCAAGGAGTTTTTTGGACCCTGTATCCAATTTATGCATGAAAATCAAAAATGTTGCATTTAAACAACTCTTACCTTGGGAATACTATCCATATCAGCTGACCCTATAGAAAATTAAATACAAATACAGACATCAGGTTTAGGATAGAAGTTAAGGATTGTGGCCTAAAGACCACATTAAACTTTTTGTCCACAGGGGGGCATAAGCACACAATAGGCAAAAAAGTACGAATCAGAGAAACTGTGCATGAAAGCTGCGAATGTGCTTTGATCCTTTCCAAGTAAAGAATATGGCATTACAAGGAATCCAAGAGTGCATTTAAAGTGTTTTTTTGTACCTAATGATCCGTTCATGTGATGTGGCTCCATTCCTGCCATACTGCCCATTGGACCATCCCCACCCGGACCGATAGGGAACTGCCAAAAACACACACACAAGGACTCATACTGTATATAAGACGTTTTATTCGAATAATTATAGTGCAGACAGTCCATTCACAAGTCAGTCCATACAGCATGAACAACAAATGCAATTATTTCAAAAAACTCTTTTCGCTGTCTTACATTCTGCCTGTTTCCTCCGGGCGGCACTGCGTTGATCATGGTATACATGTTCTCACCAGAATTCGTTGAGTCTGTAAAAGAAGAACCAAACAACACACACAATCTCACCACCATTTCTACAAATGGTCATCTGACATGGGTTTTTCAATAGCGGACTCCAAAATACAAAAGTCTGAGATCACATTTAAAATCCGGGATTTCTTTCATTTAAACTTGGATATAAAAAAATAGAAAGAAATACAGTTTGTATTTAAGATTCTGCACTATTTTAGTTCACTTATCAAATGTAAGTAAAAATAAGATAATCTGATAAAATAATTCTTAAAGGAATATTCCGGGTTCAATACAAATTAAGCTGAGTCGACAGCATATACAGCAATATTGATTACCACAAAAAAGTAATTTTGACTTGCCCCTCGTTTTCTTTAAAAAAAGCAAAAATCTGGGTTACAGTGAGACACTTACAGTGGAAGTGAAAGGGGCCAATTTTTGAAAAGTATAGCCATAAAATCACTTACTAACATTTTCTGTGTAAAGTTATAGCCAGTTTTACAACTTTGTTACCATGATGATTTAATGTCTACAAACCCAAAAATGACTGTAAAAATGCCAATTAAAAAAACTTTACAGCTCAAATAATACATGAGTTTTAACAGAAGAATTAATGTAAGTGCTTTTATAAAATTATAAGCTTCATATTTCTGCCTTTAAATGCTCCAAAAATGGGCCCCATTCACTTCCATTCTAAGTGCCTCACTGTAACCTCAATTTTAGCTTTTTTTTAAAGGAGGGACAAGACAAAATAAATTTTCGTGGTCATCAACAGTATGCCACAAATGCTGTCAATTGAGCTTAACTTGTTTTGAACCTGGAATATGTCTTTAATGAATATTTTTATTTTTTTTTATATATAAATAAAATAAAATGCACAATAGAAACATTTTCATTCTAACATCAATATTTTCATCTATCTGTCCATCCATCCATCCATCATCTATCTATCCATCCATCCATCCATCGATGATAGATAGATAGATAGAGAGAGAGAGAGAGAGAGAGAGAGAGAGAAGTGGAGTTTTACCTGCAGGGCTAGGCATAATGGGAGTTCCAGGAGGCCCTCCTCCCCCGGGTGGACCCTGAGAAAGAAAGAAAAGAGAAACATTCCTCTGATACTCACGCAAACACATGCTAATGAGTTATATCTTAATGCATGTGGCATCTACATGTGTAAATCTGAGTATAATTCTGTGTGGGTGTGTGTGTGTGGTGCATGTTAGAGGCCCGGGGCCCTTGCTGTGGTCAGCACTGTGCATATCTGCTCCATCCTCCTCTTTCCAAATCTAATTATCTCTCCTTCTCTCTGCTGACTCGGCTTTGCCTTCCCGAGCACCTCGCTTGTCAGGCTGGTTTCAGTAAGATCCTGCTGCTGCTCACCACAAAACATCTCTGCCGGGAGATTCTGACAGTATTTTAACACAACACCTCCTGTGAACGTCTTAAAACGGCACGTTTTATCACATTGGGTATCTCAAGTGTTATTTGAAATATCTGAAAGTGTTGAGTTGCTTAAAAGACTTCCACAATAAATTGATTTTGGAATTACTTTTAACAAGCTGTGTCTCTAATCTGGAACAGCGCAAGAAGTGAATGATAGGGACAAGGGATGCGTGAATCAGTGCGATATACAGTATTGGTGACCATTTCGGTATCAGCCAATGTTAGTGTTTTGTAATTATCGCCATCTGTCTGATTAGGTTGATATTGGAAGCAGTTAATCTCAGAGGTTATATTTTTCCAATAAACAGTAAACTCTTTAAGTACTAAAGTCTTTTATAAAGACTATGAAGTAAATGTTGTCATACAGGCTAATAAATACTATCTATAAATGTATCAACAGCAGATCATTATTCATCAATAGTTGATCATCAGCGATCGCTTCTCATAATTGTCTGGGGTTCCTGGTACTTACCAGTTCTGTGCTTTAGCCCACTATGCCACCACTACTCTTATATAAATTAATACATTAATTAAAGTCTTAATAGACAAAAAAAACAAACAGATAAAACAGTATAGATATACAGTATAATATTGAAAATTATATTTCTATTGGCCATAACATAAAAATAAACAGATTATTGACAATTCTGAAAAAAATATGACTGTTGCTTGACCATGTATATCTCACCAACATGATAGCGATACCATTGCTAATGTGTGAGTGATTTTTAGTGCGTTGCTATGAGTTTGCTAGTGTGTTCTGGGTGGTTGCTTACTGGCCCTCTAAGATCTCTTTGATATTCAGGTCTCTAAAATATTGATCCGGGCCCTCCTTCATTGCAAGTCTGTAAGATATTTTTGCCAATTTTATCGTCTGTCAGGCATCCCATAGACTTACATTAGATTTCAGATTTGTTAAATTGTCCGATTGCTCAGAAAGTACTAGCCCACATCTTCTTAACAATCCACAAGAGGTATCATTAGTGTCCATAGTCCATAGTGTAAACCGTGTGGGGCGAGTTAGGGACCGTGTTTTTCAATATTTTTCCTATGTAAACATGCGCTAGATGTATGTCTTTGACCATTGCACCATGTCTTGCCGGGTTTTTTTTTTTAGCGTCTCACTCAGGAGCGCCACGTGTTTTAGACACCGTGTCAAGTTCGAAAGTTAAAAGTTTTAAAAACACGTCTAGAGACAATTGCTTTTGTTCTATCTGTTGCGCTCCGTCTAGCTTTTTTAGCGCTAGAGCTTGCTCAGTCTGAACGGCCCCTTAGGCGCCAAAGTTGAATACTCAAGAGTTTGTTCAGATATCTAACCACAAGTGTAAGCAATAATAATAGCTAAACTTGCCCTAGAAAACACTACTAATTATTGACTATTTCTGTTAATTATTGATATCTGCATTAGTCAAAATTACTATATCGGTGCAACGTTCCAGAAGCATATTTGCTCTTGTAATCAATGAAGAACTTTAATTTGGATCCACTATTGAGGACACATGACTAAGAGAAAATTTCTCGCAATTTGATGCAACTGGGCAGCAGTATTCATGGCTGTTCTCACAGCAGAGCCACGTGAATGGAGAGGGTCACGGCACTTACCACATAACTCCCTGGAGATGCCGAGGAGTACGGGATCTAAATGCCACGTGCATCCGATCAGACAGGAAACAGCAAGAAAGTCAACAAAGCAGATGCTCTTTAGATGCAAACATTTACCTACAGCTGTAGTGGCTGACATTTCACAATGACGATTGATTGTAAAAATGACTCACCAAGTTGGAATTGGGTGGATTCGGCCACGGTCGTCCTCCAGGACCCCTACAAAATGATGAGATGTGTAGTACTCAATGACTACTGTAAGGCTGTAATGTCTTAGTAGGAAACAGGCTTTGTGAATGGACTAGTCAACGAGTGACAATATATTTGCCGTCTTTCTTCTGACTCTCATAATCCACTGCTCTCTGTTTTATTTCCTCTTGTGGAAAGTCATGGAAAAGTAATAGTGTTTTTTTTTTTTCTTTTGCTACTGGAGCAAATGGGCACACAGAAATAATATTTGATGGTCTCCTATTGCCCGCTATAAACGTTTACCCCCCAACAGTTTACTTACACGGTGCAAACCTGGAAATGTGAAAATGAGGCAAATGTGTGTTAGTGTAACAGGAGGTTCTTACATGTTCATCCCCGGCATCCCAGGACCACCAAGAGCATTGAGTGGTGGTCTCATCCCTCCTCCATATGCCTGAAACAATTAAAAAATCATGAATCTCACAAAACCTATCGAGGAAATGTCATATGTCAACCAGAAATCAAAGAAAAATGTGTCTTTTGAATGACCACAGAGTGACATACCTGTGGTCCTAGAGGCACCATCCCTCTGGGCGGAGTCATTCTCTGCATAGCCCCGCCCATATTCGGATGACCTGCCGATCAAAAGTTGTAGGTGGGAATTAGGCAGAAAGTAAACACACAGTTAGCTTAGAAACACTTAGACCATTGCAATATGGTTTTGAGATAAATGTTGGAAACAAACCCTGTTGTCTTGATGGGTCCATACCACTGGGTAATAAAGGCTGGTTGCCAGGGACTCCGCCTAATGCCTGAACCAGTAAGATACAGTACAAATTACATAGCTGTCAACATCTTCCAATCAGGGCTAGATAAGGCCCATAAGGTGCCCTTAAGCTACGACATTAGATTAGGGACAAAAATATCACATTTATGAAACTAAGACACTGTGACTGCACTGCAAATAGAATTTATAGCCTTAAGCGACTTATACTCTCCAAAAAATATGAAACAGCCAAATTTTTGTCTCATCTGAAAATCTTAGTGCAACTTAAAGGGATAGTTCACCCAAAAATGTAAATTCTGTCTTCCTTTATTCACCCTAATGTTGTTCCAAACCTGCACGACTTTCTTCCATGGAACACAATAGTATATGTTAGGCAAGATGTTAGCCTCAGTCACCATTTATTTTCATTGTATGGAAAACAAGATGCAATGAAAGTGAATGGTGACTATGGCCTTCATTCTAACTAACATCTTTTAAGTTTCACACAAGAAAGTCATACAGGTTTGGAACAATACAAGGGTGAGTAAATGATGATAGCATTTTTAATTTGGGGTGAACTATCTCTTTAAATCTCACAGAAATGGTACAACAGATGGCATAGCATGTTAACAGGACAAAACTAACATAAAAAACCCTCTAATTTATAAACTCACTATATTTTGATAAAGCTTTAACTATGGTGTAGATAATTATGTTTTTATGTGGCATAAGCAGTATTGAATAACAGTATTGAAATGCATCAGCACCTGATTGGGTATTCTGAGAGGGGGCCTGGGACCGCCAGGATAACGTGATGACATAAAAGGCTAGAAAAAAGACATCAAGAGAGACATCAAGTTTAATTGTTATTACAATAAAAGACAATGTAACTACCTGCTTAAAAGACAACATAAAATTAAAATGCATCCTGTTTACTTGCTTCATACATGTCCCTGGTATTATTGTGCACAATTCTTCAGTTATGAATGATATTCTAAAGATATTGTTTTCATAAGATGTGTTTAACTTAGTCTGCTTCTTAAACAACTTTTCTGTTGACATAACCATTATATTAACCAACAACATCATAGCCGAACATGGTGATAGCCAATCAAATCTCAATGGATAAAATCAATTTCCACTGAGGTGACAGAAGATGTCCGGTATCATTTCTCCCTTGATATATCACGTCTGCAGAAGCAGAATATGAATGAACAGAGGCAGAGCTGTGTGACTTCATAATAGCTTTGCGAATGTCATAGAGCAGCGTAGTTTATTTGAGAGCACACTTCCCGTTTTGAGCGAGAGTTGTCCGGTACACGGATGCGCTCTCGCATGATATGCATGTTGTGCTCTCGACATGAACAATATTATGACGCCATAGAGCTACGGGCAATTAAGCTGGACTATGGTCCATTATGCTAATAATTTTAATTTATCTTCACAATACATTTTTATTGTTTTTATGTATCATTTTATTTTACTTTGTGAAATTATCATCAATCTCCGCTTCTCCCCTGACATGCTCTGGCGCCCCCCTGGGGACGCACGCCTCCCAGTTTGAAAACTGTGGCTTTAGAATAACATCCACTGATTACGCATGCACAAGAAGTCCAGGAACGTGTATTAAGAAAGTAAATAGACAATTTTGATTGCATGTTGACTTTAATGTTGTTTTCAAACACAATTTTTTTTTTTGGCATGTTTACATCATACATTCAGTATTCTGCATTGTCATTTATACAGTATATTGATTCTTAGCTGTGACCATACTGAATTGGTCCCATTTTTAAGAACAGTACAAACACGTACTAGCTTTAGTTCAGCACTGGAGGCATTTACTCGAAGCTCGAGTGAATCAATAGCACTGAGACTGTCTCAGGACAACACAAAACAATCACAGTACACAGCATAAATGAGTACACCCCTCTGAAACCTAACAAATTCAGCTCTTTCTCTTTACAAATAAGACATATTTGGTGTGTATGTATAATGTAATGTTTAAGCAAATCTGGTTTATCAGATACTAATGAACCATGTCAATACTAAACAAGAAAAATGACATTCTTCATGATAAATGAAGAAACGTATCATTTCAAAATGATAAAAAGGTCATGTTGCAAAAATGAGTACACCCTCCTGATAGTTATAATCAGTAGCGGATTTAGGTATGGGCAACATGTGCCGTTGCCCAGGGCGGCATCTTGCGGTGGGGCGGCACGAAGCACCCACACATCCCCCCTGTCAACAACTTTGGGGGCGTGCTGAAGCGGGTTTCACCCAGGATGCAATACAAGCTAGAACCACCACTGGTTATAATATAAGACTTAATAAAATGTTTTCAGGTGCTAGTTGAGAGACATTGATCAACTGATTATTCTTTTGAACTATCACACTCAAATAGACAGTTAAAGTGTAAAAGATTTACTTATCCCATTGAATCACTCTCAGACGGACCACATGGGAGAGAATTGTCAAGTAAATGAAGAAAGAAAATGATTTAATTGCACAAAAGGAGACAATGGTACAAGAGTATTAGCAAGTCACTGTTATCGAATCAAAACACAGTAGCAAAAGTGATACAGAAATTCAAAAAGGATGGAGCTGTGACTTAGCTTCCTAAAATGTTCAAACATTCACTGTAAGCTTTCACCTCATGATGAGCGATTTTTGCTAAGAATCGCCAAGCACGTGCCTCAGAGCTGGCAAAAGCTGTGGGAAGCCAAACTGGAGTGACTGTTTCATCTCACACAGTAAGACACACTCTGCAAAGAAGTGGAATGCTTGTTTAGCCTTTGCCAAGGCCCATACTGATAAAGGTGCAGCCTTTTGAGAATCTATAAGATAGTCTCATGAGGCCAAATATTTTATTTTATTTATTATTTTTTTGGATCTGATGGAATCCAAAAAGCATGGCATCACACGGGGAGGAGTACAGTGGGAAGTGCATTTACATTTACATTTATGCATTTGGCAGACGCTTTTATCAAAAGCGACTTACAGTGCACTTATTACAGGGACAATCCCCCCGGAGCAACCTGGAGTTAAGTGTCTTGCTCAAGGACACAATGGTAGTGGCTGTGGGGATCGAACCAGCACCCTTCTGATTACCAGTTATGTGCTTTAGCCCACTATGCCACCACCACTCATGCATGGTGCCCACAGTGATGTACAATGGTTGTAAAGTTCTTATACAGGGATTTATGAGTGCTGATGGTGTGAGTGGCATCATGAATTCACAGATGCTCTGCAAAATCTTAAAAGAGAAGATGCCACCCTTTCTCCCCACCCTGGGCTGTCAGGCACTTTTTGTTTTACCATGACAATAACTCTAAACATTATTCCAAAGCCAATGCAGCATTCCTTTGGATAAACAAGATAGTATGTAACCCAACCACAATCCTATTTGAGCAGCTGTGGGGTGCAATTCGAGCATCACTCCCCATTAAAAAACACAGTACTCAAGGTCATCCTCAAAAATGTCATGAACTTGATGTCAACAAGAGTCAGAACAGTATTTAAAGTTATGGAGGACTTATAAATATTGCACACTATTTGAATTTATTCAAGGGTGTACTCATTTTTGTAACCCTTAAGCAAAGCTGCCTAATTTAATTATTTTACAGATATTGATAACACACCTTTTGATTTTTTAATAAGTATATGTTTAATATGAAAATGAAAAGTGAGGGGGTGTACTCATTTATGCTGTGTACTGTATTTCCCAGCATCCAACCGAAGGGGGCCATTTCCACCTCCACATCTGAGGTAAGATTAAGACAAAAATCCTTATTGACAAAGTAAAGATAAAAATAAAAAAATAAAATATCCCTTCAGAAAATATAATCTAAAGACGAATTGTGCTCAGAGTCCTAACAAGTCCTTATTCATTGAAAATCTTTCCATCAACCAATTACTGAACAGTGATATGAACTTTTATGGTGTATTTTTGTCCTTTTTCGAGCTGGACCACCACTAATAAACATTCTTCAAAATTTCTCCTTTTTTGTTCCACAGAAGAAAGTCATCTGAGTTTGGAATGACACAAGGGTAAATAAATGATGAGAGAAATTTCATTTTTGGGTGAACTGTCCCTTTAAAAACTGAGTTATGCACACATGGGAGAAGGTTTAGGAGGTGTAGAACTGACAGCAACTTTGTGCAAGCTACAATCAATGGTAAGGATGCTAAAGTGAAGATAAACATGTGGTGGCGTGGGGCAAGAGAGCCTTTAGATGAATAAAGGGTTAAAAAGTATCGCACACTTTTTGGACCTTTGGTTTAGAAGGTTATGCTCAGTGTCTCATTTGAAAGATCAAAGCTCAGACAAGGGGATGATCTTGTTGGAGCCGACATCTATCAATAATTACAGGCAATAAGAGCTTCACTGAGAGTCAGTCTTTATGATGTGAAAAGTCTTCACTCATGAAAATGAAGCTCATTGTTCATCAAAGAGAAGGCAGAAGTGGAGAAAGATCATGATGAATCCCTGAACATAATAAGGTGGATTGCCACATTTCTGTGTGTATTTGTGCATCTCTTTTATGAAGGAAGTCAAAGTAAAGGGTTTGAGTACATACACTATATTGCCAAAAGTATTCGCTCACCCATCCAAATAATTGAATTCAGGTGTTCCAATCACTTCCATGGCCACAGGTGTATAAAATGAAGCACCTAGGCATGTAGACTGCTTCTACAAACATTTGTGAAAGAATGGGCCGCTCTCAGGAGCTCAGTGAATTCCAGCATGGTACTGTGATAGGATGCCACCTGTGCAACAAGTCCAGTCGTGAAATTTCCTCGCTACTAAATATTCCACAGTCAACTGTCAGTGGTATTATAACAAAGTGGAAGCGATTGGGAATGACAGCAACTCAGCCACGAAGTGGTAGGCCACATAAAATGACAGAGCGGGGTCAGCAGATGCTGAGGTGCATAGTGCGCAGAGGTCGCCAACTTTCTGCAGAGTCAATCGCTACAGACCTCCAAAGTTCATGTGGCCTTCAGATTAGCTCAAGAACAGTGCGTAGAGAGCTTCATGGAATGGGTTTCCATGGCCGAGCAGCTGCATCCAAGCCATACGTCACCAAGTGCAATGCAAAGCGTTGGATGCAGTGGTGTAAAGCACGCCGCCACTGGACTCTAGAGCACTGGAGACGCGTTCTCTGGAGTGACGAATCACGCTTCTCCATCTGGCAATCTGATGGATGAGTCTGGGTTTGGCGGTTGCCAGGAGAACGGTACTTGTCTGACTGCATTGTGCCAACTGTGAAGTTTGGTGGAGGGGGGGTTATGGTGTGGGGTTGTTTTTCAGGAGCTGGGCTTGGCCCCTTAGTTCCAGTGAAAGGAACTCTGAATGCTTCAGCATACCAAGAGATTTTGGACAATTCCATGCTCTCAACTTTGTGGGAACAGTTTGGGGATGGCCCCTTCCTGTTCCAACATGACTGCGTACCAGTGCACAAAGCAAGGTCCATAAAGACATGGATGAGTGAGTTTGGTGTGGAAGAACTTGACTGGCCTGCACAGAGTCCTGACCTCAACCCGATAGAGCACCTTTGGGATGAATTAGAGCGAAGACTGCGAGCCAGGCCTTCTCATCCAACATCAGTGTCTGACCTCACAAATGCGCTTCTGGAAGAATGGTCAAAAATTCCCATAAACACACTCCTAAACCTTGTGGAAAGCCTTCCCAGAAGAGTTGAAGCTGTTATAGCTGCAAAGGGTGGGCCAACGTCATATTAAACCCTATGGATTAAGAATGGGATGTCACTTAAGTTCATATGCATCTAAAGGCAGATGAGCGAATACTTTTGGCAATATAGTGTATACTAAAAAGTTTTTATCTTACATAATACATAAGGGACATTTCAACAGTGTCAGCAACTGGGCCAATTGGTTGTTTAGGAAGCCTGACTGGAATCACTCAGCACGCCCTGGATTCCAACTTGTGACTCCAGGTGTGGTAGGAAAACTACTGATATTGCATGATGCTGCATCCACACCAGTAGATGTCACTGTAAGTCCAAGATGACACAAGCAAAATTTTACTGAGTGCACCTTTAATCCGTTAACATTAATTAATGCAATAGGTTACTTATTTATCTTGATAAATGTTAATTTGTTGATACTAATACTGTACATTTTTAACATGAAAAATTAACATTAAGTAATTAATTGTGAACTAACAAAAAACAAACAATAGTATATTCATAAATTAACAATGATCACAATTAATATAAGCTGTATATATAGTAAACTAATAAATCTTTTCCATGGTATATCTACACTAGAAAGAACTCCACTGTGACTGTTACTCCGCTGCGAGTAACTCAGTAACTCTGTTGTGTGTGAGACAGTTGTTACATCCTCTTAGGGACCTGGCTCAGTTGCCCAGCGCTGTGTCTAACATGCTCGACGTGGCTTTGGACACCTCACGGTCATGATTAATTATGGACCGAGGTGAGATGCCTGCATTTGTCCTCTTTAATAATAGATGAGTGAGGTCTGTGGATTTCATGAGATGAACAGAAAGGTCTCCTTACAGGTAAAGCCAGCAGAAAGTACATTTTCAGTTCATGTTTACTGCCCTTAGGTTACAGATCAGAACCAAAGCTGTCTACCGATCCCCTGACTACCAATCAAAACATCTAGTCATTCTTTATTAATATTTTCAACGTTTTAGAATAGTAAAGTCATTAAACTATAAAAGAAATACAAATATATAAATAAAATATTATTGGTATATCCAAATATATACCCACTGGCCACTTTATTAGGTACACCTGTACATCTACTTATTCATGCGATTATCTTATCAGCCCATCGTGTGGTAGCAGTGTAATGAATAAAATCAGGAGCTTGAGTTAATGTTCACATCAACCATCAGAATGGGGAAAAAATGTGATCTCAGTGATTTAGACCGTGGCATGATTGTTGGTGCCAGACGGGCTGGTTTGAGTATTTCTGTAGCTGCTGATCTCCTGGGATTTTCATGCACAACAGTCTCTAGAGTGTGTAGAGAATGGTGCAATAAACATCCAGTGAGAGGTAGTCCTGCGGATGGAAACACCTTGTTGATCAGAGAGGTCAACGGAGAATGGTCCGTCTGGTTCGAGCTAACAGAAAGGCTACGGTAACTCAGATAACCCCTCCGTACAATTGAGCAGAATAGCATCTCAGAATGCACAACATGTCGAACCTTGAGGCGGATGGGCTACAACAGTAGAAGACCACGTCGGGTTCTACTTCTGTCAGCCAAGAACAGAAAACTGAGGCTGCAGTGACCCTACCATTTATGTACCTCAGCAGAACTCTAGATTTGTCAGACCAAGTGATGTTTTTCCAATCATCTACTGTCCAGTTTTGGTGAGCCTGTGCCCACAGCAACCTCAGATTCCTGTTCTTAGCTGACAGTAGTGGTACCCGGAGGGGTCTTCTGCTGCTGTAACCCATCTGCCTCAATCTTCGATGTGTTGTACGTTCAGAAATGCTTTTCTGCATAGAACTGTTGTTACGTGTGGTTATTTGGGTTACTGTCACCTTCCCGTCAGCTTGGACCAGTCTGGCCATTCTCCTCTGAGCTCTGTCATTAACAAGTCGTTTTCGCCCACAGAACTGCCGCTCGCTGGATGTTTTTTGTTTTTCGCACCATTCTCTATACACTCTAGAGACTGTTGTGCGTGAAAATCCCAGCAGATCAACAGTTACAGAAATACTCAAACCAGCTCATCTGGCACCAACATTCATGCCATGGTCTAAATCACTGAGATCACATTTTTCCCCATTCTGATGGTTGATGTGAACATTAACTCAAGCTCCTGACCCGTATCTACATGATTTTATACATTACACTGCTGCCACATGATTGGCTGATTAGACAATTGCATGAATAAGATGATGTACAGGTGTACTTAATAAAGTGGCAGGTGAGTGTATAATTAGACTAACAATAACAAAACTAAAGTGAAAATAATCTAAAATAATTTTTTTTAATTAAAAAAGTATGATAACCCTGAGATTCAGTCAAATGAGTCCATACTTTGGATTGGCAGATCACAAACCCAGACCTCAGATCAGCGGCTCCAGTCTATATTTCTTTAAGATATTAGACCTTTGCAGGTATTCATAAAGTCAGAACAGAACTGAACAAGCCATTCATCTAATCTAATATCTGTCCACTGCATAATTCATGGCTTAAGCTTTCTAAAAATAACACAATGACACAATCATTCATCTCTCTAACAGGTTTTGGCCAAAAAAAAAAAAAAAGGCACAAAGAAGGAGATCTGGCTTAAGCCTGGAATTTTTAGTGTTCATATTGTGCCTCTGTGTTTCTGTTGACTAATCCATTTGGGTTTTCTTGTTTGCCTATAAAAGCAACAAAGTGGACGAACTTCAGAAAATAAAAGTATAGAGAACATCAGATGTACAAGTATAAAACTTTGGGCTGATACAGATAGCCGATAATTATTGTTAGTACAGATTTATTTTTATAGTACAGATTTATTTTTAGGCCTATAACTGATGTGATTATGGCCAATTTGATCAATCTAAAACTAAATCTAAATCTAAAATAGTAATCTCAATAATTTAACTGTAGCACTTTTCTGGGATAGAAAAAAAATCTATTATGATCTGATAATAAAAATTAAAAAAGATCCGATACTGAAGCAGTCACCAATTTATCTATAAACAATCTATAAACATATACTGTATAACCTATTTAATAATAGTCTATTTGAGGGCCTGTTAAATTGAAATTTCCTAACTCCAAAATGTTTCAACCCAAAACACTAAAACTACATATAAGAAACAATGTTATCACTACATACCCTGCATATCTAACACTTGCTTTTTGGTCTACAGGTTTGTCAGTGCCTTTACGACAGCAAATAAAATCCGTTCCAACCACTGATAGGTAAAAATCGAGAACTTCTGCACAAGCTTCCCTTGGGTGAATCATCTCCATTAGGCTGGTGTAAGAGCAGTATCTCACACTCTTGAGTATAGAGTAATGCCCAGCACTACGTGGATCTGTAAGGCCTCCAGCTCTATCGCAGTACCATCTATTCCCTCTGTGCAAATGCACTTATCAAGTAACATCAAATTACACACATGAAATATTAAGTGCTGGATACTCTTGTATAATGCTTTGTAGAGGCCAGAAAGACCAATCACTGATAACAATATAGCACAAAGACAGAGAACCCAAAAACTATTCAGACACTTAAAAATGTATAAATGTCATTAGATATCAAAACCAAGCAGCATTTATTTGAAAGTAAGCAAGCACAAGTACACTTTTTAAGCATAAAATTTGATTTCATCCTCTAAAAAACTCCTTCAGACGAGCTGATTAAAAGTCAAAGCAAAAATGGCTCAGAAAAGTGAAGTTAGTTCTAAGAAAAGCTCTAGCATCATTTGTATCTTAACATATTTATGTTTTGAAGGACAGCTGATATTCATTCTGAAATAACTCTACAGTAACACACAAAGGCAAGAGAGTTTTGTTCTTGTCTGTTTCCCCATACAAGCAGTTGAATGACAGTGCTAGCCATCTCTCAGGCCTTTGGGGGGCACTCTTAAGCTAAACGTTTCTGTTTGATCTAATGATGTCTGTTGGAAATCAGACAATGACTGTGGCAGTGGCTGATTCACCACTATGACAAAAAGGGAAAAAAATATTCAAAAACTTTTTATACAGGCTCAGCATTGCGTCCGCTGCTTGTATTTTCCATCATTTAAGCCACAACAACACTACAATGCTTATGGTTTGTCTCAAAATAGAGCATTGCTGTACAAAAATATTGCATATACTGTATGGCACACACACACACACACATATATATAGTATATCTACTATATATATATATATATATATATATATATATACACACACACACACACACACACAGTGACCACTTTAATAGATACACCTGTACACCAACTTATTCATGCGATTAGCTAATCAACCAGTCATGTGGCAGTAGTGCAATGCATAAAATCATTCAGATATGGGTCAGGAAAATATTTGATCTCAGTGATTTCCACCATGGCATGATTTTTGGTGCCAGACGGGCTGGTTTGAGTATTTCTGTAACTGCTGATCTCCTGGAATTTTCACGCACAACAGTCTCTAGAATTTACTCAGAATGGTGCCAGAAACAAAAAACATCCAGTCTGCGCACAGAAACGCATTGTTGATGAAAGAAGTCAACGGAGAACGGCCAGACTGGTTCGAGCTGACAGAAAGGCTATGGTGATTCAAAAATCCCTGTATAATTGTAGTGAGCAGAATAGCATTTCAGAGTGCACAACACGTCGAACCTTGAGGCAAATGGCTACAACAGCAGACCACCACATCGGGTTCCACTTCTATCAGCCAAGAAGCTGAGGCTGCAGTGGGTCTACCATTTGTGTTCCTCAGCAGAACTCAAGATTCATCAGACCAGGCTATGTTTTTCCAATCTTTAACTGTCCAGTTTTGGTAAGCCTATGCCCACTGCAGAAAATTTATGAATCAAGTGTCTCTTAGACAAAAGCTCAGATTCAAAAACTAGTGAGTAGCCTTACTAGTGAGCATCCTAACAGAAATGGAACCTCATATAGTAAGTGACCAATCTGGAATGCTCTACACAGGCAGCAAATCTGCGGGCCACACAAACAGTGCTTTGCACGACGCACTCACAATTGGTTCATTCATGTCACTAAACTAACGTTGAAACTGTCAGGCACAATATTTTTTAACTATTTTTAACAACAGTTTAAGGTATTGAATGAATTATGAGTACATAAATATAAATAGTATTTTTCTCACTTTGTCCACCATGTTGGATTAAAGAATGACTAGGTGTACTGATGACAGAATTTGCATCACATTTGCACATTGTGCATGAGACGTAGTGGCACGCGGAAAGCCGAAGTACACTTTGGCCTTTAGGGGGCAGCCTATTAAGGTGCCTTAATTTTGAGACAGCTCACTGGGTCTCAGAATAGTGCTAAAACTCTGCTCACTTTTAGCATTGGCAGATTCTGTGTTACAGTAGAACACAAGCCACAGAGCATCCGCAGAAAACCTGACGACAAACCATCTGCCTGAATTACTGAAAATTCCACCCACCCGCCTATACAGACATCTGACGAGCAGAACTGTTGTATATGCTTTCAGAGCAGCCTGCATTCACTCGATTTCTTCATACAGTCTGAGCTCAAAGATTAAAGGCTAGCACAAGGACTTGTCCTCATTTGACTTCATGGCAGAGAAGCTACTTTGAAACTGTTGTTTGCGAAGCTATAGACTTACTATAGACTTAGTGTCTTTAAAGGTGTTGTAAAAGTGATTTTTATGGAATATTACACTTGAAATTTCTGTACTACCTGACAGATTTCACTGAAACACTATGTGTCCTGAAAAATCACACCTGTCACTGTGACAGCCCTAGACTCTCTAAATAGCAATAAGAGCAAGGGGAATGGCCTACGCTTTTAAGCCAATCAAAAACACTCTCTGTCTGTCAATCATTTTGCACATCTTTTGACATTTAATTCGAAGGCAGGGTTTTGGATAGAGGGCATATGGGTCCGTGAAGAGACTGAGATGGTGTAATTCAGAGGCTAAATTTGGCGGAAATTAGAAAATGGCCTAAATCAATTATAACACCTTTAAACTACAGTCAACCAATCCTTTTAAAAGCAGTTAGAGAAGCTACACGCTACTACAATTAATATACAATGAACCTTTTTTTTTTTTTTTTTTTTTTTTTTGCATTTAAATCTCAAAAAGAAATAAACATTATTCCATCTTTAAAAGAACACAACAGTGCCTGCCCAGTTTTTCAGTCGTTTTGGTTCTGGAAGTATTTTTCCCAAAAAATCCTTCATAAAATAGTAATATGCCATAAACCAAACCAATCAGCTTCAAGGTGAATCACAACATTTCAAATACTTCGCTTTAAATCAAAGTTTGTAAATCAAACAAAAAGACAAAGGTACAAGATTGTGCACTTAATGTCTTTAACCCTCTGGGGTCGACGGACGCACCGGCACGTCCTGCTGGATTTTTTCCGCATAACAGTGGAAACAACTTAAAATACTCCGTTATTAGAAACTATAAAGGGTCTACTTTTATTTGTGTACACTCACAATAACAACAAAACATTGTGCTTTTGTAAAATAAAGAAAATAAACAGGGTGCGCTTTCAGTTGTCTCTGTCTCCGCGCATCTTTCTGAAACACGTCACAAAAATGAACTGAAACTCCGCGAATACTTATCACACAAACATGAAACATATGTCTAAAGAAAGATTAAAATGTCTACTTTTAAATAAAACAATTCAAATTTAAAACAAATATTCTCCTGCAATATAATCTGTATGAAACAAAGCGATGTACAGTTTCTCCTGGCTCAGCTCATTATCCCTAATGAGATCACACCCACCAGCAGAGCGCGCTATTCATACGGTAATGTGCTGAGGCGATCAATGCAAATGGTAAACGCCCCCAACAGTGCCTTAAAAAGCATCAAGTTCATTCACTTTTCTGCGTGTTTGGAAAATGGCACGCTACACAGGTGAGGAAGCTCTTCAGATAGTACTGGATATTGACGAAGAGTTCACATTTTCCTCAGAAGAAGAGCGGGACTCCGACGATGAATGTTTACATTTTGAAGAGCGATTTGATCCAGCCGAGGATACAATTCCGGATGAGTAAGTCATTTAGATTTACTTACATTAGTTGACATGCTATTTTATATAAACATGTACATATTTTACTAGTTGGACTTTTTCCAGACTTGCCAGCCAGTATTCAGAGTACTGACATTTGAAATATGTCCCAATCGGCAAGTTTTAGTTACATTTAAATGTTGTTTCGGCTAAAGCAGGTATTTAAATTGTATGCTGTATGATATCAATATGATATATAATATGATATAAAAATTATATGAATGTTTAGATTATATTTTAACTAGTGTTTATGCTGCCTCATTATCATCAATGAAGCTTGTGCTTGCAAATATCTGTTTGGGTATAAATGTGTAAAATGTGCTGTAAATATGCCCATATTTGAAAATCAGCATATTAGAATGATTTCTGAAGGATCATGTGACACTGAAGACTGCAGTAATGATGCTGAAAATTCAGCTTTGATCACAGGAATAAACTGCATTTGACAATATATTCAAACAGAAAACAGTTTATTTTAAATTGTAAAAATATTTCACAATATCACTGTTTTTGCTGTATTTTGGATCAAATAAATGCAGCCTTGGTGAGCAGAAGAGACTTTAAAAACATTTAAAAATCTTACAGATCTAAAACTTTTAAATGTTAGTGTAGGTCTAAAGTTTTTAAGTAATGTCTTTATGTAAAGAAAATGTATAGTCAGATAATACATTCAATCATTAAGTCTCCTCACATTCATTCTCTCTCAGGGGAGGGGTCTTTGTCTCCTCAGCTGTGAATCACATCAATATTCATGATCATCCACGCCTCCTCGCATATGGCCTTTCTAACACTAAAAGTGTCTTACAAAAGTTAAATGACTATATTATTTTGTATGAATGAGTGATCAGGATGGTTTTCACATCATTTTTGTAGCAAAAACTCTAGGCTACAAGATCCAGTTCTCAAAAGTCTTGTGAACAAATGTTTAGTATGTGTTATATGGCCTTATTTCAGTGACTTAAAATTTAGTTTTTTCAAAAACCACGCATAAACGTTATTTTCTCAAAAATACAAACATGTACATACATGTTGTTCACATATTATTGTAGCCTAGTTTGTGCTGAATACAGTGTTATCAGACTTTAGCCATTAATATGTTTTTAAGCAACTGAAAAAAGCACAAATGTCAAGGCATGTCAAAACTTCTCCAGGGCCCAAAACACCCTCAGACCCCAGAGGGTTAATGAGGGAATGAACTACAATCCCATGAAGCCTTGTGAATGATGTAATCGAAATAAAAACAATGAAAAAATTCACAGTGCGTCTTGGGAGTGGGCGGTCGCTGCAGAGCTCTTTTGCTGCAGTTTGTTTGCCACGATTCTCAGATTGGTGGAGCGTTTATCTTCAGGATTATGCGTAGTGTAGTTCTTCACCAGGAATTCCGCTATTAAACGACTGATGGCTTTAACAGAAGCATAGACCTACTGTGAGCTCACAGTAGGTCTGTGTTTAAAGGTGAACAAGTTATCGTTAACAATTCTTACAATCAGACTGTTGCGCTCTATAGAGATGCACATCCTTAGAGAATAAGTAACTTCAGGTCATGCCATCAGCCACGGGGCACTGGAGGGCGAAGGCCAGCCGGGAATCCGGTGTTGCTCTGAGAACACATTTTAAGGGCAGGACAGAACATCTCAGGGGACAACAGCATCTCTGAGTGAGAAATTACACACCTCAGTGTTCTTAGAGATGAGAGTGGGAGTTGAGAGAAAGTTAAAAATGGGAGGCTAGAAAGTAGTGGAATGCGGATGTAGCTCCTTTAATAATGCATCCGATGCTCTTCTACCTTCATTCCCCTGGCATTCATCTCGGTTTCAACATTCTCTACCTTACTCCATGAATGTGTGATCCAAGAGCTCTTCTGCTGGTCTGAAACACTACAGCACTTCACTAACACATGGCCAACATACAAACACTTAAAAGTAACAGTTCTCCCAATAACAATGCCTACAGGGTAGAATTCATTGAAGCTGTCAGCTGAGGACATGTGAGGCGTCTATTTCTCAAACTAGAGACTCTGATATACATATCATCTTGTTTAGTTGTATCTGGGTTTTCCACATCTCTTTCTGTCCTTGTTAGAGCCAGTTGTCCTTTGTCTTTGAAGACTGTAGTGTACACCTTTGTGTGAAATCTTCAGTTTTTTGGCAATTTCAATCATTGTATAGCCTTCATTCCTCAAAACAAAGATTGACTGATGAGTTTCTAGAGAAATCTGTTTCTTTTTTGCAATTTTTGACCAAATATTGACCTTAAGACATGCCAGTCTATTGCAAACTGTGGCAACTCAAAAACAAACACAAAGACAATGTTAAGCTTCATTTAACAAAACAAATAGCTTTCAACTGTGTTTGATATAATGGCAAGTGATTTTCTGGTACCAAATTAGCAATTTAGCATGATTGCTCGAGGATAAGGTGTTGGAGTGATGGCTGCTGGAAATGGGGCCTGTCTAGATTTGATCAAAAATGACTTTATCAAATAGTGATGGTGCTGTTTTTTACACAGTAAAGTACACAGTGCACAGAAAAACGAGTCGGATGATTCAAATATCTAAAATTATTATTTACATTTCTTTCAAAGATGTGTAATCAATTATCAGTGACTTGAAACAAGCTAACATATAAAGCAGCATCCACCAAACTATCGGTATCTGCAAATCAGATATTGGTATCAGCACACATTTTGTGCATTCCTCCTATACAAAGATTTGTGTGATCATTGGCATCAAACCTGGCGAGAAGTGTCTTGATGCAGCATAACTGAATTAAAGGCGAGAGTGAATGAGATTTGAGCACTCTTGCAGAGGGGAAGATTTTCAGCAAATAATGAATTCAATTTCAGTCTTTTCTTCACACAAAGTTGTCATATAGCTTCAGAAGACTTGATATATAGCGTACAAGTCATGTAGATTATTTTATGATACTTTTAAACGTTTTTTGTCATTTTTACAGTCATTTGTCACTGTCTACTTTTGCTGTATGAAAAAAGAGTGGCTGCTACATTCTCCAAAACATTTCCGTTTGTGTTACACAGAAGAAAGCCAGTCAAACAGGTTTGGAGCGACATGAGGATGAAGAATTTTCATTTTTGGGTTAACTATTCTTTTAATATGAAAAAATTTATGACAATCGTGCTAATTCACACAAGGAAGATAATCATATTTCATGACAACCAAGACAGACTGTTCCAGCCTGACACCAAGGGGGGCAGATGAGCTTCTGTTGAGACACTTAAGAGGGATGATTTGATCTTCTTAGTTTATCGTTCTATTAGATAAGCACCATTAGTGAGCTGCAGGGGATTCATGAAACCCCCTAAACACAAGTTTGGAGATCTGCTTCAGTCAGTCAGTCTGCTGGATTTCTGTCGCTCTTAATCAACCCAATTACAACACTCCGGGTGTCAAATGCCATGTCTCCTTAGAATGGGACGATACATACAAAGACAGCTGATTTATAAGCACTTCATAACCTGACGAGGATGATTTGCCACATAAGAACACTTCTACTAAAGCAATATCTCATATGTCAACACAGGTTTTGTGTTAAAAAAAATATTGATGGTAAATATATACTCTAGGGTAATGCTTCCTTTTCCTTCAAGAATGAGTGCATTTGGGCCAAAGCATCACATTTATCCTCCTGTCAAAAACAGGTGATTCAAGGCCATGAACAGCTGATTAAATTAAAACTGTTTAACTGATGATGGATTAATGCCATGCTTCACTTAATATGGACAATAGTCACCACATTAAGCAAGCTGCTGAACTGGTGCCAGCTGCTGGACAAATCAAATATCCTCCAACCAACCTCAGTGATGCAGATCAAAGGTCATGCACTCGTAAGAAGAAATGATTCATTTAGAGTGTGTTTGACGGATATGAAAAAAATCATGACATAATACAGTGAATTTAATTTCTGTAGCTGTCTTTCATGATCGCATTCATGAGAATGAATGGCAGAATATTCATTCAGAATCAACCATTAAGCCAACCCATTTGAAATTTTAAGTGGCCTGTGTGAGGTTGTCAGTTGTATTGTAGAGTTTTGTATCTGTTTGCTCTGTTTTTCAATTGTTTTCCTTTGTAAACTCGACGGACTTCAAGCCACGTCTCAATGTTTTTACAGTGTCACGTTTTTTTATAGACGCTTTCAGGGGTTGCACAACACATAATAATTATCTGTTATTTTGATGGAATTGGAAGATTAAAGATGCAATATGTAACAATTTTCATGTAATATTCGCCTTTTTTTTTTTTTTTTTGCCAATGTGTGAACGGCTTGTAACGCAACTTAAAAAATGAGCCCTTCCTGGACTTCCTAGGTTGCCTATTAAAGCCTGTAGTCTGATTTTCATGTGAAGGGAGCGGGTCGCTTTTGCCGGGAAAATCCATAGGATGTGACATTTATGTGCACTCCCGAGAGCCTTGCCTCAGTGCTTCTCTTCCGCTATTCAACAGCGACAACAAACTGCAACACTAGGTAACGTTATCTTAGAGATGGAATCCAGCAAACGTCCGGCTCCCAGCACAACACCGACTCCTACACAAACTACGAGCAAGCCAAAAAAAAAAAAAGAATGTATCTACTGAATCCCGTCTGGCTAAGCGTGAACGTGATCGTGGTCGAGCGAAAACTAGAGTGAACATCGGCAGGGCATTTGATTCCTGGAGGGACCTTCGTTCAGTTTTGGGGATCAAAACCGACCCTGAATTGGCGTTCTTCTTATTGGACAGTTAAGTTTACACAACTGCAAAGCATGTGAAATATAGTGCCATAAGGATTGATCTGTGTCATTTTAGCTAACTTGATCTTGCCTGCTAACACTGACGAATTGCAAGCTACCTTGCTTCGTAACTTTCAAATAATTTCAATGAACTTCTCTTTATACTAAAAGTCAGGTATACTGGATAAATTAGGGCAAATACGCTGGTTTCTTGATTGTAGTACAACATATGACATACAAAACATACAATAGTGCAACATAACTGCAGTGCAACAGTAAACTGTCTGGTATAGTTTGGTAGTATGTAGCTGTATGTGTGTAGCAGTATGCTATGTTAGCTGATAAGTAGTTTTAGTTTAGTCTCAAAGTTTGTAGAAAAACAATCATAACTGTGTAATTTTAATTATGCTACCTCATCTGTCAGCATGATGCTGGTGAATCACGTTCAGTCTCTTTGTACGTTACGTCATTGTTTTGGTCGATACTCGCTTGCGTCCCTATGGAGTGTGTGCATGAGCGCGAGCACAAGCAACAGGTAGCTGACTGCAGTTCACTTAACGGCCACAGGTGTCATTAATAACAAGGGTTTCTGAATCTTACATACTGCACTTTTAAAGAACTAAAATCACGGACGACTGACAAGCGTGAGTTAAAAAAACAAAAAAAAAAACAGAAAAGCTCTATTCATTAATTCGGTCAAGAAATTCAATCTTAGAAAGTCAAAAGTTTAAATCTTTGCGTCTTTCACATAGTTCACTGTTATTGTTTAATAAAATGTTTTGTATCTGTCAGATTTACACTGTTTATTTAATATATATGTATATATATATATATATATATATATATATATATATATATATATATATATATATATATATATATATTCCCTCAAGTTACTTGGTTTTTGTTTTTAGAATTTTCTTCTAGGTGGAAATATTTCTCATGATAAAAAAATTAAAGCTATAAATGCAGATGTTTTATCTATACAGTGAACAAATCTTGAAAAAAACAACAACATGATATCTGTTGATAGAAGCTTTTCGTTAACAAAATATTCTGGCTTGACCAGCGTGCCCCGAAGATTTTTTCTATCTGGCCAACTTGTCGACAGGGATGGGATGATATGTTATCTCATGATTTGGTTCGATGTACGATATGAGGTTTATGATTCGATATTACTTAAATGACAAAGTATGACATAAAATTTCGTTAAATCTTTTTTTTAAATGTTGGAGCAAAATGAACATTACAATTACTCATCAAAATAAAGTTATTTGATACACAATATAAATGCTCAAAGTAAATAATAAGAGTTTCTTATATACCTTTTTTCTATCATAAAAGATCGAATATGTTCAAAAATAGTTCAGGCTGATCAGGTGTAGAACAAGCAACAGATCCGAACAGAGCCTGTCCTGAAAATGTATATTTAATTTTTTTTTATTATTTGTTTGTCATCATTATTATTAATCACATTTGAACTTTTTTTAAAATATAACAATTCTATATTCTATCAATTAATATTATATCATTCAATTGTATATATAATAATATGAGCCGTCACTGTTATGTGTCCAATTTACAAGTAATAACACTTGAGTTGACATTCATTTGTATAACAAGCACTAAAATGGTACTGTCACTTTAAGAGTTTAACGAGCATCTCACAGACACATACAGTCATTAACAAGACAGAAGTCTCGTTTTTTTAGCACATCTGTGCTATGTGTGATTAAAATTCATATTTATTTTTACTTCTGACTGTAAAGAACAGAAAGGATATTAAAGACACATTACTCAGTGAAAGTGGAGAGTATGGATGTCATCTTTAATGGACACACGTAACACTGAAGAAATGGCCGCATTTTAAGCACTTCAAAGACCCTGAGCTAACCCTGTAAACAGTGTAGGAAAGAAAAAACGCAGTAGGGGTAAAGTCAAGTGATAGAGAGATTATGATGTTTGATGGATCATTTAATTTATGATCAGATGGACAGAAAACAATGTTGCCAATTTTGAAATATTGAGTTTTGAATTGATATGGTTCATATTTTTTTTTGGTTTGCAAAATATATTATACTTGTCGATGAAGTTGAATAGCCCTGCGTTAAGCCATCAAGCACTAAGCCACAGGTGTGCTGTTTATAGAAACATCTACTCTTTCCATGTTAATGTCTGAGGGATTTGAATATGAGCTGCTGTTACGGCTCATGGTGAAAATTAAGAGTCTTCAAAGCCACATTTCATCCTATAATCCAACGTAAGATGTGAACAAGATCCAGGTAAGTCAAAGTTCTATGCGTAAGTGAAGAGAGTTTGGTGAAGGGATGTGTGTGCATATGTTTTTATATAACATACTGTTTATATATATATATATATACTTATATAAATAATGGAGTAATTATATATATTGCACATTTTTTTTTTATCACATTTTGTAGTTCATTTAGTCCTGTGGTGTGACTAATAAATTTCTAAAAGCACATATATTCCATGTAGCCTCTCAATTAATATGAGACAATACGTGTATATTAATTCTACAAAAATGAGAGAATTTAGTTTGAATAGCTTTAGGGGTGTATAACATGTCACACTGCAGGACACCGTTTCTGTTTTTTGTTTTCTTTTTTCCATAAAATCTATATTCTCTATACTTAATGGTTACTCAGAACAGCATACAAAAATACTACCTTCAGGCATGCTGTAAAACTGGCCAAAGGCGAGAATACTTTGCGCAAATACGCACATGCAGATGTCAACTTGCGGTCCAGTTCTTGCATTAGCATGGCTGTAATAAACCTCAGTCCTCAAGGAGGCAATAGAGTTACCTTCAAAACTCTGTGCCATTAAACAGGATGTGTGCACAAAATAGAGTTTGGGTAGCAAGTAGCATCTGCATTCACATGCTTGTGCAGAGTGTGTTTCGGCCTGAAGTCTGTTGCAATTTCATAGCTCACCATAGCTATGCAGTGTGTATGTGCGTGTGTACCTGAAAGAAGCCTGGAGGAACGGGGCCGACTGGCATGCCATCTCCTGGGGGCATGTTTCCAAGGACAGGACTTGGAGCTGCTGCTGCACTCTACAAACACACACAAACAAACAATTCCAGTTATAGAGTACATCCAACACACACACCTACAGTTACCAACACTTAACCTTACACTGCGCTGTGATGGTCATTCGACATTCAAGGACAAAACACACAAACACCTCTGGAACGCTCTCTGGAAGCCAAAATCTACATCTCATAGACAGACACATGGATAGTGTCAACAGCTGCTAAACACCAGAAGAACTGGCTTTATGTCTGAATAATTTGCCTTAATTGTCACTACACCTCAAAAAAAAAAAAAATCTTAATCAGTAATTTTGTCTTCTTTTCAGATAAAACATCTAAATATTCCTAAAACAAGATACATTTACTTGAGAGGCAAAACTGCCCTTGCAAAATCCATTTATTTGATGGTATTTCGCTGCAAATGTCCGCCAGTGTTTACCATAAGTTTACAACAGGGGTTTGATGGAACACAGTATTTTTGTAAGGTGCATTAAATATTAAGACTTTCAGAGAGTATATCTTGAATTAAGTTTATTTTTCTTAGACCATTGGATAATATTTAAAAAAAAATTTCCACTTCTTCTATATGCCTTAAAACAACATTAAAAAAATTGCCAGTGGGGTAAGTAAAGTAAATTTAACTCAAGATACACTGCCGTTCAAAAGTCTGGGGTCATTTACTCATTCTTTATTCTATTTTTTTCACATTTTAGAATAATAGTAAAGTCATCAACTCTATGGAATAACAGAAATGGAACTGGAAATTATGTTGTGACTAAAAGAAATCCAAAATAAATCAAAACTATGTTATATTTAAGCATCTTCATAGTAGTCACACTTTGCCTAGAATTTTCAGACATGTACTCTTGACATTTTCTCAACCAACTTCTTGAGGTATCACCCTGGGATGCTTTTTAAACAGTATTGAAGGAGTTCCCATCTATGTTGGGCACTTATTGGCTGCTTTTCTTTATTATTTGGTCCAAGTCATCAATTTAAAAAACGTTTTTTTTATTTTTTTTTATTAAACTGTAGTTTTATAATGAAATAGATTAATATGTTGGCACAATATGTCAATATCTTACACAATTTTGTTTTTAAAAAAATACATCTTGTTTTAAGGATAAGCCATTTTTACTGGAAAATAATTAAAAAAATTAAAAATAAAAAAAAACAAAATTCTAAATATACATATATACAGTATATACTTTGCAGTGAACCCATACACAAATAAACAGACAGTGGAGGTCATATGGCAGTCGAGGAGATATGAAATAAGACAGGATTACTCTGTCTGAGGATGCAAAGAGCTGCAGGAGGCCCCAGACCCCTGCAGTGAGCTAATGAGGAAGCTACTTAGGGTTCTATGCTAGGCTGTATGGTGTGCAGAGGTGGATGGATGTCGACTCATCCCTTTGGCCTCTGATCTCAATCCTTCTGCCTTTCTAATATAAAAAAAGATTGAACATTTTAGTTGCCTTAAAAATACTGCCTATAATTTATGCTGATCTGAACTATGAAAATCATGGTATTACAGTAACTTTTTACTGCAATATTGTAAAATAACTGCATTATAGTAGTAAGTATTAGAGGTCTACAAAGGCATTACGTTGAAGCCCAAACCCAAACCCAACCCGTATCCAAGACCCTACCATAAAATTTGAAGGCCATTTTTTTTTTTTTTTTGACACAGTATCTAAAAAATGTGGCAGTCCTGTGCAAGATGCAGAAAAACAGCAAGATGTGGCACAGCGGTCAAAGATGTCCGTCCAGCACATATTTACATTATATCACATATTACACTACTAAAAAACAGCGCAGATTAATGCAAAAAGACATTCGGTGTAAACAGCCCCTAACTCGTCTGTTCAAATGTCTTGGTGAGGGAGAAAGTGTGGGTAAAACTCAATGACTCGCGTTAAAATTTACGTTCAAATTATAAAATAATATTATATATTAAATAAATGTAGCCTATGGTACTTTGAATATTTATATTATATTATCAAAATATTTGTAATAATAATAATTCTAATAATAATAATACTTTTTTTTTCTTAGTTACAAACTTGAACCTGACCAAACCCAAAATTATAGTTGAAAAACTGAAGTGAACCAGAACTCGATGGACCCAGGTCAGGTAGCAGACCTTTAATGAGTACATATATAGTACTGTATATACAGTATGTGTGTGTGTGTGTGTATATATATATATATATATATATATATATATATATATATATATATATATATATATAAATTGACACTTTCACATCATAAAATTGCATCTTGATACCATCAGACCCCATTGTTTGTGTACTGTTTGCATTTGTATCTGTATATAATACGGATGCAAATTCAGATGTTGCCACAGTCTCACAGGTAACTGGACGTGAGGGACATAAATTAGCCATCTGATTTTATACACAACAATGGCTCAGCAAGTTCAGTTATGACGGAAGTCTTTGTTTTGGCATCTGATGACGACTGTCAAGCACGAGAGGGCTGGTAAGTGCCACAGCTCTGGACAGGAATGGCACACAGGCACGGCCGCTGTAACAGGGCAGGCTGTGCTGCAATGACTCAAGATTCTGTATGCGGCACATTACTGACGTGCAGTGTGAGAGAGAGAGGCTCACTTAGACACAACAGTCTGATTACCGCTGGCACAGAGGGAAATGAGCAGGGGAAATGCACTCACATCCGTCCGGTAATAACAAAGAAGTTGCTGGCAAATTGAAGGTGAAGATATATACGACTCGGAAGGAGTGTTTTCTAATGCTATATGTGAAAACTGACTACATGCAACCCTAGTGCTACTCAACACGCAGCTGGAATAGCAGTGTCAGATATTATTCAGGGCTTAGGGCAAAAATGACACTGAAAGTGACCAAAATGCCTCAAATTTTTAAAACATGTAGTTTTTAATAATAAGTTTGCACACTGCTCACTTCAAAGTTTGTGCGCAGCTCAAATTATGTTTGTATAATATTAGTGTATTACACATTCTAAGAGCATACGTGAGGCTCATGATAGAGCGGTTCTGTGCACACTCCACAATTCCACCATCATGTGCTCAGAGTAACAGATGTACACCGAGTTTGGTTCTGATTGCTGAAGTGCGCTGAGCACATTACATTTAAAACGCTCCAGATTCACTTTAATTTCACTTTTACATAATTCCAAATATGTTTTTCTGCTACAAGTAGTTAATACACAAATTATAAACCCCATGGCACAAGGTATTTGTGGACAGAGAAGAAGATATTAAAATGAGGAGCACATTATGCAGCTATTGTCAACTCTTAAAGATTTCTTAAAGAGTAGCCTAAGTCTTTTCATTGGCAGTAGAGCAAGGGCAAACATTAGTTTTTTGTTTATCATATCACAGTTCAAATCGTAATCACTATAATTTTCAAAATAATCGCAATATAACTTTTTGTCCAAATCGTGCAGCCCTAGTATCAAACATTTGATATATTTCTAGTTACATATTTGATATATTTTCTTGATATGCTGTTTGAAGGCATCCTGCTTTGTGGCCCCAAAGCCTTCCAAAGTGTCGTAGCCCTAAGCTACACAATGAAAACAGTTACAATGCATTCAACAATAGTTCACATTGACCAACAAGACATCTTAAAAATAACGACTGCAGAAAAGTTGTGAAGCAGCGCAAATGTCCACAAACATGTTATCCATGTAGAAATCCTATTCTGTCAGTTGCACACTTGTGATAAATAAGAGCCCACTGTGTGGGGTTGAATATTGTATTTTCTGCAGTAACTCTGAAGTCTCATCTCCTGATAGGAGTGGCACAATAATGAGTCTAATGCCTTCACTGCTGAGCAAGCACTCTATCAAAACTCCCAACAAAGATAAACTAACATCCCTCAGCTATTCACAAGCCCACAGTCAGTCATAAAACCCTCGTGGCCGAGGGCAAAGCAATAAAATCTGGCCTCTGATTAGAGTAACTTTCATTCAGCGTGTGTCTCATTTAGGTGAAATCAAAATGGCACTAATGTAATAAGAAAAGATGCCTGACTGTGAGAATGTCTTAAAAGCTAACTAATAAAAGCGTTAACAGTGACCTGGTAAAGCTAATACGTTTAAGTGTTTGGCTGAGGCAGATTTGTGGCGTTGGTGTTTGAAGTGGTGAATATTGTGTTTGAGGTGTAATCCTTGGTGGTGAAAATAAATGCAACAAGATTTTTGTTTTACACCAGAAGCTTCATTGGCTATTTCTGGGAGGGCTGGATAATTATATCCTTAACAAAATTTGGTCGTGTATCCGTTTATGGATGAATCCCATATGTACGGGTCATATTTCACCCAAAATAATTGATATATTAATATATTATTTATTTAGATTACATAATATTATATTATATTATATTATATTATATTATATATATATATATATATATATATATATATAATTAATATCTTATTAATATATTATTATATTAATATATTATTCTATATATAATATATATTATTGTTTAAAGAATCATTGATATCGCACCCATATATCTCATTACTGTATTTATATATTTTTTTTAAATCTAATTTGTTTTTTTACTGTATTGCAGTCGTTAAAATCATCCTGTTTGGTCACAGTATTTTTTTAATGATTAAAATTAGCATAATTAGCAAAAATTAAATTCAGTAAAATACCTACTACCAAGATGTGTACTTACAATTATACAACAATAACAAACGTACTTCACTATTTAAATAATACATCATTATTATTTGTATTATTATTTTTTAACATTACAGTTTTCTACAGAGAATTGTATGAAGGGGAGTATAAATGTGCAGAATTGTCTCAATGCAAAAACATTCTAACGGTCTTAAAACAGGCTTCATTTTCTTTTGATTTTGAGGATAAACATAAAACAAACATTTCTAGACAGTTTTCGTGAGATTCGCCCTTTGTGTGTGTATGTGTCATCTTTCGTAGATCTCTCTGGATAAAGAAAAAACATCGCATTTACCTCTGTGTTGCTTCTAAAAAAATTGACAATCTTTGTTTGTACATATACCACTCATTGCGATAAAACACAGCCAAACCAAACAACCAAAATAAACAAGCAATTGAGACTTGAGTTCAGGTGGATATAATACTTGCCCCACCTGTTCTAAACCTACCACCTTTTGGCAAAGGCATTTGTAGTATAAATTATTCAGCTTGAACCTTTTCATCGACTACAGTTACTAACTGGCTCGCTATCACCTTGACTTTAATTCAGAGTTCTGTAAGTTCTTGATATTTTTAAGCTTTCTGTTGAGTGTAATGTCTCTGTAAGCTTTCCATTCTTATGACAGAAAGCTTGGAGTGCCGAGTGTAATAACTGCATTCTGAGAATTGTGAGTGAAGTGATAAAAGTTACATCCTGCTGGGAGTTTATTTAGGAGAAAACTAAATGGGATTAAAACGGCAAAGCGTGACGCATTTTCGGCATGGTCGGCATAGCTTAACAGCTATTTAAAAACAGCTTTAGCATTTCTATCTGTCAAAAGAAGCATAGATGTTGTTGGTAAATGCTGTTTTACACCACTGTTTTGAGACCGTTTTTATTCTAATGGCCGAGATCAAAGGTTTAGTGTAGTTGCATCTATATCACATTAAAAGGGTATCTAATATTAGTACAGCAGACAAGAGTCCAAAATTAACAATTGCTAAGTGCCAAATGCAAGTAAAAATTTGCTTTGGTGAGTAAACAAAATGTTTCTTTACCATCTGGCTAGTTACTTTTTTAGGTACTGCAACATAACTCGGTTTAGGTCTAAATGTAATAACGATATACTGTCCATTTCTAACGTAAGCTAAGCAAGCGACTCAAATCAAAGTCAGTCAAACCATCTGCTAAAGATGGTTATCTCAACTCACATGTCTTCTAACAACTTTATGCAAGTGTAAGTTTATGAAGAACATCAGAAGAACTCCATGTGACAACACATCTGCCTATGCCCATATTCCTGATATTAAGCTACTAAAACAAAAATATGAGAATCAAAATAACCATGCAAATGTGTAAAACAAAAGTTTCATGGCTCGTAAGAAATATTTATGGCCAGTAAACTTTCTTGATCTGCTTGCCATTCGCAGCTGTAGCAAAAGGTTAATTTTGGAGCCTTATTGCTGGAAATCGTTTGCGCTCTCTGCCACCCAGATTCCACACCATTGCTATCAATTAGCAGGTTCATCCTCCCCTAAGTCCAGCGTGTGAGTGTTAATTAAAGGACTTCTGATGATTAACAACTCAACAGCGTACCGCGGGAGTCTCTCCACCTGTGCAAGCCCACTTGATTCTCGCCAGTTAAGGAGCGTGTTCCTGATTAGCACCGATTAATAAAATCAATTACCTGCAACAGGGAACAATAATGAGTGAATGGAGAATACTGGGATGTTAATGGTCTGCCCAATCTCGTATCACTTTGGTCATCAATGAGCACGTTTACATGCATGTTCCCACATCGCTTATGCTTCATAAGCCAATAACGCCTGAAACGGCTTTCCTTTATCAGGGTAAGGTCATAAACAGTTTAAGCAAAAAACTATCAGAAAGATTAGATTGTTGCCCATTGCCCAATTTTGCATTGCATGTAAACATCTTTACCAGCATTCTTACTGGCTTATCCAATGTGCGTGGCTTATCCATGACTGTTTACATTTGCGCACACTCCTGACACTTTAGACCTAGAAGAACTCGGCTAGTCAAAAAGCATTGATGATTGGTTAAATCTTATTGTCTGTGTGGTTTGGATGTAACAATCTTTTAAAATTTATTTTCCTGAACAACACAGTGTGCAGCATAAACGGAAGCTTTGTTTAGTTAGCCTAAACAATTATGATGAATTGCCCTAACATTTTTGTTCTACTAAGGTGTTGGTTTATGATGGTTTGGACGTGATGTTCTTTTTTATTTATTTTCCTAAACAAGCCAATTTTAAAACAACGCCACACATAGTATAAATGTAGGCTTTGTTTACCTAGGGTGTTTTAGTTCTTTTAGGAGATTAAAGTTAGGCATCTTCCAAAATATAAATTAGGCTTGTGTGACATTTCGGCTCAATCTCCACGGTGCGTTTTGAGTCAGTGGAGGACACGTCAGATTTGAGATTTGGGGTCCATCCGGCAGGCAAGCCTCTTACAAGAGACCGTTTATTATCTGGACACTCTGTGTGGGGTCCCGGGCTGTGTTTGCGAGGGATTTTAGGGGACAGAGGGGGCGGCACTCACAAGGGGTTAATGGCTAACCAACTGCATCTCCCCAGGAGACAAATCTGCTACAGGGAACGGTAATGAGGATCCCACTCTATCTCTAGCGTCAGTGCCAGCCAATACGTGGACAAACATTTGGACAAGATATTTCTCCCGGGAAGTCTGTTGTCTGTTGCGTCTTTGTCTTGGCAGGACTGCTTGATGCACATTTGTCATCATACTGCGATGCCTTTGCAGAGGCGATTACAGACTGAGAATGGAATAAAGACACGATTATTAGGAGATCTCATCCTGCTGTTCAGTGCTGACATTGTATCTGCTCTGTGATTAATAAAGCTGAATGTACTAAGTAAACCTGAGCTAGTATTACATATTAAGAGAGTTAAAGGGGATATATAATGGAAAACAGGATTTTTTTTTAGTCTTTTGAAATAAGAGTTTGATGTACTATGTAAACATACTCTAATGCTCACAACATAATATATTCAGACCATTTATAAAAACTAAGGTGCAAAAATAGTTAGTAATAGTCCAAAATTGTCATGGAGATGATGTCACAATTAGCACATTAAAGGGATAGTTCCCCCCAAAATGAAAATACTCTCATCATTTACTCACCCTCATACCATCCCAGATGTGTATGACTTTCTTTCTTCTGCAGAACAGAAATGAAGGTTTTAAGAAGAATATCTCAGCTCTGTTGGTCCATACAATGCAAGTGAATGGTGACCAAATCTTTGAAGTTCCATAAAGCACTTAAAGGCAGCATAAAGTACCCCATTTACACATGGTATCCGATCACATGTGGTCAGGTGAGACACATCGCTGTTTACACCTGGTGACTTAAATGTGTCTCCTTTGACCACTTGTGATCGTATTTGGAGGGAAGGGACTCTGTTTCATGACGACATACATCAATCACTATGTCAGTGTATTACAACATGATAATAAACCAAAGTCAGAAAAGACAAAGAAAGCGTGAAAAAAACAGTGTGCCTTTTCTCCCAGATGCATCTGATATTTAATCAAAGTACAAATGCAATATTTTGAGCAGAACTGTCCGTTATTTTAGTGGATTAGCTGTATTAACCTGAGCTGCAGATGTTAATGCTTCTCATAAGTCCCTGCATGTTGATTTCAGACACACTGAAGAAAATCCATGATGTTTATGTACTGTATATATACACTTTTTTCAATTCGATCAGACGGTTATTTCCTTTTCAAGCCACTCGTAACTGGCAAAGTTTAAACTTTAGTTTTAGCACAGCAGTTGATTGACAGGTGAGAGGTGGCGCTTCACTGCTGCCGGGATGCATACAGGACGGATTAGCGTTTACTACCTCAAATGTGATGTGGTCATATGTGTTTTTGACCACATTTGTATCACAAAACGCTTTAGACCCTGTTTAGACCTGTCTATAGCGCTGACCACTAGTGATCGGATCACCAAAAACACATCTTAATACCAGGTGTAAATGGGGTCGAAGTAATCCATATGACTCCAGTGGTTTAATTCATGTCTTCTGAATCAATCTAATTGGTTTTGGTTGAGAACAGACCAAAATGTAAATCCTTTCTCACTGTACATCTTGCCATTGCAGTCTCTAGGCACGATCATGATTTCAAGCTTGATTATATTTCCTAGTGCATGACGCATTCCATGCACAGAGCGGTAGATGGCGCTAGGAAGTGTAATCAAGCTTAAAATCATTATCGCCTAGGAGACTGCTGATGTCAAGATTTATAGTAAAAATTGCAGACTGGATCACTTCAGATGATTTAACCACAGGAACTTTATGGACTACTTTTATGCTACCTTTAGGTTCTTTTTGGAGCTTAAAAGTTTTGGTCACCGTTCACTTGCATTGTATGGACCTAAATAGCTGAGATATTCTTCTAAAAATCTTTGTGTTCTGCAGAAGACAGAAGGTGGTGAGGGTAAGTAATTGATTAGAGAATTTACATTTTTGGGTGAACTTTTACTTTAACATATGACTGCCAATTTTTACATATTAGGCTATAGTCTATTCTGCAACTTGTCCCACCCACAAGAACACAGTGAGAACTATGCCGGTGTGCAGCAGTTGGTCAATTATAAAAAGCCCTTTAATAAAAAAGTCTTAAAGGTACAGTAGCAAATAATAGCCTGTAAAATTCATAAGGTCAGTGAAAAGATGGAAATTGATCATATAAAACTAAATATTTAAGGTGTTAAGTGCAAGAATCCTTGATTAAAATGACAAACATTATAAGTGTACTTCAGGGAAACAATAAAGTGCTACAAAAATACAGCTCCTGAAGAGAAACTATAGGTGCTGCAAATGGCACTTGACCCATTTCCTCTCAAATTCCATGGCGACAGCAAAAACAGCTGTTTTATCATCCACTTTCCAACCAACAACAGGGAAACCTTTAGCAGGCAGACAACAACAGGAGGACATGAAGGCTAAATATACCCTGTTCCTGCACTAGGGACACATAAGTTATGCAGTTTTGTTTTATCAATTATGAATGCAAAACAAAAATGCTGCTCAATGGAGTGGGGTGGACAGTCTGTCTAGGTCTGTGAGCATCTACATCCAAACATCTGAGACCTAGTAAATAAATAATGAAATCAAAAATGAAAGGCAGAAAGAAAAAAAGAAAATTGATTACTAGTGATTGAAGTTGAGGTTAGCACTTCAAGCAGAATATAACTGTGTTCTTCCAACTCAAACATACTACAAACTAATTATAAAAATGATTACTGCGCTTCCTGCCTCCTCCTCCACGTGACACGTGACCTTACCAACGAGCTTACTTCATCCCTCTCATGAGTGCGCGTCACAGAGATATACGGAAGCGAACATTTTTAGTTAAAAAGTATATAAGTATTGTTTTGTTTCTCAAAATAATCAATCATTTTGGTTCAGAAGAAATGTATTTGTCAACTGGATTCATGTGGATTATTCTAATGCACCCTAAATATGCATTTGGGACCATCAAAAAAATGGAGTACATTCACTAGCATTGTTTAGAAGAAGAGGCCTGAAATGATATCCTAAAAGTCTTAAATTCTGTTTTGATGAAGAAAAAAACTCAGATACTTCTTGGATGGCCTAAATTATCAGCAAATTTTCATTTTTGGGTAAACTATTCCTTTACTGTATCCCATTTGAAGAATTCCAACAAGTATTAAAGGCTGAAATCAATGGTTATATGGAGACCAACTGGTCCTCAGTATCCTCTGTGGGTGTGTCTTGGGAGGCACTTAAGGCGGTTCTTAGGGGCCGGATCATACAGTATGCCTCATTCACCAAAACATCCAAAGCACAAGAACTCGTGGAGTGGAAGGGA
This sequence comes from Myxocyprinus asiaticus, assembly GCF_019703515.2. Taxonomy (NCBI): domain Eukaryota; kingdom Metazoa; phylum Chordata; class Actinopteri; order Cypriniformes; family Catostomidae; genus Myxocyprinus; species Myxocyprinus asiaticus. The sequence continues at coordinate 5,973,879 of NC_059385.1, read as the reverse complement.
ATATTAAAAGTGTCGAGGCAGATCTGAAGTGCCGAATGTCGTCTGATGGCCTCAGCGAATTGACCCGATTGAAATACAGATATAATACTATTTTGTTGTGGAAGTTTTGGCTATTCAGAGCAAGACAGTCATACTTTGAGTCAGGGGACAAGCCAGGGAAGCTTTTGGCTAGATATATAAAGCAGAGAGTGTCTTTTTCTACCATTTCCTCAGTGAAATCTGCTGGTGGTGAAATTTTTACCTCGGCCATTGATATTAATAATGTTTTTAAAGAATTCTATCTTGAACTTTATAGTTCCACATCTTCGTCTACTGATGAAGATATTAGAAACTTTGTGGAACCATTAGATCTCCCAAAACTGACGACAGAGCAAAAAAATTCTCTTGATTCTGAGATAAACTTGGAGGAGCTTGGCGAGGTAATTAAGGCCTTGCCTACAGGCAAGGCTCAGGGGCCAGATGGCTTTGCTGCTGAACTTTTTAGATCTTATGTTACGGAACTGGCTCCACTTTTGTTAGAAGTTTAAACGGAATCATTAAAGAATGTAAAGCTTCCTCCAACCATGACACAAGCCCGGATCAGTCTGATTCTTAAGAAGGACAAAGATCCAAGCGAGTATAAGAGCTACCGTCCAATGTCCCCAGTCCAGCTAGATGTAAAAATATTGTCAAAAATTCTGGCTAACCGATTAAGTGAAGTTATGACATCTCTTATACATATAGATCAGGTGGGGTTTATTCAGGGCCGTAGCTCTTCTGATAACATTAGGCGTTTCATCAATATCATGTGGTCAGTGGCGAATGATCAGACTCTGGTCGTTGCCATCTCACTTGACGCCGAAAAGGCGTTTGATATGGTAGATAAGATTTTGGAAATATATGGGTTCGGGAATACTTTTATTGGAAGTTACTTTATAGACACCCGGTAGCTGCGGTACAAACAAATAATTAATTTCAGATTATTTTACTCTGGACAGGGGCACCCAGCAGGGTTGCCCTCTTTCCCCAATATTGCTCTGTCTTGCCTTGGAACCATTAGCAGAAGGGAAGATGATACTTTATTATTTGTCTCTGACATCATTAGATCTATGCCTTGCCTCCATAGAATTATTAATTCCTTTTCTAAATTCTCAGGATACAGAGTCAATTGGTCTAAATCCAAAGCTTTGGCTCTGACAGCGTACTGCCCAGTAACAGCTTTCCAGCCAGGCGCCTTCCAGTTGACCAAACAGGGCATTAAGTATTTGGGCATTTTATTCCCAGGAAATTTGTCTGATTAATTTTGACCCCTTAATAAAAAATTTTTGAGTGATGTGGGCAGGTGGGCTTCATTACATTTATCTATGATTGGAAAAGTTAATGTTATTAAAATGAATTGTCTTCCAAAATTTTACTACCTGCTATGGTCTCTCCCTGAAGATGTCCCCCTCTCTTATTTCAAGCAATTTGATAGCATAACGAAGTCCTTCATTTGGAATGGTAATCGTCCTAGATTATATTTTAATAAGTTACATAGGCCGACTGACAAAGGTGGGCTAGGCCTACCCAAGATTTAGTTTTATTATTATGCATTCAGTCTCAGACATTTGGCTCATTGGTCGCTTCCACCTGAGAGAGCCCCTCCCTGTTTTGTATTGAGCAGGAAGTTCTTGCCCCTATTTTGCCATTGCAAAGCCTTTCTATTAAACTAACTGGAGAAGTTAAGTTACACCCCGTTATATCACATTTGTACTCGGTATGGACAAAAGTGTCCAGAGTGTTTAATTCGGACATTTATTTAAATGTTGCCTCAAGCATATGGCTGAACCCTAAATTATGTATTGATAAGTCCCCTTTCTGCTGGTCAGAGTGGACTGTGAGGGGGGTTACTACACTCGGTGACTTATATGAGAGTGGAGTGTTGAGATCTTTTGAAAATTTGGTTCAACATATTGGGATTCCTAGATCTCAGTTCTATAGGTATTTACAGCTGCGCAACTTATTTTAAGGGGATGGAAGTCGGATGGAGCGCCCTCATTTCAGGAGTGGTGTGCTGAGATGGGGAGGGTGGCTGCTTTCGAGGAGGTGTCAAGCAGAAGGCTGGGGGTTTGAAATTTTGTTTGATAGAAATGGGGCAAGTGCTAAGTGTTTTTGGGGGACTCTCGGGAATGGGCTGTGGAGAGAGTAGTTTAATTTAAATTATATTTGATTATTATATTTTCTTTTTTTTTTCTTTTTCTTTTTTTTTTGCATTCTTATTTGTGACCACAGGGGTGTTCATTGGGGGTAAGGGTGGGGTTGGTGATTGGGGAGGGGTAATAGTGGGGGTTAAATTTTAAATGTTGATTCAATGTATATATACGTTGTGTTTTTTCTTTGTTATATGTCTATCAAATCAATAAAATATGTTAATTGAAAAAAAAAAAAAAAAAAGAAATGCCATTAACACTGCATTTTTGTATCTCATTTTCTGGTGTTATTGCATTATGCGTGCAGTCCAATTAAACTCAAAGGTCTTCATTCATGCAAAAAGAACGGCTCGTGAGTTTTATCGGAGAACCTTAAAATAATGTGTGAAAGGAAAGAATTTCTTATAACCTTACCTAACATAATCAAACCTAACATAACCTGACCTAACCTAACCTAACCAAACCTAACTTAACCTATCGTAACATACCTAATGTAAGGCAATATAACATAACCTAACGTAAAGTAACCTAACATAATGGGTTTAATCGGACTGCCTTAAAATAATGTGTGAAAGGAAAGAATTTCTTATACCATAACCTAACCTAATGTAATGTAACCTAACATAATGGGTTTAAACGGAGTGCCTTAAAATAATGTGTGAAAGGAAAGAATTTCTTATAACATAACCTAACCTAATGTAATGTAACCTAACATAATGGGTTTAAACGGAGTGCCTTAAAATAATGTGTGAAAGGAAAGAATTTCTTGTAACGTAACCTAACCTAACCTAGATTGGCTGGGTTTAAAAATAAATAAATAAATAAAAAACCTATGTAAATGTAAAGTTGACCAATAAGAGAGACATATTAAGTATTTACAAATATGTTGATGACAATGCCATATACCTGCAATGATGCGCAACTCCAGGCACAGAACCGAACGCTATTCTTGCAAACGTGACGTGCTGAGGGGGGAGTTTTCAAGTTATGCAGTTATATCATATCTAGAATACACATCTCAATCGGTAAGCCATTTATTCAATATGTATATGATTAATATAACATGTACAAAACATGTACAAATATAACACATTTAATATAAGGGAGATGTTTTACAAAGATAATTGTGTTAAATATACATATTTTCAAAATACCTTGTGTGAATCCATCTGATGCTCAGAACTGGGATAAGTGGCTTGAGCCCATATTATTTGCAGTTCGAGAGATATCGCAAGCCTCCACGGGATTCGCCCCATTTGAATTACTGTATGGACCGAGGGGTACTCGGCTGCGGGAGTTCGCACCAGGAGTTGCTACCCACATCGAGCCCCAAATTACTCGCCAAGTGGCAAGGGTCATTTGTGGTCACACGGCGAGTTGGGGACGTCGACTAGGAGGTCGAACGAACAGATAGAGGCGGAGCACGGCAGGTGTACCACCTCAGTCTCCTTAAATATTGGAGAGAGGAGGTACCCATGGCTTTGGCGACGGTGATTCCGGGCAGGGAGAAGCTTGGACCAGAGGTGAATTTAAAACCCCAAAATCAAGTCACCCTGGTCCCTTGTTGAGACCAACTCTCACCATACCAAATCACGGAGGTGGCCAAATTGCAAACAAAATTTTCCAACGTGTTATCGCATCTGCCTGGTCGCACGAATCTCATAGAACACCACATTGAGACAACCCCAGGGGTAGTGGAACGTACCCGCCCCTATAGATTACCTGAACACAAGAAACTAGTGGATGGGAGGAATTTAAGGCCATGCTCGATATGGGAGTAATAGAGGAATCCAACAGTGACTGGTCCAGCCCGGTGGTTCTAGTGCCTAAGGCAGATGGGTCGGTTCGGTGTGGATTTTCAAAAAGTCAATGCGGTGTCTAAATTGACAATAAATTAATAAATGAACATGAATTATTAATTTCAGCTGAAATAATTTTATAATGCGAAAAGAGACTGCGAAGTGATAGAAAAAACATTAAAGGTGCTGTAAGCTATTTTTTTCATGGAAAAGTATGCAAAAACATTTTCCTACTCCCTTAAAGATATTAATGAAATAAGTGTCCTAAAATACCTCACCGGTCTCTGAGACAGCTGTAGACTTTGTAAACAGCAAACAAAAATGTGTCCATGGACCACGGACACTGACGTTTTTCACCTGTCAATCATTTTGCTCATTCTCATCTTGTTGTCTTTGAAGCGATCATTGAGCCTATGATTCATAATATTTGTCAGTTGAGGGTGCTATTGTGCCAATGTTAAATTTGACAGCCACAGGAACAAACAATGCTGCCCTTTTGCTCGGTTTTGGTCTCAAAATCATCTTTGGAGGGCGGGGTTTAGGAATGAGGGGGCATGGCTAATTCAACAGCTCAGTCATGTGAAAGCTTCAGAACGCTAAAATCATTTACAGCACCTTTAAACTAGCATTAAAATAGAAAAGTGGTTGCCTGTGACAACAGTCAATTATACAGTTTATTTGTCATTATAAAAAAATATTTAACCATAGAATGCCACGACTGACCAATTAGAATCAAGTATTCCAGAGAGCTGTGTAATAAAATATAGCTATTTAATGCTATTTGATTTTGCTTTCCCAGGTCATAATATGCCAACAAAACTGCATTAACGTACTATAACTCATGAAACTCCTACGTAAGTATCTCTCTAATTAATGGAGGTTGCTTTGGCGATAAATGTACAGCTGTCATACAATATGTCAGTCATGGAAATCAGTGATGTCATTGTGTTTCAGGGAAGTGAAGGTTAAGACAGAGCTGCATACTCAATGGCAAAAACCCAAGCTGCTAACAATCACATAAGGTCCTCATTTCAAAGCCCAGATGAAAAAAAGGTTGCCTAGGAAACGGCTCCAGTGCACTGCACCTCCCTGGAGGTCCACCAACGCTAGACGAGGAATGAGATACAAAGCTTGTCCAAATTGCTTCATCCAACTACAGCAATTACAACAGACAATTAGCGTATCGTCTGCCACATTGAATGTACATGTTGACATGTCACATGTGCGACCACAACAAAGCTGTCGGGGTTCTATGCGTGTGGTTTCTGACATGACGAGTCACTTGTTGTGGCTTTCAAAACAATCACATTGAGGCTGGTACAGGCCAAAGTGTTTGCACTGACATAGGAAAGAAAAATCACAATTGGGATCTCTAATATATCTTAGTTTTTTCCCCAAGATATTAAATTGAGAGCAAATGGAGACTTTAGCTTGAGTCTTATCTTCTCGAATATTTCTCCTAAAACGCCAGTAATTTAATATGTGTCTCCACTAGAGATTCTACAATGTCTTAAACTGTGCACACAAAATCTGCAAATAAAAGTCAGAGATTACAACATGAACATCAAATTCTTTGAAAAACCAAATTTTCTGTGCTATGCTATTCATATTAATGTTATTGCTCTACTCTTACTGTATATCAACAATTGGATAGTTTGTGTGTATTTGTATTTCTCCAAAGGAATTTTAAGAGACACTTCTGAGACAAAGTGGATACAAGAATCAACTTCTAATGTCATTAATCATAATGCAATTAAATCAAGTATTGTTTCTATTGTGGTCATGCAAAATACACATTCCAATCAGAGGCTGCACTACAAATAATCTTTATAGCACAATCAGTATATTATTTTTATCCGTTGTCATCTGGATTAAAAGATGCCTTTTTCTCACAGTCTTGGATGAGGGTTTGTTGTTTTTCTCGCAAATAAACACTTTTATACTTTTAACTAGGCTAATTCTCTCGCACAGAGTAGAGACATGTAAAAATGGTTAAAATGAAAACTGATGCCCAACTTTTTTTGGGGGCGGGGGGGTTCCCCTTTTTCACCCTATTTGGAATGCCCAATTCCCAATGCACTTTTAAGTCCTTGTGGTCGCGTAGTGATTTGCCTCAATCCGGGTGGCGGAGGACAAATCCCAGCTGCCTCCGCGTCTGAGACTGCCAACCTGCGCATCTTATCACGTGGCTTGTTGAGCGGGTTGCCATGGAGACATAGCGTGTGTGGAGGCTTCACGCCATCCACCGCGGCATCCATGCTCAACTCACCACGCGCCCCACCGAGAACGAACCACATTATAGCGACCACGAGGAGGTTACCCAATGTGACTCTACCCTCCCTAGCAACCGGGCCAATTTGGTCGCTTAGGAGACCTGGCTGGAGTCACTCAGCACACCCTGGGATTCGAACTAGCGAACTCCAGGGGTGGTAGCCAGCGTCTTTTACCACTGAGCTACCCAGGCCCCCTGATGCCCTACTTCTACGTATTTAATGCCTAAACAATTTTCTTTCTTGTTTTTGTAATTTGTCAAAATGACAAAAAACAATGTTTTAAAAATTCAGTAAATAAAGATTTTCTGGTTAACACAAACTCTGGTTCTTTACATTCTGAGTAAGTACATTTACATCTAGAATATTGTCTCCAAAAAGACAGTATCTATCTTCTAGTATCTAATGGAAAACTAAATCCAAAACAAATTCATGATGGAGGGGGCTGTTTCAGAATCAACTACAAAAAAAAAAAAGAAAAAAAAAAAAAAGCTTTGCTTTTGCTTGGATTGGAAACTACAGAATCTAAAATATGATTTTTAATAACTTATTGTTAAAGTTGCTTATTGCAATGGTCATGACAGGTCTACTATTACTTTGGACATTGTTTTTAATAAAAAAGTTTCATTATTTTTTCAGAGGTTTTTGAATCACTTTCCTTATAAATGTATAGGCCTATATCGTTATATACATCGTTGTCGATCAAAAATTTCAAGAATATGGCTTATCACCCACCCCTACCTGTGAGCAATAAAATATTCCTCTGAGTGGTGCTTTTCTCAGACCACACACTTGTTAAATCTCAGAAGAAAAGAGGCATATCTAAGAGTTAATGACAATTATGGCAGCTGTTTCACAGGAAGGCAGCAGTAGGGCAGTCTAGCAGCCTTGAGCGGCATCCAGACCTCTGATGAACTGATAAAACACTGTAGCGTTCACTCATACTGGCGCCAAAGATGACACAGCCCTGCCATGCAGACGTGGCCAGACCCACAAGCCACAACAACACCATGAGCTAATGCTGCAGAGAAGGGGACGGGCCCATGTGCTGACTACTGTAACAACACCAGAGATAAACTGAAGAAATATGAGGGGGGACCTGGTTTATTGGGTATCTACAACACTGGATAACTCACATCTTGAGCCCTGAAATCAGGCTATTCTTCTAGGGCAACTTAGACTAGGGTGTACTGAAGTCACAGTGACATTAATCTTGTGGGAGGGGTATGAGATTTTCAGTTGGGCCCAACACAGCCCCACCCAAAGGAACTGCCTCGCTGTCACCCCATATGCCTTGTGTGGTGCAAGAAGTCACACCGCTCTCCTCTAACAACCCCATCTACACCAACTATCACAAAAACCCAGCAAACTAAGTCTCAATACATCACTTTTGCAGTCCAGTGTTTGTTAACTGACCAGTCCAATGCTGCTCAATTTGGTGGTGGTAATATCTAGAATTGAATAAGCAACACTTAAAGCGCCTTCATTGAGTTTTCTGTTTATCTTCATTGAAATATTCTATAAGGCCAAAAGTGTACCCTTTCTAATTAAAATGAATGGATAGATGGCCTAGATATAATTTGGTCTGGAAAAAGACAATTATATTGGTCTGAAAGTATTTGATGAGAATATTTTAGTTATTGACTTTTGGTTGCAGACTTTGGTATCTTGGCAAATCTAAGCACAGTGTATTGTTGAGATCTCTTCTGAAACTCTAGAGGAGACAAATATGAGATTACTGGGCAAAAGATACTGGGCAATTGCTCCATTTGATCCCCATTTTCATTGCTGTCTAAAGGTCAAAGTATACTTCGGGTGTCCGCGTTGCGGACCGCTCCGCGCACAGTATGTGTGACGCAAATTTAGTCATCAGCACAGTCCACGCATACTGACCGTGACTTTCTCAACAGGCAGATGCAGTCCTCGTCTGTGCACATTGTCTGCGCATGGCGTGCCACTGACTGTACTAAAAGAGTATCAGAAAGCAGCTGTAGTGGGCAAGCATCAAACACGTTCGTATTCATTCACGGTCAGAAGAGTACACTTTGAAAAGCAACGTGGTCCACCAGGTGCGAGCCGATCCTGAATGACAAAAATTAAGTATACCCAGGCTATAAGAAAAACAATTAAGTTTAAGGGGCTATCATTTGTGATATTTTCCTTTCCTATCAATAAATACTTTTCGTAAATTATTGCTGGAAAAACAGTTACACATCATAATAAAAGAAAGTTAATGCAGCAGATTTTAATTGTTTAATTTGCAGTATATAGAGTGAAAAACAGAGCTGTGTTTGTGAGACTGAGAGTACAGAAGTCAAGACACAGAATAGCTCATTTCCAGGGCACATGGTGTAGGAATGGAGTATTGACTGGAATAGACTGGAATTGCATCTGTGACAGAATGCCAGATTACTTAGATTCTAGATTAGAAGTAAATGGGTACAGCTGGAATTTGGCTTTCTAATGCGCACAGAAAACAACCCCAGCACCTGCCAGCGGGCCAAATCTCTATCCCTAAAGCATTACTACCACTGCCAGAACACTAACCATAGCCAGTCGCCAAATTATTACAAATAAATAAATGTTCAGGATAATTCTTGAAGGAATCTTCAAGGTTCAGTACAAGTTAAGCTTAATTGACAGCATTTGTGGCATAACGTTGATTACCACAGAAAATAATTTTAACACATCCCTCATTTTTAAAACCAAAAAATGCGACCAGCCCATGAATGTTAAAATACACACTGTTTTAAAAGAGGCACAAGATGTAAACATTAAATATGTTAACATGATTTTAGTGTGATAAAATCTAATTTCTACATGATTTTAGCCCAATAAAATCTCTTGCCAGGATTTCAGGGTTTATAGGTGTGATGCCATCACGACAACAAAGTTGGAATATTGGATATAACTTTAAACAGATAAGGTTAGTAAGTGATTTTTTTTTTTTATAATCACCTTTGAGAGAGTGTGTATTTTAACGCTTGGGGATTGGCCCCATTCACTTCCATTGTAGGTGCCTTACTGGAACTGCGATTTCAGTCAGGACCACTTCTGTCAAATGAATACTTGACTTGAATACTTGAATGAATAGTTTTATTCACTTATAGACAATTAAAGCCATCTGGTGGTGTTGCCAGTATGGTTCTGTTGTGGGAAAGCTCTCTGCTAGGGCTGCACAATTAATCGAAAAAATTATTAAGATTACAATTACAGCTGTCGCAATTATATAATCATGCAAAGTGTCAATTACAGCATTCCATTTTGGTGTACTCCAACTGCAAAAAAAAAAAAAAAAAAAAAAAGTCCTATTTTGGGGGGGTGGGCTGTTGTCTGCATGAATACAAGGGCAAATCAGAGGTGTTTAAATTAGTCTAAAGGCATATCAGTAATGCTCACTATCTAAATTATACTGTGTATAATTTATTCAAAAAGTGAATAACACTTGTTTTTTGTAATTAAAAATAAAAATGCAATTCAGTTCTCAGCTTGTTTTGATCCATAGCCCACATAAAGAATATTGCCCCAATATCAGCTGCCCCAAATAAAATACGTATTTTAGTATAAATTTAAAGCATGAATGCAGAATTAACAACATTGTTCCATTTTTTAACATTCTGACAGTGCAACGTGGTACAATCCTTGATTTGTCAAGGTCCTGTCACTCTGTCAGTCTGGGTTTTTGTGTGACAGGACCGTGACATCATCGTCCTATGTTTGTCTTGTGTTTCATTGTCTGTTTTTGTGTGAACGCACGGCTTCGGTTTTGATTTCCCTGCTGTGCGCTCTTTGGTCTGTCTTGTGTTTCATGTCCGGAGCATGGTGTCTGGATCCTGACTTCTCTGTCTGGTTCAGTTTCAGTCTGTTTCGGGATCCAGACACTCATGCTCCATGTTCTGGCATTTGCCTCGCGATGTACGCTAAGGCTTTGTCTAGTGTGGGAATGCGTGGCATTGCTTTGTTTGCCGTTGCTACGCATTCTCTCGTTTTGTTTGTTGGTTGGCATGAGCGTATATTGCCTTATAGTCTTGGCGATGTGTGCTCATGCCATTTGGGTGTTTGTGTCTTGTGAGAGCATGTGGCTTTGTTTTTGTTTCTGTGTTGCCACGTGTCTCTCAGTCTCACGTCATACCCCGCCTCCATGTTTGACCATTATTAGTTAATCTTTCTCACCTGCCCTGCATTTAACCGGTTTGATTTCTCTCCCTATTTTAGTCTCCTTGTGTGTGCTGTCCATGGCCAGTTCGTCTTGTTTCGTGTATCATGTCGGTACTGTTTGTGATTCCTTCAGTTGGTTCCAGTCAGTCCTGTACCCAGCTCGTCCGCCCCAGCCCAGCTTCAGTGGGCTCAAAGCCTGGATTGTGTTTTTCCCCTACGGGTTAGTTTTTGTTGGTTTTTGGTTTTTTGGTTTAATGAATCCTTTTTTGGTTCTTTCACTCTGCGTTTGGGTCCTAATTCTCTGCAATCCTGACATCACTGCATAATAGATTTAATGGACACTTAACTTCAATACTGTATATCAAGTTGATAAATCAAGAACAAGGCACAATAACACATTTAAGATCACAGAACACAAGACAAATGTATAGAAAACTAAAAAGCAATGGGTCCATACAAGAGATGAAGCTGGGGATGGAGGAGGGTGTTAAATGCAGCTTGCATCCATGCAATGTATAGGCAGCTAAGGCAATGAACAAATTGAGGACTTAAATAGGGCCGCTTTGATAAGCGTCTCAATTGTATTGGTAGACATTGTGATCAGCTGAGCGTCAGCTGATTGCGAGTTTGACTCGAGTGTCCTGTCTGAACTGACGCTATGCTTGATTTTTGCTTTTTATTTTTTAATAAAAGAGGAAGCAATTTTGGACATCAAGAGAGGTAAGATATTTCAGATTCCATTCAGATTAGTTGATGTAATTCTTTTCAAACGGGCAAAGATGACCAATCACATATTTGTACAGTACCTCTCAAAATTACATATGAGGGAAGGGAAATCACTGCGTCATAGGCCTAAACTTCAGATAGTCTTATCTATCAAAGAGAGCACAGCCTCAGAAATACACAATCATTACATCTGCGCTCCCCCAATCCCTCCCACGAGGCTTTGCTGATCCGAGGTGTATCCAACAGACTCCATAATAACCCTGTCGTGGAGTGGGAGGCTGGTAAGACAAAGGTGACATTTACACAAGGGAGGGCATAAATATATGAACACACACAAATATGTGCAAATCTGAGAATAGACACATACGCTGACATACACATTCTCAAATGGTTACATAAGGTGTGTTAACACGATTGTCAACCAATTCCCTGGACAATAAATGGTGAGTGTGTTCAAAACATGACACGTCAAACATGAAGCTTGCATTGTAAAAAAAACTATTTTTTTGTCTTGTTTTCCAGTAGAATATATAAACATCATTAAAACAAGATACATTTACTTGTGAAGTAAAATTGCATAAGATAATATGACTTCTTTTCAGAGTATATTTGAAATAAAGAGATATTTGACCGAATGTATGACTGTATAGCTTTCTTCCGTGGAACTCAAGAGGAGATGTTAGGCAGAATGTTACCCTCAGTCAGAATTCACTTTCATATGCGCAAAAGATACAATGAAAGTGAATGGTGACTGAGGCTAACATCATGCCTTACATTTCTTTTTGTGTTCCAAGGAAGACAGAATGTCATAGGGGTTTGGAACAACATGACGGTGAATAAATTATGACAATTTTATCAATAATTTTTTTGGGCGAACTACGCCTTTAAGTTTATTTTTCTTACTCCATTTGCAAATTGTTTTTACAAAAATCACAACATTTTGTTTGATTTATGCAATAAAAACTAACTGTCAATGGGGTAAATAATTCATTAATTAAAACTAATACACAAACTCTGAGGTCACAAAGACTTTCAACTATTACCAAACACTTCATTTAGTAATTTAACTAAAGAAAGCACATACCATCATTGATGCAGACACTTTTATGTAAATGCAGACAGATTTGTTTGAAGTCATTTTTCTGCCTGTACGTCACGCTATGGCTCATGTGTGCAAAGTACGACTACTTACAGATGTCATTATGATCACTAATGTCACAATCATAACACTCATCAGTGGAAATCTGTTCAGTGCCATATCCTGCTTTGATTAATATGCAGAAACTCACAAATTGGATGCTTAATTAATTCAGCGGGGCCTCCTGGAGATGTTGTGGTGCAACGCACAAAAGATGCCTTGAATAGCATGCTGTCAGATGCAATGTCAATAAATGAAGAGCCATGGGCTATAAAAGTCATTTCAAATATAAATTTAACAAGTCAAGTGTTGAGTAATAATAAAATAATAGCAGATTTTTATATGTAGTGCTTGCCTTGTTAAACTCACCTACACAATGTTTGGTGTTGTGGATGGTTGCCAATGTGTAACGCGATTGCTAGAGTGTTATGGATGGTCGCTAGGGCATTGCTTACTAGCCCAAGTCAAACGAGGCCACCCCCAAATCTCAGTGATATTTTGCTTCCTAGATATAGCTCAGATCAGACCCCTCCTACAATGTAAGTCTATGGAATTTCTTCGCCCGTTTCATTGTCCCGTCAAAAGAAAATAAGTCAGATCGTTTATTTAAGGGTGTCTGATCATTTATTTGAGGTATCATTTATGTCTGGAGCACAAACTATGTTAAAGTTAGGAGTTTTGATAAAATCACCAGTCATAAGTATGAGCAATAGAAAAAGCAAAAATGTAATGATTTTGCAAAGGAAAGGTTGTCAAAAAAATAATAATACTGGATAAAACTACATTTTGATCTTAAGGACTCTACCATATTGGAAGTAATCAGTTATGGAAAGTGAGCCGTAGATGAACCAATGGTGTTATTGGATGCAAATTTATTCAAAACATATGCAAAGTTATGAACTCTCGTCGATCAGATTCTCATCTCTCCATTCCACTTCAGCTCACGTTAAGAGGCAGAGTCGAAGAGGATTTCATGGAAGTGAGGGATTTTATTTTATATATTTTGCCTTAATTCTCTCTTTCTGGGGGAGCTCTTGCTTCCGAAACATTAAAAATAAATCTTATTCACCGTTGAAAGCACAAAATCATTAAATAAAAATAAATAAAATTAGAGGGAAGAAAAGACCACCTGCATCTCCAAATCCCATTGGGCATCTCCATCCTGCATTATGAAGGAGCTTGTCAAGCAGCGAGTGGCCGACTGCCTCCTCTTCCTCAACTCCCTGACTCACGGCTCATTCATCATTTACAGAGGTAGACTGTAACTACTGACTCGTACTGCCAACCAACACAGCCCTATACAGCACTGCAGCAAGAGTTATTGAGTTTCTTCTGCCCAGATAACTTAACATTACCTCAATGGTATTTTCCAGTTTTATGCCTAAAGAATTAATAACACTTTTGACAAATGTGTTTAAAATTCTGTTTACTCACATGAAATAAAGACTCATGTCAAATTAGTAGCCTAGAAAGTTTTATTCTACACAAATTGAGATCACATGACTAGACAATTCATTCTCAATATTTTACAATACTATATCTTGATATGTATGCATTTGTTCCAAAGTCACATTAAAAGATTATTTTTTCAATCAAAGAAATAATAAACATTACTTGTTGCTAAGTAGTTTAATGTAAATGTAATTGAAACAAACAAATTTGCACTAATGAATCACACTTCCTAAGTCTATATGCATTTTTGGTACTGATGTTTAAATTTGAGACGCTATTCAAATATCTGTTTTAGTGCTCTCATACACACATGTCATAACACTGCACAAACTGGCCCATTGAAAACGTAATCTCCAAATAAAAAGCTTATTATAATCATTACAATATTCGCAATGTTGGTTACATTTATATCGGCAACAAAATAATACAGAGTACATCGTAAATACTCTATATATCACCCAGTCCTACTTCTTATTTTATCTCGGTAACCCCCATATTATCGGATCAGTTGTGGAACAAATTATTCAATGGCATCTGTAAATTCTATATTTTAAACTTTTTATATTTGCGTAATGCTGCATCTACATCTAAATTGTCAGTATAAATTCCAAGATCACTGACATATCAGCCAGAAAAACAACAAAATACTTTTACCTTTACAATCTTTTCATTTTAAATATCTTGTAAATTCAAATGTGTATGGTGTAGTTTAAAACAATTTACATTTTATGCATTTAGCAGATAAAGTTTAAGCGAAATAGAATTTTAGGAGTGTGCCATCTGAAATCAGGACTAAATGCATATGAGGGATCAGGCTTGTGTGTGACAATCACATCTAATCTATAATGTCAAGAGAAGAAGAACACTTGTAATGCAGAAACCATTTAAACAACAATCAAAGGAAAGTGAGGCCATTCTGAAATCGCATTACAAGGATGGCCGTGCACTCAAAGCAAAAGTGTCTGAAACGCGTGGCTCGGAACAGGCCTTTTTTTTTTTTTTACATCTTAATCCAGTTAAAAACACCAGAACATGAGTCCAACAGGAAACTGGGAGCAATTCAATCTTCAATTCTCCTGCTTATTAGGAAGCTGAGTGCTTGCTAGCGCAGGCTCGTTAGTTTAGTGCTGCTCCAGAGCACCGGGCAGCGCACTGGAGCCGAACCCATAGATGGTGAGCTGAATGGTGGGTAAAAACAACGACACACAGTCCTTAAAATCACCTTTTCAATGCTACTGACAAACAGCATACGATAGTCCAGAAGTCATTCATTACCAATGGAGAGTCATACTAGGGCTTTGAGGAGTTTGAACCCTCTGTGGATTCTGAATTTTTTTATCCGATTTGAGCTTTAAGTACTTTAACTTGTGTGACTACGAAGTAAGCAACTGTTCAAACAGATGTGATGTTTACAAATCAAAACTATGAGGGCAAAATGAGAATTATCATTCTCATTTGCCTAACTTTATCGTAAACATCTGCTACTTCTGTAGAATGGATAGTTATGAAATAACGTCAACAATAATTATTTACATTGTTTAACACTGTTGCTTTAAGGTTGTTGATTTAACGCGTTAATTCAGTGAGATTAGTAATATAGAAAATAACAATTTAAAAAAAATTAACAAAATTAACAATGTCCCCGGAACATAACATGAAATATTCCTACCATCGAAATAATCCTAGCTTGAACTACAGACTGTTCAGCAGGTGGCAGTACGCAAAACTCCAGCTGTGTAGGCAACGCACAGCTGTAAAGAGAACAAATAACACGTTTCTACGTCCAAACACAGCTGGATGGAGCACAGTTCCAAATGATCTCGAAACGTGCCTTTCTAAGTTTCAAACTATGTTTAACTTGACACAATGACCTAAAAACATAGTGTTTATGACGTGACACAACCAAAGTGAAATGCTCCAAAATGTCTGTCTCGGACAGATTGACGAATTAAATTGCAAAATGGATTGCTGTGGACTGTAGGCCAATGAGGGGCTTATGTTCAATAATATGGAAATAAAAAATATATTGCTTTCTAAAGCCACTTTTTGTATTGTCATTCATTTTTTAATAGTCTGCCACAATAGTGCATTTCATTTTAATGATCTGAATTATAATTTTTATAATATATACTTATAATTATTAAAATATAACTATTTATAATAATTTAATAATTATATCTTAAATTATTGTTATTTGAGGGGCATTCTCAGCAAATATTTATATATGCATTTAATTGCGATTAATTCGATTAATTTATCTGCATATCAGTGGTAAAGACGCTGGCTACCACCCCTGGAGTTCGCTAGTTCGAATCCCAGGGTGTGCTGAGTGACTCCAGCCAGGCTTCATAAGCAACCAAATTGGCCCTGTTGCTAGGGAGGGTAGAGTTACATGGGGTAGCCTCCTCGTGATCGCTATAATGTCGTTCTTGGTGGGGTGCGTGGTGAGTTGAGCGTGGATGCTGCGGTGGGTGGTGTGAAGCCTCCACATGCGCTATGTCTCTGTGGTAATGCGCTCAACAAGCCACGTGATAAGATGCGTGGGTTGACGATCTCAGACGCAGAGGCAACTGGGATTCTTCCTCCACCACCTGGACTGAGGCGAATCACTACGTGACCACGAGGACTTAAAAGCACATTGGGAATTGGCCATTCCAAATTGAAAAAATAAAAATAAATTGTTGGCTATTCATTCATTATTCATTAATCCCACCATGGTAAATTAACAGAGTGTGGATTCTCCTGCATTCATACTACTTTAATTTTCCGCATACATTATATCTCGTGCACGTTAAGCATGAAGCAAATTTTGTCATCAGCACAGTATGCGCGGACTGTCTCGTTGTTTTCATAGACGTGCAGACAATCCACATCTTTGCGCATCATCGGCACATAAGTGTATCACAAAGCAGTCATAGTGTGCATGCGTTGAACACATCAATATGGGCTTGTGGTCAGAAAAGTAAACTTTAAAAGGCTGAGCACTCAAGTATTGACGCTGACTACCACCCCTGGAGTCACGAGTTCGAATCTAGGGTGTGCTTTGTGAATCTAGCCAGGTCTCCTAAGCAATCAAATTGGCCAGGTTGCTAGGGAGGGTAGAGTCACATGGGGTAACCTCCTCGTGGTCGCGATTAAGTGGTTCTCGCTCTCAATGGGGCACGTGGTAAGTTGTGTGTGGATTGCGGAGAGTACATGCTGTAAATCTCCGCGGTGTCATGCACAGCGAACCACGTGATAAGATGCACGGATTGACTATCTCAGAAGCAGAGGCAACTGAGACTTGTCCTCCGCCACCCAGATTGAGGTGAGTAACCGCGCCACCACGAGGACCTAGTAAGTAGAGGGAATTGGGCATTCCAAATTGGGGAGAAAAGGGGATTAAAAAAGAAGAACAAAGAAAGTTTGTGCTGCCAAGTTCATAAATACCTACCTACATAAGATCAAATGGATGGATGGATGCTGCTGAATTCGGCTTTCTGTGTCATTATTCAAAACTGTTTGCATCCATTTGATCAAAGTAAATTCATTGTTGTTGCCTTCTTCCCTGATTATGATATATTATGTTAATATTGCTTTTGTATCTGTATACAAAAATCTGTCTTATTTCTCTATAAAACAGTTTAACCACGAATAGAACTTGGTTTAAATAAATGTGATTGGTGGGCAGACATAGGCTGTGAACGAAAACACTCACTAATTCATTTATTCTCTTTATTGTGAATGCTATAGAGAATAGGGAGCAATTTCAGACTGTTCTGAAGGGAACTAACCAGTTGATTACAGTCAACAGTGATTGGTCAATGACACGCCACGAAAAGATAAAACATGTGCCACAAACAGTCCTGCATGAAAATGCGATTGTATTCTCGTGAACAAGCTTCGTTTAGCCATCTGGTTCCTCTCTCCCTATTCCAAAATTAAAAGGGAACTCACGGTTACCACATCCCGTGAATCCCGCCTTTACACACCATAATAGATCACTTTCATTCCATAACCCTGTTTGATTTAAACATGGATCTTATCTGCCTGCACATGACATCTTTAATTATTGGTGCAATAAATCTTAACATTACATGTTATGCAAATCTATTACGCTTATTTCACGCTTTTTGTGTGCTTGCATGAAGTCATTATGTTGCATCAGACATTATGTTATCCTTTATCTTATATGCATGTAACGTATCTATATGTACCATATTATGTCTATTTGAAACATAATCATATCTATAATGCATATCATGTAATGCATTGTTTGTTAATATATGCAGCCACACAAATAAGCCAATCCTTCTTGGTCTTTAATTCATCTGTGACTCTAGTGCACAAGTCTTGTGCATTTCTGTGCTGTCTAAATTCCGAATGATCAGTAAAAACTTTCAATCTTTTTTCAGCATATTTTTGAAAATAATTTTGAGTTGTTCCAAAACAATCAAATCAAATTGTGACCAAATTTCAAATCGTTAGGTAAAGAATCGTAATCTAATCGAATCGTTGTCAAGAGCAAATAGTTACACCCCTATTTACAACTGCCATTAAGGGGTGAATTGCAACAGTCCTGTCCAAAGGTTGCAGATACTGAAAGGGTGGCTTTGAGAAACACCAGACTGGAGGTGTGGACAGAGAAAATGCTGAAGCATATACCAAAGACTCACCCCTTTCCTAAAGCCCAACAAAGAAACCATCCGTGAATATTGTGGAGGCCGATCATCCTGCCAGTCATTAATCCACAGAGGAAATACTGGATGATGATGCTGGAAATACTGGAGACTGCTCATCAACTTTGATCCATGCAGAAGTAGACTTTATTGTGGGGGTCTTTCGAAAACTCACTGCCTCTCCGCAGTCTAAGCAGCCAGCTGTTGTCGACGAGAGGGCACCTCCCAGATTTTTAACTCAAAAGGATGCCAAAAATGAAGGCCCAGATTAATCATGTCTTGCCAGATAACAATCCACGCCATAAATGATTACATTCAGGCTGTATAAGCAGATTATAAGGCATCATGTTCAGCTGTCCAAATTCAGAAATGGTATGCAAAAATTTGTGATTAGCATCAGATCCTCAGTGTGTCACAAAACGAGTACAAAAATTTAAATGGGGTGCAGAAAGCATTTCATGTTGACTTGAAAACTTTTTAAACAAAACAGTGATGTCTTTTGCAATATATCTGTGATATGTAATTCTCTAATAGTAATACTGAAAGTCCTTGTAAAGCATTGTCAATTTTCCAATCCAAAATCTCTACTAAAGGCAACTATTTCTCTATACAAACACACATTCAGCCTATAGCAGAGGACAGCTCCCTGATCTTCTGCACAAGAAGCGTCAAGCAAGGACATTTGTGATGTTAAGCAATGCCACTATAAAGCTTTTAGTGGCTTTCATGACATAAACACTTGTTTCACATGATCCTTCGTCATTTAAGAAATTAGCTCAACTACTGTTTTGTATGATTGTGGTCTATCAATGGAAAGCCAAATTAGGTTTTCACTGACCGTATTTTCATGAGGACGGAAGTAAAGCCCGTTTCCAATTTAAGTATTAGTCAATTCATGTTACATATCGCAATCAAATGTACTATTATGAGGTAATCCTGAGAAATAATATGAAGATGTTTATAGGTTTCTGTATATACACTGGTGGCCAAAAGTTTGGAATGATGTACAGATTTTGTGCTTATGGAAAGAAATTGGTACTTTTATTCACCAAAGTGGCGTTCAACTGATCACAATGTATAGTCAGGACATTAATAATGTGAAAAATTACTATTACAATTTGAAAAAAACAAAAATACTTCAAAGAGTTCTCATCAAAAAATCCTCCATGTGCAGCAATGACAGCTTTGCAGATCCTTGACATTCTAGCTGTCAGTTTGTCCAGATACTCAGGTGACATTTCACCCCACACTTCCTGTAGCACTTGCCATAGATGTGGCTGTCTTGTCGGGCACTTCTCACACACCTTACAGTCTAGCTGATCCCACAAAAACTCAATGGGGTTAAGATCCATTACACTCTTTTCCAATTATCTGTTGTCCAATGTCTGTGTTTCTTTGCCCACTCTAACCTTTTCTTTTTGTTTTTCTGTTTCAAAAGTGGCTTTTTCTTTGCAATTCTTCCCATAAGGCCTGCACCCGAGTCTTCTCTTTACTGTTGTACATGAAACTGGTGTTGAGCGGGTAGAATTCAATGAAGCTGTCAGCTGAGGACATGTGAGGCGTCTATTTCTCAAACTAGAGACTCTGATGTACTTATCCTCTTGTTTAGTTGTACATCTGACCTTCCACATCTCTTTCTGTCCTTGTTAGAGAAAGTTGTCCTTTGTCTTTGAAGACTGTAGTGTACACCTTTGTATGAAATCTTCAGTTTTTTTTTGGCAATTTCAATCATTGTATAGTCAAACGGTTTGGACACACCTACTCATTCGTTATTATGACTATTTTCCATATTATAGAATAATAGTAAAGTCATAAAACAAAAGTAGAGTATAAGAGTTATGCAGTAAATGGAGCTGGGTTAAATTGCTACAAATATTGATATTTTTCAGCCTACTGAAGATCAGGGGTGTATTAATGCACAGGCTTACATGGGGTGAAGCCCAGGGGCCCCCTTTCACCGTCTCTTCCACCACATTCTCCCCCGTTGACATTCGCAGAAGGAGTGTATCTAAACACTTTCAGCGTGAGACGCTTTTGTAAACGGAGATAGTGCACAACAGTGAAAGCCATCCATGTAGCGCATATTCCTAGAATAACAGTCCAAAGAAAAAAAATATTTATCTACATACTGTATATTTTTTACTAAAACATTGTTTTTGTAATGAACAGGGTGTGCAAAAACTAAAACTTTATTCACTTATTTTTTGGGAACATGTTGAATATAATTACATTTTAGAACTATTGTTGTGGGACCAAGTCAAGTTTATTAATGTAATATAATTCTGAATTATTATTATTATTATTATCATGAACATTCTATTTTTTTTTTTGTCTATTGTTATTGTTTTAAATACATTTCTGTCGTATTCACTTCACCTTCACCAGGAGCTTTATTTTGGCGGAAAACTGAGCAGCGTGTATTTGTCAGTTTACAATTGTAACGAATCAAGCAGAGACCCAAGTGCAGAGTAAAGACTTTACATGAGAATTCAGGCAGTACTTAGGATATTCCAGAAACATTGTCAGTAAACAGGCGAAAGTTCAAAACAGGTATCCAAAAAAAGCTTCTAGTCCAAAACTGCAGGCAGGTACAAAGTTCCAAAAATACAGGCAAGGATCAAAAACCAGGAATAGCAACTCTATGAAAACAAGTACAATACTGGCTCAGTACAAAGCATACACTCAATACCTAACAGAGCAACCAACTGAACCCACAGTCCTTTATACCACTGTTTCCCAACCTTTTTTATGCCACGGCACACTTTTTACGAATAAAAAAATATCACGGCACACCACTATCCCACATAACCATCGTCAATAGTTTTCATTTTCAAGAACTTGTCCATGTTTTCTGTCCATCTTTGTAGTGTGTTTACTTGTAATATTTGAAATCCGGCTATGCAAAAACACAAGTCCCATAGGTATGCATAGGTATGCTGTATGAGGTCACAAGTGGCAAGAGCGCTAATGGGCTAATGAAAAAACAACAAATTTGCTTCTTTTCTAATTTGTAGATTTGTTCTTGCAAATTAGTTCTTGCAATACCACAGCAAATTACAGGGATGCAAACTCATGAGGGGTGCCCACCAACAGAGAAGTTATTACTCTGCAAATGAACTGATTTGAGGCAGGCAGGGGCCGGGTCAAAGACAGCAGCTATGGTGGAATACTGTACTATACTGAGCATGTATGCAAGATTTCTGTATACATGGCTAGGTTTGGAATGGAATACTGGTTTACTACTTACTAAATACTTTACAGTTTACACTGTATGATGACTATTATAATTTTTTATTTTAACAAAAATGTGGGCACTATTGTACAATAAACATTTCAAATGAGTCAAAAAATAAATGATATTATTTGTCACACTGGTCAAGTGCTCTACATAATACATACAATATCCCATGGAGTAAGATCTGTTGTATTTTGCTCACTTTGGCAAATGAAGCAGCTCATTCAGGTATTGCATGCATCTAGAAAATTTGCATCCTGTGCACTATGTTAGTATACTACTCTGAATATATGTCAGGATTGCCTACAACATTATTTTCCAAAACGAGCAGTATAGCTAGAGCACACCTCTTGGAATATTTTATTCCACAATCCTCACTTGACTTGACCTTCCACTTCGAGGGTGACAAATGAACTGAAAGCAATGAATATGATTTTTAATATATCCTTTTTGATTGGACTGCCAAAAATTAAGACATTTAAAAAAATACAATTGCAAAATTACATTCTGCATTTTATTTCTGAGATGACAACTAGAAGCCACTCGCCGAATAGTACATGCAATATTGTGAGGTCATGTAATAACAATGTAGCATACAACTATTTAAAACATTTGTCATTGCTTAATGTGTATTATTTCAGAAACTGTTTTTTTAACAGTATGCAGGTAAAAGTACACATTGCACAGTATGCAAAAATAAGCAATTTGCAAGTATTCCATTGCAAACACAGCCAAAAAAAAAAACACCACTGGGGTGGACCAAAATCTGCCTCGTATGTTCGCACCCGTGGGGAGAGGTGACATTTGACCTTGTCTTGGAAAGTGACCTCTAGGAAGCTCTCTTAGAAAGTGTTCTCGGAGATAATGCTCCCTGAGGGAGGATGAGGAGAGTTGAGAGGGAAAGATGGAGGGCTTTTTCTTGCTGTCCCTTTTATTCTTAGCACAAATGCCGCCGCACTGATGCTGGCAGCAAACACATATCGGGCACGCAGGTTGGCACTGCACTTGCTAAGCCTTTAAACGATATCCTCTGAATCATTTTACCAGTGCTTCCCTTGTGTAAGCTTATTACATACCTTGTAAAAGTTTATTACACAACAAAGCCCAATAAATGTACAGTAGTATCATTGAAGGAATAGTTCACCCAAAATGAAAATTCTGTAGGGCCTTCCCACTGGCGGTACTAAAGCCCGTTTTAGGTACTTTTCCCTGGGACTAGTGTTTTTTGTCACTTTCGCACCTGAGGAACTATAGTTCCTTGAAGCCGTTTTAGGGGACATTTTTAGCTCCTACATTGGGGTAGATACTTTTGGGGCATTGAGAAAGGAGAGAAGTCCACAGCTGCAACTGTAAACAAACTAGCTGCTAGCCTGCTACTGAGAGGACTGCACTAATTTTACAATTCCCTTAACAGAAATATCAAAGTATCCAAAGAGAATCGCCCGTTTCACATATGTGTGTATGTGTGTGTGTGACTTCATCGGGAGACACACTCTGAGTTTTCATCGCTTCTGTACTGTGTGACTATACAGAAAATAAAGTGAATTCTGGATTACTACATTGACTTTTTCCTGGGATGACGATATAAATAATCAGATGTTTATCGAGATGTTGTCCGCTGAGTTCAGCATGTGCAGCATGCTTTAAGAGTGCTTTTCGCCGCCTCGTCTCATCTCTCCGGCTGCAGCATGGAGCACTGCATGCGAGGCTCACGCGCCCTGTTTAAACTACAACCTGAAGACACGCACTGCGTCCAAAAACTGGAATATGCTGCTTTCGGAGGCAGTATAAGGATGAAAGAAGGTAGGATGAAATAAGGTGCTTTTTAAACTGTTCAAAGAGTTTCATTCTTCCAAAAACACTGTTGTTTAAACCATTAACTGATAAGGCAGCTATCTACGTTTTCTGATGCTGCCAAAGTTCGTATAAAACAGCCCTAAACAAACAAAAGTGTAGCTCCAATCCTGGTGTCCTCAGTCGGTGTTGTTGATTTTGTTGTTGTTGCTACTGAAATGCATGTGCAAATAACGTCAGAATAAAAATGGTCGATACTAAATGGCATCACTACAATGGCACTTTATGAATGCGAATGCAATGGGAAAATTCTCCTCGGGTGTTCCGTTTCTCGTAAGAGTTCTCATCTAGAAAGTTACTAAGGGAAAAGTACCAGGACTGTAGGTGTAAAAGGGCCTATTTACTCACCCTCATGTTGAACAAAACCTGCATGCTGTTAGTTTATGTGGAACACAAATTGAAAATTGTAGAAGAATCTTCATGCAGCTCTTTTGCATACAACAACAGTTCACAGTGACCATGTCTGTCCAGTTACAAAAAGGACAAAAGAACACCCTTAAAGTACCATGGAAGTAGTAAATAGGACTCATCCCCTTCATTAAAAAATGTCTGAGGCTATACAAAAGCTTTGTGTGAGTTGTCTGCGTCTGTTCAAATATGGCGCCTTTAGATGCATTGCATCAGGTTTGACGTCAATGACAACTGGTCACATCAAGATTGGTAAGACATTGAAAAATTCTCCTTTTGTGTTCAGTGAAAAGATAATAGCATACATGTTTGGAACAACATGAGGGTGAGAGATTTTTGGGTGAAATACTCCTTGAAAACAACAAAATACAGTTGTGTGATATGCGTCGTAGCAGCAAATTTGCCATATATTCACAATTAGCCACATCTCTTGGATGGAGATGTTCTCGTTTGAGAATATGAAGCTTGCTGCAATTACTGCTGTTGTGCCTACACTCCAGACGCACTCAGAGAAAATTCAGCTAATTGGCGCTGGAGAGAGAAATAAAAGAGTTTGGGGCCAAACCAGTGATCTTCAGCATTGCAGTAGTCTTTACTCATCTTCTAAACTGTGCTTTTCAGGTTCTTAGGTAAAGACTGCCAGGTTGTAAATAATAAGTTCATGTAAAACATGACCTTTTGCTTCTGTGCGCTCTTGTTTATGTGAGCTAAGGTGATCTGCTGCTTGAGGTACACAGGAAACTGAATCATGCTTCCTTCCTGTATGTCCCCGCAGCTTTTCTCATGTTTTTAGGCTTACTACAGAATAAAGCCTTTTATAAGTCTTGTAGCACTGTGATGCAAACCTCAAAGAAGCTGATAAACAAATCAATCTATCAATCTATCTATCTATCCATCCATGACTCTAAATTCTAACGGGATATGCCACATTCAAAGACGTAAAATCACGATTAATCAATGAATCTATCGATCTACCTTTCAATCCATCCATCCATCCAAGCTGTTTAGCAGACACTTTTATCCAAAACAAAAGTTCTTGACTCATTCCTTGTACAGATCAAACCAGCAACCTTCCGATTATGAGCCTGGTTCCATCCTTCCATAAATCCATCCATTCAACCATCCATCATGTCAATAACTTACATAGTCATGGAATGCCTTGGCTTCACTGGAATGCTCACAGGTTTCTCTCCTCTCAGGTGCCGCACAATACAAATCCCAGAATACACTAAAACACACAGGGATGAATGAATTGGTGAATGAGAAACATTCAAATACTGTATGCATTTTAAGAAAAAAAGTAAAGCTTACCACCACCATGAATGTAAGAATCCTGGAGGTTCTCCTAACGTTATGTTCTTTTCCCATCGTATCTGGACAAAGGACAGATAAACACTCCGTAAGACATTCTCAATACATACCAGGTTGTGTGGATGGTGTGTATTACTTTCTTTCATGAAATATTTTGTAGTCGGTAAGCCCAATTATTTGTCTGATATTTTACCATTTTTATATTATTGTATCAGCAGATAACAGTGTCCACTTTGGTTGTAGTTCCCCTTTGTGTCAGATCCAAAATCAACCAACATCTTTGTCAATAGATAATGCACATTTTCTGCAAAATCAACCAACATCTTTGTCAATAGATAATGCACATTTTCTGTTTTGTTTACACTTGTTTCAAGCATAAACCTTACTAAATTTTCGTAACTTTATGCTTAAAACAGTAATTTTGCAAATGCGGTAATAAAAAAAAAAAAATCGATTTAAGATATATTCTATGAAAAGAAGTCTTATTATTTCACACAGTTTTGGTGCTCAAAAACATTATCAAGTTTTAAGAATGTGTAACGAACGATAGTGAGTCAAACAGACCCAAGAGCAGAGGAACAGTTCAAAGGATTTATTAACAATAATAATGAGCAGTCACTGGGTTGGGGAACATAGAAAATCCCGACACCGGATGCAGCAGCAGGAAGCGATCTCCAATGGCATGTGCGTCGTAGTCACGCAAGAGGCAATTCGTGAAGAGTATGTTCGTAGGATGTGTGTGTGCATTGTGGAAGTCAGGAACAGATTCGTAGAATCCTCCGTTAAAGCTTAGTGAGATGCAGAACAACGCCCAGCAGAGAGGAGCGAACTTAACTCACGACACACGGCCAGAGACGAGGTATCCTCCATGAAAGACCAGCTGACATGCAGCAATACTGGAAGGCAACCACACACCCAACACGCGGGCAACCAACACATACACGAGACAGAACCGACTAGGAAGAGAGAGTAAAGTTAGTACTCAACAACAATCTAGCCAAGATACTGAGAACACAACGGGCTTAAGAAGGGAGTGAATTAGGGGAGAACAGGTGTTGCTCAGCACACTAATCAGTGGCATGATCAGCGTTACCCCGGGAACAATCAGTGTTCCCATGGAAACGCCGATCATGCAAGCCGGCCGCACCTGCGAGACACGAGGGAGAGAAAATGACAAAACATACAAAACAAACCGACAAACTCACCGGAGCCGTGACAGAATGCTTAGATATTTTCTACTGGAAAACCAAATTAAACTACTGATTATCAAAAACTTTTTAATGTATTACCTGGATTTCATTTAATTTTAGCGATTGTGTGTATTTTGTGTTTCTGTCTAATTAAATTATGCTATAAATATATTGGCAGGATATCGACCATCGGCCATCCTGCTCTCTTGACATTGGCGAAGTGCATTGAATAACCCATTTCGGTCAACCTTTAGTATTTTTAAGAGGATAATCCAAAATTGCCTTGCATTTGTACCAGAATGGCAGCTGTTTTGGTCTTTAAACACACCAACATTTTCAGGTGCAATTTTGCTCTTAAAATATTCCAGTTGGATACATCTACGTGTTGACCTTGCAAATCTCAATCTACCAGACCACTTGAAGAGTCTGCAATTCTTTTAAACAGCACTGCTTTGAAATAAGAAAAACAATCAGACACGCCACACTAAATGTGGATTATTGTGTTTTCTCAGATGGTCTGTACACGTAAAGTGTGCATGACTCATATGCAAATAATGGCAAGACTATAAATATCGAAGCAGTGGCAGTGCTGCAAAATGTCATGGCTTTCTTCACATCCATCAATCCCACAATGCCTCAGCGACATTCAAAGGCATTTGAAACTTAAGGCTGAAGTGCCTAATTTCTGCACCACTAGCGCCACCAAATGGAATTGGAACAGCTTTCCGAATATGCTCCCCAGTTGATCAAACAAACTGTAATGTTGGGGACAGGCTGGAGACAGGAACGGACTAAGACGATGATGATGTGAGACCCCAAGTGCAATTCAATTATTTAAAGTCAAATCCAAAAACATGAAAGTAGCAAAACAAATTATAAACATGAACTTAACTTCACTTCACTATGACCATGACAAAACCATGAACTAGAAGCAAAAACAACATTACAAGGTTAAACAATCACAATACTCGAAAAGAGACAAAGGCAAACATGAGGGTTATAAATACACAGACTAGAGTAACAAGATAACCATTAACAAGACTGAACTAATAACAAGATAACAAGACAATGAACACATGAACCAATGACATAACAGAACTGATAACAACATGATAACAAGACAATGACTAAAAAAATAATAAGAACAAAAACACATGAAACATAAGGGTCACATGACAAGACAAGGGCGTCACATGAAATAAAAGACACAAAATCAAAACATTAAAACATGAAAATGAATAAAAACACATGACACAAACATACAGTCCCCCCTCAAACTCACGCCATTGGATGAGTCAATGTTTTTGTCTAGGGCTAGACAGCCGCACAAAACAAACGGGGGAATTTTCATAGCACCACAGAAACACAGTGTTTACAGTGTTTGAGAAAATTAACTAATTACTAGTTGTCTCTACATATTAAGCTGGGATAGCATAAAGTATTTCAACACTGAAAAAGTTACACACTTCAGCTATAATTATATTATCTTGAAAAATATAATTTTCTTAATCAGTATTATTGTCTAGTTTTTCATCTAAACATTATTTTAAAAATGACATCATCAAGTCTTGTTTTCAGAGAAATCTAACAAAATTTTGTGAGGTTTATGCTTAAAACAAAAAAGAACTCTTTGCCAATGGAGTAAGAAAAACTTGTTTTCCCTTGAATTTGAATGTTTATTTTTTTTACCCCTCTTGGCAATTTTTTTTCTTGTTTTAAGCATAAACCTCGCACAATTTTGTAAGAATTCTCTGAAAACAATGACCACGTTTACATCTGGTATTAAGATGCATCTCGGGTGATCCGATCACATGTGGTCAGACGAGACACATTGCTGTTTACACCTTGTCGCTTAAATGAGTCTCCTGTGACCACTTGTTTTCGGATTTCGAGGGGAGGGTCTCTTATTTCATGACGACATATAGTATAATAATCAATGGTACTGTGTTACTGCATGCTATTAAAGTGCAACAAAGTCAGAAAAGACAAAGCGTGGAAAAAAAAGATGCACAGTTTTTTCCAGATGCAGCTGAAATTAAATTTAAATTTAAGTACAAATAAAATATTTCAATCAGAATTATCCGTTATTTTAGTGGATTACCTGCTTTAAAGGAGCTTCAGATATTTGTGCTTGTCATCTACTGTATGTCCCTGCATGTTGATTTCAGACACACTGAAGAAGATCTGTGAAGTTCTCATGCTTGTGTATGTATGCACGTTTTAAAATTTTCCGATCGGACAGCTATTTCCTTTAAAGCCGCCCGTAACCAAAGTTTAAACTCTTGTTTTAGCTCAGCGGTTGATTGACAGGTGAGGGGTGGTGCTTCGCTGCTGTCCAGGACACATTCAGCACGGTTTAGCACCTCAAATGTGATGTGGTCACATGTGTTTTTGACTACATTTGTATGTGTTTTTTGTGATCTGATCACAAGACCCCGTTTAGACCTGTATTTAGCACTGACCACACGTGATCGGATCACCCAAAACGCATCTTAATACCAGGTGTAAATGGAGTCAATAGTGAATATCTTATGTCAAGGATGTTTAAATGGAAAAACAAAAGCAGTGAGAAAATAAACTATTTTTTGTATTACAGCCCATATTTTCTTTATAAAAAAAGGTGATGATGAACATGCCAGTACCACTCCAGCATTTTTTGCTGAAACAATTTAGTCATTTTTACACCGACACACTGACTCTCCTCCAATCCCATTATGTGGACACCAAACATCTAATGTGTCCAGCTTGCTCAGCATATCATCTGCATGTAATTAAATTAGGGCAAGCCCCAGGGGGGCGGGCCGATGCTTACAAGGCTGTGTGTCTGGATGGCACATCGATAAGCAGAAGCTTATAAAAAAACCCGCTGGCTGCTCACCTCTGACAGGAAGGTCTGTGCCGACTTCTGGGCTCCTACATGTAACAAGTACTCATACACGTAGAGTGCTAGCCTGCAAGAGAGAGAGAGAGAGAGAGAGAGAGAGAGAGTGAAATCTCAATTTAAATAAGGTCGATCTCTTCTATTCTAATATGTAAGACAAATAATGCAAATGCAGATGTTCATTTCAAAATCAAATAATTTTAAATTTAAATTTTGGGAGGGCTTTTTGTCTCTTTCATTGGACAGATTAACAATGGACAGCAGAGACTGACAGGATTTTTTGGCAGAGAAAGAGTAAATGGGGTCAGGATGAGTCGCAGGCCCAGTCGCAGACCCAGACTTAGGACATGTTCTTATTTAGAGCGGTTCTATTTAAAAATAGATTTTTATTGTATTCAGTAACTGGGCGTTGAATGACTACAATGTTGTGCCAATGCAGATGGAACACTACATTAAAATTCTTTTAAAAGTGTTTCCTGCACGGCTATTCAGCTGAATCTAGTACCTTCCTAAAAAAAATTACTAAAAGAATCGTTAACGGAATTAAGAAAACAAAGTTGAATTAAGCTCAACTGACAGCATAAATGTTGTAGCTCAAAAATAATTTTGGCTTGTCCCTTGTTTATAAAAAAAAAAAAAAAAAAAGAAGAACAAATCATGAATGGGGCCAGTCCATAAACATTAAATTACACACTGTTTCAAATGTGTAGCCACAAGACATAAACAGTGTACATGTTAACATGATAGCAGTATGATAAAATCAGGGATTTGCAGGCATTAAGCTGTTTACAAGATTACAGCGTTTATAGGTATTATGCCATCATGAAAAAAAGTTGTAATATTACATATAACTTTACACAGATCAGGTCAGTAGGCGATTTCATCACACTAAAATCATGTTAACATGTATTGTGGCTGTACTTTTGAAACGGTGTGTATTTAAATGTTTATGGACTGGCCTCATTCACTTCCATTGTAAGTGCCTTACTGTGAGTGACAGACTCTAGGTTGACACTTTACACCTTAAACAAATTTGGTGTATATATATATATATATTTTTTTCTCCCCTTTTCTCTCCAATTTGTAATGCCCAATTCCCAATGCGCTCTAAGTCCTCGTGGTGGCGTAGTGACTCGCCTCAATCCAGGTGGCGGAGGACGAATCTCAGTTGCCTCCGTGTCTGAGACCGTCAATCCATGCATCTTATCGCGTGGCTTGTTGAGTGCATTACCGCGGAGACGTAGCGCGTGTGAAGGCACACGCTATTCTCCGCGGCATCCAAGCACAATTCACCATGCACTCCACTGAGAGCAAGAACCCCATTATAACGACCATGAGGAGGTTACCCCATGTGACTCTACCCTCCCTGGCAAATGGGCCAATTTGGTTGCTTAGGAGACCTGGCTGGAGTCACTCAGCACGCCCTGGATTCGAACTTGCGACTCCAAGGGTGGTAGCCAGCGTCAATACTCGCTGAGCTACCTAGGCCCCTGAACAAATTTGATATTGTTTGTTGGGCAAACAACCCCAATCTGCATCATCTACAGTACATGAATACCACAGCTCAACATATCAGGAGAATATGTGATACCAGCTGCACCACGGTCCTAACAACAAGTTTTCAAGTTTTAGCCATGAAGAAAACAAAGATGTTTTTGAACTTAATTGCTAAAGTGACTTTTCGAAAAATGAGCAAAACTATGTCGAAAATGTCAGGCACATCGTGAACATCACAGAAAGACAAAACTTTACATGCAGATCAGCTTTCCAGATGCTGAACAATCCATCAAACAAAATTAGACTTTGGAGGGATCACTTTGGCTGTCAGCACATCCCAAAAAGGCTACCATTTTCTTTGAATGATGGACATGGTGACTAGAGAAGGGGGTGTGTATGTTGTCCATGTCCGTTTATTGATCTAATGCATTTTCAGATTTGAACACGTGACTCAGCATGGTTCATTTGAGGCCACCGCAGCTCTGTGCCTCTAATGCAAAATATCTGTTTACAACCTAACCCTCAGAGTGGGATCTTACTTTTGCAATATATTCATGAATAACAGTTATAACATTCTAAAGTACAACCTAATGAGTATAATGACTAACTGGATTTTTATATTTTCTGAAAAATATGTGTGTGCAAACTCATTGCCAAATGGGTGGTTGCCAGGACATTGCTAACTGGTTGCTAGGATGTTCTGCGTGGTTTCGCCATTGGTACTTACTGGACCAAGTCAAAAGAGCCAATACCCATGTTTCTACGATGTTCTGGTCCCTCCTTCAATATTAGTCTTTAGGATTTTTGGCAGTTTAAATCACCCACCAGTCGGAAATTATAAGTCTGATTGCTTAGAACAGGAAAAGCACACCATTTCTCAACAAGCAGCATGATGAGGTATTATTCATGTCTGTAGCACAAACAGTGTCATTCTGAAGTGTAATACTTAGGGTCAAGGCCGTAACCACAACATACTTAGAGAGGAACAAGTCCCCCCAATAATCAGATATGGCCAGATTGCCCCCCCCCCAATAATTGATATCCTTGTTGCAGTTCTGCTGCAGTCCATTATGCACCACTGTCTTAGTTGTTGCAGGAATAACATAATGGTTTAAAAAAGTTAAAGTTTTACCGCGCTCAGTAGTCGAACACCGCTCATCAATGTCATTTGAGATAGTTAATCAAATCGATGATGGCGGGACTGAAGTTTAAGATGCTAAGCAGTATCAGCAGTTGAGGTTAAGAGTGTTTGTGTCATGTGAGATGTAAGAATCTAACTAAACATGCAATATTTGACCACTGTTTTATGACTGAAATGTTGTACCGACCGACATTAATTTCCAAGTGTGCAAACTATTCACCATTTGGCAAAATTTGCAGTTTTGAATTTAAAATATGTCATTTAAAGTAAGTGATTTGTATGTCATTCATAATTGTGAATGTGAAAACATTAACGGAGCCGTTTTCAGCGAATTAGGCTTAAGACAAAGAGCGGATGTGTGTATATTGTAAAGGACTTGAATGAATGTGGTAATCTGGCAAGCTTTTGAAGTAGCTTTTTAGAAAATTCTCTTGACATTGTCTAAGAAACTTACCTATTAAAAAAAAAAAAACACAAAGTAGAGCATTATTATCACCCAGATCAGATCAAGCTTCAAAAAGGACAAATACTATAAAGCACTATTTAAGGTTCAGTATAAAGACATCATAACAGTAGTCCATATGACAAGTGCATTATAG
The DNA here is from genome assembly GCF_019703515.2 of Myxocyprinus asiaticus. Lineage (NCBI taxonomy): Eukaryota > Metazoa > Chordata > Actinopteri > Cypriniformes > Catostomidae > Myxocyprinus > Myxocyprinus asiaticus. Next base: position 5,941,394 of record NC_059385.1, on the reverse strand, counting down.
TCCAAGTTTTCTGGGGCCATACAATAGCTGTCTTGTATGGATTAGTTTTATGGTATTTTTATAATGATTTTTTTCCTCTTTGGACCTTGACAGCAGTGGTCAATATGAGCTGTTTTTGTATGGAAAAGAGCAACGTTGGCTTTTTGAAGAAAATATCGTGTTAAGGTTCTACTGGGAGGAAAAACCAATGAGGGACAACTTGAGGGCAGTAAATAATTTTGTGTATTTTGTTTTTGCTAACCAGCTGACACAGTCATGCCATTTTACAGATACATCAATGATGAAAATAAATTCAAATGATATTCATTGTTTCTTTGAGGCAGCACAAAAAAGAAAGAAAACATGACAGAAACAGGCAAATTGCTAGCAATGCAGACACAGTATTTTTCTTGTACTGTGTGAACTTTAAAAATACATTATCTTTTAAAACCAAAAATTATAAAATGTTGGGCCTTTATCGCATTTCAAGCCTTTATTCAGAAAATTATTGCATTCAGCACCTTTATTATATTAAAAGACCAAAGAGGACCATTATATTTGTGGCCTAAACACCCATGACAACCCCCCCCCCCCATGTTCAAGACATGGTTACGGCCTTGCTTAGTGTTAGGGGTTTTGAAAAATTGCAATTGTGATACTTGCCTTAATAAGCATGACTAATCAAATTTTGAAATATATAAAATCTAACATGCATTTTTGAATGGCAAAAAAAAACAAAAAACAAACAAACAAACAAACAAAACACAATACACTTAAGATCGCCTTCTATAGGAGCAGCAAAAGCATCAAATGGAGAATCAATACAGCATGTAAAGACACAGACAGGAGCTTTGATCAGGCCGAGCAAGATTATCAGAGTCCTTGAACTAAACAGACATGAGTTAGGCCAATATTCACTACCAGTGATCTTACATTCAATTACAAAACAGTTCATCGAACGCCCCTTTAAGATTAAGAGGCAAGAAAAACAACCTGTCTGCTTACAGTATATCTAAGTTAGCCTTTCCAAACATGAAATAAAATAGACACTCTGATGTCCCAATATTTTAAGTGCAAAAAAATGGCAAGAATCATATGTAGCCAACAATAACTAATGCGAATGAATGCAGATGCCTAATAGACTTCAGTTACATTGGTGTGCCACATTGCAAGCGGCATCATATTTGTACAAATGCAAATCAGTTTCACAAGCATTCCACCCTTCCTGTCATTAGCAGTGCCTCATAGACTCAGGGCCAGTCAGTTATGTGATTCAAACAGATTCTAATAAATGAACAGGACAGAGTATACACAAAGAGACATGGTCCATTTATTCGCACCAAAGTAGATGCAAAATCGCAAGGTACAAATTCTAGGTAGTGAAATGAACCAAGTGAGGAAACCAAGAATTGTGGGAGAGATAGAAATATGAGAGGAACAAAGAAGCATGAGCAGGGCTATGTGGTGAGGATAATAACTACGGATACTGACGCAAACAGCGGCGAAGATTAAAGGAGCTGGGTGGGTGGAAATTAATACTCCAGAGGTCTAGAAACTTTGGTAATCTCATGGTGATGGGTACAAAGGGGGGAGGACAACTGTGAAAATACCCCCTACTACTGTGAAAATACCCCCCACCAGGGCCGCACGTGGAACTGAATAGAAAATGCGAGTACAGGAGCTGCACATCTCTTTTCAAAACTTTGAGCTGAGAACCTCTGAGAATGTTAATTATGCCGAATTATGCTTTGCCGAAATGTAATTAAGACATTGGCCTGTGTGTCCCTTGGTCATTCCGGTCAAAGCCATTCCTTGTATGAGTGACAGGTTACTTAAAAACATCAGGGGATATTGGTCGATAACAATGTTTTAAAGGTGAAGTGTGTCATTTTTGCGCCACTAGCGACCAGTGTTAATCTCGTCAACAGAATTACTGCCGAAAATGTTCGTTGACAAAGGGTTTTTTGATTATGATAATGAAACAAGATGAAAAGGACACATCATGACGGTAATCAAATGGCTTTAATTAAAACATATTGTTGACGAAAATACGACAAGTGTAAAATAATAATGCATATTAACAAAACACTAACGCTGAAAATTCTAGAGAGAATTGATTGAAATAATCCAGTCATAATACAGTATGTTGGGTATTTCTCGGTTTGAACTGCCTGAGCTGAAAGAGCTGAACAACTGTACAATGAACTTACCTAACAGTTTATTTACCTCACTCAAACGTATCCTATATATGTATATTCACAACATAAACGTAATCTACACAGACAATGAAGCGAAAGAACAGATGAACTTCAGAATGCATTATTTGCGTTGTGAATACACATTTTCTTAAAACGTGCTAGGTGCTTCATGTAACGGAATATCCTAAACTGAGGAATTTGCAACAGAGTAACTTCTAAAAAGCAGCTAATACTTAAGTATATTCATTTTTTTGCTATTATTTCTGATCAGTTGTTTAATCTTACACAAAATTAAACATCTTAATTTTTAATGTGTTTGATACAAGTTCAAATAATTGTAAGTAGTTTATAAATTTTTCAAAATATTTGTATATTTGGTTCAAGTTTGGTCTGTTGCAGTTTGATACAGATTTTTGTCATTTTACACATTATCGTCAACTAGTACAATTGACTAAAATTAAGTAATATGACATGATGAATTTGACTAAATTTAAAGAACAGTGTCACAACATGACAAAAACTATGATTAAAATAAAAAATAAAACTGTCGGTAAATTAACACTGCTAGCGTCACCAAACGTAATAGCAAAATAATAATAATAACAAATAAAAATAAAAGGCAAGACAGCACCAATTTGCTCCAACAGAAAAATAAAAAAAATCACTATTACATTTCCACGACTTTCCAAAAAAGGAAAAAATAGTGATGGATTACGGCAGTCAGAAGAGAGAAAGATGCCAAATTTACTGTCACTTTCTTAACAGTTGTACAACCCCAATTCCGAAAAAGTTGGGACAGTATGAAAAATGCTAATAAAAAGCAAAAATGAGTGATTTGTAAATTATATTCACCCTTTGCTATATTTAAAGCACTACAACTACACATAATACGTTTTACCTTGTGAATTTTTTTTTTGAAAATGCACAGTAATTTCAAATCAGATGATTGCAACACGCTCCAAAACAGTTGAGACAGGGGCTATTTAAGACTAATAACAATTTGACGAGTCTAAATAACAAGGCGATGTGAAACAGGAGATGTTAAACAGGTAAGGCAATTATGTCATAGTAAATAAGGAGCCTCCAAAAACAGCCTAGTCCTTCAAGAGCAAGGATCGTTCAAGACTTGTCAATATGCCAACAGATGCTTCAGCACTTTGAGAACAATGTTCCCAAAAGACAAATTGGAAGGATTTTGGGCATTTCACCCTCTACAGTGCACAATATAGTTAAAAGATTCAAGGAATCTGGTCAAATCTCGGTGCGTAAAGGGCAAGACGAAAACCACTTCTGAATGCACATGATCTCTGATCCCTCAGACGTCACTGTCTTAAAAAACGGTATTCATTTGTAATGGATATCATGAACATGGGCTTGGGATAACTTCAGTAAACATTTGTTAGTCAACAACATTCGCCGCTGCATCCACAGATGCAAGTTAAGACTTTATTATGTAAAGCAGAAGCCCTACATCAACACTGTCCAGAAGTTCTGCTAACTTCTCTGGGATCAGTCTTAGATGGAAAGTAGAACAGTGGAACTGCGTTTTTTTGGTCCAATGAGTCCACATTTCAAATTTTTTTTTTTTTTTAAAACACAGCTGTCGTGTTCTCCAGGCCAAAGAGGAAAAGGACCATCCAAGCTGTTATTAGTGTCAGGTCCAAAAGCCAGTGTCTGTATGGGCCAGGGGTGTGTCAGTGCCCATGGCATGGGTAACTCGCACATCTGTGAGAACACCATGAATGCAGACAGATATGTAAAAATTTTGGAGCAACATATACTGCCATCCAGCACAGTCTTTTCCAGGGACACCTCTGCATTTTCCAGCAGAACAACTTCAAACCACATACTGCCCGGATTACAAGTGCATGGCTGTGTATGCAGAGAGTGTGGGTGCTAGATTGGGATTGGGGTTGTAGAAACATTACAATGGTGTTTGGTTTTTTTGGTTAATGCAAGAGACATATAACACAAAGTATTGAGAATTAAATTATCAAGATCATTTAATCAAAATAATTTATAAAGTTAACAAAAATGAAAAATAAAAATAATTTTAAAAATACTAAAAATGAAAAATATCAAAAAAGTTTAAAGGATTTACCCTGCTAAATTAAGGCAAAAACAAGACATCACAGTCTGTGAAAAGTGTCCATAATCAACATCCAACAAAATTGCAATGAACATGTTCGCATGCACAGCAAAACGCTGAAATCTACCAAAAATCAGCTTATTCAAATAAACCGACAGCATAAGAAACCTGTCTTTGAGATTTGAAATCACTGGATTATTCTCTGCTTTTGTCAAGGGATGTCCAGATACCGATACTGGTATCGGAATTGGGTCAGATACTGTGCTTAAGTACTTGTTCTCATGCTTCTAAAAATACTCTGAAACCAAAAATTTATACCATCTGACGAATTAATGTCATTCCGTAAACATTCAGCGCACAAATTAAAATCACATTATGTCCTAGTGTGATTATTAAACCACAAAGGCTGCGATTTAATGAGATAAATATATAGTTTGTCCGTATGTGCTGCACACTTCAAATGTGAGTGCTTGTGAATGTGTAGAGTCAGTGTTGTGTTGATGCCGACTGCTCATACCTTTTAGAGCTCCTTGGCACATACACGGAAAACACCATCATGAGCATTGCACGCTATATTTGTAGCAGATGACAGTGAGCAGGGCGCTAATTCATCTCACATCTGTGATGCTCTGTTATGCAACACTTTTTAAGAAAAAAAATCTACTGTTGTGTTTTGGATTATGCTGTGTTGTGTATAAAAGGACCTAATTTTGATAAAAAAAAAAAAAACTTACAATACAATATTATGTTGAAAACTAATTTATCTACTTTCATTTGGTTAGAGTTTTAATAAATTCATTTATTATTATTATGACAAAATTGTAAAGAAAAAATTAACCAAACTGTTGATATCGAATTCAGCAAAAAAAAAAAAAAAAAAACAAACAGGTATCGGCAAGTACTGAAAAGGAAGTATCGGTACTAGTCCTCATTTAAAAAAAAAATGGTATCGGGACATTTGACGTTTTGACGTCAAAACGTAAACAGGCATGCACACAGCACTTGTGTTTCTTTGATAAGCCAGTAAGAACAGTTGTAAAGGTGTTTACAAGCAACGCAAAATCTGAGTAATGGGCAAAAATATTTTAAGGAATTTATATACCACGTTGTTGCGTTTTACGCTGAACCAGTGTGTGATTGTGCACGTAAACGCGCTCAAAGTGTTTTTAAATGCGAGCAGGGTTATGAGATTCTGTCTTGTAGTGAGTGGTTGACCTGAGCTACAGCTAAGTAGAAAGTTGTCTTTCTACTTGGGGTGCACAATGCAACACATCATGATGAGCAATGCTGAGACACTTAATGATGCAACCCAAGACAAACAAATCATACAGAGAGAAACTTGAATTATTTTAGTAAATTGTTATGTAGAGTGTTACATTGTATCTGTGCAAAATGCAACCAAGTGGCTATTTTTCACACTGTGTCTGATTCAACCGTGGTCTCATCTGTATGTCTCTGCCCCTTGAGATAAAACACTGAAGTGGGGAGAGGACTATTAATGTTTCATAACATTGGGGAGGTCCAGATTAGAACAGGAGATGAAGGAGTGTTTTGGTGAATGAAGTAATGAGATAAACGAGGAAAACCTCTGTGACCTATCTGCTCTTTAGATGATCGGCAGACAAATACAGACCTAAGTTTCTACATCAGGCACTTCAAAGATCAAGGCAGGTGTGCTACAAACGTTCACAAATACATCATATACATTTCTCATACATACTGTAGGTGCACCGAACTACTCGGAACACCTTAGCATAGCAACACCTTGGCATCATGACAGTGACTTTTGCACAGGCAATCGCCACTAACATTTTCTTCAGTAAATGTTCAAATTAGGGCTGCCAATTGATTAAAAATTTTTATCGAATTGATGACACAAAATGCTGATTAATTAATTGAATAAATTGCATATAAATAATTGATGAGAAAGGCCCTCAAATAACAATAATTAAATATATAATGATTAAATAATTCTAAATATACTGTATAAAATAAATACAACAATTCAGATCATTAAAAAGCATTACATTATTGTGGCAAATGAGTAAAGCATTTATAAGACAATACAAAAAGCGGCTTTGTAAGTCAATTTATTGTTTATTTCCATATTATTGAAAAGCGTCTCCTTGGTCAACAGTCCACAGCAATCCATTTTGCAAATGAATTTGTCAATCTGTTCAAGGTTATATATATACAATAAGGGCTTTTCTTAGGACGCGTCACCATGGCATCAGACAGACACTTTTGGAGCATCCCACTTTGGTTGTGTTGTATCATAAACACAGTGTTTTTAGGTTGCTGTGTCAAGTTAAACGTACAGTAGTTTAAAACTTAGAAAACACGATTTGAGATCCCTGCCTGTGCAACTGCACTCCGTCCAGCTGTGTTTGAATGCAAGAACGCGTTCTCATCTTGTGCTCTCGCTAGTGTCATGCAAACTAGCAAGCATGAGTGATTGTGGTTTGTTCTCTGTACAGCTCCACTTTGCCAGTACAGCTGGAGTTTCGCCTACTGCCCTCTGCTGAAAACAGGTGGCACTTCAAGCTTGAATTGCACAGATGGTAGGAATTTTCCTTATTATGGAGACATGATTAATATTTTAATGTGTTATTTTTTACATAAATAATCATACTGAGTTATCACGTTAAATCAACAGCCCTAGTAAAAATGTATTTCTTTTTGCAATTCCATTTGGTGCCACTACAGAGACAGAAATAACAAACTGCACCATTAAATAAGAAGCTTGCAATTTATATAGGTCTGCTTGTCTTCAGTAAACAACTCTCCAATGCCAGCCATTCCAGGACAACTGGGAAGTATGTTCAGACCAAGTCGAGCAAACCAGATCTGTCTGGCCTGTCAAGCTCTGTCATGAACACAGATAATATACTGTGCCCCAGAGGCGGAAATAAGGAAATCAAACTGCCGTTGCTTGGCAATAGTCTCTCTGTTCGGTAAAATATTAAACAAGTTAATCACACCAGAGGCAAGAGCAGCTGAGAGACTGTGTTCTGAATTCAGGGATTGAGGCAGCGCTGCGTTTAGGGAGCAAGAGATGATGTCTAGAAGAATTAATCTGAGTCACACCTGCGCAGAGGACACAGGGAGGTCAGACGATGCAAAGCCGTATGCCTATTTGAACTGGCCACTTGGGCTGCACAATTAAAATAATCAAGATTATAGTTATAGCTTAACTGTAACAATTAACTCTAACAAATAACAATTAACTAATCATGAATAGCGTCAGTTTCTAGGGTTGGGGACAGAAAACCGGGTCCATATTTAAAAAAACCCAGGAAACATATGTTATTCATGACTTTCGGTTCCATTTATGGTGCTTGAATGTGCATTTTTTCACCATACTAAAATACACTGAAAATGAATTAATGAAATATGTTGGCATGTTTTTTGTTTGTTTAGAATTTTTACTTGATATATAGTTAAAAGTTACAAGACCAATTAATGGATTGCATCTCTGCCTCTAAAAAGTCTGTGTAAATATACCTTTTATAAACATTTTATTAAATGCATTTAATTAGGGTCTCATTAAATTTACGTGAACATGACAACATTTTTACAAATGTTTTCACGTGCTGTATACCACGTTTGGCTGCAGGTTTCCAGTGAAATTTCCAGCTGGGGGCGCCAAAAGCAAGTAAAATTGTGTCGTATTTAGACGCATTTTTAAGGTGAATTTTCGATTATTTTTTTATTTCTTTTTTTTAAAACAGATACCTCCCTAACATAAAACTTTCACCTGAACCAAACCAATAGTGTTTTAAAATATAAGAGACTTTAAAAAAAAGACATCCTTACCAAATCAACGCCTAAACTTAACTATTAGTATTTGAAATATACATGAGAAGCTAAATAGACATCCTTACCTTAACAATACCTAAATCTAAGCATTAGTGTTTTAAAATGTAGAAGCGAAATGAAAAAGCACATTTTCAGAAGCAACTACCTCATTTCGTACCGCTTCAATGACTCTGCATTGTTACGTGTCAGCTTGAGTTCGTGGATGGACTTGAACTGCAGTCCTCCAACTGTAAGTCAAACGATCTATCAGATGAGCTACCGCACAATCTATTCACATTGTAATAAGTGTTTATCTGTAGGTGAGTCTGTAATACAAGCATTAAAATGTATTGTTTTTCAAAAGATGTGTTTGAGTAAAAGTGTGTCGATATCATAAAATAGCAGGGTCTGAGTAACAGACAGAAAAATAAGAATGTATAAAGTCATAATCAGCCATTGAAGTCATGATTTGAGTGAAAGTGAATAAAACACAGTTGTTGTAGCACCTCTAGTGTTCATTTCACCTGGAAACTGCAGGAAATTGTACATGGGAGACACGCATAACAAGTTTTGCAAAAATTAGTCACGTTTTCACTATGAGACCAGGTTGAATGCATCTCTGATTTTTATATCTGCTCTGTTGAAACTTGAAATCTGAAAAGATCTCAACATTTGGCAACAGACTGCTGAGAAAATAGCATTTCTTATGTCCAAATATTTCTTTCTCAAAAGTAAGAATCGTTAATGGAACCATTCTGGAATTGGAATTAAGAGGAATCGGAATTTTTTCATTCCTTTACATTCCCATCCCTATCAATTACAGCATTACATTTAGGTCTACTTCTATAATAATAATTTTAAAAAAATCAAAATGTACCTTTTTTTCCAAATGGTAATGCATTTTAATTAATCACAGACATGTCCGTTGCTCGCTTATTCTGTATAATTTATTGACATTTTGAATCACAGTTTGTTTGTTGCCAATTTTAAGTTGATCAATCAGATGCTTTCTTGATTTACTGATATATAAAAGAGCAATAAAGCAATTCAGTAACACAGCTCTCAGCTTGTTTTTAATGTGTGTCCTACATAAGAAATATGGCATGCAAATTAAATTAATCGAAATTAATCGCAATTACAATACCAAAAGAAACAAATCAACAATCCCTACCCTACTGGCCACCCTAATTATTTTCCCTGTATAACATCTCCAACAGTCACACTCCGTCTAGGCCCACGGCGGTCTTCCTGAAAGACCAGGGGAAGGGAACGTCTCTGCCTGGCAGCCAGGTGACGTCGATCTTTTGAGGGCCACTCTGCCAGCATCCTGCCCCATCTCACTCTCTTCCTCTTGCCTGGGTGACCAGAGAGGAGCAGAGGAGAAGAGAGAGAACATTCTGAGGATGCCGTTGACATACAGGCAAAAACAAACTGTTTCATCAGCATGTCCCCGGAGGCTGAACCCAGGCTCTAGCTGGGAAGTGTCTGCCACAACCACATCCAACAGGATGATTCTGAAAGAGACAGCATATGTAACTGCTGCTTTAAAGTGATATTCTTTAAATTCAAGTGGTGCTTCATTTTGAATTAGCCTCTAGCTAATTCGAGATGTTAGTACAACCTAACGTCAAACTGCTCTCAAATAAAATTCCTTAAGTCTGCACTGCACACTTACATAAAGAACACAGTAAAAGCAGAACTAGAATAGATCGAGATCCATTCATGAAGTGAAACATTAATAAGTAGCAGAATGGAGGATTTTTCACATCAAGAGCAATGTCAGCAAAAGTGAAAGATCAATATACCAGCCAGATATAAATATCGGACAATATGGCCACTTGAGATTATCAGCTAGGGATGGGAATTGTAAGGAATTTAGCAGTTCCGGTATTTGGAAATAACTAATGCAGTAACTAAAGTTTTACTGGATGTGTCTTATTGGATTTGGAATGATACCAAATGATGTGATCATTTCAGATTTAAACAGAACAGATTCTTGCAAATGGTGTGTTTACTTTTTAATTAAGATATTTTATTCATTCGTTCATTACACAAAAATTAGGCCAATTTTTAACCACACATGGTCATATCAACAACCATCCATTTATTGCTCTGAATTCTTGGTTCGTTTTAAGTCAGACATGACAAAATGAAGGACTTCAGTTAGTTCAGTAAGTTTTTGATTCACTTAAAAGAACGGGCTGATAAAAGTCATTAGTTAGGTAGGAAGTGCTGTACCTTTTGCTGTGTAAATTCAAAAGAACCAACTCACTAGAGTCATTAATTCAGGAATCAGACTAAACTGGCTGTACTGTATGTTTTGCAATGTAGATTCAAAAGAACCAGCTCAAAAGAGTCATTCATTGGGAAACTAAGACTACAATAGTCACGCTGTATGTTTCGCTCGTTCAGTGATGCGGTGCCGCTAAGTGGTAGCGTAGGAAAGACTGTCGAGTGTTTTAGCATGGTGTTCTGTCAGCATTGGTGAAAGAATGCACGTCTTGAATCTAATCAATTAGATTCACAGGTTTTCAATTCGATTAAAAAAAAAAAAAAAGGTTTTCAAATTCAGAATGATTCGTTTCGATTCACAATGAAATTCAATTAGATTCTATATGATTAATGATTCGATGATGTATTTTTGTTTTATAGGATTCTCTAAATAATCACCCTAATGTGTCTTAGGCAAGAAAAAGAAAGAAAAAATACCAAAAGCAGCTTGAAAGAAAACACATTACATACAGTACATGTACATACAAGCTTTTTGGAATACAACAGAGATCAATAAAATATATGATACAATAAAATATATGCTTGGTTCTAAAATATAAAATATTTTAGAGCCAAGCATAACTATAAAAATATTCCATATTCCACTAAAATTCCATAATTGTTTAAGATTTTATTAATTTTCTTGACCTTTCCCATGCCTGAAAAACACAATTTTACAATTCTGACATTTCCAGATTTTCCAGGACCATGTGAACCCTGAAGCAGTAAAACAATCCAAATATTACAGCATTAAAGTAATATCATATAACTATATTTGTTTCCTCAAGGCCTCATATACAAATAAGGAAAATAGAAAAGCATTATAGATGACTTCAAATTAAATGTTTTCTGCAAGCCAAGTCCCCAACAAAACAATGATACCAGTAAAATGGCACTATTTATCTTATAGAAAATAGCGGCCAAGTTTTCCTGCAATTAAAGCATTTTATTTCAATATATTCTAGTAGCCACATAATGAGTTGGCAGCTGTAAACTGCTCTGAGCACGTTTTACTCAAGACAAGGTTAGAGATCGACCGATATTTATTTATTTATTTTTTTTAAACCGATACGATAACGATTATTTGTGTTTACATATCCGATATCCAATATGCAGAACCGATTATTCATTTTTTATTTAATATTTATTTTACAGAGAAAATATTCAAGAGAGAAAAATGTTTACATTACAATAATAACCACATACCATGTTTTTATATAATAACAACAAAAATAATAGGCAAAATAAACTGACAATATCTGTAATCTTCCATTTTTTTAATTATTTTTTATTATTTGGAATGCCCAATTCCCACTACTTAGTAGGTCCTCATGGTGGCACGGTTACTCACCTCAATCTGGGTGGTGGAGGACAAGTCTCAGTTGCCTCCGCGTCTGAGACCGTCAATCCGCGCATCTTATCACGTGGCTCGCTGTGCATGACACCGCGGAGAGTCACAGCATTTGGAGGCTCATGCTATTCTCCACGACCCACACACAACTTACCACGCGCCGCATTGAGAGCGAAAACCACTTAATCGCGACCACAAGGAGGTTACCCCCCCATGTGACTCTACCCTCCCTAGCAACCGGGCCAATTTGGTTGCTAAAGGAGACCTGGCTGGAGTCACTCAGCACGCCCTGGATTCAAACTCGCGACTCCAGGGGTGGTAGTCAGCGTCAATACTCGCTGAGCTACCCAGACCCCTTGTAATCTTCCATAAACTACAGTTGTACAAGCTTTAGGTGTTGTTTAATAGGCTAAAGGCACATACTTCGCTGGAATAAGTATACATTCTCAGGAATGTGAAAAACAATAAATACATCGCTGCGATTACAGAGTCCATCCAGTAGGGTTGCCACGGTGTACGGTGTTACTGGTTTTACTCGGTACAAAGGACAACACCGGTGTGAAATTTTATTTTATACCTGTGGAAACATTATGAATGGAAATTCCAATATCAATACAATAGCCTAACGATTAGAATAGCCTTAAATAAAGCCTTCAATCGTTGCCTAATGAAGAGTTTGCGGCCCATGACAAATGAACATAGATAACACATTGAAAGCCAGATGTTCTTTAACAGCATATTCAACACAGGCAGCAAAGTAAGTGCACTGACAGAAGACGTTTAATTGCAGGTAGCAAATATAATGTGCATGGTGGGTAACTGTAAGACATCTCGGATTCGGAATGACATAAGAAATGCTGTTAGACACACAGACACGCACTTGAAGAAACACACTTTAATATATTTTTAACAACAGATGACAGAAAAGCCATCTATATGCATGTCTGACACGCTGTTTGTTCGGAGGCGTGCAGCCTCGTGGAACATGTGTATGTAAAGGGTTCTCACTCTTTCTTTGTTTCAGTCTTCTGAAGAAAAAAAAAATCAAGAATAATAGCTTAAGTTCAGTTTGCTTTATTTCCACAGAGCAGTTAGTTGTGAGCGCAACTGTGCAGGGTCACTTTATATATAGCCTAACATCTGTGATTAAATCGTAAAATAATACATAAACACATTTATTTTTTTTGCTTTTTGTTTTGTTTGAAGTGCAATTTGAATTTAGAAATGTCTTTGGTTTGAGTTTTTGTTTTAAATTAATTAATTAATTTTCAATGCATAATCACTAAAGCAAGAATATTCACATATCCCTCAGCGAGGGGGTTGACTATGTAAATGGATATTGTGATATATATATTATTTTAAGTAAATTGTGACCGGTAGAGAATGCACAGATGAAGTAGGTTCGTTTCCAAAGAGATGTTACCCTTCACAACTGTTGAAAATCCATCTTTTTAAAAAACTGAACAACACAATTTCAACTACACTTCTTTTTTTTCAGTTTCTTTTAATTTTTAGTTAAAATCAATTAAAAAAAATAAAGTACAAAGTTTGAAATCAAGCTGCCTTGCCTTATTGTGTAGGCTATTGCTTAATGAAAATTACCCCACAGTACCACTTAGCGTCCAACTAGCGATAATACCGGTGTTAGTCGGTTTGAACGTGAACACCGCACCGGTGTGAAAATTATGATACCGTGGCAAGTCTACCATCCAGAATAGAATCAGAATTATTAATAATGTTTCATCGGTCTCTAGATTAGCAGCAGCCTGCTGACAAAGCTGACATTTTTTGTTTTACAGTGAGCAACACATCTGCAGCTAAATGACACGCAAATCTCATCTATGCACTCATTGTCACACGGCACATATTTCCAACATGCACTCATTCAAGGCTCTTCGAGCTGATTAATGTGAAGTAATGATTTGTCTTTACAGTACTTGAGTTCGACTCCGTTACTTAGCGCTTATACTACAAATCAAGCATTTATGTGACACATCTCACTAGAGCATGAATGGCTGTTACGTTTAATAAAATTGATTAATTCGAGCAATACATTGCAACAGCAAGTTCCTTTACCTGTGGACAACCCTCAGCATTGTTTCCTCTCACACGCACTGCTGCAATGGCCGTCTTGCATGCGATTTCAGAAATTTCCGCTAGAAGGCGGCAGTTATCGGTGGATCCGATATTACAAAAACGCTATCCGATTAAAGAAAAATGCTTGAATATCAAAAAAAATATCGTAAAATCCAATTATCAGTCAATCTCAAGACAAGATTATGAGCTGTCAGTTGCTCATGTGAAAGTCAGTGGCCGTCATGAGGAGATATAAGACACGAGGTGCCAGAAAGCTGCGAAAGAACGACACTGCACGTCTACTTTAAATGTAACATGTAACTAATTAAATATCATGTTTAATGTTGTAAAAATACATATTTCACAACATTTCTTTGTTTACCAGGTGAATTTGCACACCCAGTGAAGGGGTCCATAGGAACGCATTGTTTTAATTTAAATCCACATTCTTTGTCAACAAGCCATTATATGTGTGCCAACCCATTACATGATCTCATGTGACCCCCAGAGGTAGCACCAACAGCAGTCAATGAAAGCCCTGTAACAGAGCAGATGTCAATGTTGTGACCAGTGTGACTAACAAGAGAATTCCTGTCCACTCTCTAAATTGTTATGTTTAATTAGCTCAGACTCAGCCATGAGGAAAACAGGAAGTTGATCAGAGAGACAGCACACCCTCCGACAAGAGGGCTTCAAAAACTCTCCTCTATTCCTACAACGGGGAAAGCAATCCAGTTGGAAGCATTATGTTCAAGCCAGTTTCAAAAACCAAGAGGCTATTTCCTTAATCAGCTGTGTGTTTTAGAAGCAGGTCAAAACAATAACGCATGTTGATGAAACAACAGGAAATGTCCTAATGGTTTCCAATGAGGATGAGGGCTTTAAAAAAAAAAAAAAAAAAAAAAAAAAAAGACAGGAAGAGAAGTTTAAAGCATCCTTTTTTACATAGTATAGAAAGTCAGTCCCAACTTGGGCCACACGAGATATGCTTGATGCTTATCTTTTTGTATTATCTAAGACATGATAAGATTAACAATGTGATGACATTTAATCATAAGCAAAAGTCATCCATTGCAGCAGAGAAATTACCTTTCATAAAGGGCCTTTATAAGGTATGAGCAGAGGTCACCCACAGCAGACAGCTTTCCGATTATGGTCAGAAATTTTTCAGGAATAAATTAGGGACTTAAGGGTAGATGTGCATGAAATCTGCCCACACAGAACTCTGCAGAATGTTCTGCAGATTTTGAATGATTTTGGGCATAAAGGAAGCATGAAACGAACCCATGCAAAAAAAAATCAACCTTTTGCACTGCCTGTGAGACTGCAGGTCAACTTGATAGCCTGTTGCCTTGATGAAAAGATAACATGTCACAGGCTAGTTCCCCCACCATGCAACAGTCACCCATAATGAACAATCCCAAACACGCAGTGACATGGAGGAGAGAAATGAAGTTCCTGACAGTATCTGAGCTCTTTTCTCTCTTCGCTCGTCACGCATGCTTAACCTTGTGCCGCTGTGTGGACTACACTGTTTGCATATTAATACATGGAGATATTAGAGAGGTCTGCTCTCCTGAGGAACCGCAGAGGAGAAAGAGAGAGAGAGAGAGAGTGAGAGAGAGAGAGAGAGAGAGAGAGATGCACACACAAAAAAACAAAGACAGATACACAAACACTTACAAACTCTGCTAGACACCCACTGCAAGCAGACAAACATTAGCTGTGAAACCACAAACTGCGTTCTGAAACACACCTGGATGTTTCCAGAAGCCTGCAGCTTCAAGTGGCACAAAAACAAGTGCTGCATAGCAAACAATGCTACTAGGATGCAATTGAGCTCGAAAACTTAATGTGTATGAACATGTATTCCTGTCTACGAGTAGAAAAATACTTTATGCATGTACACAAATGCAGATTCAAGTTGCGCTACTGTGGTGGTTACATCCTTAGGACTCAAGAGGCGATACAGTTACCTTTAAATATCTGTACCATTAAACCGTTATGTGTTAATGTTCAGGTAGCTAGCTATAAACATGTCACAATTTTAAGTAACTTTGACAAACTTGCTCAGCAAGATTCTCTTCAAACTTGCTCTGCCATGACACAAGTTGACCTGAAAGAGAAAACTGAACGGAGAAGAAAAGGTACACTTAAGCACGCTATAGTGCCTTTTGCAGCAACACTAAATGGTAGGGTATACTTAATTTTTCCACATTCCGTCCCACGTCATGCGCACTAGGACTGTTTTATGATACTCTTTTAGCAAATAGCAGCCGCACGCGCCAGCAATGAGCAAAGAAGCATTCTGTCCACATGTCTAGAAAAATTAGGCTGCACGTACTATGCTGATGACAAAATTTACGCACATGGAAAACCAAAGTATACATTCTCGTTAAGAATGCAGTGACTTGGGGCCTGGGTAGATCAGCGAGTACTGACGCTGACTACCACCCCTGGAGTCGCGAGTTCGAATCCAGGGTGTGCTGAGTGACTCCAGCCAGATCTCCTAAGCAACCAAATTGGCCCAGTTGCAAGGGAGGGTAGAGTCACATGGTGTAACATCCTCGTGGTCTCGATTGGTTGTTCTCGCTCTCAATGGGGCGCGTGGTGAGTTGTGTGTGGATCGCGGAGAGTAGCATGAGTCTCCACATGCTGCGAGTCTCTGCGGTGTCATGCACAGCGAGCCACGTGATGAGATGTGCGGACTGAGGGTCTCAGAAGAGGAGGCAACTGAGACTTGTCCTCCGCCTCCCGGATTGAGGTGAGTAACCATGTCACCATGAGGACCTACTAAGTAGTGGGAATTAGGCATTCCAAATTGGATAGAAAAGGGGGATAAAAAAAAAGAATGCAGTGACTTTTTTGCACTGTTATGAATTATGGTCTGAAACACTTCGAAACGCATCAACGCATTTAAATTGAGCTTGCATAGCTAGGAGCATTTGTGTTGAAGTACCTAAGACCAGTTCACACTATGTTTTCGTTAAAAACACAATCATTTTGCGACGTTTACACCTCTCATCCACACTGGAACAGAAAACGAAGCATTTTGAGAACGGATTCAATTGCAAAATACTTTGGAAAACAATGATGTAAAGACACAGTTTTCAAACTTAGGCGTGGCCTTAGTGAGTTTGTTTGGAGGGCAAGGTATGGAATTCGCAAAACTAAAAACATAACTTCCATCATCAATGGAACAGAAGACTAATCCCATGCAACACATGTCCTTCAAGCAGTTGGGACATCAGCTTTGAATTTTTTCCTTTTGTCCTCACTCATATCATTCAAACCATCCTCCTTGACAGTTAACCACTCATCCACTTTTCTTTCAAGAGGAGAGATAAAAGGCCCTGTGATCCGCTCAAAGCCGTCACCTCTTTAAACCCGCCGGTGCTACAACACCATACAGTCAAGCAGTTGTCAAATTCAAACAGCTTAAGTGTTAAAACAGAATTGTTTGATTCTGCACTTTCTATCAAATAAAACATTATGTCATTCTGTGAAAAGCTTCCACCCTTTGTCACTTTTAACAACACTTGATCTGTCAAAGGCACACTTTTATCCATCTGACGCAGAGGAAGTTTTAGTTTCCAAAGAGATGCAGACATTGCTTAATCAGATGATGTAAACCAATTGATCTCAGAAAGCACTGCAATAAATACAGCTTGTTTGCTAAATATAGGTTTGATCTGTGTTTATAATGTGAATAATAAGCTTTTTAAGTTGTTTGACAAGTAGTTAATGAATTCCCTTCTGCAACCATGAAAGTGTCATTTGAGTCCAACTTCCATTTTGAATTCACTATTCCATTCACTGTCAGCAGCATTCATTCATAATAGAATTATTATAAAATAGCCATTTTTAAAATTAAAATATGAAATTTACCAAAAATAACTATATCGACAGAGCCGTGGCACAACCGTTAGCCCATATACTCTGATATGTTGAGCTGTCATGCTCATGTGGGAAACGCGGGTTCGAGCCCAGCCTGTGTCATGATCCCATCTCATTCACCCCTCTCTCCCCATGATTTCCTGCCAATTTCAGGAATTCGTATGTTGTGAACCCCAAAGCATTACCAGCAAAAGAACCGCAAGCGGCAAAAAAATTAATTTAGAAAAGTGAGAAACCGTAATAACATCTCATAACCAG
This sequence comes from Myxocyprinus asiaticus, assembly GCF_019703515.2. NCBI lineage: Eukaryota > Metazoa > Chordata > Actinopteri > Cypriniformes > Catostomidae > Myxocyprinus > Myxocyprinus asiaticus. The sequence goes on along the minus strand of NC_059385.1, from coordinate 5,923,477 downwards.
CAAAACTGCTTTCTCCAGCTCAAATCTAATGTTGGAGAGTTTTTGCCGAAACCACAAGTCCACACATGTCCCATAAGACACTGGCCTGAATGAAACTGCAATAATTGCTAATTACTTCAAGACAAGACCTCACTGTAGGAAGACAAAAACTGTGTGTGTTCCAAAGATGTTCAAGCTGATGGCACTAAAAAAACTATAAAAACCAAAGCAGATTTGCAAATAGTAAAAATAATTAAAGATTTTAGGTAATAAATCTGTGAGGAATGAGTTGTGAACCGAGAACATTTTATTTATTTTTTTAAATACCAGACCAGTATGATTTTCATAATGATGGTTACATTAACGGTTCCTGTACATCAAATTTTCCGCCGATGTGGACCGAACACTGTACTAAAATACTCTGACAGTGTTTCCTGCAGCGCAATTCAGCGGCAGCACTGCACTGTAGACTTAATCTACAGCAGGAAACAAACAGCACTACTAGTGTATTTTGATTCCTGAACGAATGACTCTTATGAGCCAGCTCTTTTGAATCTACAGCGCAAAACATACGGCACTTCCCGTATATTCCGATTACCGAACAAATGGCTCTAATGATTTGGTTCTTTGGAATCTACGACGAGGAATGTATGGCGCTTCCGGTATAGTCCAATTATCAAACTAATGACTAATGAGCTGAATGTTTTGAATCTGCAGCGTGAAACACACGCCGCTTTCAGTATAGTCCGATCCCCAAACAAATGACTCTTGTGAGCCGGTTCTTTCTAGAGAATAAAAAAACATGTATAAATCAGTCGAAGCGGTTACTGAATTATTCTTACACAGATGCTTAAGTTATAAATCTCCAACTCGAAATGTAATAAGAACTGTTGAAGTCTCACAAGCCTGAAGTACAACATCACACTACAGAACACAACTGTCTCTGGAACTGTCACTATTATGTCATGTTGTACTTCAGACCTGTATAACTGACTGCTTGTTTATATGGCAATGTGAAGTTAAAGATATAGAAGTTCTGTTGTAATAAGTGAAATTTTATAAAAGAATAAATGAATGAAACCTGCTATCACATTTCTAGTTTTTTATCATTTATATTTAAAATATATTTAGTTATGATCAATTATTGCACTGCATTTACGCCTCTAAAAAGTCTGCAAACACACCTTTTACAAGAATTGTTCAGAATTTATTTCTGACTTGTTCTATCTGTTGAAATTTTCTCTTGAAATTAATTAAATTCTCTTGATAATTTCAAAAAACTTGAAATTATCTCATCATTTGGCAACAAGCTGCTGAGGGCTGTAATTGCATCTCATATTTCCAAATAATTCTTCCTGAAAGGTGCTAAAAGAAACCAGAATGGTTAAGAGGAATGAACCGTTAAATTCACTAGTTAGGTGCAATGGACATCATGATACTCCAATATGACCACAATGACAAGCCAAACTGACAAAATTAATTTTTTCTAAAATATACAGACAACCATTTAAATATTTACATTGTAAATGTGTTTTGGTATCTCCTAAATAAATATCTAACGAATATCATCAAAAGAGCTACTTATTTCTTAACGTGTGTGTGCGCGAGCGTGCGCGCGCAGGGACCAAATGTCCCCATAAGATAGTAAAACCTGAGATGACCTACCTTGTGGGGCCCAGCTAGCGGTCCCTCCCGAGGGAAATGGCTTAATAAACAATGTTTTTTTTTTATGTAAAAATGCAAAAAAGTTTCCGTGAAGGTTAGGTTTAGGGGTAGGGTTAGGGAATAGAAATTATCGTTAGATCTGTATAAAATCCATGAAATGCATGTAAGTCTATGTGGAGTCCCTACAATGATATAAAAACATGTTTCTCTGTGTGTGTGTGTGTGTGTGTGTGTGTGTGTGTGTGTGTGTGTGTGTGTGTGTGTGTGTGTGTGAAATGACAACCAAATCTCGAGTTGATGGACTGTTCGTCGTGTTATCTCCATTGTCACGGTGAGTCGCGACAACTGTGTTACAGTACATAACTGTGAAGAAAGACTGCCACAAAATAAGAAGTGTATGCGCGCGGCGGTGTTCACGAGAGTTTCGCGAGCTCAGTGCGAGTATAGTACAGCATTACATAGTACAGTGCGCGAAAGGGTATGATTGACGCGAGAGAGTGTGATTGACGTTCTAGCGTGAAACGTCCAGCGCGTGAGATGGAACTTTTCATGCGGGAACGTCAATCATACTCTCTCGCGCGCTATACTGTACTCACGCTCACTGGGACCTCGTCTTCTCTCCCGCGAGCGCACAGGACTACCGTTCGCTTTATAAAAAATCCAATCGCAACTAATAAAAGTTTTTTTGTTTCGTCTTCTCCATTATGCAGCTCACCTTACTGGTTGAAATGGTCATTTAAAACTGGTCGCGGGTGCGTGTAATCCATATTTTAAAGCCAAAAAAACTTCTGTACTCACCTATATCCATCACAACACAGAGATGTCTGAATCCTTGGAAATGCATTAAGAGCTTGCCTTACACGTGGCTACACAACGCTTGCTAATTTGCATGTATACATTTACTGATGCATGCACAATATTGATTCTCGTAAATCCAATGTACAAGGTAAAGTTTAATCCTCGCAATGCATCCCTTAACGTCTGCGCGAGCTATACTTCTTACAAAAGACGGCATGTCGTGTTAATAAAACGCAAGAAATTCTAACAGCGCGTGACTGATAACTGACAACAACTTTCTTTGCATGAACTACAAGCACTGTCAGAGACGACACAGCATCCGAGGATGAGAGCAAATCCGGCTGTTTGTTAAAAGTCTGGCCGCCCCCTGTCTTCATTATAGAGATTTGCCCCCCTCATAAATAAAACTTACTTTTCCCTCGCTTGGCTGTCGGACGGTACGTTGTTACTCTTGCCTTTGGCGTACATGCTTGCAGAGAGCTCCGATTGTCAAGCACCTGTCAACCCATCACAGCCTCCCCGGACACAACCCCGTCACCATGGTGACTACAGGAGCGATTCTTCTCATTGGACCGAGCGGAGAGAGGGAACGCCCATTATGTTGGGTAACTAGCTTGAGTGACAGTTACTTGACCCCGCCCCAACAGAAACACAACCCCTTTCTTATCTCCAGCGCTCTGTCTGTGAAACACACACACACACACGCACGCACACCGTCTTACTCTGCACTGAGGGGAATTTGAAACCGTACTGAGAGGGATTTTAAACAACTGGCTGTTCCTCTCACAAGCAGTCACACCCTCTACTGTCACTGGCCAAATTTAAAGTGATATGGAAAATGTGGAACAGATGCTTCTGATCTTACATGTACTCTTGATTGAAATAAGATCATTTGATTAATGCAAACCCACATATGTCTTTATATTACTCATTTGTTTTGTGTAAAAAAATGTTCCTCTAAAAAGTTAACGAATGGAGGAAGAGCTAATTTAGACACCACAGTAATGACTGTATGGTACAAAAGACCTGAGGTACTTGTTATAATCTTGTCACAATTAAAAGGAACCAATTTAAATGTATATTAGACCGCCTACAACTAAAGTAGCCAACTAAAAGGGCAGTAACCCCATTGAAATTGAGCCCCATTGAGAAATTAACCCCCTAATATTCATGATCAGAACTAGATCAATATGGGTTTTTCAGTACCCAATTCTTAAAGGTGCACTCTGTCATATTGTTTGTTTGTGTCGTCTTGGACTAGTGGTCTGCACGGGACTGTTTTTTCCCTCCCATGCCCGCAAGATTCTATCCGGAACATGAAATCCCCTGTTGAATTTTATTATATTTTCACCCGCTCTCTGCCCACAGCGATTTTCTTCCCAATCGCTCCCGTTACTGCAACCCCTGATTCGTTTTAAACATTAGAAAAAACCCATACAAATAGACAACAAGTGTACAGAAAGAACGTTTTATTTTTTCTGTTATTGCTATTATCAGATGACATGTGAAATGGTGCCCATCTGACTTGCCTGAGGTTGATTTCTTAACACTAAATTGACAATTTTCTAGTCCAAATTTCACATCCTTTGATGACACAGTGCATCCAAGCTTTGCTCTGCCATTCTTCTAAAGCCCCGTTGACTGCCTGCATATCCTGCTCTAAATACTGAATAATTTGATGCACATGGTGTGTGCACATTTCTACATTGCATTTTCTGTTAATTGTTGTCAAAAATAAATTAGAGATAAAAGATATCCACATCGGATTGCCCGCTCCTCTCCACAACTCATGGACGTACCGTCCGCAACCGCCTTCGACTCAGAAATGTAATCCTGTGCTGCAAGAAATCTAATATGCAGACCTCTATCTTTAACTTAACACTGACAGATCATGAAGCAGTATCATTTCAACGCAATAGTTTTCAGATTCCAATGTAATTGTAGAAATGTCCTATTCATAGTCAGCCATGATTGATTTCATTAATGAGTGAAATTGTCCAATGAGAGGGTGTTTTGTACATAAAGCTGAATTGTATTTTCAGCACTACTAGTGCCACCGAATGGAACTGCAAAAATAAACATTGTCTTCAAACAGTTTTCTGAATATGCCCGGACTGCTGCTGATATAACAAACAGATAGTCCCGCCCCCAACTCATGCTATTGGTTGAGTCAATCGCCTCGTTTGAGATGAACAAGTACTATGCAAAACCAGGTGTATGCTGGTATGAAATCTATCCGACTTGCTGTGATGTCATGTCGACGTACAGTTGAAGTCAGAAGTTTACATTCACCTTAGCCAAATACATTTATACTCAGTTTTTCACAATTCCTGATATTTAATCATAGAAAACCTTCCCTGTCTTAGGTCAGTTAGGATCACTAGTTTAAGAATGTGAAATGTCAGAATAATAGTAGAGAGAATGATTTATTTCAGCTTTTATTACTTTCATCACATTCCCAGTGGGTCAGAAGTTTACATACACTTTGTTAATATTTGGTAGCATTGCCTTTAAATTGTTTAACTTGGGTCAATCGTTTTGGGTAGCCTTCCACAATCTACTCACAATAATTTGCTGGAATTTTGGCCCATTCCTCCAGACAGAACTGGTGTAACTGAGTCAGTTTGTAGGCCTCCTTGCTCGCAAATGTTTTTTCAGTTCGTATCGATCATATTGCGGTCAGGGCTTTGTGATGGCCACTCCAATACCTTGACTTTGTTGTCCTTAAACCATTTTGCCACAAATTCGGAGGCATGCTTGGGGTCATTGTCCATTTGGAAGACCCATTTGCAACCGAGCTTTAACTTCCTGGCTGATGTCTTGAGATGTTGCTTCAATATATTGACATGATTTTCCTTCCTCATGATGCCATCTATTTTGTGAAGTGCACCAGTCCCTCCTGCAGCAAAGCACCCCCACAACATGATGCTGCCACCACTATGCTTCACGGTTGGGATAGTGTTCTTCGGCTTGCAAGCCTCACTCTTTTTCCTCCAAACATAACGATGGTCATTATGGCCAAACAGTTCAATTTTTATTTCATTAGACCAGAGGACATTTCTCCAAAAAGTAAGATCTTTGTCCCCATGTGCACTTGCATAACGGCTGCCACTGGTCTAAAGGCTCGACATCATTTTCTGGAATTTTCCAAGCTGCTTAAAGGCACAGTTAACTTAGTGTATGTAAACTTCTGACCCACTGGAATTGTGATATAGTCAATTAAAAGTGAAACAATCTGTCTGTAAACAATTGTTGGAAAAATTACTTGTGTCATGCACAAAGTAGATGTCCTAAACGACTTGCCAAAACTATAGTTTGCTAAAATGAAATCTGTGGAGTGGTTTAAAAATGAGTTTTAATTATTTCAACCTAAGTGTATGTAAACTTCTGACTTCAACTGTATGTCAAAAATACTTCCGCGAGAGCAAGGCAGATGCAGTTTTTAAACTAGGCGGTGCAGTTGCTTTCTCCCAGCTGCGCTAACTGCAAGCACAATCATTCAATCGTTTTATTTATAAAGCACAACAGAAACAACAATAGTTGGCCACTGTGCTGTACAACCACATATACAAGATACATATCAGAAATAAACACACAAACAACACACGATACACTCTTAAGGTGTAGCATGACAGGAAATTAAGTGCTGATGACACAACTTAATACTCACTGGCTAAAAACCGTGATCTTCTAAAAAAAATAATTTTTAAACTCTGATATCATGTTTTTATATGTATAAATTAGGTGCGAATATTCCCAACACCCTCACAGAACGATCTCTTTATCTGTACCTAAAATATTAAACTACAAATGGATTTAAAATTCAGTTTTTGGGGGGAATATAATAGCAGGTACATTGGGTGACTTTTACATCATATTCAGTTTCATTTAAAAGCCAAATAATTAAAATGATGTCCACTTTATCAGCAACAAAGCACATGAACGCAAATCAAACACCATCTGCCTTTGATCCCGTAGGTTTACACAACGAGAAGTGAGAACTGTCTGACTTAACAGCATTATTTCACTCCTCCCCTGACTGCAGCCGCCTACTCTCGTCTACTTTCAAGGCGAGGTGTTTGGCATCTCAAACAAGCCTAATGTTGTTGTGCCGGGATGGACAGGTCGCAAAAAAAAAACAAAAAAATGGGGACTTTTTTATTACAACACAAAGACATAATGTTTAATTATTAACCTTCAAATGGCTTTCTTATAGTTGTCTCTGCATATTAAGATAGGATAGGAAAAAGTTGTTTAACACTGAAAAAGTTAAATACTTCAACTTTAAGAAAGTAGTATCAGAGACAGTTTAGCAGAGACGGACCACCGGTATTAAAATGAATGGGAGAAATTGGAATGCTCAAAGGCCAACGGATGTAGACAAGGAAGTCCCACCTCACAGGTAAAAGAGCCAATAACCTTTTAGATACAGACATCACCTGTCAATCAACTTGAGAATGTGCATGCGCATTAGCCGAACCAGCTTGTAAAATAGCGTTTTTTTAGCGTGATCTATCCTAAACAAGCTCAAATTATGATACCATTTTTGTCAGACTTTACTACTTAGTTGAAATATGTTCTTTGATGGTAATCTTGACCAAATGTTTTGGAGATTTCGGTCTTTCTTAATTTAAGTAGATAGGAGCTGCACTTTTATGCCGCTCCAAAGATGGCTGCCGAGTGGACTGATCTGCCTTAAAAGAGACTTTGGTAGTATTCTGCTGATCATGTGATCATAACATGGCTGCCCCCATGAGGGGACCCTCTCCATGTAGAATAAAACATCTTTTAATAATGTTACTGATATGGCTAGTGTCTTCATCTTATGTGAGTGGTCATGATTTTATATATATATAAAAATTATTATTCATTTTTTTGGTGGTAAAACTTTTTAACGAGGAAAGAAATACGGAGTGTACCTTTAAACATTCACATATCCCCAAATCCTAAATAGTAAGTTAGATCCTTGCCTACTATTAAAGTCTATTTGTACCTAACCCATCTGTATCATAACTCACAAATATAGATTCATGTATACAATCCTATTAATTGTATATCATGTACATTTTTAATGTAATAAATAACAGATAAAATCAGTTATGTTTAAGAACTAGGAAAAATAATGGTGGTCCTCACTTCAAGTTGTAGTCCATACCTTAAATTGCAAAATTATTACAAAAACACTTTTAAATACAAAAATATGGATTTACTGCAGTTAGGAGTACCACGAGACAGCCTGTTCGGATTAAAATAAATGTCAAATGACAACTAAAGTGATCAAACCAAATAAGTCAGTCGACTTTAGTTCATTTGAAACTTCCCAATTGTGGACGCTGTTCTTTTCTCTCACCAGTTGTGTGTTATTTTGGCGAATGTTTTAACTGCTCGCTGTCCTCTAATGTCTGCGCTGTACCTCTTTTTTTTCCAGAGTGGGCGGCTTGAAACCGGCTGTGCTGAATAACATTGGCTGTTCCATTTCATCCCCTCCTCGCTCAGGATCCCGGAAGTAGCCGTGTGAGATCATGGTAAGAGAGCTATAGAGCAGTTTGCGCATTTTATGATACCCAGGAGTCACGCTGCAACAATGTAAAATGTCAGACAGTCTGCGTTATAGAAATTGCAACAAAGTAACATGTATTCCAGTTACCACAGCAACGTTACAGCTGACGTTATAAATAGCTACTCTTGAGTGCCAGGCACGGTTGAAGTGACACGAGAACTGATGCTCATACTGCATTTTCGTTCGCTGTAGTATTCGAGTTCAGCTCCAATGAGATGCAATATAACGCTGTTCCCTGAATACACGTTTCAGAAACTGTAGGTCTGATACAGACTATTAAGTTTCAGAAGGTTGCTCTCATACATGAGTGAGTTGTCATGAACATATAGAGTGCAAGCTTTATGGATCTGATGTGAGAGTTTCGTTCAAGATATTGGAAAACTCATTCTTATCAATTTTACAAAACTAAAGCATTGAAAAGCATATTTTTATGTAAACGAATAGAATAGAATATTAATTGGTATTGAAGTGAAAATTGTTATGAGGCTGAATGATGTTTAGGTAGCCAGAGTTTAAAGAGGATTATTTTGTATTTTATTTACATTTTTTATGTCTGAAGAATTTTTACTAATCAAGCTTAAATGAATATTCTGGGTTCAAGTTATGCTTGATCGACAGAATTTGTGGCGTAATGTTGATTTGCCACAAAAATGTATTTCTACTTGTCCCTCGTTTTCTTAAAAAACAAAAAGAAGCAAGAATCAGGGTTACAGTGAGGCACTTGCAATGGAAGTGAATGGAGCCAACACGTAAACATTCAAATACTCTCTATTTCATAAGTATAGCCACAAGACGTAAACAATATGTGTGAGCTTACCCATTATTTTGGTGTGAAAAAAATCATTTGCTTACCTTTTCTGTGTAAAGTAATATAACATTTTACAACTTGTTGCCATGATGATGTAATGCTGTAAACCCCAAAATGACTGTAAAAGCAACGATTTAAACAATTTTACAGCTCAAATAATAAACATGTTTAACAGAAGAATTTATGATAGCCGCGCTGGAAAATCCAGCTTAAGCTGGTAGCTGTGTTTTAGAACATGGTAGCTGGTTTCTAGCTGGTCTTTAGCTGGTCCAAGCTGGTCGTGAGCTTATCCAAGCTGGTCTTTAGCTTATCCTAGCTGGTCCAAGCTGGTCATGAGCTTGTCATACCAGCTCAAGGTGGTCAAGCTGGTTTTTGGAACATGGTAGCTGGTCAACCAGCTAAGGGCTAGCTTGGACCAGCTACCATGTTCCAAAACACAGCTACCAGCTTGAGCTGGATTTTCCATAAGGGAGTGCTTTAATAAAGTTATGAGATTCTCATTAATGCCTTTAAACCCTCCCAAATTTGGCCCCATTCACCCCCATTGTAAGTGCCTCACTGTAACCTTGTTTTTGCGTTTTTAAAGAAAAGGAGGGATGAATCAAAATAATTTTTTTGTGGTAATCAACATTATGCCACAAATGCTGTCGATTGAGCTTAACTTGTATTGAACCTGGAATATTCCTTTAATATGCAGAGGTTGATTTCCCAGAAAAGTGTAACACTGTGACTATGTAATTATTTTTGCAATTCTGTTTGATGATGCTAGTGCCACATATATTATGCACTTAAATGTTAAAGAATTTAATAGAATAGACCTTTGGTGCCAGTAGAAATTGCACACACTGAATGGTCCATTACCTGACATTTGGGAGGTCAAAGTTGAAAATTCATAATATTTTCTGAGTTACAGAGTAAATTACTACATTTGACACATTAATTCATTGTTTTCTCTAATAGAATGTAACCAAATACAATATTTGAATTCAATATTCAGTTTAAAAATTGCTCATTGCAAAATTCCATTTGATAAAAAAAACAGCTCTTAATAGTCTGGGTTACGTCATGACTTCTCTGTGTTTATCATGAAACTGTCTATTTATTTTTTGGTTTAAATGAAAAATACAATCCATGATTTTCTTCTTGCATGCTAGAATCAGAGACACAGACATCGTAGGTCCAGTCAAGTGTGTGCAGATTGTGTTTACTTCACACACTATAATTAATCAAGCCGTGTTGTATCCATTTAGTTTTTAGATTCAGATGCTCACCAAACCGGCTGACCTATGAAGATGTGAATAAATGGGTTTGTTTGATGTTTCTCATTCCTGCTTGTTCATGCAGAGGGGGTGAAAGAGGCACAGCCAGGAACGGGTCACTTAGCAACTCAACAGTTTCCTCTGGAGTAATTGAACCCAGAGCCGCTGTTGTGCTTCAGGCACCAAAAGTTGTGATGGAATTTTTTTCGGCAAGCGATTCTAAATCTGCATGCAGATTTGTTGAATGGCCTTAAAGTCAACATTGATTCAAAATGGACCCAATTTACTTTCTTAATACATGTTCCTGGTCTTATTGTGAACGATTCATTGATGGACGTTATTCCAAAAGAAAAAATTTGTCTTCGTAATTTTCATCAAAATGTAATAACTTGCTCCGCCTCTGAAACAAATTTCCTTTACAGCTGACACCACCGTCCCCTTCAACCACCTGTCATACTATATATAGACTACTTTTTATGATCCCGTCTATTTCCAATTGATAAAATGAAGACCCACTTTATATTTGTTTCTCATGGAATATCCTGTTTCACTCAGAAATAAGTCACATTACGGAAGTAAAATGGGTTGTGTACGCTGTTTCATGTTAAATGTGCTATTAATTTTGGAAAGTGAAGTTGAAGATATCTTCAATTAATAGCTTTTTAAATGTACTTCATCCCCCCCCCCCCCAGATGGCAGGTAAGAGAAATTCTGCACCGTTTACACATTACCTGGATGACAGGACCTTCCAGCTTTGCTGCCAGCTCTTTTTACAACACTCTGAGACCATCCAGGATGGCTGGTGCTGGGAGCAGATCAAGGTGAATGTTTGAAGAACTCTACAAAATCTTGGCCTGCTCGTACTCTTTGCAGTAGAGAGGATCAGAGTGAAATAAAGGACCTAAGGCATGAATCTCACGAAAACATGTCAAAGTCACAGTTCACTTTCAATTTGGTAGAGCCAGGTTCAGACACTTGTTTCTTTTTAAATGCTAATGTTTGATGATAATCTCATTTTGATTGTGACTTGACTTTGTTCCAGGGGACTGATGAAGGCTTCATGAAGAAGATTGTTCTCATTCCTGTAAGATCAACCATATTACACAATCAACATGGATGTTCCATACAGGCAGAAAACATGGACCCGCTAACAGAGGAAATCCAGGTAATTCATGCTGCTTGCTATTACTATTGCTCATACTTAAGGTTAGGGGTTTGTTCAAATCCCTAAACCTATATAATAAACTTCGGCAAGTCACTCATCCTGAACCATTTTGTTCTATGGATGTGAAAGATGCCTCAAATCATGCGGCATGTTGAGGAAATGTGTGCTGTTGGTTTTTCTAAACTTTCAGACTTACTTATTTATACCTGGCAGATGATGAAAATGTGCAAAACATTCCTATAGACTTTCATTGACGGATCCATATCTAGCGACCAGAAAACTGAAACTTGGGGGTGGGCTCTTTTGGATTATGGAAGTAAGTAACCAACTAGCAATGCCTTCAATGAGTCAGGAGGACACCCTAGCAACCCTATTTTGAATCATAAGTGTAGTGGTTCTTGGGTGAGATGGGCCAGTTCATTTATAAATGGGCCACCAAAAATGAGCACTGACCTAAGTGTTTGCCCACATACTGAAACAATTACCTGAAGGAAACGCTTTAACTAAATCCTGCACTTTATGACCATGCTGGGTTTAGCTCTGGAAAAACTTGCTAATGTTGGCATTGGCTTTTACGTGACTGTTAAGATGTTTATGCGCTGTTGTTCATCAGGGTGTTGCTCACATGATTATTTAGCTCTGTCTGCACATTATATGCATTCTCCATTTGGGCAAAAAGTTCCTTTAAGAAAAGTCAGGTCACTCTGTGGCCATATTTTTAACGCCTCTGGGCAGCTATTTTCTAGTCGTGCAAGTACGGCTCCTATCTACTTGAATGGGGAAAGATGGAAATCTCCAAAACTGTTTTTCAAGACTACCAATAAAATAAAATCCGACAACAAATGGACTGTGACGAGGAGGAGGGCCAATCGGGCTAATCAGCCGAGGAGAGGGATAAGTGCAGCGGAATGTGACAGTTCGGGAGAGAGAGAGCCACACGCAGCTGCAGTGTGTGCATTTGTGTTCTAGATCTTTTTGTTAAGTTTTCATTAAACTATTATTTTGACGGTTCAGCCGGTTCCCGCCTCCTCCTTTCCCATCTTAACCTTGTTACATTGGTGCCGAAGCCCGGGAAGGAGGAGGGATGCGCTGTCGTGGTGTCCTCGCCACTACCAGCCAACAAAGGAGCAGCCTCGGCCGTCCGCCGGGGGATGGAGGAGTCGCTGCCGGCCGCCTGGACGCGGAGGGGCGTTCCATCCGCCAGGGGTCGGAGGACTTGCTCCGGTCCGCCCGGGGAGGAGCAGCTGTCGTCCGCCAGAGGTTGGGGAGAGGATGAGGGCCAGGCAACAGCGTATCTGGGCGCCGGCGAACCAGGTTATTCCTCTCTCTCCTCTCTCTCTCTCGCTGTCGCTCTGCGATGAGTGATTATTTTTGCAGTTCCATTTAGTGACCCGAGTGGGGCAGAAATTACAAGTTCAGCTTTAAACTTTCCAGAGTATTCTTAATTTTTTAAATATTGTTGATATCTTCATCAGCAAAACGTTTTATTCGTATACCGATCTGAATTATCTCCACCAGAATGAGGGTTGTGCCTGGTGGTTTATTTTTTTTAAATTTTTTTTATTCATGCCTCCACTCTCAACCCATTTCATTAGTAAGCCCCTCCAGCTGATTGCAAATGACTCGACTTCTTGCATATTTACATTCAGCTCACACACACTAGAGAGGAGTCGACACCTTCTCATGGTCCATAAAGGAGATGTTTGCCATGTTTTGATGCCAGAGAAGATGGCAAGTTTTGTTTTTTATGGAGGAATGAGTTTTTGCAACTGATTATAATACAATCCATCCAACATCCTTTGATTAGTACCACCATGTTCCCTGTGATCACTTGAATAAATGCTGGAAGTCATTGTAAATGGAGACTCAACTGTTTTTCAGTGTCTTTCTCCTTGTAATAAAGTGCCTAATTAGTCAACACCCCTCTTGCTTCTTCAGACCTGTTAAAAAAATTTAAATGTTCATACTGTGGTAGACATTTCTCAGCTATCAATGGGCAGGGCTGCATTATGTTATATTTAAATGAGAGTGACGTGGAGCGAAATGTAGAGAAATTCCTAAAAGAAAGCAGGAAAAAAAAAAGAAAAGTAAAAACTATGCAGAACATGTTATTAAGGGATATTGTTAGGCACAGCTCAGGGTGGAGTTTAGTTGTTTACGATTGACAAGCTAAACGTTTATAGTTTTACTGTACAGTACGTCTATACCTATACTTCTGAAATAGTGAGTATTTTGACGTTTACGGATTGGCCCCATTCACTAACATTCTGAAATCTTTTGTGCAGTCGTGCCAAAGCGCACGTCACCTGGCCTGCATAAAGGAGCATTTAGAAAACTTGACCTTGGTGAAGACTTTTCTGCAGCAAGCAGTAGCTTGCAGACTACAAGAAAACCCCTTTTTCCTATTGTTCAGGAAAGGAAGAAAATAACATTTTCAAAAAGATCTGTGGAAGATTAGGGAAGCCTGGACTGCTTTTTCCCTTTTTTGTGGCATCCTGTTTTGAGTGGTGGGATACTTTTAGGGAGTGAATAAATGCCTCACTCAACAAAAATCTATCAGGGTTAACCCTTTCAATGCCAGACACCTAATTTCTATGACGCTATGTTCAGTGTTAATCTTTGTCTGTGTGCACATGATGGGGTCATAACTTCAATAAACAAGAACTATCCTTCTCACTATGTGTCTACATTATGCTTTGCTTCAGGACCCAGATTTTACATTGGACATTGAGTAGCAACCCAACACAGTTTTAAATTTGCTTATTAATATCGCCGAGAACTGTATAGGCCCAACAATACTTTACATGACATAGGATTTAAAAGGACAAATTGACAATTTTGTAATTACATAAAAAACAACATACTGTAAATTTGATTTACAGTCTACAGTTTTAGTGTTTGGTCTGTAAATGTCGCCGCAGCCAATAATTCAACGCTCAAAGCATTGTTTATTGTTTAAATGTTTTTTTCTCATTGCAAATAAACCTGTATTTAATGTAGCCTGGGTCGTGTTTTCTTTTATCTTGAAGGAATATTCTTGGTTCAATCCAAAATAAGCTTAATCAACAAAATTTGTGGCATAATGTTGATTACTACAAAAACAATTTCAACTCGTCTGTTCTTTTCTTTAAAAAAATTAGAAGCAAAACTCAAGATTTAAGTGAGGCATTTACAATGGAAGTGAATGGGGCCAATTTTTGGAGGGTTTAAAGGCAGAATTGTGAAGCTTTTAATAAAGCATTTTTTATAAAAGCACTTGCATTAATTCATCTGTTAAAACTAATTTTTGTGCCGTCTCGTTTAAACCGTCTTTTTTGCGGCGGACTATGTTGACATACCTAATTTGTCTTGCTTTTACCAAGTAACAGATGCATTTGTGGTAAAATACTGTCGAGTTTGAGAGGACACACTGCCTTTGACGTGAACAACAAAAGAAATGGAAAGTATTTTCTCCTCCTTTTTAAAAGTTGATAAGCCTGTTTATTTTACTGTCCTAACAATGCACAGTTATATAGATTCATTTATTTGAATTGATATTTTATGGTGTAATTTATACCATTAAAGTACATTAAATAAGGGTATTAAGGAAGACTGTATGTATTGATAGATAAGCCTAATATTGAAAAAAATTATAACCATTTAAAGCTGAAGTGTGTAGATATTTCAGTGTTGAGATATTTTCTCCTATTCCAGCTTAATATGCAGAGAAATAAGTAAGTCAATCTTAGGTTAGTCTTCGCAAAAATGGTGAACACTGTGTCTCTGTGGCACTAAGAAAATTCCCATTTGTTTTGAGCGACCTGTCTAGCTCTATACAAAAATACTGACTCGGCCAGTGGCGTAAGTTAGAGGCTGGACAGTCAGTTTGTTCGATCAATGGCAGACATTTTTGAAAGGCTGCTTTTAAAACAATGTTTATTTTTTGCAATCCTGTTCCGTGTTGCTAGTGGCGCAGAAACTACACACTTCAGCTTAAAGTGGAAAATTGTGAATATCAGTAAAAAAAAAAATAGGTAGAGGATAGTTTTGCAACTCTTTTGAAGCTACTATATAACAGTGTTTTAGGAAGAAATCTTTATTTGTACATCAAGAAAGGCATCCAGAAAATATTTTAATTCTTTAAGTGCAAAGAATGTAAATGGAATTACCAGGGTAATTAGACTGTAATTAGAGTTTATTTAGGTTAATGAAAGAGCCCATCCTTCATCATCCTCCGAAATTACCCAGCCGAACTTTGGTATTCAGATAAGTGAATGTCTGCCTCTACTCCTCTGTTGCATGCCCAGTATTGATCTTTTTTTGACAGTGAAAAACGATGCACAAATTAAGTGTATACCTGAGCTTATGGCTCTGTTAAAACCTCTCTAGATGATGCTATTTAAAGCGTCTACTGCCGTGTGCCATACCGCCCTTTTGCTTTTCCTCTTTGTGGAGTTGAACAGGTGTCATCGTTCAGCAATTGCACCATTGCATACACCTATTTGAGCATAAACACAGCATTTGAAGGACAACAAACAGCAGCAGTTCGTTTGAAGCTTAAGAAGTTTTTGCTTGAAGCACATTGAGTTAATAAATGTCCTTTTTGAACTTGACCTTTCAACAAATTTTAAAGGTGTTCTGCGGGTACATGCAAGTCAGCTGATCTTTTGCCCTTTATTTGAAATCCAAATGCATTCAAAGAGTCAGTTATGCAAAGGATGTATGATAGCTGTGAATATATTCCTTTGCTAAACGAGCTCTTGCCACAGTGGATCGAAATGTAATAACATTTTTCTGCTAACATGATTGTGTGGCCTCTTAATGGGATACTGTACCTAAAACATTTACTCGCCCTCAGTTTGTTCCAGACCCCTTTAACTTTCTTTTTCAGTGGAAAACAAAACAAGATGTTAGGCAGAATATTAGCCTCAGTCACCATTCACTTTCATTGCATCCCCCCCCCCCAATACAATGAAAATATATGGTGACTGGAGGATTTAGAACAACAAAAGGGTGCGTAAATGATGACAGAATTTTCATCTTTAGGTGAATTATCCCTTTAATTTCTCTTATGCCATATTATTTAGAAAACCCTTCAGGAAGACTGGAGATATTTTATCTTTGAATGGCAGTATTGTTTGGAAAAAGCATGACGTCATTGTTTATTTGACCCCTTTCCAACTCTTCCATTCCTGACAGACGTCGGATGTGAAACAGTAGTATTGTGTCTCTCAAGACTGCGCTTGTGTGGGAGGGTGGAGATGTTATCAGTAAAGGCATGGATGCATGAAGTGTCCTTGAGCCTGCATAGAACTAGCCAGGGATAGAGCCATGGCCTCTGGTGATCCAATGTGTTGCTCAGACACTATCACTAATTAAACCTGTACACATCAATATGGACCACAAAGGCCACTCTGATGTCATAATGTCTTAATGCCACCTGACAGATATTAAATACCATGTTTGAAACTGAACACTGCAAATATCAGTCTTAATCAGTATTATTGTCTTGATCTAAAAGAAAAAAGAAAAAGAAAGACTTAAAAAGAATGGATTTTTGCACACAGTTTTAATGGTATAAAACTAAGTAAATTGATATTAAAGGAATATTCCGGGTTCAATACAAGTGAAGCTCAATCAGCAGCATTTGTGGCATAATGTTGATTACCACTAAAGAAAATCTTTAAAAAAAGCAAAAATCAAGGTTACAGTCAGGCATTTACAATGGAAGTGAATGGGGACCATTTTTGGAGGGTTTAAAGGTAAAAAAAAAAAAAAAAAAAAAAGAAAAAGAAAAAAAAAAGTGAAGTTTATAGTTTTATAAAAGCACTTACATTCATTCTTTTGTTTAAACTAGTGTATTATTTGAGCTGTAAAGTTGTTTAAATCATTTTTTTTTTTTTTGTGGCGGACTGCTGTTCTAGGCAGATGAACTTGAAGTTATTTTTCTTACTACAGTCGCCTTCGGCTTGCTCACTGGGGTTCTAAATACAATTATTATTTAATTATTTATTTAGATATTTTATACACAATTTACAATCATATTTAATCAAAGTCCACAATGATAACTCTAAGACTTTATAGATATTACAGTTTCATTCTCTGTTAATGCATGATTTTCTATAAATCTGCTTTAAAATGATGTGTTGTGAAAAGCGCTATACAAATAAAAATGACTTGACTTTCACCGATGTTTCTTTACACAGAAAAAGTTAGTTAGCAATTTTAGCACACTAAAATCACGTTAACCCGCATATTGTTTATGTCTTGTGGCTATACTTTTGAAACCCCACTTTCGGCCCCATTCACTTCCATTGTAAGTGCCTCATTGTAACTCAGATTATTTTATTTATTTTTATTTAAAGAAAAGGAGTTACAAGTTGAAATTTTTGTGGTAATTAACACAATGAAAAAAATGCAAGAATGCATTGTAAACACTCATATAAAATATTTACTTTTATTTTTAAATTCATGCTTGAACCTATTTAATGTAGAAAGTACATAATCTATTTTGCAATATTTACTTCACCATAAAATACATTTCAGTGTGTTTTCCAGTAAAAATATCTAAACATCCTTAAACAAGATTAATATACTTTACAAGCAAAATTGTGTAAGAAGACTTGTTTTCAGAGAACATACAGTGCTGTGAAAAAGTATTTTGATTTCTTCTGTTTTTGTGTATATCTCATACTAAATTGTTTAAAAAATTCTAACAAAATCTAACATAAAACAAAGGCAGTCTGAGTAAACACTAAAAGGTCTCACCCAGTAGCACACTATGCCAAGGTCAAAAGAAATTCCAAATGATGAGGAAAAAGGTGATTGAAATACATCAGTCTTGGAAGGGTTACAAAGCTATTTCAAAGGCTCTGGGACTCCAAAGAATCACAGTGAGAGCCATTATCTCCAAATGGAAAAAACTTGGCACAGTAGTGAACCTTCCCATAAGTGGCTGACCTTCCAAAATTCCTCCAATAGCACAGCGACGACTCATCCAGGACGTCACAAAAAAGCCATGAACAACACCCAAGGAACTGCAGGCCTCTCTCGCGTCAATAAAGGTCACTGTTCATGACTCCACTATCAGAAAGACACTGGCCGTAAATAGCATCCATGGAAGAGTGGTGAGGCGAAAACCACTGCTAACCCAGAAGAACATTAAAGCTCGTCTGAATTTTGCCAAAACACACCTTGATGATCCTCAAACCTTTTGGGAGAATGTTCTGTGGACTGATAAGTCGAAAGTGGAACTGTTTGGAAGACAGGGGTCCTGTTACATCTGGTGTAAATCAAACACAGAATTCCACAAAAAGAACATCATACCTGCGGTCAAGCATGGTGGTGGTAGTGTGATGGTGTGCGGATGCTTTGCTGCTTCAGCGCCAGCACGACTTGCAATAATTGAGGGAAAAATGAATTCTGCTCTCTACCAGAAAATCCTAAAAGAGAACATCCGGTCATCAGTCCGTGAGTTGAAGCTCAAGCGCAACTGAATTATGCAGCAAGACAATGATCCAAAGCATAGGAGTAAGTCCACCTCTGAATGGCTAAAAAGAAGCTAAATTAAAGTTTTGGAGTGGCCTAGTCAAAGTCCTGACTTGAACTCGATTGAGATGCTGTGGCAGGACCTTAAACGGGCAGTTCATGCTCAAACCCCCCCCCCCCCAAAAAAAACAATTTGCCAATGAAGAATAAATACAATTAATTCAAGATGTATTCTCTTAATACATCATCTTATTTTCTTATTACACAATTTTGCTTCTAGTGAATTTATTTTGTTTTAAAGTTGTTTATAAATGTTTTTGGAGTGAAATGACAAGTCACAGGTGCAGTTAGCGTCACCAGACAGATTTGAAAATAATTATTGTTGTCAAACAGGTTTCCATTGGTCGTGCAAACAGATAGTCCCATCCTAAATTTACACCATTGGTCAAGCCAGTATTGCTGTGTCAGGCTAGTCGAGATGCTCAAACAAACAGAGCAAATGTTTTGATAGCACCACAAAGCCACAGTATTACACATTTAAGTGAAATCAAACTTCAAACGTCTTACTTATAGTTGTCTCTGCACATTAAGCTGGGATAGAAGAAAGTATTTTAACATCGAAGAATCATCATTAAGAACAAAGACTTTATTTTATCCATTCAATGAGGATAGGAAACCCACCTTATGCAAGTTGCAGCACAAAACATTGATTTTACATTCTGACAGCCAATTAATCACCAGTGGTTGCAGGTTGAGAAGGGGCGGGAAAATGCAGCGCACACTGCTGGTTCAAAGAGAGGTAACCTTTGTAAACAGTCTGCACAACATTTACGCATGTGAAAGCTCGAGGGTCCCGGGCTATTAGTCGTGTTCCACAACACAAAGGGTGGAGTGTACGTACTCCCACAACATGGATGCAAGAGGTAAACCGAAAGTTAAACATGTGTTACCTACATGCACTGTTGAGGAGGTCTCGCTTTCATTCAAAACCTGCAGGATTTCATTAGATGAATCAAAGGGAAGTTTAAATCAAAATTATTAAGAGAACAATGAAGTATGATGCTTATTTATTATGTTGGCTTAAAGCCAACATACATTTATTCACAGTTGTTCTGACCGACCACTGAGCGGCACCATGATGATTCTGATCGCCACTGGACTGTTTTCTGTTTCCAGTCTTCTTAAGAAGCAGTGTAAAAACTACTTAAAGGAGTGATAAGCAAGGAGTTCTTTCAATTAAAGAACAACATCCATTTTAAGTGTTAGGTGGAGTAAATATGAGTTCAGACTCAACTTGTGCAGTTATTTTGAAGATGAGTGCACGTTGCGGCTCAAGCCCTTGAAATCTGGATGGATTTTGATTGGCTGTTTTAACGTTGTGCAGGCAGGAACAAACTAAAACGATGACGAAGATGATGTGAGAAGAACCCAAGTACAGTTTATTTACAATGTACATTAAACGTGAAAGTGTCAACAAAACAGAATATAAACTGGAATATAAACTAAACTAGACTTGACTTGACTATAAGTAGAAAATCCACAGACCATGAAACAAGATTACATTAACAGTACTTGACCAAGGACTAGAGAACATGAGGGCTATAAATACACAGACCTAGACACAAGTAAACAAGACAACCAATCATAGACCAGAACAGATGTGATAACAAGATTACTAATAAACATAAACCAATGAGAATACATGAAACATGAGCGTCACACGACAAGACAAGGAAGTCACATGAAACAGGAACTAAATTTCAAAATAAAAGACATGAAATCAAAACATGAAAACATGAAAGTGAACAAAAATACACAAACACGTGACAGCTGTCAACGTTTTTATCGTTCTTCAGCTGGAAAAAAAATCGCTCTGAAAGTGATCCCAACGAAATCTTTCCTCTGTGTAATTATTGTTAAAGTTTGGTGTTGACTCCGCTGTTCTCTTACAGTTAGAACAATTTTAGGTATCGTTATACTGTAGTAATCACTCTTGCCTTTATACTTTTCATACAGCGGATGATCACAACTTGGAAAAATCCTATAGACTTACATTGACAGAATGTTCAAACAGGCCAAGAATATTAAAACTCCAACTGTCAATTTGTTTTAATGTAAACAAACCCACACAAGGCCTTTAGTCTGCTCTAAGGACACATCCACACTTATCCATTTTCGTTTGAAAATTACGTTTAACATTATTGTTTTTCAAAGTGTGCAGTAAGGGTTTTCCGCATTGTTTTCCGCAGGACAGTTTTCGCCTGTCAGTCTTTGACGCTCGAGTTTGAGTTTGGGCATACCAACACTTCCAGTGGCTTCACCTCCTGCTGGCAGTTTAACGTTATTCAAGCAGCTCTTTTCCGTACAATGAAAGTGACTGCGGACTGGAGCTTTCACAACTAATTATTCAAATTTTTGCATTTTTTTCTGCACACAAAGTTATTATATGGCTTTATCAGACTTGGAATATAACACCTAAATCATCATATGGACTACTTTTTTGGTTCATTTTTGAGCTTGACAGTCCCAGTCCCCATTTATTTTCATTGAATGGAAAAGAGCAGCATTAACATTATACAAAATAACTAAATTTGTTTTCCATGGAAGAAAGTAAGTTATACAGGTTTAGATTGACTTTAGGGGGAGAAAATTATGAGAGATTTTTTGGGAGAACTATTCCTGCAACTTGTATTTCAAATTTGGAGACTTGATCCCATTTGCTTGTCACATTTATTGTGTATCTTTACCATGGAATGACATGAATCTTTCACTTTCTATCTGTTTCTCTCTCTCTTGTTTTTCAGGCAAATGTTGAGGATGAAACGGCTGGAGTTCAGGCAGTATGTGAGAATCATGCTGCGCTACGCTATGAATACCACGTTCTATATTCTTGCAGCTATCAGATCCCCATCCTCTATTTCAGAGCCTCAATGTTAGGTACACAGCATTCTCTTGCACTGCATCTCCACACAGTGTTGTTTATATACTGTCTAACTTCCCTTATCAGTGTGTGTATTTCAGAAACATTGGTGTTCTGCTTTCTCCAAGTTTGGTTTTTAGCTGTTGTATGTGCACTCGAAAAACAGACTCAACATTTACATTGATATCCTGTCTCGACTAGAGTGTTTGAAGTTTGGGAAAGCAAGCAAAACATGACTTGTGTCGGCGCTCAACAACATCTGGCTTTGTTATTGTGCTGTAAATACGTTAATGATAGCCATGTAAACATTCCGGAAGGTCTTATTTAGCAAGTTAGTCAATACCAAAGTCCCTTAAAGGCATGCCAGGTCACTTGGCGGCCATATTCACAACACCTCTTGGCTCTTATCTACGTAAAAGCGGGAAAGACTGAAATCTCTAAATTGGTCGGTTGGACAAGATTACGTTCAGATAAGATATTTCAGTCCTGCAATAAAATTTGACAGCAATGGCATCATAAATTGTGCTTCTTTAGCTTAAATCATGCTAAAAAGGCTGATCCAGCTAATGTGTGTTCATGAGTAAACTGACATCACTATCAAAAAGGTGATTGGCTCTTTTAACTGTTGGGCAGGACTTCCATTCCTAGAGCCGCCATATTTTGCTTTACAATTTCTCATTCCTGCTAGTACAAATAAATTGAAAGTGATCAGTTATACTGGCTACAGTTGGATTAGATCATTTACACTTTTTTGCAAAAGCATTCTCTCCATTGATGTGAGCTCATTGTTATCACAGATGGAAGGTCCCTGTCTCTTGAGGAGGTGTGGAGCAACGTTCATCCAAACTACAAACAGAGACTATTGCATGGACCATGGGACACTCTAACCCAACAGGTAGGATTCAATGCCATGAGCATGCGTGTACGTAATCTGTATTTATTGTTTCCACAGTTCACATTCATTAACCATTTTTTCATGTTATATCTGAGAGGTTTTATCTGTCATGAACATCTACAAAAAATAGGTGTCACTCTAGAGCAAGGGTGGGCAATTATTATGGTTCAGGGGCCACATCGGGCTTTAAGTAGTGCATGAAAATGTTCTATCATGCATTTAAAAAAAAAAAAAAGAATAAAGGCTGTGATTAATTATAAATTATTTATTTTACCATCTTTACTTACATGGCAAATTTAACACTCTCTACATCAGGAGTCTGTTTTACTAAATCGAAAATTATAGAACTTTTCATGTTTGTCACAAAGCAGGCCTGTTTACTTATTTTATTCTCAAAACATTACCCATTTACGCGCTAAAAGAGTCATGTTGCAGGTTTCATCAGTGGTTTGTCAGCCAATGGTTTGGCTTTCCATTCAGCACACAACTGAATAAAAAAGGCTGCGTGACTATGATAAATTGTTACTGCAAGAGTTAGATTAACATACAGGTGTGAGGGACTTCTACACATTCGTCTCTCACTTGCTTTTGCTCACGTGTCAGTGATTACCCCTCCGTGTGTCAATGATTCCAAGTTCTATGTTTATATTTGATTAAATTCATCACTGAGAAGGTTTGCTCGCAAACTTAGTAGCACCAAACAGCACAAGCAGCCTCAAGAATGGACAAGGAGTGGGTGTGTCATACTTTTCCTTGAGCAAAAGAATATCGCACGAGAGATCGCCAAGTTTGTTCAAAGGGGAAAGGGAGAGCTAGAAATAGCGCACTCGTATGCATGGTTGCCAGCTTGCACAAAATAAGTATAACATTGGGTGGAATCTTTCAAATTTGTCCAAGTATAAATCTTATTTGGGGGTTTGCATCTCTTATCTGGCAACCATGAGCATGTTAAATGCTTGTGGAGGCGTGTTAGGTCCCAATGCAAGATAACAGAAATATCAAATGAAAAAAAAACTATTTTAGTATAAATGAGCCACAGGTCAGATTAAACCATGTTGAGGGCCGGATCCGGCCTGCGGGCTGTAAATTGCCCATGTGTGCTCTAGATTCTAGACAGGCAGTCCATAGACCATCTGATGCATGTAGAACTATTACAGGTAGCAACAGCTTTCTCAAAATAACAAGCTCCATTCTGATTGGCTGGCTATATGGGAGTACACAGGTTTTTGTTTGATCACCAGGAAAACCATTTTCATTGACTCCATTTTCAATCTCCTAATATTATTGTTTTCCTAAAGTATGCAGTTTTCGAAACGCTTAATTTGCGGTTCCAGTGTGGATGAGAGACGTAAATGTAGCAAAAACATGTGTTTTCGAACTAAAATGTATTAGCAATATTGGGGAATAGTTCACTGATGCTGCTAAATTAACTGCAGTTTTTAGTAGCATGACAGTAGCTCATCTATTTTCACAATAGTGTACTTTTTCCAGTAACAAGCTACATTTTCCAATGAGTAGCGCTGTAGCGTCACAACATTTGTCACACTGTATAGTGAACATGCTAACCTAAACCATCCTCTCTCACACATTTGAAGCGCTGGAAAAACAATATAATTTAAGTGAATTGGTTTCTTTGTACTGTCATATAAATAAGTGACTCCCTTATATTTAGCTTTGAGAACTCATTTTAGTGAGTTGTTTTTTTTCGGACGGTTCATGTAAATAAACTTGTTCACATAAATGATTCACTGCTTCACTTGAGCCCCACACAGCCTTAAAGGCATGTTGCCTAAATTTTTTCATTTCAAATCTGTAGTTAGCTAGTTTTTGTTTGTAGCCTATAGTGTAGCTAACTACCTTTCTAAAAAAAAGTAGCTTGACTGTAGTTCAGTGTTAATTCTTTTAACTTTTTCATTAATTGGCAATTAATTTTTTTCCAATTAATTAAGTTTGTTCCCTTGGTTTGATTTTCAAGGGCATTGTGTACCTTTTATAGGGCATTGTTTTAACCATTTAAAAAATATAAGGTGGCATACTAATTAAGGTGAAATGAACCGATCGATTAACATACAGTTGAAATCAGAAGTTTACATACACCTTAGCCAAATACATTTTAACTCAGTTTTTCACAATTCCTGACATTTAATCGTAGAAAACATTCCCTGTCTTAGTTCAGTTAGGATCACTAATTTATTTTAAGAATGTGAAATGTCATAATAATAGCAGAGAGAATTATTTATATCAGCTTTTAGTTCTTTCATCACATTCCCAGTGGGTCAGAAGTTTACATACAGTTTGTTAGTATTTGGTAGCATTGCCTTTAAATTGTTTAACTTGGGTCAAACATTTTGGGTAGCCTTCCACAAGCTTCTTACAATAAGTTGCTGGAATTTTGTCCCATTCCTCCAGACAGAACTGGTGTAACTGAGTCAGGTTTCTAGGCCTCCTCGCTCGCACATGCTTTTTCAGTTCTGCTCACAAATTTTCTATAAGATTGAGGTCAGGGCTTTGTGATGGCCGCTCCAATACCTTGACTTTGTTGTTTTTAAGCCATTTTGCCACAACTTCGGAGGTATGCTTGGGGTCATTGCCATTTGGAAGACCCATTTGCGACCGAGCTTTAACTTCCTGGCTGTTGTCTTGAGATGTTGAGATAATTTTCCTTCCTCATGATGCCATCTATTTTGGAAAGTTCACCAGTCCCTCCTGCAGTAAAGCACCCCCACAACATGATGCTGCCACCCCCATGCTTCACGGTTGGGATGGTGTTCTTTGGCTTGCAAGCCTCACCCTTTTTCCTCCAAACAATGGTTATTATGGCCAGACAGTTCAATTTTTGTTTCATTAGACCAGAGGACATTTCTACAAAAAGATCTTTGTCCACATGTGCACTTGCAAACTGAAGTCTGGCTTTTTTTACGGCAGTTTTGGAGCAGTGGCTTCTCATTGCTGACCAGCCTTTCAGGTTATGTCGATATAGGACTCGTTTTACTGTGGATATAGATACTTGTCTACCTGTTTCCTCCAGCATCTTCACAAGACCCTTTGCTGTTGTTCTGGGATTGATTTGCACTTTTCACACCAAACTACGTTAATCTCTAGGAGACAAAATGTGTCTCCTTCCTGAGCAGTATGATGGCTGCGTGGTCCCATGGTGTTTATACTTGCATACTATTGTTTGTATAGATGAACGTGGTACATTCAGGCATTTGGAAATTGCTCCCAAGGATGAACCAGACTTGTTGCAGTCCACTTTTTTTTTTTCTCTCTGAGGTCTTGGCTGATTTCTTTTGATTTTCCCATGATGTCAAGCAAAGAGGTACTGAGGTTGAAGGTAGGCCTTAAAATACATCCACAGGTACACCTCCAATTCAGTACACCTCCTATCAGAAGCTAGTTGGCTAATTGTCTAAAGGCATGACATAATTTTCTGGAATTTTCCAAGCTGCTTAAAGGCACAGTTAACTTAGTGTATGTAAACTTCTGACGCACTGGAATTGTGATGTAGTCAATTAAAAGTGAAACAATCTGTCTGTAAACAATTGTTGGAAAAATGACTCGTGTATTGCACAAAGTAGATGTCCTAAACGACTTGCCAAAACTACAGTTTGCTAATATTAAATCTGTGGTGTGGTTAAAAAAAGAGTTTTAATGACTTCAACCTAAGTGTGTGTAAACTTCTGACTTCATCTGTAAATTGTCAGTATGAATAACTAGAATTTAATACCTCTTTCCCATAAAATTCAATCAACTCTATTTACAGTAATATGTATAATTTGCTCTAAATAGAGGAATTCATTGTTGGGGCATTTTTAACCCCTATATTTTAATTTTGGGGGAATTTTATCACTTTCGGTGGCTTTTTAGCCCTGAGACCCCCTTCATTTCTGACCATACTGTAGTTAAATGAGTAACTTATAGCTTGGGAAGATACAGTTTCAAAGTGATGTCCATGAAATAGTCAGTACTTGTTACTTTTTGAAGAAACATAATGTGTTACATTCTCAGTGTTAACACAAGGGGCGCTATAGCAGGCATTCTTCTACTGTCAGTTATCTCTTTCATAGCAAAAACATTTGAATGTAACTCTGTCACCACCTTGAATTTGTTATAGCCACAGTAAAGAAAGAATGAATGTTAAGTATGTACATCAGTCTGCAATGCATTGACCAAGCATTTGTGTCTGCATACTGAGATGTGGGTGTTTCTTAGCCAGAATAAGCTGCAATGTGGACCAGACTTTATGCCATTATTCAAAAGTCTGGCCATGCAATTGTAGTGTGAATGTCACTTTGATCTCTGAAACACCAGGAGGAATCGCTGCCCCTCACCAAACAGCCACCAACGCCTTCACAAGAATGGCATTCTCTCCATTGTAGACCCCATTTTCCTGGAGCATATGGAAACAGTGACCTCTCAGCTGTTTTTTGCAGTATGCTGCTCTGCCTTAAGCTGAAGGGATGCAGAGCTGTAGAGTGAGATGGAGTGAGATGTTGAATGAATGGAGTGGAAAAATAGATGCAGAGAATGGCTGATTAGAGGCAGTGAAGGAAATAAGAGCAGAGGGAATGTTGTCAGGCTGCAGAAATAATGGAGGGAGAGACTGAGGAAGGGTTGTGGGGTCTTGAGGTGCTTGAGAGATGGAGCACTGCAGCATCTGACGCAGGTAAACACGAGTGACTCACATCAAGGCCTTACGAGCAGTGACGCCAGTGGACTCTCTGTTTATCTTTCTGTCTCACTATTTCTGCTCTCCGGAGTGTTTTTTTTTTTTTTCTTATGTCTCAGCCCCTATCTCATGTTCTCTCTCTCTCTCATTCTCCTAAATTTTCAAAGCTTAAAATTGTTTTCTTAGCGTAACCAATGAAATACTAAGGCAAGTAAAGTAGATAAGGACACAATACACTCTATTCCCCCACACAATTTGTCTGTCTGGAGGACCCATTAGTCCTTTCCAAAATATTAATGACTCAGTATGATTTAGATGTTTAGTTTGTTGTTGTTTTTGCAATAAACATTGAAATTAAGAAGAAGAATCAGAATCAGCTTTATTGCCAAGTATGCTTACAAATACAAGGAATTTGTCTTGGTGACAGGAGCTTCCAGTGTACAACAATACAAAAACAGCAGCAAGACATAGATAATAATAAAAAAATAAAACATTAAACAAATTATACACATACATACAGACACACACATACACATGGTTAGTGCAAATCTAATACAATCTGTTATGTGCAGTGCAAATACAAATATGTTATGTACAGTGCAAATTCTTTTTTTTTCCAGAGTAAGAAATGGCAGAAGAGGTTGGATGTGTTGGATAAATATAAGAAAGACTAAACTGTGTACTGCACATTAATTATTGCTCAATGGGACAATTTAACTGTTCATGAGATGGATAGCCTGGGGGAAAAAACCGTTCCTGTGCCTGACGGTTCTGGTGCTCAGAGCTCTGAAGCATCGGCCAGAAGGCAACAGTTCAAAAAGGTAGTGGGCAGGGTGAGTGGGGTCCAGAGTGATTTTACCAGCCTTTTTCCTCATTCTGGAAGTGTATAGTACTTGAAGGGGGGGCAGGGGGCAACCAATAATCCTCTCAGCAGTCCGAACTGTCCTTTGTAGTCTTCTGATGTCTGATATCGTAGCTAAACCAAACCAGACAGTTATTGAAGTGCAGAGGACAGACTCAATGACTGCTGAGTCATTGAGTATTTAATTTTATAATTATAAAATTATAAATTATAATTATAAAACTGTATCAGCAGTGCCTGTGGCAGGTTGAATTTCCTCAGCTGGTGAAGGAAGTACAACCTCTGCTGGGCCTTTTTCACAATGGAGTCAGTGTGGGTTTCCCACTTCAGGTCCTGTGAGATGGTAGTGCCCAGGAACCTGAATAACTCCACTGCTGCCACAATGCTGTTTAGAATGGTGAGGGGGGTCAGTGTTGGGGTGTTTCTCCTAAAGTCCACAATGATCTTCACCGTTTTGAGCGTGTTCAGCTCAAGGTTGTTTTGACTGCACCAGACAGCCAGCTGTTAAACCTCCCTTCTGTATGCAGACTCATCGTCATCTCGGATGAGGCCGATGACAGTAGTGTCGTCCGCAAACTTCAGGAGCTTGAC
Organism: Myxocyprinus asiaticus; assembly: GCF_019703515.2. Taxonomy (NCBI): domain Eukaryota; kingdom Metazoa; phylum Chordata; class Actinopteri; order Cypriniformes; family Catostomidae; genus Myxocyprinus; species Myxocyprinus asiaticus. The sequence goes on along the minus strand of NC_059385.1, from coordinate 5,894,839 downwards.
AGAGGGGTCCTTGGTGGTGCAGTCATTGGTGTAGAGGGAGAAGAGTAGTGGGGAGAGCACACATCCCTGGGGGGCACCAGTGCTGATTGTACAGGTGCTAGAAGTGAGTTTCCCCTGTCTCACAAGCTGCTGCCTATCTGTCAGAAAGCTGGTAATCCACTGACAGATAGACATGGGAACAGAGAGTTGGTGTAATTTATTTTGGAGTGTAGCTGGGATGATGGTGTTGAAAGCTGAACTGAAGTCCACAAAAAGGATCCTTGCATATGTCCCTGGTCTGTCCAGATGTTGCAGGATATGATGCAATCCTATGTTTACTGCATCATCCACAGACCTGTTTGCAAATTGAAGGGGATCTAGAAAGGGTCCAGTGATGTTCATCAGGTGGGCCAACACCAGTCTCTCAAATGGTTTCATGACCACAGACGTCAGGGCGACAGGTCTGTAGTCATTAAGTCCTGTGATTTTTGGTTTCTTTGGGACAGGAATAATGATTGAGCGTTTGAAGCAGCATGGGACTTCACACTGCTCCAGTGATCTATTGAAGATCTGTGTGAAGATGGGGGCCAGCTGGTTAGCACAGGATCGAAGACACGCTGGTGAGACGCCATCTGGGCCTGAAGCTTTCCTTGTCATTTGTTTCTGAAAGATGCAGCGCACATCATCTTCACAGATCTTAAGTGCAGGTTGAGGGGGAGGAGGGGGGTTGCAGGAGGTGTTGGTGTTTGTGTGAAGTGAAGGTCAGAGTGGGTGTGGGGTGTGAGATTGTGCCTTTCAAATCTGCAGTAGAACACATTCAGGTCGTCAGCTAGTTGTTGGTTCCCTACAGGGTTGGGGGTAGGAGTACTGTAATTCATAAGTTGTTTCATGCCACTCCACACTGATGCAGGGTCATTAGCTGAAAACTTGTTTTTCAGCTTCTCAGAGTATCTTCTTTTAGCCACTCTGATTTCCCTGTTCAGTGTGTAAAATGATTATAAAGAAAAACACACCTGAATGGGTAACGGGATTGCAGATTTAGCCTAGCTATCACTCAGTAGGTGGTAACTAGTTTTGGACCAAATGTTGGTTTGTAGTTATTGATTTAGTTATATTTCTATTACATTATATAAACATATTTATTTGTTAATTGAATAAAAAATTATTTTTTTAAAATTCAAATCTGGAAATAAACAGAAGTTTTAGGATCTTGGAAAAATTTAAAAGAAAAGCTACGTTACACGGAGCCACATAGGGGACAGGGAGAGAATTCATTTTCTGAAATTGTTTTGCGTTCTCTCACAAAACTTTTTGCATTTCCTCACAATAGTTTGCATTCTCTCTGAATTATTTTGGGTTCCCTCAAAACAGCTTTATCCATCCCTTATGAAACATAACCATGGTTTTACTACAGTAACTTTAGCTGAACTATAGTATTTCTAGTAAAACCAAGGTAACCCCTAAAATTAACATGGTTTTAGTACAGTAGCCATATTTTAACTATTTTATTCATAGTAAAACCATAGTAATAATACAGGAAAAACAAAACTATGGTAATAACTGCCAAAAAACATGGTTATACTGTAGTTTTACTATAGTAACACCATGGTTAATTTGTAAGTAGGTATCATGGTTTTTAAAACCATGTTTTCCACCAAAGAAATATGCCCTTACAAAAATTAACCATGGTTTCATTACTGTAAAACTGTTGTAACCATGACTGTACATGTACCACAACTATGGTACATGTACCACAAATTAACCATGGTGTTACTATAGTAAAACTAATCATGTTTTTGTTTTTTTAGAGAATTTATGGGATTTTTATTACCATAATTAAGGTTTTCCAGTAGTATTACTTAGTTTTTATCATGAAAACCATGGTTAAGATGCGGCTACTGTAGTAAAACCATAGTAAATCTTGTGGTTATGGTTTCATTACAAATGCCACCCTTGAACTATATTTACTTTAGTAAAACCATGGTAAATTTGATGGTTTCTATGGTTTTACTACAAATACCTTAGTTCAACCATGATTACTGATATTTATTTTTTGTAACGGGTGGAAAAATCTGTTCTGAGGGAACTCAGAATAATTGTTGCCAGGGAAGGCACATTATTGCGAGGGAACGTAAAACTTATTGCAAGTGAATGCAAAACTGTTGTGAGGGAACGCAAAACTTATTGTGAGAAAATGTAATACTATTGTGGGGGAACGCAAAACTTATTGTGAGGGAACACAAAATAATTGCGAGGGAATGCAAAAACTATTGTGAGGAAATGCAAATCTTTTTGTGAGAGAACGCAAAACTGTTGCAAGAGAATTGAAAAACTTATTGTGAGGGAACGCAAAATGCCTGCTCAGTCATTTATCATGCCCAAAATAATTACGGGGAAAGCAATCTGTTGCAAAGGAATGTAAAATAGTTGCGAAGGAACGCAAAATGTATTGCAAGAGAATGCAAAACTATTGCAAGGGAACATAAAACTTATTAGGAAAGGAACCCAAAATAATTGCGAGTAAACACAAAACTTATTGCGAAGGAATACAAAACTATTACAAGTGAACGCAAGACTTTCTGCGAGGAAACCCAAAATAATGGCGAGGGAATGAAAAATAATTGCGAGGGAACGTAAAATAATTGTGAGGAAACGCAAAACCTATTGCGAGGGAATGCAAAACTTTTGTGAGAGAATGCAAAACTATTATGAAATAAGTTTTGCAAATTGTGATTAAATTCTGAAATTCATGTAATTTTTTTCAATTGAACTTTTTTACTTAAATTGTTATGCTGATTAAATATTATGTGATAAAAAAATTAATTAAGTTAGAAAAGAATGCAAAATAGAAGCTTTTCATTAGTGGTCTCAGACTTTTGGTCACCACTACATATTTTATAACAGAAGTGTCTCTCTGTGCACCTTCCAGTGAGGCTCTGTAATGCAGTATTGTTTGTGTCATGTTTGGTGATCAGTAGCTTTGTAGTGATTGGTCTGTTCTCCCTTGAGGCCTTTAGATGAAGTCATGATAATTGACTGATCAGGCGGACTGGAGCTGGAATCATGCTGCAGTATACTAGAGTAATAGCCTTGCTGTAGCTCTATGCTGTTGCTTTTCACAAACAAGGCAGTGCAAAACTAAAATTATCCCAATCTATAACAATGATGCCAACAATGAGGTGTCGTCAAGGTAATTTGAAGAGTCAGCACATCCTTTGTGCTAGAACAGTGACAGAACAATGCATCCAGACAGTTTTTGTTTTGAATTTTAATGCACATGGTGTCAGTGCATTGTGTTCGCTTTTAATTTGCAGTATAGACTATTTATTTTATTTTTTAGGTATTTTAAAAGGATAGTCCACCCAAAAATGAAAATTCTCCCAACATTTCATAACTCTATTGTTGTTTCAAACCCATGTGAATTTCTTTCTTCTGTGGAACACAAAATGAAATGTTAGGCAGAAGGACAGCCTCAGTCACCATTCACTTTCATTGTATAGAAAAAATATGTAATGAAAGTGAATTGTGACTGAGCCTAACATACTGCTTTACATCTCATTTGTGTTCCATGCTGTGCATGAGTGCCCTCCAGTGTACCAGACTCGCTCCGTGAGAAGCACAGCATGGTGCCAATGAAGACCATGTGCTGCATGGCAGATTTGCTTAAGTCTTGGAAGTGCCTCGTAATGTTCTTTTTAATTTATCTGAAGCTTTGAGCATAATTGAATTGGGGTTGTGAAAAGTATCATGTGACGAGTTAACATTGAGTTAAGATGGAAAAACACATGTTGTGGCATTGGTTTAATGTCTGTGTTGTAGCATGTGACAACGAGAAGCTGCTCCTAATAAAGAATGAGGTCAGAACAGACATTAGCAAAGAGCTGAACTATCTGTGTGTGTGTGTGTGTGTGTGTGTGTGTGTGTGTGTGTGTGTGTGTGTGTGTGTGTGTAGGAACATCCTTTACTGGGCCAGCCATTTTTCATGCTTCATCCATGTCGCACTGAGGAGTTTATGAAACCTGCTCTGGATTTGGCACATGTGGAAAACAAGTGAGTTCTTCTTCGCTGCAGCTTTAAAGGAATATTCCTGTTTCAGAACATGTTAAGCTCAATCGACAGCATCTGTGGCATAATGTTGATTATCACAAACATACATTTAGACTTGTGACTCTTCTTTAAAAAAAGAAAGAAGCAAAAATCTGGGTTACAGTGAAGCACTTACAATGGAAGTGAATGGGGGCTAATCCATAAACATTAAAATACTCAATGTTTCAAATATGTAGCCACAAGATGTAAACAATATGTGTGTAAAAATTATTTTAGTGTGATAAAGTTGCTTACTAACCTATATCCAATTTTACTACTTCGTTGCAATGACGACGTACTGTAACTCTGTAAACCCTAAAAAGATGATTTGAACACCTTTACAGCTCATATAATGCACAAGTTTTAACAGAAGAATTAATGTAAGTGCCTTTAAAAAATATTATAAGCTTTGTTTTTCTGCTTTTAAATCCTCTAAGAATTGGCCCCATTCACTTCCAGTTTAAATGCCTCACTTTTTTAAAAGAAAGTCGAAATTAATTTTTGTGGTAATCAACAGATGAAATATGAACAATCACTGAAACCTCATGGGGATTTGCTGTGTCTAAATCTGTCATTATTGAAAATATTTATCCATATTTTTATCCTCCCTTCTATGCAAATTTTGTTATTTTCATTAGATAATCAAGTGTTCTAAATTAAAGTGAGGGCATGCAAACAAAAACGTGACTATACATGCCCTGTCAGCACATACACTGCATCTCCAACTTCATGTCTTGTGAGTAATAATAATAATAATAATAATAATATAAATAAAAAAAACATGTGGTTAAATAAATAAAAATATATATATATATATACACACAAAGCCCTTGATCTGGTGAATATATAGAATATAAAAAGCTTATTTTGGTGAATGCTTACATATAGAGCATTGTAACGGAGCCAAGTCTCCATCATAGTTTATGCACTATGCATGATTATTAATACGGGATGTTGTAAAAAAAAAAAAAAAAAAAGAAAGAAAAAAAATATGAGGCTTAGACATTATTGAACCTTTATTTATATAACCTTTATTGATTATTGAGTTCATGTTGATTTTCACTGATGGTTTCCCAAGAGAAAATGAAAAAATCAGTTTTTAGCCTGTATAACTTAGACTAAGAATTTTTTTACCATTCAAAAAATCGACTTTAAAAACGATCTGCTGATTAATTGGTTATTGGCATTTTCCACAGCCTTGGTTATTGGTATTGGCAAAATCCAAAATCAAATATATAAAATAAATATGTATTAAACATACACCTATCAGCCACAACATTAAAACCACCTGCCTAATATTGTGTAGGGCCCCCTCGTGCCACCAAAACAGCGCCAACCCCCATCTGAGAATAGCATTCTGAGATTATATTCTTCTCACCACAATTGTACAGAGCGGTTATCTGAGTTACCGTAGACTTTGTCAGTTTGAACCAGTCTGGCCATTCTCTGTTGACCTCTCTCATCAAGGCGTTTCCATCTGCAGAACTGCCGCTCACTGGATGTTTTTTGTTTTAGGCACCTTCTCTTCTTTCCTAACGTTTGTCCCACGTAGGTGCAGGGTCCGCTTTTCGGCAAGTTGCTCTCCATTTCTTCCGATCGAGGGCATCTTCGAGGGCGGTGTTGACGTGCCTCATATCTTCCTTAATCCGGTCCATCCACCATTTCTTTTGCCGTCCGCGTGGTCGTTTTCCCTTGGGGTTGAGGCGCAGCGCTCTCCTCGCCACGTGGCCGTACCATTGGAGGCGTGCTTCCCTCATCTTGTCCATGATTGGTGTCACACCCATAATTTTCTTGACATCCTCATTCATCACCTGGTCCCATTGGGTCAGTCCTAACGTCCACCTGAGCATGCGCATCTCCATTACGTTAAGGGCCTGTTCATGCCTGGTGGTTGCGGGGCAGCACTCTGCGCCATACAGGGCAACTGGGCAGACGACTGTCTTGTAGACCTTCGCCTTGAGGTGGTTTTGCATGCGTCGATCACAGAGTACGCCAGTTACCTGGCGCCACTTCAGCCAGGCAGCGTTGACTCTTGATCTTGCGTCTGGAAGACTGTCGCCATCAGCCAAGAGGGTGGAACCGAGGTACTTGAATTGGGTGGCCTTCTTCAGGTCTCTACCGTCGATCCTGATGGTATCGTCGGTCTGAGGGCCATACTCCATGTACTCCGTCTTGTCGAGGTTGAGACGCAGGCCATTCACGTCCAGACGATCTTTCCAGTGCTGTGTTTGGTCTTAGAGGTCTTGCCGTTCCCTGTCAGTGAGAAATACGTCATCAGCGTAGAGTAGTGACCAAGGGTATGGTGCATGCATATGTATTCATACAGGTGATGAAGAGCAGTGGCGAAAGGGCAGACCCTTTATGGACTCCGGTATTGATGGTGAACGGTGGTGATATCCCGGCTGGACAGCGGACGGCACTCGTAACACCTCGATAGAGAAGCTGCGTCCAGTTGACATAGGCCTCAGGGACGTGGTGGGATTGGAGTGAGGCCCAGATGAGCTCATGGGGTATGCGATCGAATGCCTTCTCCAGGTCCAGAAAGGTCATGTGGATGGGCATGTTCTTCTCCCGGTGCTTTTCTATCAGCAGACGGGCAGCGTGGATGGCGTCCATAGTTCCGCACTTGACGAAGCCATATTGGTTAGGGCTGATGTTAATAATGCTGCGGAGGTGGCTGTCCAGGATGCGTTCAAAAATCTTCATGGAGTGGCACAGGAAGCGGATCAGGCAGTAGTTCTTGCACTCAGAGACATCACCCTTTCCCTTTCAGATCGGCACTGTGGTGCTGGTCATCCAGGCCTGTGGTACCTTGCCCTCGGCTATGATCTTGTTGAACAGAGTGGCAAGGATCTCGGCTCCGTGATGTCCCATCAGCTTCCAGACTTTGGCTGGGATGTCGTCTGGGCCAGTGGCTTTGCCATTCTCCATTCTCTTCACAGCTTTCGTGACTTCAGAGGCAGTAACTGGAGGTATAGGTCCAGGGATGGGATCGGAGCTGGGAATAGGTGGGTGCGGGAACTCTTCATTTGAGATGGCGGTGAAGTATTCGCTCTAACGGGCGAGTATGGAAGGAGGATCCCACAGGACTTGCCCATCTGCGTTCCTGAAGTGCATCACTTGGCTGATGGCTTGGGTCAATCGGTGATGCGAGTTAGCGATGCGATAGATCATCTTCTCCCCTTCAGGTGTGCCTAGTCGCTCATACAAATCATCGTAGTACTTAGCCTTCGCCTTGGCCACAGCCTGTCTCGCGGTTGACTTAAGTGTCCGATAATGTTGGAGGTCGGCATCCAGGCGTGTGCAATGAAAATCCCAGGAGATCAACAGTTGCATAAATACTCAGACCAGCCCATCTGGCACCAACAATCATGCCACGGTCGAAATCACTGAAATCACATTTTTCCCCATTCTGATGGTTGATGTGAACATTAACTGAAGCTCCTGACCCGTATCTGAATGATTTTATGCACCGCACTGCTGCCACACAATTGGCTGATTAGATAATCGCATAGATGATTGTTGGTGCCAGACGGGCTGGTTTGAGTATTTCTGTAACTACTGATCTCCTGGAATTTTCACACACAACAGTCTCTAGAATTTACTCAGAATGGTGCCAAAAACAAAAAAACATCCAGTGAGCGGCAGTTCTGTAGATGCAAATGCCTTATTGATGAGAGAGGTCAACAGAGAATGGCCAGACTGGTTCGAACTGACAAAATCTACAGTAAAAACTGTGGTGAGAAGAATATCATCTCAGAATGTTATTCTGAGATGTGGGTTAGCGCTGTTTTGGTGGCATGAGGGGGACCTACACAATATTAGGCAGGTGGTTTTAATGTTGTGGCTGATCGATGTATATGAAATACTAATTATTTATATATTTATATTGTAAATATATATACAAATACAGTATACATAGTATAATAAAATTGAATGGGGACTGGATCTGTCAAGTTCCAAAATGACAAAAAAAAGTATAATAAAGGAAAGTGGCCTGCTGTTGCTGCTGTGTATTATGGGTAAAAACTGTGTTATGCATGATTATCTTGTTTGTTATCAGGAGGGTGAATTACATAGTGACCTGGCTGAGTGTCGTGGGACCTGTCGTCGGCCTGGACGTCCCTCTGAGCTACAGCACGGCTGTGTCTGCTCCAGACTGAACCTTCATTGCGCCAACATCCGGAGGTCAACCACACTCTCCCTGATGAAACCAGACTGTACTGACCCTGAGGATGTTTAGGGGACACCTCTGAACCTGCTGAGGAGCCAAAGAGGGGCCAAAAGTCTTGTTAGCAATGCTTGAAAATGTTTTATATTCTCAGGACGTCAGGTCTTTGATCGATTAAGTTCATGGGCTAGCTCAGGACTGCTCTTATAGAGTAAATTAAGAATGATTAAGAATAATAAACTGTGCAGGAATGATACATACATGTATGACAGTTTTTTTATATACGTATATATAAAATGTCCATATAATGTCCCAGCAGGCAACTGGCCCATGCTATCGAGCCAAACCTTGACCCTTGCTTTAAACAGCAAGTAAGTCAAGGGAGTAGCCATTGTTTTTTATAGCCAATCAGAAACACTCTCAGCATAAATCATTTTTTGCTGGATTGCTGACATCAGATTGGCTGACATGTCTTCAGAGGGTGGAAGTTTGGAGAAAGGGCATGCCATTTATGTTAGCAAAATGGATAAAGTTAGCAAAATTTACAGCACTTTTATAAAAGGGGATTAACTGTTGTATTTGTTCAGAATATGTATGCATTTTTTAGGAATATTCCAAGTTTAGCTCAATCAACATCATTTGTGGCATAATCTTGATTAACACAAAAATTAATTTCGACTGGAGGCCTGGGTAGCTCAGCGAGTATTGATGCTGACTACCACCCCTGGAGTCACGAGTTCGAATTCAGGATGTGCTGAGTGACTCCAGTCAGGTCTCCTAAGCAACCAAATTGGCCCGGTTGCTAGGGAGGGTAGAGTCACATGGGGTAACCTCCTCGTGGTCGCTATTAGTGGTTCTCACTCTCAGTGGGGTGTGTGGTAAGTTGTGCACGGATCGCAGAGAGTAGTCATGCACGACGAGTCGCGTGATAAAATGCGCGGATTGACGGTCTCAGAAGTGGAGGCAACTGAGACTTGTCCTCCATCACCCGGATTGAGGTGAGTAACCGCGCCACCACGAGGACCTACTAAGTAGGGGGAACTGGGCATTCCAAATTGGAAGAAAAGAGGATAAAAAAAAATTATACATTTCGACTCGTCCCTCCTTTTCCTTTAAAAAAATAAAATAAAAATAAGCAAAAATCTTGGTTACCTTGAGGCACTTACAATGGAAGTGAATGGGGCCGATCCGTAAATGTTAAAATACTCACTGTTTCTGAAGTATAGCCACAAGACTTAAACAATATGCATGTTAACATGATTTTAGTGTGATAAAATCACTTGCTAACCTCTTCTGTGTATTCAATTTTACAACATTGTTGCCATGACAACATAGCGATGTATACCCTAAAACAACTGTAAAAAATTATGATTCAAACAACTTTACATCTCAAATAATGCACAACTTATAACAACAAAAGTAATCAAGTGCTTTTATTAAATTATAAGCTTCACATTAATGTCTTTAAACTCTCCAAAAAATTATCCCCATTCACTTCCATTGTAAGTACCTCCCTGTAACCTTGATTTTTGCCTCTCTTTTTTAAGTACAGGAGGGACGAGTTGAAATAATGTTTTGTGGTAATCATCATTATGCCACAAATGCTGTCGTTTGAGCTTAACTTGTATTGAACCTGGAATACTCCTTTAAGATTAAAAAGGCAAACAATATTTTTCCCTTTGCATTGTAAATAATGCTTAAAAGGAACTGTGTGCGTGCAAATGGAGGATTGCTATTCAAATATTAGTTTGCAAGTCTTTGCCTTCCAACTGCGTAGGTGTGTGTGACTCAATATATTTTCTTGTGCTGGTTGGGTATTGTGAAGTGGGCCCTAATTTAGATATTTTAGAGGCCTGAAATCAGACTTGCATCTCATAATCAGACAGAGTAATTGGTGCAGTATTTTTATTTATTTTTTTATCTCCCTGTAGTCTGAAATTTCTCTTCATTACTTAACAAGTAGTGTGCTCTGCCAGGCCACATCCTGAAATAACTGTTTGTCTAAATGAAATTCAATCCTTGGCTGTCGGGTCTGAAACCTGCCTTTCTGATCTTTAGTCTGAAACAGAGGAGCTGAGTTTAGAGTCCAGAGTTTGAGCGAAGACGGTGAAAGTCCTCACTCAGCATGTCTAAATGGGGCAAGTGGCTCTCTGGAGACTGGATCAGTGTTGGTAAGGAGGTCAGCCTGCTACCAGGAGCATCTCGCTCTAATGGACAGACAAAAATTATGGAGAGATGAGGGAGAGAGATTGCAGTAGGAAAATATTACCTGCATCATAAACGGGCCTATTCTTAAAGCAATAGTTACCCCAAACACTCTGTTATCATTTATTTGCACTCTAATGTCTTTTGAAACTTGTATTATTATTTTTTTAAAACTTGTGAAGAAGTTTGTTGTAGCAGCATAGCTACCATAAAGTTGTCGATACGACTTACAATTGTACAAAAAGTTATAATAGTTTTCTATGAGGAATAGACTGAAATTAAAGTCGTTGTTTGATGAAAACAATTCCCCTACGCCGTAGCTGGCATTCAACGTGTCATATTTGGAGCTTGACAGCTCCAGTCGCCATTCACTGTACACACCGAAGTGAATATGTTTTAGACAGACCTCAATATTGTTATTATTATATCTGGAGGAGCTGTTACATGAGAAAAGGAAATTAGAGTTTCCTCTAGAAACAATCTCTCATTTATTTTCCATGCTCCACTGGAGGTGTTGATTAATGGAGTTTGATCGCTACTAATGGAATCTGGGAATTCAATTTTTGTGAAATGCCACCGTGAGTCTGTACAAGCCGCTGCTGACATCTGTTGGTGAGAGTTTGGCGTTGTAATTTACACGTATGTCCACAAGAGGTCTCCATTGACCAAACAGCAACTCGATTTCAATCCACAAAAAGTATTTTTGGGGTCACACTGAAATAATTTAATTGCATTAGATGGTAAATTATCAAACCAAGTGGTATTTATTTAAATGAGGATATCACTAGCACAGTTGTGTGTGTGTGTGTGTGTGTGTGTGTGTGTGTGTGTGTGTGTGTGTGTGTGTGTGTGTATAATTTATACAACCCCAATTCCAAAAAAGTTGGGACAGTATGAAAAATGCTAATAAAAACAAAAAGGAGTGATTTGTAAATTATATTCACACTTTGCTATATTGAAAGCACTACAACTAAATATTATATTATGTTTTACCTTGTGAATTTCATTTTTTTATTATTTTTATATATTTTTTTATGTACAGTAATTTCAAATCAGATGATTGCAACACACTCCAAAAAAGTTGGGACAGTCGAGTGTTTACCACTGTGAAACATCACCATTTCTTCTAACAACACTTATTAAGTATTTAGGCACTGAAGACACAAGTTTAAGTTTAAAAAGTGGAATTTTCCCCCATTCATCCATTATGCAGGTCTTTACGCACCGAGATTTGACCAGATTCCTTGAATCTTACAAACAATAAAATTCACAAGGTAATACATCATATAATGATGTAGTGCTTTCAATATAGCAAAGGGTGAATATAATTTACAAATCACTCCTTTTTGTTTTTATTACCAGTTTTCATACTGTCCCAACTTTTTTGGAATTGGGGTTGTATATAATGTATATTATATACATATATATATATATATATATATATGTGTGTGTGTGTGTGTGTGTGTCATACAGGTGCATCTCAATAAATTAGAATGTCGTGGAAAAGTTCATTTATTTCAGTAATTCAACTCAAATTGTGAAACTTGTGTATTAAATAAATTCAATGCACACAGACTGAAGTAGTTTAAGTCTTTGGTTCTTTTAATTGTGATGATTTTGACTCACATTTAACAAAAACCCACCAATTCACTATCTCAAAAAATTAGAATACATCATAAGACCAATAAAAAAAACATTTTTAGTGAATTGTTGGTCTTCTGGAAAGTATGTTCATTTACTGTATATGTACTCAGTACTTGGTAGGGGCTCCTTTTGCTTTAATTACTGCCTCAATTCGGCGTGGCATGGAGGTGATCAGTTTGTGGCACTGCTGAGGTGGTATGGAAGCCCAGGTTTCTTTGACAGTGGCCTTCAGCTCATCTGCATTTTTTGGTCTCTTGTTTCTCATTTTCCTCTTGACAATACCCCATAGATTCTCTATGGGGTTCAGGTCTGGCGAGTTTGCTGGCCAGTCAAGCACACCAACACCATGGTCATTTAACCAACTTTTGGTGCTTTTGGCAGTGTGGGCAGGTGCCAAATCCTGCTGGAAAATGAAATCAGCATCTTTAAAAAGCTGGTCAGCAGAAGGAAGCATGAAGTGCTCCAAAATTTCTTGGTAAACGGGTGCAGTGACTTTGGTTTTCAAAAAACACAATGGACCAACACCAGCAGATGACATTGCACCCCAAATCATCACAGACTGTGGAAACTTAACACTGGACTTCAAGCAACTTGGGCTATGAGCTTCTCCACCCTTCCTCCAGACTCTAGGACCTTGGTTTCCAAATGAAATACAAAACGAGGACTTTGGAACACTGGGCAACAGTCCAGTTCTTCTTCTCCTTAGCCCAGGTAAGACGCCTCTGACGTTGTCTGTGGTTCAGGAGTGGCTTAACAAGAGGAATACGACAACTGTAGCCAAATTCCTTGACATGTCTGTGTGTGGTGGCTCTTGATGCCTTGACCCCAGCCTCAGTCCATTCCTTGTGAAGTTCACCCAAATTCTTGAATCGATTTTGCTTGACAATCCTCATAAGGCTGCGGTTCTCTCGGTTGGTTGTGCATCTTTTTCTTCCACACTTTTTCCTTCCACTCAACTTTCTGTTAACATGCTTGGATACAGCACTCTGTGAACAGCCAGCTTCTTTGGCAATGAATGTTTGTGGCTTACCCTCCTTGTGAAGGGTGTCAATGATTGTCTTCTGGACAACTGTCAGATCAGCAATCTTCCCCATGATTGTGTAGCCTAGTGAACCAAACTGAGAGACCATTTTGAAGGCTCAGGAAACCTTTGCAGATGTTTTGAGTTGATTAGCTGATTGGCATGTCACCATATTCTAATTTTTTGAGATAGTGAATTGGTGGGTTTTTGTTAAATGTGAACCAAAATCATCACAATTAAAAGAACAAAAGACTTAAACTACTTCAGTCTGTGTGCATTGAATTTATTTAATACACAAGTTTCACAATTTGAGCTGAATTACTGAAATAAATGAACTTTTCCACGACATTCTAATTTATTGAGATGCACCTGTATATAAAATGTATATTATATAACTTTTTATATACTATTATATATACACTATATTGCCAAAAGTATTCGCTCATCTGCCTTTAGACGCATATGAACTTAAGTGACATCCCATTCTTAATCCATAGGGTTTAATATGACGTCGGCCCACCCTTTGCAGCTATAACAGCTTCAACTCTTCTGGGAAGGCTTTCCACAAGGTTTAGGAGTGTGTTTATGGGAATTTTTGACCATTCTTCCAGAAGCGCATTTGTGAGGTCAGACACTGATGTTGAACGAGAAGGCCTGGCTTGCAGTCTTCGCTCTAATTCATCCCAAAGGTGCTCTATCGGGTTGAGGTCCGGACTCTGTGCAGGCCAGTCAAGTTCTTCCACACCAAACTCGCTCATCCATGTCTTTATGGACCTTGCTTTGTGCACTGGTGCGCAGTCATGTTGGAACAGGAAGGGGCCATCCCCAAACTGTTCCCACAAAGTTGGGAGCATGGAATTGTCCAAAATCTCTTGGTATGCTGAAGCATTCAGAGTTCCTTTCACTGGAACTAAGGGGCCAAGCCCAGCTCCTGAAAAACAACCCCACACCATAATCCCCCCTCCACCAAACTTCACAGTTGGCACAATGCAGTTAGACAAGTACCGTTCTCCTGGCAACCGCCAAACCCACACTCGTCCATCAGATTGCCAGATGAAGAAGCGTGATTCGTCACTCCAGAGAACGCGTCTCCACTGCTCTAGAGTCCAGTGGTGGCGTGCTTTACACCACTGCATCCGACGCTTTGCATTGCACTTGGTGATGTATGGCTTGGATGCAGCTGCTCGGCCATGGAAACCCATTCCACGAAGCTCTCTACGCACTGTTCTTGAGCTAATCTGAAGGCCACATGAACTTTGGAGGTCTGTAGCAATTGACTCTGCAGAAAGTTGGCGACCTCTGCCCACTATGCGCCTCAGTATCCGCTGACCCCGCTCTGTAATTTTACGTGGCCTACCACTTCGTGGCTGAGTTGCTGTCATTCCCAATCACTTCCACTTTGTTATAATACCACTGTCAGTTGACTGTGGAATATTTAGTAGCGAGGAAATTTCACGACTGGACTTGTTGCACTGGTGGCATCCTATCACAGTACCACGCTGGAATTCACTGAGCTCCTGAGAGCGGCCCATTCTTTCACAAATGTTTGTAGAAGGAGTCTGCATGCCTAGGTGCTTCATTTTATACACCTGTGGCCATGGAAGTGATTGGAACACCTGAATTCAATTATTTGGATGGGTGAGCGAATACTTTTGGCAATATAGTGTATATATATATATATATATATATATATATATATATATATATATATATATATATATATATATATATTTATAAGTTGTTAGGTCTGTGAGATTGGGGTCAGTCGCTCTGTAATACTGTATGTTCTAGTAAGAGAGAAATTCCAGGTGTTTGTTTTTCGCCAAGAACATGCGTAGATCATTTCCTCTCAAATGCTTTGGGCTTTCATTTATAATAAAATTAAACCTTAATTGGGACTTTATAGGGGATGTACACTTTTGTCAATGCCTGGAGCACGAGTCTAGACATATAAATGTTTTACATATCAGGTCTGATGTATTTACAATTATATCATGCCAGTTATATGAAATTAAAGTGTGAGCCAATACCATGAGTATTGTTAGAAGGCATTGTTGATAGAATTCCAGGTTTTGAATGTGTCTGGTTTTTCCCCATACTTTTAAATAGTAAAGTATCTGTATAAACATTGGACGTTCTCCAAATGATCGGCCCTACCCGATATGGCAATGAGTGTGCAATAGCCCCTTTGTTTGCTTTCTTTTAGACAAAAATATATGTCCTCTGAGACCTTAGCACAGATCTTAAAAATATTTTGTGAAAAAAGCCTCCCCTTTTCATTACATCCTCTAAAAGCCATCATTGTTTGCAAGGTTTCATTGATGCCAACATTGAATAATTAACAACTGAAAACATATGGTTGTTTATTGCAGCACTTAGTGCGTCAAGTTAGATTTGTGACCTAATCCGATAATGGCTAAAGAAAACAAAACAAGTGTTTGATCAAGAAGATGTGTTAGTTGGATCCACAGTGGCCCCCAAAAAGTATTTGGACACTTAAGCCACACTTAAAAATGTTATTGCATTAAAAACAAAATCTGCAAACAAATTCTGCTAGAGCTTTTCAGAGAAGTAACTTCACTTTTTTGGTGATTAGATTTAACTAACTGGTGCCAGTGTTCAGAATACAGTAGCGTCATATTGCAGAAATCGTAAGAGTATTATGGTAATATGCTGTACACTTTACACAAGTCACAGCCTGACTTGATTTTTGCTTGGTGGATGATAAAGCTGGACCCCAAAGACTTGCATTAAATGAGGGACCAAAACTATATCTAGAACATGAAAATCAGTTGTTTTTGTAGGTTACTAACAAACATGGACTCATGTTGGAATTGCCTAGTCACTGTGCTGTGCCCAGCCATGTGCTTCATCTGTTGAGAAAAGAGCCTTTTGTTTCCATTGGTAGGAGGCTTTAATCAAATGTTTGTCGACCGCCCAAAGAGTTTTGGTCAATGTCTTTGTTGCCAAGTTAAACAGCATTTCTCTAGGATAGAGCCAAAGATCTGTGAGCTCCAGGACCAGGAGATGGCCTCATATCCCACAGCACAAGAAAACCTCAAGGAAACTTTGACCTCTATAACAAGCCTTGACTCCCTGTTTTGATTCACAGAGGATTTAAAGTCCACTCTTATAACTAAGGAAAGCATCACTTTTACTACTGCTCATATTTTAGAGTTAGAGATTCGAACAAACCCCTCTTAAGTATTAAACTTCAGACTGATCTCGCAGTGAAATCGGAAACAGTAGATTGACTTTTCTTTAGCTAAAATCGGTCTATGATTACCGAAATTTTAAAATTTGTTGGGCACGTGTGAGCTCCGTTTTCTGGGTGTATTGTCCACAGAGGGACACCAAAAGTGAGTTGTGAAGCGAGTTGTTTTCAGATGTACAGAATTTAATACAGTGAAGAGGAATTCATATTTTATAAACTGTACCACCCAAACCTTAACCTAACCATCAGTGGAGTAAAAATGTAATGTTAGAGGGAAAAATTCAACCTCAGAATCATGCTCATCACTGAATAAGCGATTACTTTCTGGTTTCAACATGGAATCCGTCCCGGGTCTCTCATGCTGCTGACACTAGGTGCTTCCAGTCACCAGCTAGGGAAGGTGAATATGTTAGACCCAATGCAAAAATGTCTTATAGGAGATGATGCTTGTCAGTGAGTTGGCACAATGTGGCTGATCCTAGGGTACTGGAACTCTCAGAGACAACATGACGACACTCTGTGTGATCATTTTGCAAACTTCTGCATGTAACTCATCCCATACTGTTCATGCTACAGACATGAATTATACCAAAAATTGTGTGTCTTGTGTGCTATGAATTTTTTAAGCAGTCAGACTTTTTGCCTAGCAGAAGATAAAACATTCCAAAAATCCCATAGTCACTGAAGGAAGGACATGAGTCATATCTAGAGACCATAGGTTGCCAGCGGTCCCATATCAGCCAGTACATCCTGTATTTTGGTTGAAATAAAGCATATTTAAGTGGAAACACTCAAGAGGAATAACACCATATTCCTCCCCATCCCTGTATCCCTCTTCTTTGTTTACCAGATAAAATTTGAGAATTTAGTAAAGTCCTAAAATGATCATTTATATCACTTCCCCAAGGAGGTCATTTTTCACCGTTGGTTTTTAGCACCTTGTTAATACACACGCCAAACCAATGACAAATATGCGCAACCATAATAATAATACACTCTAAAACTGCAATTTTTTGAATTGGGGAAAGAGAACACAGAAGAACTAGGAAAGCGTTTAACGTCATGGATGATGATTTTTCTGCCAGTTTTGCTTTCTCTTTCTCATGCTCCTTTGTCAAACATGTGTTTCTCATTAGCGTCCAAACTCTCAGAGCGCAACCTTATGGTGAAGGATGTTTGGTCCAGCACAGAAACCTGAAGACAAATGAGAGTATCAGATATATGAACAAATGATTGTTTAGAATTGTCATCAATGCGCAAAGAAAAATTGGACCAGCCAAGATAATTGAGATATCAGAATCAAACTGTTGTTGATTTATGCAGCGACTTTCAGGGGGGTCAACTTTTTTAAAATACATTTCTATAGTGAAGTAAGTAGATACACTGATCAGCCACAACATTAAAACCACCTGCCTAATATTGTGTAGGTCACCCTCGTGCTGCCAAATCAGTGCCAACCCGCATCTCATAATAGCAGAACAGGAATGCCTCGTTGATGAGAGACGTCAACAGAGAATGGCCAGACTGTTTTGAAATGACAATGTCTACGGTAACTCAGATAACAGCTCTGTACAATTGTGGTGAGAAGAATATTGGTTGGTGCTGTTTTGGCGGCACGAGTGGGACCTACACAATATTAGGCAGGTGGTTTTAATGTTGTGGCTGATATGCAACGGTATATATACTGTATATGCAATATAATACATGCAATTTCAAGATCTCATATTTATTGATGGAATACATGGATTTGTACATTTTTAAAAAGTGAAAATGCAACCAAAGTGATGAAAAACTAATGATATATATATATATAATTTTTTTTTTTTTTAGAAGGTCCCCTGTATAATTAACAGCATGAGCTGAGAGAATATCTTACAAATGTAAGCAAAGTGGACATTATAACTGAAAAATACCCAAATTAATCAGAATCGAATCAAGTCTAATCGAATCGGTTAATCTTTATCAATACCCAGCACTAAGGCACATTGCTTGTCTCAGTCACCATTCATTTTCATTGCATCTTTTTTTTCCATACAGTGACTGAGGCTGTCATTCTGCCTCAATATTACACATTTAATTTATCACATAATCAGAAATCCACACAATTATGCCGGTGTGGCTTTCTTGTTTGTTTTTGATTTGTGTGAAGTCTTTCTCTCTTGCGTTCAGCTGCTTTCCATTGGGAAGGTGGATGTTGTTCCTGTTTCCGTGAAACGTAAGATGCCAGCAGTTAAATTTTACAGTCTGTTTCAAAGAGCCCTGCCTACAAAAACTCCTCCTGCGTTTTACTGATGCTCACGGATGAGTCATTTAAAATACAGGCATGTGCGAATGGTCGTGTGTGTCACACCACGGCATAGCATGTCTTTTAGTGAAGATACAGTTACAGCTTATTTGGGGGGAGTCTCGCCAACCATTGCTGTCTTATTTGACACAAACTAAAAATATTTACTAGAAAGTACTATAAGTCATTCTGAGTAAAAGTGCGCCTGCCAAAATGCATAAATGTAAATGTGACATGATTCTATCAACACATAATTTGACATCTTGTCAAAGCCACAGCTCAAGAATTCATTCAAACTTACTCTAGTTCTAATCTATTTCATTAAACCTTTCCTGAAGGAGATATGAACCTCGACACTAAGTAAATAAAATGTTAACGTGACCAAACTGCAGTCCCCACTGATTCTTTTCCCCTCTTTTGCAGTTACACCACAGGGAAAGAGCAATCTCCCCTCCGATGCTCCACAACAGCTGTTGCCTTTTAAAACACTCTTGTGCAAGAGGACATACTACAACTGAAACCCATCCAATGATAACATGCTGGAAAAGTAGTTTTATGCTGTGGGCACATTCACTGTCAGGGAGATTGAACCCGAACAGATGTAGGCCAATTCTAACATCGCCCTGTTTTGTTAAGTAATGCCCTGTTTAACAGGTAATAAAGATATACTGTCCAGTCATTATTTGGTTTAGAGGTCCATTCAAATATTAGGCAACTCTGAAACATTTGTGTGATTCCTTGTCGTGCTTGGCAATACTCGCTAAGGATGCTAGCACAAGTCAGTCCTCGAGTAGCTCAAATCTGTGGCACCATGGTTATAAAATAAACTAGATTTTTACATTTTCTGAAAGAAAATGTGAGTGGTTTTTGCTCATGCAAACCATGCCGCCACAATGCTAGGGTGTTGGCCGTTCTCAGTGTTTTATAGCTTTTTGCTATCCGGTTGCTAGGGTGTTTTAGGTGGTTGCTAGGAGGTTCCTTTCTGGCCCGAGTCAAAAAAGCCATCCCAAAAACTCTGGTCCTTAGACGTGGCTCAGGTCTCTCCTTCAATGTGTGGGATTTCGCTTCTGTTCTATCATCTGCCAAGCAAAAATCGAAAGCCAAATTTCTTAGAAAAACTAGAGCGCAATTTGAGGTATGCGTGGGGCGAGTTACATTTCAAGTTTAATTCTTGCATCTAAGGGTTTGTTCAAATCCTGAACCCTAATAGTAATATTGATGCCAGCCCTTGACAACAACATGATCACACAGAAAGTCAGCATATTGTTTCTGAGACTTCCGGTACCCTAGGATCGGCCGCATTATGTGACTCCCTGACAAGCACCCTCTCCTATCAGATATTTTTGCATCGGCTCCAGCTTGTTTATGCATCAGCAGCATGGAAGACCTCGGTCAGACCCTGCGTTGAAACCAGGAAGTAAACGTGTTTGCATAATCACTGACGAGCGTGATTAGGAGGTTGCATATTTCCCTGTAACATTACATTTTTACTCCACTGATGGTTATGTTTAGGTTTGGGGTCTGGGTTGGAGGGTTCAGTTTTCACTGTGAGATCAGTCTGTTGAAAACACGACTAATTAATTACACCTCTGACAATGAGATTTTAACATTCTTATAATTACATTTTGTAAACATAAAGCTGTCTTTCTTGTGACCTTTTTTTTTATGTCTTGGAATATTTAACATACTATATTACTATAATATACTATAGTTAATTAGTTTTACTATATAAATAAAAAAATAAAGGTTCCAAAATTTGTCAAAAAATAATCCTATTTTTATTCAAAAATCAAAAGAAACACATAAGAAATTACATTTTGCGGATAGAAAATGAAGCCTACTTTAGGGCCATTCATATTTTTACATTGTGACATTATTTTCATGACAGTTACACACATTTTATCCCCAAATTCTAATTAGCGCAATGCGAATAATGATGGACATTGTGATACATTCATATAACCATAACTTGGAAAATGTATATATTATTTAAATTGTAAAGTATTTACCAGTATGCATCATAGTTGTACTCCCTTGGTACTGCCTTTCTTGCTGTAATATAGTAAAAGAAAAAAAAAAGAGAATGTGTTACGGTAATGAGAATCAAAACTGCAGAAATAGTCAAATTAAAATATCGAGATGCATTACGGCAATGAAAATTAGGTGGTAAAATGTGCTTAAAGGACCCAAAAATGAAAATTCTCTCATCATTTACTCACCCTTATGTCATCCCAGATGGGTATGACTTTTTCATCTGTTGAACTTGTGAAGATTTTTAAAAGAATATTTCAGCTCTGTAGGTCCATACAATGCAGGTGAATGGGTGCCAAAATTTTTAAGCTCCAAAAATCACTTAAGTCAGCATAAAAGTAATCCATACGACTCCAGTGGTTAAATCAATGTCTTCAGCAGCGATATGATAGATGTGGGTGAGAAACATATCAATATTTAAGTCAATTTTTGCTATAAATTCTCCTTTTCTCCTTGCCACTCCTTTACTTTCACATTTTTCTTCTTCTGTTCTTGGTGATTCACATTCTTTGTGCATATCGCCCTCTACTGGGCAGGGAGAAGAATTTATAGCAAAAATGGATCTGTTTCTCACCCACACCTATCATATCACTTCTGAAGATATGGATTAAAACACTGGAGTATGGATTACTTTTATGATGCCTGTATGTGCTTTTTGAAGCATCAAAATTTTGGCATCCATTCACTTGCATTGTATGGACCTAAAGAGCTGAAATATTCTTTTAAAAATCATAATTTGTGTGATGCAGAAGAAAGAAAGTCATACACATCTGGGATGGCATGAGGGTGAGTAAATGATGAGAGAATTTTCATTTTTGGGTGAACTATCCCTTTAAGTGTTACAATGCAATAAATCTTAATGTTCCAAGTATTTCAACATGGGTTCAGAGTAATTTGATATGTTGTCGCGCCTTACGAATTCTCCAGTGTGACATAAGAGCACATTGTTCTCTCTTCTCACATGAAGAAACGTCATTTAGAGAGTTTGTGCTATTAATCCCTAATAAGCAAATAGAGTGAGTGGGTTGATTATGTTCACTATGTAAGTGGTGCTCCGAGTGTCACGTACAGCAGCTTGAACTTGTTTTCCAGCATCACTTATGATGCCCCCCTGACAGCATGCACCCCACAGCCTTCAAACAGGCCACTGATGGGCCAAAACGCACCACTCACCAAAGCTGTGCCCGTGGGCACCGTAGGGCACAGATGATGTGTGCCCAGCTCAGCTTCCCACGGAGAGGGCAAACGTCACAACAGGGGCGCAAAGCTCCATGCCAAAGACAGCTGACGTTTCCAGCTCAGATGTGCTCATGTTGTTTATTACACAATTATAAACATGTCATCTGTAGGGGGTTGAGTTGTATAACAATACACAGAGAATCTATTCATGGGAACTCACTCTGTAAAAGCTCCTGTTTCCAATTTAACACAACAAGGGGGTTTTGGCTGCTTGCATTGCATGGACCAACAGAGCTGAAATGTTTCTGCAAAATCTTGGTTTGTGTTCTGCATAAGAAAGAACGTCACACACATCTGGGATGGCATGAGGGTAAGTAAATGATGAGGGAATTTTCATTTTTGGGTGAACTATTCCTTTAAAAACACAGTGCTCCTCTGCGAGACGCTGAAAAAACTACACGTGATGCAACTGTCAAAGATATCTGTCTAGCGCATGTAAACATTAAAACAGTGCCAAGAATATTAATTCCACAGCAGCTGACTTTGTGCTGAATCAATTTGTCTCAGTAGTTCAAGACCTTTTTATTCACTGCTTTGTTTATGGTGAGCAGTCCCACTTATTTTATATTGACTGCTGCCAACAAACCTGAAATCCATCAGTTAATAACTAGGGTTTCCTGTATCAATGTTGTCAAGAGGAATTGCTGCTGGCAAAGATCTAAAAATGATTCCCGCTGCTTTAACAACCCCCCAGCGTTCACTTTTAATGTCAAGTGACATCAATTTGACTTACAAGTGGCCTTACAAAAAAGCGACCTGTAGCTCTTTGGTCTTATTTTTATGCAGGCGCACAGAGTAAAACCTTTCAGAACCCCGTAGAGAGGGACTTCTTTTATTTTGCAGGGCTTCTACACTGACGCACACTGGAGGAATATGGGTTAAGCTCCTCAGGGCTTGCACTTGAAGTCACTCGACTGGATACATAAATGTTTAGTGCTTGTTAAGTTGAGATAAAAGAGTCTTTCCTGCTCTGTGTGAGGAGGACACCAGAGGTTGAGATCTTGAGATGTGATGGAGCAATCACATTTAACCTGTGATTATTACACGTTTAAGTTTTAACAGACAAATGTCGTTGGTGTCAGTATATTGCTGTTCTGAGATATTTGTGTGATCCCATTAAATCCTCTATAAGGCAATGACATAAGATAAGTTCTGATAGCACACGTACATCACCCAAACATCTATTTGATGTGTGTGTTTACATCTGGAAGACGTATTCTTTAGGTTGTTGCTCATCTGCAATACGTCTATAAGATGTTTCCTCTTGGATGTCAATAAGACATTCAGCAGATGTCTTTGAGATGTTTATGTTTTAAAATGTATTTAAATCTGATCTTTTAAAGATGTTTAGCAGATGTTTCCCTAATAGCACATGTATTGTACGTCACCCAGACGTCAACTTGATGTGCCTGTTTTCATCTGGAAGACATATTTGTAAGGTTGTTTGCTCATCTGCAATACGTCTTTAAGATGTTCCATTTCAGATGTCAATAAGACACTCAGCAGATGTCTTTGAGACGTTTATAAATTAGAATGTTAGTAAATCTGATCTTTTTATGTTGTTTTCCAGATGAAATGCTATTAAACAGACATCTCAGAGATGTGGTGTGCCATCTGGGTCAAGTCTAACCAGGTCTAACAAACAAAATATGACTTAAAACTAGATGACCTTATAAAAACAAACTTGTAGTTAATATAAGTTTGCCACAAAGCTCAGTTACATAAAAAAAACTTTGGGTTTCACTCAGAGAAATTATTCTCACAATTTAGTCTAACATCTCAACATGTTTTACTAGAAAAACCCAAAAGAATACTCATAAAATCAAAGAACTCTAATCTAAAGACCTCAGATGATCTTCAACATAACAATTTTGAAGGTGCTAAGGGAGATCTTTAGCACACAAAATGAGTCCTTTCTGTGGTGTCTCTAGTTGAAAAATGTTTAAAATGGCTAATAGACAAACTCTTTACACTTTGATGAGTGATTCACAACTTTTACTTGCATTTCCTGACCTTTCTGTCATGTATGGCTGATGTTTTAAAGATTTATGTCAGTGGCTGCTAGATAAAATAATCACTCCAGTAACATCTTCAATTCTTCCTATGCGAACTGACAGATTTGTGAACATGAGCAACGTTTGCAAATAACCCCCAAAAATCGCATTGTGAAAAGATTTATTGATGTCCACTCACAATATTAATGGCTTTTCATTGCACATGTATAATATACACAGCTTGCTGGCTGGAATAAAGCTAAACTCTAATCTGCCAGGTTAAATAATTTACCCACAGCCTGGAGAGATCACTTACTATCTTCTAACTACTTTTGGGAAGTACTTCTGGCATTTAGCACATTGAGCTATTTATAACATTTCTATATCCACTGCTTGTGCAGGTCTCTGTTATTACTAAAATATTTAGTAATATCAACTGCAAATCTTTGATAGTGATAGAAATAGTGACAGCACATAACTTTGGTAAATCTTTGTGTAGTTTTATGATAAAACAAAATGGATGAAACTATATTGTTCTAATTTAATTTATAAATAAATGCAGTTGTTTTTGTCACTTCTTTTACATTTAAATTGCTATAAAAGATAATGTACATTTACAAAAAAGCTGAATGATATTATTTAGGGATGCACATTGGTGTTACCCAATATTATTATTATTATTATTATTATTATTTTAATGATCGAAAACAGTATCGACCAGTGCTTATTTTTACCAATTCATAGTAAACTCTTTATGGATGCCAGGTTTTGAAAATAATAAACAGTTTTCCATATTTTCTATTGTACTTTAACCTCGTGCAACCCTGCGTCCACATGTGTGGACAGTGTATTTTGGCTTCGCTATACGCAACGCATAATTTAAATTTATTTAAACTGACTGAAGACCGTTCACAAGACTCTACACTGTCATTTAAGGGTTAAACTTCTGCCACACTGCGGCATGTGACACAACAGTATGAGGTTGATTTCCATAAAGTGCTACTACAGGCACAGCGCCAACAAAAGTGCCTCTGGTGAGAAACATCTTTAAGTTTTTTTTATTGAAACCGGTTTGTTTGTAAAGAGTAGCATCTTTAGTTTCATTTGATATGCTGCTTTAAATAAAATCCATACATTTTTTTATGCGTCAGCGCACTGATAAAGATTAAATCCACATATGTGGAAAATGGGACCTTGTTCTCTCAAAAGTTGAAAAAAACATGTTAGTTATTTTGAATAATTTATAACTATAACACATCTGTGTCATTTCGCTTCATTTTAATATAAATTTTATTTTGTTATCATTGTACAATACAGTTCTATTCATTAACATTAGTAAATGCATTCCTATATATTTACTAATCATTTTCACCAGCCGTCTGGCACCAACAATCATCCATGCGATTATCTAATCAGCCAATCGCGTGGCAGCAGTGCAGCGCATAAAATCATTCAGATACGGGTCAGGAGTTTCAGTTAATGTTCACATCAACCATCAGAATGGGGAAAAATGTGATCTCAGTGATTTTGACCGTGGCATGATTGTTGGTGCCAGATGGGCTGGTTTGAGTATTTCTGTAACTGCTGATCTTCTGGGATTTTCACACACAACAGTCTCTAGAATTTACTCCGAATGGTGCCAAAAGCAGTTCTGTGGATGGAAATGCCTAGCTGATTAGAGAGGTCAACAGAGAATGGTCAGACTGGTTCGAACTGACAAAGTCTACTGTAACTCAGATAACCGCTCTGTACAATTGTGGTGAGAAGAATATAATCTCAGAATGCTATTGAGATGCGGGTTGGCGCTGTTTTGGTGGCATGAGGGGGTTTTAATTTTGTGGTGTATGTGGACATACATTTTTTGGAAAACTATTTGCTCTAGAATTATTATTATTTATTTTTTTTGCTTGTTTATTAGGTGCTACTAGTTGCAAATAAAAAAGGGAAATGGACAATGCACACAGCAGTCATTCGGGGGTCTCAGGAGGTTAAATATTTAGATGCCTTAGTTTACTTGTAAAATTCGATATTGGAGTGTGAAACCCACTTAGAAAACTAAATAAAAATAAAAATAAAAGTTGAGATTTACACTGGCAGCCAAAAGATTGGAATAATATACAGATTTTGCTCTTATGGAAAGAAATTGGTACTTTTATTCACCAAAGTGGCATTCAACTGATCACAATGTATAGTCAGGACATTAATAACATGAAAGATTACTATTACTATTTTAATTTTTTTTTTCAGAACTTCTTGAACTACTTCAAAGAGTTCTCATCAAAAAATCCTCCATGTGCAGCAATGACAGCTTTGCAGATCCTTGGAATTCTAGCTGTCAGTTTGTCCAGATACTCAGGTGACATTTCACCCCACACTTCCTGTAGCACTTGTCATAGATGTGGCTGTCTTGTCGGGCACTTCTCACACACCTTACAGTCTAGCTGATCCCACAAAAACTCAATGGGGTTAAGATCCATAACACTCTTTTCCAATTATCTGTTGTCCAATGTCTGTGTTTCTTTGCCCACTCTAACCTTTTCTTTTTGATTTTCTGTTTCAAAAGTGGCTTTTTCTCTGCAATTCTTCCCATAAGACCTGCACCCCTGAGTCTTCTCTTTACTGTTGTACATGAAACTGGTGTTGAGCGGGTAGAATTCAATGAAGCTGTCAGCTGAGGACATGTGAGGTGTCTATTTCTCAAATTAATTTATTAATTATTTTTTTAATTTTAGAAGTGTTGGAGCTCCTTAATTTTAATTAATTTTATTTATCACACATTATACGTTCGCACATATACAGTGAAATTCTTTTTTTCACATATCCCAGCTAAGCTGGGGTCAGAGTGCAGGGTCAGCCATGATATGGTGCCCCTGGAGCAGATAGGGCCCAACAGTGGCATCTTGGCAGTGCTGGGGCTTGAACCCCCAACCTTCTGATCAGTAAACCAGAGCCTTAACCACCAATGCCCCTCAAACTAGAATGAGCAATTTAGCATGATTACTCATGGATAAGGTGTTGGAGTGATGGCTGCTGGAAATGGGGCCTGTCTAGATTTGATCAAAAATGACTTTTTTCAAATAGTGATGGTGCTGTTTATTACATCAGTAATGTCCTGACTATACTTTGTGATCATCTGAATGACACTTTGGTGAATTAAAGTACCAATTTCCTTCCGAAACAGCAAAATCTGTACATTATTCCAAACTTTTGGCCGCCAGTGTATAATATTAGCCATCATATTGGTTGGGCTAATAAAATTATCAGCTGTTGGTATCAGCCAAGATTTATATATCTGTGCCTCTCTAATATCATTAATATACAAAAAATTCACAAAAATCAGCATTTAAATTGCATGGAAAAGCTTTCTGTATTAAATTAATCTTTTAATGCAAATTCACATCTCCATTTAAAACAGATCCAACAGATTCAGATGAATGATGATATAGGCATGATATCAGGCACATGTATGTGCAACCCATTTGTCCCTAATGTTTCATATTAAAAGCATTTCGACCCTCTGACACCCATAAACATTTGGTTACCTCAAAACAGCTTTGAGTGCTGAGTCAATGACTACTGAAACATTACCATGGAGGCCGACAACAATTTGTATTTACAAAAATAGGTCCAGGAGACTGAGAAATGCCTCAAGATCACTCGACATGCATTACTACTGTGCTTCAACAGAACCCCAGTTCTGCCCATGAGAGTCTGAATGTTGACAAATCACAGATCTTGTTCCCTGTCGTAGAATCTTGTAGCTGCTTTTTATCTCTTCTCAGATCATCTTGTCGCTACTCCGAAAATAAAATTGTGACGGCCATGATGATACAGCAACATGCCACATATGGGCTTTTACGCTCACCTGAAAGGTAATGCAAGAGATCATTAGACCAAAAAAATATTTGAGCCCATTTTAAAGATTCACGCATTTCAATTTGATGGAATTTGTTTATGAAATATACCATATAAATGTAACTTGATAACACTTTACAATAAGGTTGTATTCATTAACATGAGTAAACAAGAACTAACAATGAACAATACTTATACAGCATTTATTAATCTTGATTTATAATTTCATCATAAATAGTTTTTTTACAACTAAAAGTTGTGTGTTAACATTAGTTTATGCATTAAGAACCAGCAGTTGTATTTTCATAAATGAACATTAACCAAGTACAATAAATGCTGTAAAAATATATTGCTCATTGTTAGTTCATGATACCAATCCATTTACAATTGTTAACAAATAGAACCCTATTGTAAAGTGTTACCGGTAACTTTTATGACATTGCTTACCTATTCTTGCACATTTCCAGAATATTCCAAGGAATCTATGGGTGGAAGGAAAGGTTTAAATGTTATTGCATGTAGAGCAACAGTAGACTTGACCCATTTAATCTTTAACATATGCAAATTACTAACAATCTTATT
Organism: Myxocyprinus asiaticus; assembly: GCF_019703515.2. Taxonomy (NCBI): domain Eukaryota; kingdom Metazoa; phylum Chordata; class Actinopteri; order Cypriniformes; family Catostomidae; genus Myxocyprinus; species Myxocyprinus asiaticus. The sequence continues at coordinate 5,866,534 of NC_059385.1, read as the reverse complement.
ATGTTTACATTTGCATATTACATTAAACTGATATCGACCCCACAGAAAATGTTTTAACTTTTAATATTCTCTTTTAATGTGATCAACAATCAAGTACCTGTTTGCCAAAAAGTTACTGAACATATATTGAATAAATAATTGTGTATGTAAATAAAGGAGCTTTTTGCCCTTAAAAAATTGCCCATAAAATGCCAATGCCAAAATAAAATGCCAATATTTCATTGTATCATTCAAGGTTCTAGTTGAACAATTATTAGCTGAATAATATATTTAATTTAACCCATTTCGAATTTAGATTTTTGCTTAAAAAACATTATTCCGGACAGCTAAAAAATGTGTTCCATAGAGGAGAAAAGAGTCATTAAAACAGTAATTGAGAGCATATTAAAATCACTATTTAATATAATTAGTGTTAAATTATTACACTAATTTCTTGTATTCAACTCAATATTATGATCAAGTCTTTCCCAATGGAAATATTTTAATAATGCAATTATTACTGGCCCATACAAATGTATAAATATTTATTTTTATACACAATTTAAAATCATATTTAATCAAACTACACATTGAAGGCTTTATAGATATTACAGTTTCATTTTCTGTTAATGCATGATTTTCTGTAAAGCTGCTTTGAAACAATGTGTGTTGTGAAAAGCGCTATACAAATAGAAATGACATGACTTATAAATGCATAACATGTATAAATGTTTCTAATACCAAAAGATGGCAGGTAGATTTGTTGTAGTTTGTGAGTTATGAGGGGAAATTTTGAAATTGTTCCAATTGCCCCGGTCCCCCTTAACAGACAAATAAGATTTGTTGAATGAAGGAAAGGAAAAGACAGAAGAAAGCTGCAGTTTTGTGGCAGCTTCTGTCCAATGAGTACTCATCTAGGAAGCATGAAACAGTCGTCTTTACAGAAGATTAGATGGGGCAGAACTGGATGACTGATGAGCTACAGAGGGGCTGAAATATCATAACAGATACTTGACAGAACAGAGATCTACGAGCAGACAGGCATTTGGCGTTAACAGAAACAACAAATCTGGTGGTCAGTAAGAGCATGTACTGTCAGCAGCCCCACCCCCAGGAATGAAACCACTCAAATTGAACAAATCTTTAATACATTTCTTGAGTTAACTATCTTAAGGTTTCGCCTCTACAACAATTGTTTGAACACGATTGAATAACATAAAAATATTTGACGTTCTCTTTACCAATCATTTACATTGTGAAATACAGGCTGAGTGGACAGTTTTTGTCCATGATTTCTATGTTGTAATTCACTGCAAGTCGGGATCCATGCCACAGCGAAAACACTGCGGCAACACACGAGGCTCTGTTGTACAAAGTTTGAGAGGGGGAATGCTACACCCATTACTTTAATATCTAGCAACTCCAACTTGTCTTGGAAAAAGCATTTGTTTGCGGAGATCAGATCGCTGAATGCAAATAATCTCCTTCATTTTCTTTACCCTGTCAGCGGAAATCCAAACATCTTGTTGCGCCAATCCGACAATAGACGAACACTTTATTTCAAAGACATCGGCCCAAAACTAACTGACCAACGACACTTGTTTTAGAGTCCATAAATTAAGGAAATAAAGAGTTTATTGTACACTTTATCAGAATCAGCTTTATTGCCAAGTATGCTTACACATATAAGGAATTTGGCTTGGTGACAGGAGCTTCCAGTGTACAACAATACAAAAACAGCAGCAAGGCATAGATAATAATAAAAAATAAAAAATAGTTATACACATATGTACACACACACAGACACACACATACATACATGCATGCACACATACGTAGTGCAATCTAATACAATCTGTTATCTGTTATGTACAGTGCAAATGTTTTTGTTTTGTTTTTTCCCAGAGGAATGAAATGGCAGAAGAGGATGGATGTGTTGGATAAATATGAAAAAAAGACTAAACTGTGTATTGCACATAGTTATTGCTCAATGGGGCAATTTAACTGTTCATGAGATGGATAGCCTGAGGGAAAAAACTGTTCCTGTGCCTGACGGTTCTGGTGCTCAGAGCTCTGAAGCGTCGGCCAGAAGGCAACAGTTCAAAAAGGTAGTGGGCAGGGTGAGTGTGGTCCAGAGTGATTTTTCCAGCCTTTTTCCTCATTCTGGAAGTGTATAGTTCTTGAAGGGGGGGCAGGGGGCAACCAATAATCCTCTCAGCAGTCCGAATTGTCCTTTGTAGTCTTCTGATGTCTGATTTCGTAGCTGAACCAAACCAGACAGTTATTGAAATGCAGAGGACAGACTCAATGACTGCTGAGTAAAACTGTATCAGCAGTGCCTGTGGCAGGTTGAAATTCCTCAGCTGGCGAAGGAAGTACAACCTCTGCTGGGCCTTTTTCACAATGGAGTCAATGTGTGTCTCCCACTTCAGGTCCTGTGAGATGGTAGTGCCCAGGAACCTGAATAACTCCACTGCTGCCACAGTGCTGTTTAGAATGGTGAGGGGGGTCAATGTTGGGGTGTTCCTCCTAAAGTCCAAAATCATCTCCACCGTTTTGAGCGTGTTCAGCTCAAGGTTGTTTTGACTGCACCAGACAGCCAGCTGTTCAACCTCCTTTCTGTATGCAGACTCATCGTCATCTCGGATGAGGCCGATGACAGTGGTGTCATCTGCAAACTTCAGGAGCTTGACAGAGGGGTCCTTGGCGATGCAGTCATTGGTGTAGAGAAAGAAGAGTAGTGGGGAGAGCACACATCCCTGGGGGGCACCAGTGCTGATTGTACAGGTGCTGGAAGTGAGTTTCCCCTGTCTTACAAGTTGCTACCTGTCCGTCAGAAACCTGGTAATCCACTGACAGATAGACATGGGAACAGAGAGTTGGTGTAATTTATTCTGGAGTATAGCTGGGATGATGGTGTTGAAAGCTGAACTGAAGTCCACAAAAAGGATCCTTGCATATGTCCCTGGTCTGTCCAGATGTTGCAGGATATGATGCAATCCCATACTGACTGCATCATCCACAGACCTGTTTGCTCGATAAGCAAATTGAAGGGGATCTAGAAAGAGTCCAGTGATGTTCTTCAGGTGGGCCAACACCAGTCTCTCAAATGATTTCATGACCACAGACGTCAGGGCGACAGGTCTGTAGTCATTAAGTCCTGTGATTTTTTGTTTCTTTGGGACAGGAATAATGATTGAGCATTTGAAGCAACATGGGACTTCACACTGCTCCAGTGATCTATTGAAGATCTGTGTGAAGATGGGGGCCAGCTGGTTAGCACAGGATCGAAGACACAATGGTGAGACGCCATCTGGGCCTGAAGCTTTCCTTGTCTTTTGTTTCTGAAAGACGCAGCGCACATCATCTTCACAGATCTTAAGTGCAGGTTGAGTAGCAGGAAGGGGGAGGAGGGGGGTTGCAGGAGGTGTTGGTGTTTGTGTGAAGTGAAGGTCAGAGTGGGTGTGGGGTGTGAGATTGGGCCTTTCATATCTGCAGTAGAACACATTCAGGTCGTCAGCTAGTTGTTGGTCCACCACAGGGTTGGGGGTAGGAGTCCTGTAATTTGTGAGTTGTTTCATGCCACTCCACACTGATGCAGGGTCGTTAGCTGAAAACTTGTTTTTCAGCTTCTCAGAGTATCTTCTTTTAGCCACTCTTATTTCCTTGTTCAGTGTGTTCCTGGCCTGATTGTACAAGACTTTATCCCCACCCCTGTAAGCTGCATGGCCTCTGCTGTAAACCACTGTTTTCATTGTTGAACTTTAAATAAGTCCTAGTAGGTATGCACACATCCTCACAGAAACTGATATATGATGTACCAATATCTGTGAGCTCGTCCAGGTCTGTGGCTGCAGCCTCAAAAACACTCCAATCCGTGCAATCGAAGCAGGCTTGTAGTTCCCGCTCTGCTTCATTAGTCCATCTCTTTACAGTCCTTACTACTGGCTTGGTTCATTTTAATTTCTCCCTGTAGTTTGGAAGAAGATGAGCCAGACAGAAATAAGAGAGTCCCAAAGCTGCTCTAGGGACAGAGCGATATGCATCCTTTATTGTTGTGTAGCAATGATCCAGTATGTTCCTGTCTCTGGTGGGGCATGTAATGTGCTGTTTGTATTTGGGCAGTTCACGTGTGAGATTTGCTTTGTTAAAATCCCCAAGAATAATAATAACTGAGTCTGGGTATTGTTGTTCCGTGTCTGTGATTTGATCAGCCAGCTGTTGCAGTGTTCAACATCTTACAGCAAGACATTACTTTTTTTCTTTTCTTTTTGGATTTTCTTCCCTTTTCTCCCCAATCTGGAATGCCCAATTCCCAATGCGCCCTAAATCCTCGTGGTGGCGTAGTGACTTGCCTCAATCCGAGTGGCGGAGGACGAATCTCAGTTGCCTCCATGTCTGAGACAGTCAATCCGAGCATCTGATCACATGGCTTGTCGAGCGCGTTACTGCGGAGACATAGCGCATGTGGAGGCTCACGCCATTCTCCACGGCATCCACGCACAACTCACTACGTGTCCCACTGAGAGCGAGAACACATTATAGCGACCACGAGGAGGTTAACCCAACATGACTCTACCCACCCTAGCAACCAGGAAAATTGGTTGCTTAGGAAGCCTGACTGGAATCACTCAGCACACCCTGGATTCGAACTTGCTGATCTACCCAGGCCCCCTGCCAAGATATTACTGATTTTTTGGGGGTATTAACCAAAGGCCCTCTGTTTGAATTGTTTGTCTAACATGGCTAAATTTATCGAACTATAAAACAAGTGCAGTAGTCTGCAAGGCCGGTTTGTACATCAGCAATCTCCAAATCTGTGTCCAAGTGTTTACCTTAGTAAAGCTTTTCTTGTGTATTTTGTTACAGCAAAATAAGTTAAAATGTCAACTTGAGAGACATCAAACATTTCTTTTAGAATGTATCTGGAATTTTGCTGTGTGCTTTAGAAATATGGCAAATGACAGTAAACATACCCCGTTTTGTTCTTGTCCAGTAGACTGGGAGCGAGTGCTCGAATATATGCACAGGTACAGATGAGCAGTAAGATTACAGTCAACAGACTCTGGAAATTAAATATGGCAGACTGCAAGAGAAAGAGAAGACCTGAATGAATTCACTTAATAATGAACAATTAACAAAATAGTGACAATTCAATGCACATTCAAGCATCTTGCATTTGTTTAGATATAAATGGGGCAGTTCAATTATAGTCTTTGATTCTTACTTGATCAATTGATTATTACCCATCTTAGATGTGTGAATCTCACAAAAATATGTCCTGGTCATGCTTCCTCCACAAATTCTCAATACTGTAATGTAAAATATATTTCTGATTTTGGGGAGAAATGTGACCTGAACATGTTGTCATGAGATACACTCATTAAAAGTGTCAATACCACATTCTCCTTCGTTTGCTTCTGACAGTTTGCATTCGTGCATATTGCCACCTACTGGAAGGGGCTGGTCAAAGGTGGAGATTTACAGTATAAAAAAAAAAAAAAAAAAAAAAAAAAACCGACTTAAATATTGATCTGTTTTTTTTCTCAGACCTATCAAATCACTTCAGAAGACATTGTTTAAACCACAGGAGTCGTATGGATTACTTTTACACTGCCTCAATGTGCTTTTTGGAGATTCAAAGTACTGGCCACCATTCACCTGCATTATATGGACCTACAGAGCTGAGATATTATTTTAAAAATCATAATTTGTGTTCTGCAGAAGAAAGAGAGTCATACACATCTGGGATGGCATGATAGAGAGTAAATGATGAGATCATTTTTATTTTTGGGTGAACTATCCCTTTAAGTTTTCCTTCCCTTTACTATTCTGCTTAATTTTGCTATTTCGGTTTTCTTAATTTTAAACCATTTTAAACCAGATTTAGTGACAATTGATGTTACATGCTATACTAACGTGGACTTGATAAATAAACATAGATTTGATTTCAATTCAAGGCCCCTCTTCATTTTTCATTGTTAAAAATGAGCATTGAGAACAACATTAAACAAATCTGAGCAGGTCATAACAGTTACAGCTCAATATTGAACCAAAAATACTGATATTGATACATATCTCTCCTGATTCACTGCACTGATCAACATGCTAAACTGTTATTAGTTTGTTTATAATCATGCAGTAATACAGCTAACAGCACATTTAGCTTCTCCAGACATTTGTTTCCTTTTAACTTGCCCCGTGGACCGAAATAACGCAACAAAAGACGACATACGCAGACATACTGACTAATTAAACTGCTAAATTAAATCTACAAGCCCTAAAATGTATAAATTATATCAAAATAACAGCTTAACACTCACCATGGCGATATCTGCGGCCAGCCAACTCACACTTCCGGTGCCTGGTGGAAATGACGTCAGCAGAACGGAAATCAGAAAGCGCGAAAAATCAGCCGGAAGAACAGAGGAAATGAAAGTAAATACTGCTGATGGAGTGTGTTAGTTTGAATTAAAAATCGCTTAATATACGATATACATTTCCTTTCGGAATGAGGTGAGACTGTGTATTATGGGCTCATATTATGGTTGTTTTGTCAGAAAAATGCACTTGCACGTGATATTTGTGTGAGTGGGATTGTGCTGTTTGTGTCAGTGTTGTTTAGTTACCTGTCACATTAGCAAATTTATAAATGAGTTATAAAGCTACATCATGTGGATATTACATATTCAACCGAAGCAATGAACAGGAAAATAAATTATATTTGTTTTTTAAGTTACCGTTTAACGGAGCAGCGATGAATAGGGGTGTCTTGTCCACTTCGTGTTGACGCTAGAATGTTGTTTTTGTTGTGTTCCCTTAAATTCACCATGGTAACCATAATGTTTGCCAAGTGACCAAAATATTAACTACAGCTATTGTTTGTACGGTAAAATCATAAATGATTATGGAAAGAAATAAATATAAATTAATAAGTAATATTATTTTATTTTACAATTTTATATATATATATATATATATATATATATATATATATATATGTACACACTGGCGGCCAAAAGTTTGGAATAATGTACAGATTTTGCTGTTTTGGAAGGAAATTGGTACTTTAATTCACCAAAGTGTCATTCAGATGATCACAAAGTATAGTCAGGACATTACTGATGTAATAAACAGCACCATCACTATTTGAAAAAAGTAATTTTTGATCAAATCTAGACAGCAGTCATCACTCCAACACCTTATCCTTGAGTAATCATGCTAAATTGCTAATTTGGTACTAGAAAATCACTTGCCATTATATCAAACACTGCTGAAAGCTATTTGGTTCATTAAATGAAGCTTAACATTGTCTTTGTGTTTGTTTTTGAGTTGCCACAGTATGCAATAGACTGGCATGTCTTAAGGTCAATATTAGGTCAGAAATGTCAAAAAAAGAAACAGCTTTCTCTAGAAACTCATCAGTCAATCATTATTTTGAGGAATGAAGGCTGTACAATGCTTGAAATTGCCAAAAAACTGAAGATTTCATACAAAGGTGTACACTACAGTCTTCAAAGACAAAGGCCAACTGGCTCTAACAAGGACTTAAAGAGATGTGGAAGGCCAGATGTACAAATAAACAAGAGGATAAGTACATCAGAGTCTCTAGTTTGAGAAATAGACGCCTCACATGTCCTCAGCTGACAGCTTCATTGAATTCTACCCGCTCAACACCAGTTTCATGTACAACAGTAAAGAGAAGACTCAGGGGTGCAGGCCTTATGGGAAGATTGCAAAGAAAAAGCCACTTTTGAAACAGAAAATCAAAAAGAAAAGGTTAGAGTGGGCAAAGAAACACAGACATTGAACAACAGATAATTGGAAAAGAGTGTTATGGATCTTAACCCCATTGAGCTTTTGTGGGATCAGCTAGACTGTAAGGTGCGTGAGAAGTGCCCGACAAGACAGCCACATCTATGACAAGTGCTACAGGAAGTGTGGGGTGAAATGTCACCTGAGTATCTGGACAAACTGACAGCTAAAATGCCAAGGATCTCTTTGAAGTAGTTCAAAAAGTTTTTAAATTGTAAAAGTAATTTTTCACGTTATTAATGTCCTGACTATACATTGTGATCAGTTAGATGCCACTTTGGTGAATAAAAGTACCAATTTCTTTCCATAAGAGCAAAATTTGTACATTATTCTAAACTTTTGGCCGCCAGTGAGTGTGTGTGTGTGTGTGTCAATGACAATCCAAAAAAGCATATTTAAGCAGCATCAAAGTAATCCACACAAGTCGATTAAGTAATGTCTTTTGAAGTTAATCGATACATTTGAGCAGAAAAATGGAGGCAGCATTAAAGCATAGTGGTGTTAATGACCTCGAAATGTTGTTTTTGTTTTGGTTTCTTATCCTTGTCATGTGATCCTGATGTTCACAAACAATGGCCTTTAAAAAACAAGCTGTAAACATTATTGCTGTGCTAAAGTATTTTCACATGCACCAAGATAGCATTCCATTATAAACACATGAAGAGCCTTGTGCCATGCATAGATGCTTTTATCCTTTTGACAACGTCTTGTATAAATATTTATTTAAATAAAATTGCATAATTGTTGTTGAGACAAGCAGCGAGTCAAGGGGTGAAGTTTTTAATTTTGGGCATAGTCAGTGGTTGAAACCCTGGGATGGATCCATGTTTGCAGTTGAATGGACAATGATGTTGCCGTGGTTTATGCGGCCCATGATGTCATACCGGCATTGGCCAAAGACAACACACTGCAAAAAATGATTTTCAAGACAAGTATTTTTGTCTTGTTTTCCGGTAAAAAATATCTAAACATTCAACATGATTAATTTACTTGAGGAGCAAACTGGCATAAGGTTTTAAGCCTTGTTTTGAGAGAAATATAATCAAATTTAGTGAGATTTATGCTTAAAACAGAAAAAACTGTTTGCCAATGGAAAATAAGAAAAATAAACTTAATTCAAAGAGAGCACAAATGTATTTCGCTTACCCATTGGCAGATTTGTTTTCTTGTTTTGAGTCTAAATTCACTAAATTTTGTCAGATTTATCTCAAAACAAGACTTAATATCTTATCCCATTGTGCTTGACAAGTAAATAAATCATGTTTTAAGAATGTTTAGATAATTTCACAGGAAAACAAGACAAAAATACTTGTCTTAAAAATAATTTTTTTTGCAGTGCAGTTCAGCCACACTTAAGCTGTGTTCCAGAATTAAGATACTGTCAGTCTAATACAGCATGTGCGAATGTCATATCATCTCTGCGGTACAAAACACAAACCATTTGTTTCAAAGATCTTTTTTCCCATTTAAAACTTGAAATGGGACGTGTCCCTTAAAAATAGACTTATTCACAAAGACACACAGAGAATTGATTCATTTGCTTCCAACTACTGATGACCTTTGGAACGTAGAGACAGTACTGAAATCAGTAAGCAAGCAACTTGGTCCTTTGGTGCAGTATGAATATGTCTATTCATGGGTGGATGCGTGGAAAATATGTTGCACAGTTGCTAAAACAAAGAAGAAATCAGAATGATGCGTCCAAAAATATGGAGAATTTGTAGGGGGTGAAACCTGTCGAACATGTCCCTAAAAAAAAAAAATAAATGTTATTTTATTTAAGCTTTTAATAAAAAAAAAAAAAAATCCTGTTCATATATGATTATTTTCATTACTCATTTACAGTAATGAGAATTAGTTTTTTTTTTCACATTACAGAAATAAGAATTTAGAGAGAAAGGTGTTTAATTGTTACAAAAATAATGTCGCAATTAAAAAACTCTTAATGGTCCTAAAATAGGCTTTGTTTAATCTATGCTAATTTAGAGGGGCCTGGGTAGCTCAGCGAGTAAAGACGCTGACTACCACCCCTGGAGTCACGAGTTCGAATCCAGGGCATGCTGAGTGACTCCAGCCAGGTCTCCTAAGCAACCAAATTGGCCCGGTTGCTAGGGAGGGTAGAGTCACATGGGGGTAACCTCCTCGTGGTCGCCATAATGTGATTCGCTCTTGGTGGGGCGCGTGGTGAGTTGTGAGTGGATGCCGTGGAGAAAAGCGTGCAGCCTCCACATGCACTATGTCTCCGTGGTAACGCGCTCAACAAGCCACGTGATAAGATGCGTGGATTGACGGTCTCAGACGTGGAGGCAACTGAGATTCGTCCTCCGCCACCCGGAGTGAGGCAAGTCACTACACCACCACGAGGACTTAGAGCGCATTGGGAATTCCAAATTGAGGAGAAAAAAGGAGAAAATAAAAAACAAAACAAAAAACATCTATAATTTATATATTTTCTTTCTGTAGATTTTTAGGCCTTCTTCGATAATGTTTCTGAAAATACCCCTTTTTTTCTTTTTTTCTTCTACTCCCCGGGAAAGCAAAGACAATAAAACTGACTGTCATTTTTTTTCCAGTTACTTGCACATAAATTATAACACTCTTGACAGAGATCGATACTTATATTATAGAATGTCAGTCTTGTTTAGACAAGAGGGTTTTGTTGAGGTGGTTGTGGCCATCTGTGTGCAGCAAAAGAGCTCTTTACAAGTCTTGAAAATGAGTGGAATGTGTCTTAATTATACTACAGCGCGTGTCATTCACAAGGTCTCAAGATATATTATTAAGGAACCAATAATCTCTTATAACTGGTGGTGTGTGTATGAGCCAGACCCACATTATCGTAAATCTCTGTCTGTCAAGCTTTTGTCGATTTAAAATATTACAAGTTTCCCTAAAGCATTAGACATTGATCTACTGTATGTATTATGATCGTTATTCTCTCACAAATCCATCAGCAATCCATAAGTATATGACACTCCTCCACTGGCCTTTAATTTTCTGCAATAAACATCATGCACACCTCATAAATAATTAGCACTTGACGGACCCTTACTCACCAAAGTGACGTGATAAAAAATTGTCATTGTGAGAACCAGAAATTGCAATTTGTTACCAAAGCAGACAGCAAAAAGATACAAACCTACAAGTTTTGATCTCAATTGATAAGAAATGTGTTTGGGTGATTGCCAGGACATTGCTATGAGCTTACTAAGGTTTTCTGAGGGTTTTTAGTGCATTGCTCTGCTATGTGGTTGCTAGGGTGTTCAGGGTGCTATCTAGGTGGTTACTTACAGGCCCAAGTCAAATGACTCTATCACCATGTCTCTGTGATTATTTGGTCTCTAGATTTGGCATGTCTTTTGTGTTCCACTGATAAAAATTGGAATGACATGTTGAGAAAATAGTGATAGAATTTAGATTTTTGGTTGAACTATTCATTTCGGAGTCTTTGTCGTTTGTCTCAAAGTTGGCTTCTCGTATTCTTATTGGCTTTGCTGCATCTGTCATTACCTAGAGTTAAAAATCACCTCTGTGCAGATGTTACTGTAGCTAATGAATGGCTGTCCTGTTTCACAGAGGTTAACTTTCAGTTCCCGTAGAGCATGCACTGTGTCAATCTTTGGATATGCTGACCCTGTTGTACAATTGCGGCACAGTTTGCTCAGAAGTCGAAGTGAAAATAGTAACAATTAGTCGTGATGCACGACAGGAGGGAAACAGATGTGAATGGTTTGCTGAGGGTTTTGGACACATTGATTTTAAGTTTGACAAGCAACATTAGTGTCGACTGACATATAGTTAACTTATAGTCTTTCACCTTTCCCCTTGGTGATCTGCATAGTGTCAGCTCTGACCTTAGAGGTCGGAAGTTTCTCACACGTCCGCACTGAGCTCAGCTGACTCCTGTGAGTTTCATCCATCCAGTTGTGGTTGACTGATGTGGGTTGTTTAATGGTTAAATGCCCTTATGTATAGAAATAATACAATGAAATAGCTGAATTTTACACTTGTTATACAATTATTTATATTACAACATGTTTACGATATTGTACAATATGCTAGGCAGAATAACCACATCTGTTAATGGAGTATTCCGGGTTAAATACAAGTTAGAGTTAGATTACCACAAAAAATTATTTCAACTTGTCCCTCCATTTCATTAAAGCAGGTTACAGCGAGGCACTTACAATGGAAATTAATGGGGCCAGTTTTTGGAGGGTTTAAAGGCAGAAATTTGAATCGTATAATTTTATAAAAGCACTAACATATTATTTGAGCTGTAAAGTTGTTTAAATTGTCGTTTTATAGTTGTTTTAGGCTTTACAGTGTGGTTGTCATGGAACTTGGATGTAACTTTACAAAAAAATGTTAGTAAGTGATTTTATCACACTTAAATCATCTTAACACGCATATTGTATATGTGTTGTTGTGGCTATGCTTTTAAAAACCGTGAGTATCTAACATTTACAGATTGGCCACATTCACTTCCATGGCAAATTACTTCCTGTAACCCATATTTTAGCTTTTTTAAAGAAAAGAAGTGACAAGTTGAAATTAATATTTGTGGTAATCAACATTATGCTCCAAATGCTGTCAACTGAGCTTAACTTTGAACCCAGAATGTTCCTTAAATCGGTTGTCCACTGATTTGTGAATCCCAAAAAGGGCCAAATATCATCAGATTAATCAATCCGGCTGATTAATCAGTCTGACCGATGTATTAATCTATCACTACTCAAAAATGACAGATGCCTAACTTTTAAAATGGCCAAATATTGATTAAACAGTATCACTGCTCGAAATTGCTCATGCCATTAATTTCAAAATGGCCAAATATTGGCCAATTTATCGGCCTGGCCGATATACCAGTCTATCACTATTCACTTCTCAAAATTATAGATGCAGATAATTGGAAAATTGCCCAATATCAGCTAATTAATCTGCCTGGCCAATATATTGGTTTATCACAACTCCAATTTACCAATGCTTATGATTTTGAAATAGGCAAATATCAGCTGATTAATCAGCCTGTCAGATGTATTGGTCTATCACTACTCAAAATTAATGTTGACAATAGTTATTAATGCATTTGGATACTTTCTGTGTTTTTAAGGTAAAATGTGACTTTATGACAATTTTACTGCAGGAGTCGCAGCACCAGTCTACGTCAGATATCCGTCACCTCTGAGCCTCAACGTACGTTCTTTCTCAAGCTTGAGTGGGCTGAAGATCTCGGATCTGGCTTTGTCATTCTTTTGTCTGATGTTGTTTCTGCATGGAGTGGTGAAGGTAAGAAGTAAACTGCCAAACTGCCAATAGAATTGCTTTTTGTCTAAAACTGCAGACCTGTTTAATTGGTTGTGTTGTACGATTAGTTTCAGAGGAGGATGTGTCCCGGGAAGCCCAGGAGATAGAGATGGAAAGGGACCTGTATGTTCGTTACCTGCACCTGGCTCTCACCGGAGAGGGACCGGTAGCGGAGGGGGAGTACATCTTCCACCTGGCACCTGAGAGACCCGGCAGCCCCCTGCTGCAGCTGTCTTATGAGAAGGTGCAGAGCGACATCTCGGTGAGTGGCATGCCTGAGATCAGTACGCTGCACATTGTGATGTAATAGTCTTGCTGACTGACACGCACCCGCATAGTATGCGGCTAGGGTCCGAAATGAACGCTTGCCAAGCACCAAATGAAAGTAAATAAAACAGTGTTACGTGCCAATTGGCTGGTAACTTTATAAGGAACTGCAACATTGCATGTTTAAAGTCAAGCTGTAAAAACAATAGTCTGACCCTTGATGTAAGTGGTGTGATTCAAATCAAAGACACAAAACAACTTCTAATGAAAACTCACACATCATGTTCCAGCTTTTACCTTAGTGGAAAATATACAGTCATAATTTTATTTAGGATGCCTAAAATGATAACAACTATAGTTGCCAATTCCGCTTGCAAATATGAGCAGTTGCGGGTTGCTGTTTTTTTGCGCTTATTTCCAGTATTCAGTCAGCGGTTTTTGCGGACACGCGCAGCCCTCGTGGTCTTGCGCAAACTTGCATATTCGTGCTTTACTCCGAAAAACTGGATCAGTGAGTGTCAGTGTCACTAGGCAACCCACAGTAACAACATGATAGGTCAAAATAAAGGTAAAAGGTGAGTTTCTCCATTGTTTCCAAGTGTGCACTGGATGATTATTTGATATGATACTGCTGGAGTTTGACTGAGAGACCTGTAATTAAAATTATCCACACAATGTATCTTTATTTATGCCTTTTAGGCCTAATGTTTGCTTAAGATGACCCATCCTCCTCTGGCTTTACATCAAGAAAATATGATATGCCAATATTATTTTTCTATGGTATGTGTAATATCAATAATGTATTCATTGAATAGATTAAGTGACCTTATATTTTCAAAATGACAGTAAGGCAGTGTGTGAAGCTGTAAAGATAATTATTAAATTGCAAGGTTATAGATTAAGAGTCTTTGCAGTCCATCCAAAAATTAATGGAGGGATGCAGGTAGGAATCAGTGGTGTCTTTTGCTGTTGTGCTATGTAGCAGTATATATACTATATATCAATTGGATTAAAAGGTGAGCACAGTAAAACCACACTGGCATCCATTCAGGGAACTTTCTCAGGAAAGATAATTTGGTCACATGTTTATTTATTTATTTATTTTTTTCATAATATGCAAGAACATTTAATGTCATAAATAATTATGCATTTTATCAATTACAATATTAGATCGATTAGCCCAAGTTGCTTGTTTCACTTGAAAAATCTGGCAACACTGATAACAACACATCTTCAAATGAACATCTGGTCGACTAATCGGTTTTAAGCAAACCCTGTATAGATAAAGTTGGCAGGTTTTAATGCTTTGATGTGTTACAAAACAGCTTGATGGCTTACAATTGAATGAAACAGTCTGCGGGGGTTTCAAAATGCCCTTTAGACTATTGATAACTCGACACAGCATCTTACAAATGCAACGTTTCAAAAAACAGTGCAGCATTTATGGTTGTAGTGACAGCGCTCTGAATGGAATACACATAACTTCCTTTCATTCCATCCTTTCATTCCACCCTTTTCCTTTATATTCCTTCATTTACACTTCTTCTTATCTTTTTCCTTTCTTCCATTCCTTCCTTACTTTCCATCCATTTGTCTTTACTTCCTGCATTCTTTCTTTACTTCCATTCTTCCTTTGTTCTTCCTTCCTTCCCTCCTTTGATTTTTTTACCTTCCTTCCTTTTTTACATTTCTTCCCTCCCTCCTTCCTTCCCTTTTTGAATACACAATGGAATACACATAACTTCCTTTCATCCTTTCATCCTTTTCCTTCCTTCCTTACATTCCTTCATTTACACTCATTCCTTTTTCCATTCCTTCTTTCCTTTTCATTCCTTTCTTCCTTCTTTCCATCCTTCCCTTCTTCCTTCCTTCCTTCCTTCCTGCATTCCTTACTTCCATCCTTTATTCCTTCCATCTTTCCTTTCTTCCTTCCCTCCCTCCCTCCTTCCTTCTTTACTTTCCTTGCTTCCTTCTTTACATTCCTTCCTTCCTTCTTTCCTTTCAATTCCTTCCTTCCTTCCTTCTCTACTTTCTTTGCTTCTTTTCATTCCTTGCTTCTTTCCTTTCAATTCCTTCCTTCTTTACTTTCCTTGCTTCCTTCTTTTCCTTCCTTCCTTCATACCTTTAAATTCCTTCCTTCCTTCTTTACTTTCCTTGCTTCTTTTCATTCCTTGCTTCTTTCCTTTCAATTCCTCCCTTCTTTCCTTTCAGTTCCTTCTTTCCTTTCAATTCCTTCCTTCTTTCCTTTCCTTGCTTCCTTCTTTACATTCCTTCCTCCTTTCTTTCCTTTCAATTCCTTCCATCCTTCCTTTCAATTCTTTCCTTCCTTCCTTCCTTCTTTACTTTCCTTGTTCTTTTCATTCCTTGCTTCTTTCCTTTCAGTTCCTTCCTTCTTTACTTTCCTTGCTTCCTTTCTTGCATTCCTTGCTTCCTTCTTTACATTCCTTCCTTCCTTCTTTCCTTTCAATTCCTTCCTTCCTTTCAATTCTTTCCTTCCTTCCTTCCTTCCTTCTTTACTTTCCTTGCTTCTTTTCATTCCTTGCTTCTTTCCTTTCAGTTCCTTCCTTCTTTACTTTCCTTGCTTCCTTCCTTGCATTCCTTGCTTCCTTCTTTACATTCCTTCCTTCCTTCTTTCCTTTCAATTCCTTCCTTCCTTTCAATTCTTTCCTTCCTTCCTTCCTTCCTTTTTTACTTTCCTTGCTTCTTTTCATTCCTTGCTTCTTTCCTTTCAGTTCCTTCCTTCTTTACTTTCCTTGTTTCCTTCCTTGCATTCCTTGCTTCCTTCTTTACATTCCTTCCTTCCTTCTTTCCTTTCAATTCCTTCCTTCATTCCAATTCTTTCCTTCCTTCCTTCCTTCTTTACTTTCCTTGCTTCTTTTCATTCCTTGCTTCTTTCCTTTCAGTTCCTTCCTCCTTTACTTTCCTTGCTTCCTTCCTTGCATTCCTTGCTTCCTTCTTTACATTCCTTCCTTCCTTCTTTCCTTTCAATTCCTTCCTTCATTCCAATTCTTTCCTTCCTTCCTTCCTTCTTTACTTTCCTTGCTTCTTTTCATTCCTTGCTTCTTTCCTTTCAATTCCTTCCTTTTTACTTTCCTTGCTTCCTTATTTACATTGCTTCCTTCCTTCTTCCCTTCCAATTCCTTACTTCATTTACTTTCCTTGCTTCTTTACTTTCCTTGCTTCTTTTCATTCCTTGCTTCTTTCCTTCCTTCCTTCCTTCGTTCCTTCCTTCTTTACTTTCCTTGCTTCTTTTCATTCCTTGCTTCTTTCCTTTCAGTTCCTTCCTTCCTTTTTTCTTTAAATTCCTTCCTTCCTTCTTTACTTTCCTTGCTTCCTTTTTTACTTTCCTTCCATCCTTTATTCCTTCCATCTTTCCTTCTTTATATTCCTTCCTTGTTTCCTTCCTTCCTTTCAATTCCTTCCTTCCTACCTTTTCTTTTATCCACTCTCTCAACCATTGCTCCTGTTCCTCTGTGGGAACACATCTGTTTCATAGATGAGAGAAGGGCTATGCAATCTCTGCTTGCTTGAGGTTGTACTGGGACCGTGATTGGCCAAAATCACTCTCAATGCTTAACCATTCCCAGAGAACTACCGCTCTTTGTGTCGAGCTTTAAAGGAGGTTTCCCTTGTTTGATGTCTTGCGAAGCTAGAGGGTGCCGAGGAAATCCAGTATCTGGGAAGTTTTCAGTAAACTATAGATTTAAGGCTTCTGTCACGTACTGGATCCTTGTTCTCTCTCTCTCTCTCTCTCTCTTTTTTTTACTGTATTACACTGCCAGTCAGATGGGGCACACCTACTCATTCTTTATCATTAGTATTTTCTATATTTTATAATAAAGTCATTATAACTATGAAATGACACAAATGCAAGTATTATGTAATGAGCAACGTTTGTCATATTTGAGCTTCTTCAGAGTAGCCACCCATTAGATTCCAGCACTGCACACTCTGGTCATTCTCTCAACCAACTCAGTGAGGCTCAAATCATCTCCAACTTATCTATTTAATTTTGTCTTGTAAAGAAACCTATATGTATGCACTATTTAAATTTGTCAAGAATTTAATTAAGCATTATGCAAAAGTCTTTTGGTAAAAAGGTTTTTAAGGTCTTAAATTCAGTTAAGTCTGCCCATACGTTTGACTTGCACTGGATAGTTTGCAATGTTCAATTCATCCATCATCATTTCCATCATATTTTGCTCCTTTCTTTACTGTTGTAGCAAAAATGTTCTGTTTGTTGTGTAATTGTGTGGCAAAATGTATGTAGCCTGGAGAAAGATGGCTCTGACATAATGTTTGCTTTAAGTAGAACAGGACTTAGCAGGCCTCAGTGGATGGTAAATCACAACAAGAGAGGATTCCTTCACTTCTGCGGTCTCATTTTGAATTCTGCTCCCACCTTAAATAGCAGCCATTACTGTAAAGGGTCATTTATAAGTGATTAATCAAGGCTTTTTTTTAACATGAGGTGTTGTTGATTAGTGGTGGAAGAATGAGACAAATGAACAGTCCAAGACAGCAAGCTTTGATACTTTGATCGTTAGTACATGATCATTTGTACTGACTTTTTTTAATAGCATGATATATCTGATACTTTACGTCTCTCTATTATATGATCAGGTTATAGTCATATGAGTCCGATATGAACTTGTGGGGAAAAGTCTTTCAATTTAAGTCTTGGAATTAAATAACCAAAATTATGTTATGCCATGCTTAACAGCACCCCTTAACCATGGTAAAATCAATTTAACGCACAGCCTTGAGTGGATTATTGTTTTTATAAAACAATATAATACCGATAGAATACATGTAATTTATCAATATTAATAATCACAAAAAAATAAATCAAAAATAAATCAATTCCCAAGTAATATAATTCATTAGCCTAACTGTTGGCTGTTAATGGTTAGAGCAGCTTATTATATTATAAAGAATTTAGTTGATGTGCAGTCACAGGTGTGCAAATCGAATATAATTTAAAACTGCCTCGAAAGTTGCTCATTGGGAGGACTATGAACTAGGTTTTGCATTTGAAAACTGCATCATTAATTTTTTTGCTGTCACAGCAGAGGTGACTAAATGGAAGTGGTTGGTGTCTGTTTTAGAAAAAGGGAAACTGACACTTCCCAGGGAGGAAAGTTCTATTTAATACACAAATTTGCGCACAAAATTCTCCATGATCTTTATTAGATTACTCAATAGTTTGGCCAGTGATGCTTTGTGGTTATCCCATCAATGCTCTTTTATATAAAATAAATATGACATAATTTGTAGAACCTCCAGTTAAGATTAAGATTACCACATTAGGGTCACAGTACATTAGTGAAAAAGTTGAACATCTTTTATTAGCAGTCAAAAATGTTGTGTGTTGTGTGCTCTCAAAGAAATTGTCCTTCTCAAAGGAGAATTTTATCAGAATGTTCATGCTGCTTCTATACAATGAATGTGGATGGGGACCAATGGCTCCAAAAAGTACAAAAAGCACCATAAAAGCATCATAAAAGTTGTTCGGATGACTTGTACACTATATTTGAAGTCTCCTGCAGTTATATGATAGCTTTTTGTGAGCAAACTGACTGAAATTGTACTTGTTCTTCACTAGAAATCTTGCTTGATAGCTGTGGTCACCATTCACTTTCATTTAATGGAAAAGAGCAGCTTGGACATTCTGCCATAAATAACTTGTTTTGTGTTCCACGCAAGAAAAAAGTCATATGGATTTGGATCTACATGAGGGTGAGTAAACGATGGCAAAATATTCAGTTTTGGGTGAACTATTCCTTTAAGTACATTGAAAATAATTAGACTAACCACTATAAAGGTAAAAATATAACATCTATTGCAGAAGGAAAGCTTTTATATGGGTCAGTTGAGTTGAATTGTCCCCTCTTTGACTTTAGACTTTGTTTTAGGGCTTTCGTGTTCCCACAAACATGTCTGAGCTCTCATGCTGTGGTTTATCCATTATTATGCTCTTGAGTAAAGTTGTTCTGGACATTTGACGGTTTCCCCGCTTGTTTTCCTGGCTCCATTTACACTTTACAAATCTGGACCAGCACTCCAAATGACTCTTATGTAAGCATTAATGGGTCATTGAATTCAGTAAAGATTTCAGCTAATTAAAGAAGTGTTAAGACATAAATGCTCTGTTAGATATTACATAAGACAATAGGGCTGTAATATTGCTTTAATGTCATACATTTATTTTTTAAACTTTTCATTTTTTATTGCAGTTGTGGGTGAATCTCATGAAAACTGTTAAGAAATGTACATGAAATGGGCTACTTCATCCTAAAAGCAAAATAATATATATATATATTTTTTTTTAATAATTTTTGAAAGGTTCTTATTAAAGGTTTTTATGCATTAAGCACATATTACCATCATAACTGTAATACAATAAGTAAATAAATTAATGTACTGAATTTAATTTTTGTTGATTTTAACCCTCAAAAGGGCAAACATACTATTTATATAGAAAATTATTTAATTGCTATTTTTAAACACATTAGGGCCCCCATAATACATTTACATATTTTTTCTAAAAATTGCTTTTATTTTACATTTTATAGCATGTAAAAATATTGAAAATATAAAATTGAAAAGGTAGGAGTGTTTGCCTCTAGGTCAGCTTCCTTCTCAAAAAATGCTGCCTTTTTACTTTCAGATAAAGATTGTGAGTTGATGCCAGACTTTATATTCAAAGTCACATCCCCTTTTTCAATATTTTTCACAAAAATTTGATCGGCCCACTCATTCCTCCTCTCTCCAGCTTTTTAATGTTTGTATCCCCTAGAATACGAAAACCTTTTTTAGGTTCATAAAAGAAACCATTGTGTCCATTCATGATTTTCATGTTTTACAGTAATAAGAGTATAAGTTATACGCATTAAAATTATTAGCGTTTAGGAGGAAAATGTGCTTACTTGTCAAAAAACAAAAAAGAAATGCAAAATTATGTTTACATAAAGAAAATGAAGCTGTGTCACTATTTTCACAATTTAAAATAATAATTCAAAAATATTGTTCTCTTTACTGTAATAAAAAAAAAAAAAAAAAAAAGATAAATATAATAAACATTTTATATCTTTCACATCATGGTAGTATTTTTTTTCTACTGCCTTTAAGCTGATTTAAAAGAAAATTATGAAAAAATGCACTACAGTATTGTTTTACGGTATTACAGTAATAAGAATCATTATTGAGAATAATGGCAATTACTGAGAACTCCAAAATAATGAGAATTTGTGGGACAATATCCTTAACTGTCATGAAAATAATGTCACAATACAAAACATCTTATTGGGCCCAAAATAAGCTTAATTTACTTAATGCAAAATATAATTTCTTATTTTATTTTATTTTATTTTTTGTGATTTTGGTGTGAAATATGACCTGGACATTCACTTAAATATTATAGTATGTTAGTTCTTAATTATGCAAGGGGCACATGATGATTATCTTTAGTTTGTTGTTTTCTAAACAGTTCCTGTGGTGGTGGTGATACACAGCTGCAGCATTCTTCAGTGTAACAGCTGAAAGAAGACAAGAGTCAAGTGTAAATGGTCAGGTTGAGCTTTGCAAAAGCAGGTGTTTGGCCTGCCAGTACAGCTCTGCCACAAAGCGTTTGAAGACAGCACTTTTATTACAGTAACCCTTCTAAAGATTTAAGGACACCCTGACGTCTGTTTCCAAAACCACATATTACTTCTCACTGATGTCCCATACAGGTGGACCGTCAATGCCAAAGCACGAAAGACACTTGAGAAGAAGCGTTTGCGATTTCTTGAATAGTTGAGGTTGCATGACCTGTTGACAGTGGTATTTCTGCAATGTTGAATGATACTGCATATTTAGACAGATTCTTGTATTGATAATGGTTGTCAGATTTTAGGGTAATACTATAATAAATGCCATTAAAGTGGACGTATCATGTTTACACCATCATTTATTCAGTATTTACCAGTTTGGCATTTACATATGCAATTCTTAAAGGTACAGTAGCAAAAAACTCAGAGAAAGCTATGGTCAGAGAAATCGTGGAAAATGGTTATGTATAACTACATTACAGCTGTTTTTGGAGCAAGAAACCAAGAGTTATAGTACTCTAGTGGTGTTGGGTAAAAAAATCTATTTTCTGATGCATTGCTATCTTCATTTGAACAATATCGATTCTTAAATCCCAAGATCAATGTTTTACTCTATGCAGCAACCCTCTATCATGGGCATATGCGACTAAAAATATCTGTGTTTAGCCACTGGCTGGTAACTGTTCAGATTTCACTCACCAGTGATTGAGTAGTATAGTGGCGAAGAAGTTCTGCACTGAGATCCTTTCACTGCGTGTTGAGAGTAAAAGTTGTGTCCAAAGATGAGATCCATCATGTTTTTAACAGACGCGCTACATTTCTCTGAAGGGCGACAAGCAAACTTCCAAACCAAGGTTAAGATATCCTTACTGTTGCAGTGTATGGCACAAAACTGATTTTCTAACTGTATTTGCGGTTTATATACATTGCCTTATGACGTCTATTTCAATATCTCTCATGTTCTTTACTGTCAGTTGTTGATCATAAACAAAAACAGACACATTAATATCAATCACATACTGTATATAGCACAGAACCAGCAAAGAAACAGTGCAGCGACTCTGTCGCCTATGGCTTCTCATTTCTAAAACTATTTGAAAGATTCTTATTAAAGGAATAGTTCACCCAAAAATGAAAATTTGCTGATAATTTGCTCACCCTAAGGCCATCCAAGATGTATCTAAGTTTCTTTCTTCATCAAATCAGAATTTAAGATTTTAGGATTTCATTTCAGGTCTCCTCCTTTAAACAATGCAAGTGAATGTACTCCATTTTTTGACGGTCCAAAATACATATTTAGGGTCCATCAAAATAATCCACACAACTCACAGTCGACATATAAAGTTCTTCTGAACCCAAATGATTGATTATGTTTAGAAACAAAACAATACTTATATACTTTTTAACTACAAATGTTTGCTTCCGTACATCTCTGTGACGTGTGCTCATGAGAGGGATGACGTAAAGCTCGTTGCTGGCATCACGTGGAGGAGGAGGCAGGAAGTGCGTCATTGTTTACAAGAGAAACTTGCACAGACCTCAGACCAAGCGCCGTTCACAAACCAAAACAGTCCAAAACAGTTTCAAAACAATATATATATATATAAAAAAAAAAAAAAAATCAAAAAAAAAAAAAAAGATATCCTTTATTTCGGAGCAATGCCGTTGCGTTATCTACTTGTGCTTTTTCTTTAGCAGAAATATATAGGCTATATGACTGTCAGGAATTCAAGCCATACAAGTTGTAGTTAGTGAAACCAAGTGCGAAAGCATTTACTGAGATTCACAGGGTTTACACAGTAAGATCAGTGGTACAGGTGATATCACACAGAAGAGAAGCTTCACAAACTGAAGAGGGATTCACAAGGTTGATGTCCACAGAACTGAAGAGGTGGTAACAGGCGAAACTGCAGGGTAAGCACTAAACAGATATCGACGAAGATCAAGAGCAAATACAGACAGGTAAATAAACACTGCGTGAGAGCAGCACAGTCAAACTAGAGTCCTTTGTTTGAGACTTGACAGTGAAGTGGCGTGAAGGTGAGTTATTTATGCAGGCAG
This sequence comes from Myxocyprinus asiaticus, assembly GCF_019703515.2. Taxonomy (NCBI): domain Eukaryota; kingdom Metazoa; phylum Chordata; class Actinopteri; order Cypriniformes; family Catostomidae; genus Myxocyprinus; species Myxocyprinus asiaticus. Next base: position 5,843,513 of record NC_059385.1, on the reverse strand, counting down.
TGATGAGCGAGTGAATTGAGTGCATGTGCAGTGAATTAGAAATCAGGTGATGAGGAGCGGAGTACTGAGGGAGATGCAGAGCTCGAGGGAGGCATGAGAATGACAAAGTTTTCACACATACCTGAGTTTGCTGGAAAAACAGCACGGGCACAGCTGATGAATTCAGATATCAACCCTTTGTTTCTTTCGGTGGTCTGAAATCCTCAGGGGTAAAATGTTCACTGCACACCCTCCAATATTTGAGAGAATGTAGTGGTGTACTGATATCCAGGTTCAGCGCGATAAGCCAGAGCTTCAATCGCTCATGATCATGCATAAGCAATCGATGAAAAGTTCATATTTTTTCCCGGCGTGCATTTTCTTTGGGGTTTCTAAGGTTGAAGCATCCAGGTTACACACACCAAACAACCATTTTGAACAATACACTTATACAAATACAAATCTACAGCAAAGACAATTAAACTTTTGCACAGCGCTCCTTCTCTTGTAAACAGTGACGTGCTTCCTGCCCCCACGTGACACGTAACCTTGAGCGTACGTCACAGAGATGTATGGAAGCGAACATTTGTAGTTAAAAAGTATATAAGTATTGTTTTTTTTCTAAAAATAATCAATCGTTTGCCTTCAGAAGAACTTTATTTGTCGACTGCGAGTCATGTGGATTATTTTGATGCACCCTAAATATGCATTTTGGACCGTCAAAAAAATGGAGTACATTCACTTGCATCGTTTAAAGGAGGAGGCCTGAAATGAAATCCTAAAAATCTTAAATTCTGTTTTGATGAAGAAAGAAACTCGGATACATCTTGGATGGCCTGAGGGTGAGTAAATTATCAGCAAATTTTCATTTTTGGGTGAACTATTCCTTTAAAGGTTTTTATGCATTAAGCACATTTTACCATCATAACTGTAATGCAGTAAGTAAATAAATCAGTGTACTGAATTACATTTTTGTTGATTTTAAAAAAGGGCAAACATACTATTTATATAGAAAATTATTTCGTTGCTATTTTTCAACACATTAGGGCCCACATAATACATTTCCATAGTTTTTTCTATAAATTTCCATATAAAAAAAATATTAAGAAAAATTATTTGACATTTGATAGCTTGTAATAATATTGAAAATATAAAATGTAAAAGATAGGAGTGGTTGCCTCGAGGTCAGCTGCCTTCTCAAAAAATGCTGCCTTTTTACTTTTAGATAAAAATGGGTCTGGTCTGAACCAGGGTCAGAAATAAACAAGGTCTTAGGGTAAAAATGCCACTGAAGGTGACAAAAATTACCCCGAAATTGAAAATGTAGGGGCAAAAAAAAAAAAAAAAAAGTGGCACTTATGATTTCTATTTCTTATTTGTAGCATCAGATATATTTATTTTTCTATTCTAGACATAGTATATACGTATCATGAAATTATTTGATGTTCATTTAAATGGATTAGATTAGATTAGATTAGATTCAACTTTATTGTCATTGTGCAGAGTACAGGTACAGAGCCAGTGAAATGCAGTTAGCATCTAACCAGAAGTGCAAATAGCAATATGTTTATAAAAAATATATATATAAATATATATGAGTATATACAATAAAGATTTTTATGGAGTGCAATGTTAATGAGGTAGAGAAGCAGAGGCCAGCTCAATGCAAATGTCTATGAATACAGTACAAGGTGTAAATGAAGAAGTATAAACACTGAAGGTGCATTGTGCAGAATAAGGTATAATATATGTAAATACATATATACATATATATATATATGGCTGGTGACCATAACAGTGTAAGCGGCATCAAGAAGTAGAAATTATGTGCAAGGGGATGTGCAAAACAAATATGTTGTCCGAGTGGCATGTAGTGTTCAGCGCCTGAGTTTAGAGTTCAGTAGGCTGACAGCTGAGGGAAAGAAACTGTTCCTGAGTCTGCTGGTGCGACAGCGAAGACTCCTATAGCGTCTTCCAGATGGGAGAGGAGTAAACAGACCGTGGTTGGGGTGAGAGGTGTCTTTGATAATGCTTCTCACCCTCCTTAAGTGGCATTTGTGGTGAATGTCTTTGATGGAGGGTAGCTGAACACCAGTGATGTATTGAGCAGTTTTCACCACCCGCTGGAGGGCCTTCTGGTCTGAGACAGTGCAGTTGCCATATCACACTGTGATGCAGTTTGTTAGGATACTTTCAGTAGTGCAGCGGTAAAAGTTCAGCCGTATGTGGGGGGACAGGTGAGCTTTCCTTAGCTTCCTAAGGAAGTAAAGGTGCTGTTGCGCCTTTTTGATCAGAGTGGAGTTGTTGTAGGTCCAGGAGAGATCCTCAGCGATATGGACACCCAGGAACTTGAAGCTAGACACACGCCCCACTTCCACTTCGTCCCCATCAGTGTAGATGGGAGTGTATGTGTGGCCCTTCCTAGTCCGCCGGTAGTCCACAATCAGCTCCTTGGTCTTCTGGGTGTTGAGTGTGAGATTGTTGTTGGCACACCACACTGCTAGGTGCTGTACCTCTTCCCTGTAGGCCGTCTCATCGTCGCCGCCGATCAAGTCTACCACTGTGGTGTCATCTGCAAACTTGATTATGGAGTTGGAGCCATGCTCAGGTATGCAGTCGTGGGTGAAGAGGGTGCACCCTGTGGTACACCAGTGTTCAAAGTGAGGGTGGAGGAGTGGTGGTTGCTGATCCTAACAGACTGTGGTCTGTTAGTGAGAAAGTCCAAGGTCCAGTTGCAAACTGGATAGGTATAGGTAACTGCTTATCTGATTATTCAGGATGAACATGTATTTTAAGGAATTAATTAATTTGCAGTATTTGACATAACACTATGACATCATATTGTCATATTTTGTATGGTTAGGAAAAATATGCCCTAACAATTCCCTCATAATGGTGAAAAAAGCCCCTAAAAACAACTCCAGGGTGTTACTTTTCGCACTTGAAGTAGCAACACCCAGCGCTATTAACTAGTAATGTTTTATTATGTTACAATTTATATAAAAAAATACATAGAATATATCAGATTATAACAATTATGGTAACTGCTTTCAACAAGGTTCCATTCTTTAACAATAGTTAATGCATTAGATTTTATGAACTATTTGTTAATAAAAAAAAAATATAATTATTGTTAATTGTTTGATAATGTTTGTCCATATTCCACTAACATATATCAATGTATACTATAATTCAAATAATTATTAGTATATGTTGAAATTAATATTAACCAAGACTAATAAATGCAATAAGAGTATTGTTCATTGTTATTTCATAACTAATGCATTAAATAATTTTAACAAATACAACCTTATTTTAAGGTGTTACTACAATTATTATATATAATAATTAATGAATTATCAAAATTATAAATATTATATGTTTATTAGTGCTTTTAAAGATTGTGCCATGATAGGATGCACAGCTACTCCAAGCTGGCATAAGGTGAGATTGGTCAGGAAATAAGGATCTGATTGGTATAAATTGAACTACCCATACTTTCAAAAATGAAAAAGGATTTCAGTTTTCTTTATTAGTTAATTAGTGGCAAATCAAAAATAAGATGATCCAATATTTTCAAATAATCCAACAAACAAACAAAAAATAAATCCATTTTGCACATTTTATTATTCGGCACCAGTTTTCCATACATATGCAATTTATGTACTAATTATATAGCCTTAGATAGATAGATAGATAGATAGATAGATATTATATATTTATTTACTTGTACTTTACTGTCTATATTTTATATAGTATATAAACACACTCAATGGCCCCAAAAGAGATTGGTAAATGCTGTAATTGCTATCAGACTGCTGGACTTTAAGGGGGATCTTGAGAAAGAAACGCTGTTATTCCTTTTCTTCCTTCCGCTGTTAATTGCTTAGCACTTTTCATGTGTTGCCGCTCAAGCAAGTCGTCTTGTGGGACATGTGGAAGCATTCCTGGCCGTGTGTGGAAGATCACAGCTGTAAACTACCTTGACACTGATGCTACAGAAAACCAAACACCTACCAAACACGTGGAAATGTTTAAGCCGAGTTGTCATCACGGAAACTGTTCTCTTTACAGTTTTAAAGAATGATACTTCGAAACAACATTTAAAAAGTGTACTTATGGAATAGGGATGGGCAGTGTTGCTGCGTTCATGTCCTGTTGGAATTACTATAATTATGAGATGAGAATTCAGAGATTCTGCTCCGGGCTGTTCATGTGCTTGTAAATGATTTGTTTAAATGACAATGCTCATAAAGCCAAAATGGATCCTTGAGTGGCTTTGTTGTTGATTACAACTAAATATTTAATCATTACATTAATTAATTCACTATATTAATATTAATTGATAATTAACAAGTGGGAGCTTTCACAGAATTCTGGAGTTCAATGAAGACAATTCAGAATCTCTTAATTACGGTAATTTCAAAGTAAAATGTATAAGACACCACAACACCAAAATCGTAATTTTATGCTACAGTAACGTTATACATCATGATATGGATATTTTTACTAGAAATTCACAACAAAAAAAAAGTTTATATTTTATTATGTAACAAATTGTCCTGACTGCTAATTGTGATTGCATGAGCCGCGTTCAAAGCAGATTACAAAGGCGCATCTGTGATTACGCATAATATTATTGCGCCAAATTGCTACATTGCTTGGCAACCTCGAACAACATTGATTACTGTATAATACTTGGAGAATGAATTGCTTACTCTCTTAATCCTTATTAATGTAAGTAACTGTTTATTGAACATTGTTTTTATTATATTGCTGAAATTACCTCTTTTGAAATCATTGGTACTACGATTGACCCCAAAAGTGTCCTACAAAGCTGTCTTTACTTAAAATGATAGTTTAGCCGAAAGGTGAGAGATGAATATTGTAATAGTCACTTGATTTTATGTGGTTCGACACTACAATTTCTCTGAAACTTTGGGAGGTCTGCGGCACTGTGTGTGGTTTATTGAATTTGTGGCACCTAGAAAACGACTTTTCCCACAGGGACAAATAGAGAATGGTTCCCAGCATCCTCACGGGGATATAATGCCATCTGCTCTGGGTTCTGCTCACCAGTTGACTGATTGCAGAGATGAAACTGTCTAATACTTTCCAGACCAGCCAGCCATGTAAAGAAACAATACACGCTCTGTCAAGAGGTCATTCTTAGTCACTCAATGAGGGAATGTTTCCTTCTCTCCTCTGGATTTTGGTCATGTTCAGTTTGTTCACGTCCCATTTGTCATCAAATCTGTAATCTTTAATCAAATGGGCCATTACATTTATTCTTCTTTTGTACCATTTTCCCCCACTTGAAGTCCACTTACAATGTTTTTTGCACCAAGAACAATTTGACCCTTAGAATTAAATTGGACATGTTTGCTACTGTACTTTTAAGATTATATGTTGATGACCCCGCTTATGATTGGACAACATCATCACATTAACTACTAAACTGTGTTTGGTAGTAATTACTGTAACTAAAATAACAGTACTCCTAACTTTACAACTTTTTTTAGAAGAGAGACGGTAGCTCAGCTGTTTTCAAAATTGCTACTTTTTCAGTAACAAGCATTATTCCAACAAGTAGCGGTGTCAAACGTGAGGCTGTTCAAGCCAAATGCGTTTTTGCATCCATCTGTGCGGTTTTTCCATGGTTTTTCTATGAAAACATGCACTAGGTGAACATGCGTCCTCGATCATTGCACTTTTTTTGTGGCCAAATAAGTATTTAGATAAAGGTGCAATATGTAACAATTTTCATGTAATAGTCACCTTTTTTTTGCCAATGTGTGAATGGCTTGTAATGCAACTTAAAAAATTAGTCCTTTCCAGACTTCCTAGATTGCCTATTAAAGTCTGTAGTCTGATTTTCATGTGAAGGGAGCGGGTCACTTTTGCCGGGAAAATCCAAAGGATGTGACATTTATGCGCGCTCCCAAGAGCCTTGCCTCAGTGCTTCTCTTCCGCTATTCAACATCGACAACAAAGTCCAACACTAGGTAACGTTATCTTAGAGATGGAATCCAGCAAACGTCCGGCTCCCAGCACAACACCGACTCCTACACAAACTCAGAGTAAGCCAAAAAAAAAAAAAAAAAAATTTTATTTATCTACTGAATCCCATCTGGCTAAGCGGGAACGTGATCATGGTCAAGTGAAAACTAGAGTGAACATCGGCAGGGCATTTGATCCCTGGAGGGACATTCGTTTGATTTTGGGGATCAAAATCGACCCTGAATTGCCGTTCTTCTTATTGGACAGGTAGGCTTACATAACTGCAAAGCATGTGAAATATAGTGCCATAAGGATTGATATGTGTCATTTTAGCTAACTTGATTTTGCCTGCACAGTAACTGTCAATCTGTAATTATTCAGCAAGGTAAACTACAATAACACATTAAATGAATGCTAGACAATGTTCAAGATAATGCAAAAAGACCCATTCATTAGTGTAACGTATCTTGGTTATACAGAAAATATATACATTCTATTATTATAAAACAATAGTGCATCGATATATCAGAATGACAGTCAATACTGAATTGTGTCAACATATTTATAATGTACAGTCTATTTTATAAACAGCTACTGTCATAATCCACCAAATTTAGCTAACAGCTATTGATAAAGCTGGCTAGCTAGTTAACGCTGACATAGGCTATGGTATAAATGCAGTCAATATATCATGCAAAGAAAAGTGATTACTTCAAACTACAGTCTCGCATAGTCAGACCTATATCCACACTTTGTTTTAGCCCTGTTCCAGCACTGGAGAGTCAAATATAATATACAGTCTCAAAGTTTGTAGTAAAACAATCATAACTGTGTAATTTGAATTATGCTACCTCATCTGTCTGCATGATGCCGGTGAATCACGTTGCCTTGTTGTATGTTACGTCATTGTTTTGGCCGATGCTATTTTGAAGTAGGAATAGCTTGTAACTTGGAAAGCTACAGTTAAAAAGTATAGTTTCCCCTACAGTGCTACCAACATGCATGATCATTTGTTGAATATTAAATTGGCATAGGTGTGCTCATCGTTCTCCTCATATTGGGATTTTCCTTACAGTATTGGTTGGTTGCCTACTTATGTGTTAATTTATAAAATATAATTCACCTCAAAATACAGCTCAAATAAAAAAAAAAAATGTGTCACTCAGAGGACATTAAACTACAGCTATTATAAGCATAAGGGCCCTAGTTTTAGCCATATAACTTTTTTTCAGATTAGTCAAAGCAGCCTGTGTCTTACAGTTTGGCTTTTCAATGTGAGATGAGTCAACTCGGTCCAGGTTTGTTGCTTGGAAGCTATAGAAACTCTGGCTAGAAAAGTTTCCATGTTTAAGTTACCACTTTGAAATGAGTTGATGTTTGCTTCTTTGTTTTGTATAGAACGTAGATTTGGGGTGGTATGATGTAGCGGTTAAAGGAGAAGTTCATCCAAAAATGAATATTCTGTCATCATTTATTCACCCTTATGTAGCATGGAGCACAAAATAAGATTTCACAATTTTCATGCTGCTCATTTTTTTTTTATACAACAAAAGCATATAGTGACATGGGGTACTCCAAAATGACAAAAAAGCACCATAAAAATATAGTCAAGACGACTTGTGCACTATAATCCTTGTCTTCTAAAGCCATATGAAAGCATTGTTTGAGAAACAGACTGAAATGTAAGTCTTATTCTCTGAAAATCTTGCCCTGGAATGACTACATGTAAGAGTCACACCACAACACATTGTCTTTTGCTAGGAACTGTAAAGGACCTGTTGTAGAACAACAGAGTTAGATTGAGGAGCAGTCTCAGTTATGGCAGAAGCTTCATTGTATGCTCAGCTATGTGTGAGGTCTGTTATCTTCAGAGTGGTTCTTTTAAAGCAGTCAGTCTTATCACTGACTCGCTAACACAACAGACAGAGTTCCCTTCCCTTGTGTGTCCAATCAGAGGTCATCTATTTAAGGATTTGAGACTTGGTGTATTTTTTTGGCTCTGATCACAGTTGTTGGGGTGTCTTATCAGTGTAAGAGTCTCAACTGAGTGTTTATCCAGGTGTTAGACAGACTTGGATGGTAAAACCTTGAATATGTCAGCACTGTGTCTATCAGGATGCTAATGCAAACAGAGTGCAACAGTGAACGCTACTTTTTCTTTTTCAGCAACCTAATTTTTGCCAATTTTCTCCATTAGAATAAAAAAATACACCATCTGATTCCAAGCAAACAAGTGTTCAAAATTAAAAAAGAATGTGTTATAGTTGTCTATCGGGTCGCTAATGCTAATAAAGCGCAACAGTGGCTGCTCGTTTTTTCGAGATTGGTTCCCGAAGTATTTTTTGCCATTCATTTTCTCTGTAAGAATTTAAAAATAAAACATTTGATTCTAAGCAATGTCATGGAAATTCTAAATACTGACCCAAGTAAATCTAACTCCCTCAATTACCTGACTAACCTGCTGGTCTCCTAGTTTCCCAGCCTGCTGGTACCTTTTTCTTCAGTGCATTACAACTCCACTGAGTCCACTGAGAGATTGGCAGTGTCCTGCCCACAGACAATACTTGTATTCTGTCACTACATGCTAGCGATTTCACCATAATACCTATCTCATATTTAGACTTATGCTGCAGCATAATAACTCTACCCAAACACTAGTTTCTGCTTTGCTCATTAATTAATACACGACCGGGGGTTCCGTCAGACGCAGCTGTGGAACTCTCCCAAGAAAAGTTAAACACAAGCTTTTATAGATGATATTATGTGATCTCTCCTGATACTTGTTCACTTTATTCTGAATGGATATAGGTTAGTTAGAATTAGCTTTTCATCTTGGCAAGAGATCAAAATTATGAAATATAGATATTAAAAGAGAGTGTGATCAGTTATAGTTAGCTGCATATTCCAGTACATAGAGTTCTACAATGTCAGGTTTGCATTTTCAGTTCCCCTTAAAATATTCCACTTGCACTGACCATTCTTTTGCTTCCCTTCTCAGCTACCTTTCATATTTAGCCCAAAATTTTCTATCACAGCAAACAAGTGTATCTTTGTTTTTATCTAAGCAAGTAAAGATCAAAAAGAAACATTGCATTTACAGTAAGGCACTTTAATGAATAGCGCACCCATAAAGAAAAATTCTCTTATCATTTTCTCACACTCGTGCCATCCCTGATGTGTATGACTTTCTTCTCCAGAACACAAACTAAGATTTTTAGAAGAATATCTCAGCTGTGTAGGTCCATACAATACAAGTGAATGGGTCCAACATTTTTAAACTTCAAGAGCATATAAAGGCAGCTTAAAAGTAATCCATTTGACTCCAGTGGTCAAATCCATCTCTTCAGAGGTGATATGATAAGTGTGGTTGAGAAACAGATCAATAATTAAGTCCTTTTTTTTACTATAAATCTCAACTTTCACTTTTTGGCGATTTGCATTCTTCATGCATATTGCCACCTACTGGGCAGGGAGAAGAATTTATAATAAAAAGACATAAACATATTAAGTGTTATCATGATTTTAGTGTGATAAAATGAGCGATTTACCGTCATTACAACGTTTTACCGGATTACAGGGTTTACTGCCGTTCCATCGTCATGTCAACGAAGTTGTAATATTGGATATAACTTTACACTGAAAAGAATGTGATTTTATCATGCTAAAATCATTTTAACATGTATAATGTTTATGTCATGTGGCTATACTTTTGAAACAGTGTGTATTTTAATGTTTGTGAACTGGCCCAGTTCACTTCTATTGTGAGTGTTTACTGTTAGCATGTTTTCTTCTTCTTCTTCTTTAGGGCCCAAGCACTGAAAGTGCGAAGGCCCTATTGTTCTTCTTCTTCTTCTTCTTCTTTCTTCTTCCTTCTTCCTTCTTCTTCTTCTTCTTAATGAACAATGTTCAAGTCAAGATTAGTTTTTGTGGTAATCAACATTGTGCCACAAATGCTGTCGATTGAGTTTAACTTGTACTGAACCTGGAACATTCCTTAAAAGTTAAAATCACATTGACTTGTGACTTTACAAAATCCTATAAAGTATCAAGGTGTAACAATTTTGGAGATTATGGTTGGTCTGTCTTCAAAGATCTGTATGTTTTTGCTAAAAGTAAATTGCTCTATGATGAAAACAAATGTGATTTTTTTTAATTTTCTTTTCAGGATCCTGACAGTTGTGCTCGATAACTGATGGGCAGGTGTCTCCTCCAGGTGTTGACTTACAGAAGGTCTTTCTATTATTTATCTGTCTTTCTTTGTGTCTCTCTCCATCTTTCAGTTCAGGCTCGGTGTGGTGGAGCTGCAGGCTGTGCCAGAGCCCACTGAAGTCATAAGGGAGCTCATTAGTCATGGCCTGGAGCTGAGCACACGTCTACAGGCCAAAAATCAGCACCTGCTTGAGGAGAACCAGAAACTGAAGCGAGAGCAGGAGCACATCACCACTGAGTACGTCCTCACCAAATCAAAGCTTCATTTATCATTCAGTGCTCATAGCACTGCGAAGATGATGTCAACAAGGAAATATATTCGTCAAGTTGGTTCTGTTTTAGGATTCTGTTATGTTTTAAAGGGAATGTGACATGGAAAACAGGATTTTCCTTACTCTTTTGAAATTACACTAGGAAAAGCTCCCTAAACCATTTATAGAAACTAAGCTCCAAAAATGAAAAGTTCTGTCATCATTTACTCACCTATATGTCATTTCGATCCCTCGGTGGAACTAAAAAGGTCATCTCAAATCTCATTCGCACTTATGCACATAACGCAACCCTTACACCTGCAGATAATGATTGCAACTTCTAGGATTACTCTCTCCTCATGATCCATCGTGATTTAAAATGAAAATATATGGCTTCATCTTTACATGGTTGCTAGGGAACTCCAGAGACACAATGTTTTTGTTTGTTTAGTTTTTTGCTGTGATACTCAATGCCATATTAAAAGAGGGAACCTTATATATGTGAACACAGCTATTTTCGCAATAAAGTTGAAAGTTTTTCGCAGTTAATTTGGCTGATTTAGGGCACACGACCCATGCTGGACAATGTGGGTGGTTGCGCAAACAAGGGATTCCCTGGAGGTCCTGGTGACAGGTGTCATTAATGTGCTTGTTACTATTCTACTTCTTTTTCTCTCTCTGTCTACACGTGTTTCAGTATTTCCTCTCAGTGACATCAGCAGCCAAACTTTGCCGCCACACTTTCTAACACCTTCCAAAACAAAAATTATGGAGAATTAGTAATGCTACCCATCAGCGACATTGACAGCACTTACAGCACTTTATTGGAGTGTGTTTATACTTTCCAAACAACCACCACAGGTGTCTCCGTTCAAAGACACTCTTAAGGTTTTCCATATTAAATAATAGGGTGCTTATCCTTTTATAAATTCACATAAATTGGAATACAAACCACAGTGTAATACAAACCGCAGTAACATCATGCTCTGAGAACTAAACATTTCCATCCTTGTCATCGCCATTTCTGTGTAACAGACTAAACACGAATCTGTACAAGTCAGGGTTATTAAAGTATTACATATTTAGTTTAGTTTTTATTTCGGTTTTATTTTCAACATGCACTTTCAGTCTAGTTTCATTTGTTGTCAATCTGACCGTTAGTACCAGTTTAATTTTTCAGGGTAAACCTTTATAATAACTTTGTATTAGTTAACGCAATATTTAACATGTACTATTAATATGGAACACTTTCACAGCATTCATTAATCTTGGTTAATGTTCATTTCTACATATACTAATACATTTTTAAAGTTAAAAGTTGTATACTTTAACATTAGTTAATGAATAATCAACTAACATGAGCTAACAATATAATTATAAATCCACATTAAACAAGGTAAATTAATGCTGTTAAAAGTTATTGTTCGTTGTTTGTTTGTGATGCCTAATCCATTAACAAATTGTAATGAATTAAACCTTTAAAGTGCTACCTTTTTATTAAATATTCTTAAACATTAATTAACAATGACTAATAATATATTTATAAATTAACATGAATCAAGATTCATAAATTCTGTAAAAATTGTTTGATGTTAGGATAACACTTTACAGTAAGGTTCCATTTGTTATCATTAGTTAATGCATTAGGTGTCATGAACTAACAATGAACCATATATTTTATTACAGCATTAATTAATCTTAGTTATTGTTAGTTAATGAATATACAATCGTTCATTGTTAGTTCAAGTTAGTTCATAGTGCATTAACTAATGTTAACAAATACAACTTTTAATTTGAAAAATGTATTAGTATATGTCGAAATTAACATTAACCAAAATTAATAAATGCTGTAAAAATATTTTTCATTGTTAGTCCATATTAACTAAAGTTGTTAACTAATAATAACAAATAGAACCTTATTATAAAGTGTTACCATTTTTAGTTTGTGGTGCATAATCCATTAACTAATGGTAACGAATACAACCGTATTGTGAAGTGGTACCTTTTTCAATATATTTAGGTTTATTTTATTTATTTTTTTTATTTTAATGTGAACTGTTCATTGTTAGTTTGTTATGGCCCATTAACTAATGGAAACGAATATAACTAAAGTTCTAAAGTGGGACTTTTTTCAATGTGTGAATATATACAGTGCATCCGGAAAGTATTCACAGCGCTTCACTTTTTCCACATTTTGTTATGTTACAGCCTTATTCCAAAATGTATTAAATTCATTATTTTCCTCAAAATTCTACAAACAATACCCCATAATAACAACGTGAAAGAAGTTTGTTTGAAATCTTTGCAAATTTATTAAAAATAAAAAATGAAAAAAATCACATGTACATAAGTATTCACAGCCTTTGCCATGACACTCAAAATTGAGCTCAGGTGCATCCTGTTTCCACTGAACATCCTTGAGATGTTTCTACAACTTGATTGGAGTCCACCTGTGGTAAATTCAGTTGATTGGACATGATTTGGAAAGGCACACACCTGTCTATATAAGGTCCCACAGTTAACAGTGCATGTCAGAGCACAAACCAAGCCATGAAGTCCAATGAACTGTCTGTAGACCTCCGAGACAGGATTGTATCGAGGCACAGATCTGGGGAAGGGTACAGAAAAATTTCTGCAGCATTGAAGGTCCCAATGAGCAGAGTGGCCTCCATCATCCATAAATGGAAGAAGTTTGGAACCACCAGGACTCTTCCTAGAGCTGGCCGCCTAGCCAAACTGAGCGATCGGGGGAGAAGGGCCTTAGTCAGGGAGGTGACCAAGAACCTGATGGTCAATCTGACAGAGCTCCAGCATTTCTCTGTGGAAAGAGGAGAACCTTCCAGAAGAACAACCATCTCTGCAGCACTACACCAATCAGGCCTGTATGGTAGAGTGGCCAGACGGAAGCCACTCCTCAGTAAAAGGCACATGACAGCCCGCCTGGAGTTTGCCAAAAGGCACCTGAAGGACTCTCAGACCATGAGAAACAAAGATTGAACTCTTTGGCCTGAATGGCAAGCGTCGTGTCTGGGGGAAACCAGGCACCTCTCATCACCTGGCCAATACCATCCCTACAGTGAAGCATGGTGGCGGCAGCATCGTGCTGTGGGGATGTTTTTCAGCGGCAGGGACTGGGAGACTAGTCAGGATCGAGGGAAAGATGAATGCAGCAATGTACAGAGACATCCTAGATGAAAACCTGCTCCAGAGTGCTCTGGACCTCAGACTGGGGCGAAGGTTCATCTTCCAACAGGACAACGACCCTAAGTACACAGCCAAGATAACAAAGGAGTGGCTCCGGGACAACTCTGTGAATGTCCTTGAGTGGCCCAGCCAGAGCCCAGACTTGAACCCGATTGAACATCTCTGGAGAGATCTGAAAGTGGCTGTGCACCGACGCTCCCCATTCAACCTGATGGAGCTTGAGAGGTCTTGCAAAGAAGAATGGGAGAAACTGCCCAAAAATAGGTGTGCCAAGCTTGTAGCATCATACTCAAAAAGACTTGAGGCTGTAATTGGTGCCAAAGGTGCTTCAACAAAGTATTGAGCAAAGGCTGTGAATACTTATGTACATATGATTTTTTCTTTTTTTCGTTTTTTTTTTATTTTTATAAATTTGCAAAGATTTCAAACAAACTTCTTTCTTGTTGTCATTATGGGGTATTGTTTGTAGAATTTTGAGGAAAATAATGAATTTAATCCATTTTGGAATAAGGCTGTAACATAACAAAATGTGGAAAAAGTGAAGCGCTGTGAATACTTTCCGGATGCACTGTATGTTTTTTGTTTTAATGTCTTGCCAAAGTTATTGCTAATTAGTTAAATTAATGTTAATGAGTGTATGTAATGTTAATTAGTTACATTTCTCAGTGTTTTTATTGTTATCGTTGTCTAGTGAAATTTTTGTGTTTAATGAAGTCAAGTTGTAAAGGTTTCATGTTTTTTAAATATACTGTGTAGCAAAAACTACAATTAGTATGTGGCCATTTTAAGTTGATTTTAGTTATTTTTGGAGACATTAAAATGTACTTTTCTTTAGTCTTGAGTTTTTCCAGTTACATTAAAAGGATCATCGTCTGTTATCATTTGCTTGTTCAAAACCTGTTAAGATGTTCTTTCTTCTGTGGAACACGTAAGGAGATGTTAGGTAGATTGTATTCACTTCATCGCATCTTTTTTCCGTGAATGGTGACTGAGGTTCGCACGTCCTTTTGTTTTCCACAGAAGAAAGTCACACAGGTTTTGAATGACCTGATGGGTTAGTAAATGACGAAAGAATTTTGGAGAATAAGTTTTGGGAAAAATAACCCTTTAATTTTTATTTCAGTTAACAAAAAATGTTGGCGCCTGGGTAGCTCAGCAAGTAAAGACACTGACTACCACACCTGGAGTTGCAAGTCGAATCCAGGGTGTGCTGAGTGACTCCAGTCAGGCTTCCTAAGCAACCGGTTGGCCAGGTTGCAATGGTGGATAGAGTCACATTGGGTTAACATCCTTGTGGTCGCTATAACGTGGTTGTCGCTCTTGGTGGGGCGTGTGGTGAGTTGTGCGTGGATGCTGCGGAATCCTCCACACGTGCTAGGTCTCCGCGGTAATGCGCTCAACAAGCCACGTGATAAAATGCGCGGATTGACAGTCTCCGACGCGGAGGCAACTGAGATTCATCCTCCGCCACCCGGATTGAGGCGAGTCACTACGCCACGAGGACTTAGAGCGCATTGGGAATTGGGCATTCCAAATTGGGGAGAAAAAAAAAACAGTTAACAAACATTTTTTAATTTAGTTTTCGTTTAAGTGTTATAGTGATAATAACACTGATGTGAGTGGACTGACTTGGGCATATGAGTGTATAGGTGTGTTTCATTGATCTTTACCCCTTACAGGATGGAAAGGTACGTCCAGGGAAAGGAGACCCTCGAAAGGGACCTCTACAGTCGCTTTGTGCTGGTTCTAAATGAGAAGAAGGCCAAAATTCGAGCTCTGCAGGAGAGAGTCAAAGAACTCCAGGACTCTATAGATAAGGATAAACTGAGGTAATGATGTACTGTAACAACCTACTATGACCTTTCAGCATGATACAACCTCACATGAGGCATCTACTGACAGTTTCTCATACTATTAGCATTTTTTTCAGTTCAGCTTTTTTATTTTTCCCCTCTTAAGAAATGCCTATTTCGTTAGGTAATAGAATATTACGTTAATAAATATTACTTCCAGCTTTTCTGACTTTTTCTTGCTTGGGTGAATCTCACGCAAACATGTCCAGGTCTCAAATCTCCCCAAAATCAAAATATATATATATTTTAAATAAATGTAAAATGTTCTTAAAGTATAGGCCTTTACTCTCAAAAACATTGCACCGAAGCATTGCACTGCTGTTTATTAAAAAAATCCACTTCATGTGACTATATTCTGCTGATCTGGTGTTTTGAACATAAGAATAGGTCATTAGCATATAGATTGTGTGATGTATTTATGTGTTATCAAGTGTCTCATTAGCATGTTGTACCTGCTGTTTTTCTTCAAAAGGAAGAAAGCAGGAAGTGAAGACAAAGAGGTGAGTGAAGCTGCAGCAGATAAAAGCCCAGGGGAAGAGACCGATTATGGAGGTAGCACAGAAGATGAACAGGAGGAAGATTCCATACGCCCCGACCCAAAACCTCTTCTACAAGGTGACTTTTTTTTTTGGAGTTATTTAGAGTTCCTTAATGTCAGATGCCCCTTGAATGTTCGGGTGTTTCTATAACTTTGGGTACTTTTAGCACTGTAGACTTCTAGAAAGGACGACGTTAAAACTATTTCACACTCCTACAAATGTATGTATCCTAAATACACACAATTAAATAATATTTTCATACTCTTTGCATAATTTGGCAAAAATACAGCTTATTAATACAGACATTACACCCAATACAAATATTCTGCTCACAAGTGTTATTTAACTTGGATTTTCTTTGTTTTTAATCAAAGATAATTTATCTGATATTTCTTCTCAAGCATGCTCTTCATTGACACTTTGGTGACTTGTACTAACAAGTATACAAACTTTTGAAAAAAATTATGGGCAAAATTGTTTGATGTGGTGAAAATACTGTGGG
The DNA here is from genome assembly GCF_019703515.2 of Myxocyprinus asiaticus. NCBI lineage: Eukaryota > Metazoa > Chordata > Actinopteri > Cypriniformes > Catostomidae > Myxocyprinus > Myxocyprinus asiaticus. The sequence continues at coordinate 5,826,976 of NC_059385.1, read as the reverse complement.
ACAGTCGTACTTAAAAAAAAAAAAAAAAAAAAAACAAATGATAAAAAAAAAATTTCACTCTTTGTTTATATTTTCATAGTTTTTAACATGTAATAATTTGTATTTTTGTAATGTTATTAATGTTTCATAGTTAAATAATGAAAGTCTGGGTCTGGGACAAGATTATTTCAGGAAAATATATACATAAAGGCGTTTGAAGAGTACTAAATAAAAGTGAAGGCTTGATAAAAAGTTTCCAATTCAGTTTTAATGTTACCTTCATGTAACAAAGAATAAGTTTATATCTGTTCGTTTGAATAAAAATCAACCCCTCTGATATTAAGTTGCCCTGAGTTAAAGAAACACCAATTTATTGGCATGCACACACCTCAAACCTTTTTGCTCAAATGCAAATTACCCCTGTGAATTTCTTTGTGTACTTTTTAATGAAGTCTTGGAACAGTTCATGTGGATTTGTGAGAAAGCCTAGCAAATTCTCAGTTGGACTGTAGCTAGTTAGACTATATATTTAAAGTCCCCAAGGCTCTAGAAATATTGTGTTCATTGGACACAGTTACTGTGCATGTTTGCGGTTATTCCGAATGTTTCAATCGTTCAGAGGCGCTCTAGATGTGCCTACAGCTGAAGTTGGACCAAGACAAATGAATGAAGCTCATTTAATAGTGTTTAGCAAGTTTGGAGGTTTAAATGTAGGGTTTTCTCCCACTGTAGGTTGAATCATGTAGGCTAGGAGAATGAAACAGAATGCAAGTGTCTCGAGTTGAAGTTCGTTTTAAACTGACAGCATCTAAAAAAACGCATGCTCCTGCTTGAGACACTAAAAAACAACAGTTAAAAACATCTGTCTAGCGCATATTTACATAGAAAAACAATTAAAAAACGGATGCAAACGTTTGGTTTGAACGGCCCCTATAATGTCTGAATAGCTCTTCACTATCTATGTTTTCAAGTTGCTCTCAGCAGTTTGACATAAATACTATGTAATGGTAGAAAAGGGTGCAAAAGATTTTTTCTTTTTTTTAAACGGTGCGCATGGCTAAAAAATTCAGAACCACTGTGCTGTACCTTTTATATTGTGTTAGATACAGTATATCCACATGTCAATCGGTAGGCAGGATGATTTACTTCCCTGCACATAATAAGATGAACAAACATGGAGAAATCCGGCAATACAGAGCGGAACATGTTCCAAACAATTCGATACCATGAAGAACTCGTACAGGCCATATTATTTAACTCTATTTAAGTTTGGAAACTCCATTTACAGTTTCTTAATGTCTTCATTTTCCAAAGTATGCATTAATGGAGAATGTTTTTTCGAAATGCTCCATTTTCAGTCTGGGAAAACAGCATTCTAGTGTGGGAGGTGTAAATTTAGCTAAATTAAAGCATTTTCCAATGAAAACCAAGCTTATGCTGATTACACTTAAGGGTCAGTATTAAGACTAGGGATGCACCGATACCATTTTTTTTTACTCCCGATTCGATTTTGATACTTGAAATTTCAGTATCGTCCAATACCTATCCGGATACAATAGCAATGTTGTTGTTTTTTTCTTGATGAGTTTAGAATAACGCATTGTGTGGAACCAACTGGGAGGAATTTTTTATGTGTAAAGAAATTAAAACCTATAACTGTACATTATTTAATTTAAATGAAAACGAAAAACAACTATGTTTTTTTAAATTAACAGCAATTCCAGTGAAAATCTTCAGTAGAAAAGAAGCCATTTCTCTTTTACACATTTTTGTTTCAACTTCTATCTGGACTTGTTAATGGTTTCAGGTCTCTTTTCTATCACATAGTCATTTTTTGGAACCCAGTCAACTTAAATATTTTTTTTATATATATAATTTATTAAATTACAGATGTAATTTGTTATTATTAATAATAGTAATTCAGTTTCATTATACAATAGTGACCCATTTCTGTTGTAATTTCTTAGGGCTTTTATTTTGACTCATGCTTTTATTTTGATGGACCGCTCCAGGAAGACTCCAGAACAGTGTTTGTAGGCTAGTTCACAGTAGTTTAATCTGGTGCCGTTCTCAATGCATGTTATTAGTGAACTAAACTATTGAGATGAAGTTTGCGTTGAGTGCCCACATATCGCGTGCCGATCTGAGCAGTGCATCACAGGCCCATGTGGGTGCTTATGTGACAACAGAGCGGCATCATTCAGGGCAGTGTTATTATAGTGAACGAAAACTAAAGTGAAAACTAACTAAAATCATTTTTCATAACTCCAAAACTAACTAAAATAAAACAAATATCTCAAATTAATTTTAGTTTTTGTTATACTAGGGTGAATATGGCAAAGTGGGACACTTTTAGGAATTTTTATTTTCTTGACACTTTGAATTATGATCCAAATGACACATAACCTAACATTATACTTTTGAAGAAAGCTTAGGATGTCTTCTACCTTAGTCAAAAGCAAAAATTAAGAAATATTCTATAATGGGAAGTAGAAACTTTGAAGATCCCCTTGACCAAATCCCAGATATGTTTAAGCAGCAGGGCCTACTGGTAAAGTGGGACAGAGGAAAAACAAATTTTTTTTTTAATTAATTTTTATATTTTCTTCTACACTTTCACATCATAACATTAAGTTAACTTTTACTTTTTACAAATTTCGGTCATTTTCTTTACCATTGCTTTTCCCACCAGTGGTCATGAAATTAGTTCTGCCATTTACTCACCCTCATGCCATCCCAGATGTGGATGACTTTCTTTCTTCTGCAGAACTAAAAAAACAAAAGATTTTTAGAAGAATATTTCAGCTCTGTAGGTCCATGCAATGCAAGTGATTGGGGTCTGAAACGTTGAAGCTCTGAAAAGCACATAAAGGCTGCATAAAAGTCATCCATAAGACTCCAGTGGTTTAATCCGTGTCTTCTAAAGTGAACTAATCTGTTTTGGGTGAGAACCTCTTTAATTGTACATCTTGCAATTACAGTCTACAGGAACGATCATGATTTCAAGCTCGATTACACTTACTAGTACAGTTCGCAGAGTGCTAGATGGCGCTGGGAAATATAATCGAGCTTGAAATCATGATTGCCAAATAGACTGCTGATGTCATCGTGTCACGGTGCATCCCTAATTAAGAGTTTAAAAGTAAAAATTTTTGGGGGGGGCATATTGATCTTGGGTGGGCAAGTAGTTGTCACTTCATCGGACTGGGAGGGGGGTGTCAGAAGTTTCTGGGGGGCACAAGGAAAATCTAGGGGGGCAATTTTTAGCTTTTATAGAATTCTGAGTTTACAACTTGTAATTACAATATCTGCGAAGACGTGAACGCTTTTTACAAATCGGAATCTCCCAATTTGAGTCTGTTTTGAGTCTTTTGGTTTTAACTTGTGTTACAGTGCATCCGGAAAGTATTCACATCGCTTCACTTTTTCCACATTTTGTTATTTTACAGTCTTATTCCAAAATGGATTAAATTCATTATTTTCCTCAAAATTCTACAAACAATACCCCATAATGACAACATGAAAGAAGTTTGTTTGAAATCTTTGCAAATTTATTAAAAATAAAAAGCTGAAAAAAAATTACGTACATAAGTATTCACAGCCTTTGCTCAATACTTTGTTGAAGCACCTTTGGCACCAATTACAGCCTCAAGTCTTTTTGAGTATGATGCTACAAGCTTGGCACACCTATTTTTGGGCGGTTTCTCCCATTCTTCTATGCAGGACCTCTCAAGCTCCATCAGGTTGGATGGGGAGCGTCGGTGCACAGCCATTTTCAGATCTCTCCAGAGATGTTCAATCGGGTTCAAGTCTGGGCTCTGGCTGGGCCACTCAAGGACATTCACAGAGTTGTCCCGGAGCCACTCCTTTGTTATCTTGGCTGTGTGCTTAGGGTCGTTGTCCTGTTGGAAGATGAACCTTCGCCCCAGTGTGAGGTCCAGAGCGCTCTGGAGCAGGTTTTCATCAAGGATGTCTCTGTACATTGCTGCATTCATCTTTCCCTCGATCCTGACTAGTCTCCCAGTTCCTGCTGCTGAAAAACATCCCCACAGCATGATGCTGCCACCACCATGCTTCACTGTAGGGATGGTATTGGCCAGGTGATGGTTTCCTCCAGACATGACGCTTGCCATTCAGGCCAAAGAGTTCAATCTTTGTTTCTCATGGCCTGAGAGGCTTTCAGGTGCCTTTTGGCAAACTCCAGGCGGGCTGTCATATACCTTTTACTGAGGAGTGGCTTCTGTCTGGCCACTCTACCATACAGGCCTGATTGGTGGAGTGCTGCAGAGATGGTTGTTCTTCTGGAAGGTTCTCCTCTCTCCACAGAGAAACGCTGGAGCTCTGTCAGAGTGACCATCGGGTTCTCGGTCACCTCCCTGGCTAAGGCCTTTCTCCCCCGATCGCTCAGTTTGGCCGGGCGGCCAGCTCTAGGAAGAGTCCTGGTGGTTCCAAACTTCTTCCATTTACAGATGATGGAGGCCACTGTGCTCATTGGGACCTTCAGTGCTGCAGAAATGTTTCTGTACCCTTCCCCAGTGCTCTGACATGCACTGTTAACTGTGGGACCTTATATAGACAGGTGTGTGCTTTTCCAAATCATGTCCAATCAACTGAATTTACCACAGGTGGACTCCAATCAAGTTGTAGAAACATCTCAAGGATGATCAGTGGAAACAGGATGCACCTGAGCTCAATTTTGAGTGTCATGGCAAAGGCTGTGAATACTTATGTACGTGATTTTTTTTTCATTTTTTTATTTTTAATAAATTTGCAAAGATTTCAAACAAACTTCTTTCACGTTGTCATTTTGGGGTATTGCTTGTAGAATTTTGAGGAAAATAATGAATTTAATCCATTTTGGAATAAGGCTGTAACATAACAAAATGTGGAAAAAGTGAAGCGCTGTGAATACTTTCCGGATGCACTGTATATACCGTGTAACAGCTGTTTTTGCATTAATGCCATTATGCATAATGTCTATTTTGTGGTCATATCATCTACGTCAGTCTTCAAGTTTTATTCAAAGAAAGTTCTTCTCCTCTTAATCCATTTTGTATTGGTTTACGACAATGGAAGTGCCAAAAACATTGGTGTCTGTATTTGCCCCAGGTGCAAGCTTGTCCATCAAGCCGCTTTTAGCTTTTGATGGAGGTGGGATGAACCAGCACCCTGTGATTATTAAACCTTTGAGCTCCTCATTAGCTAGAACTGACCCTGGCTCTGAACCAGGCCTCACACACACAACATCAGACGTCCAGCTCAGTAAGTGATTGTGGCAGTCCACAGGTAGTTCATCTAGTTCGCTTGGCCCCCTTTGCGAAGTCCGTCATTGGTTATGCACTTACTTCAGATCTCAACTATGACATCATCTCCCAGACTGTTTCTTGGAAACGCCGTCTGCTTTTTGTTGATTTCAACATCAGGCTACTTGAAGGCCACATTTGGGGGTTTGTCCAGGATGTTGAGTCACAGCATTTTGAGGCACAAAAAGGGAAATGAATGGGAGAGGTGGAGTCACACATGATTTAGTCTGCAAGTTGCTCAATTTCTCTGTTTTCCCCATGTGTAAACCCTGTGGAGTAAAAATGGGTTGTAAAATACCATATCCATCATCTCCCCCCTTCCATTTGTCATATGACTCTGTAAACAATATGGATTGTAATGTATGGTTGCTAGGTGCTTGTCACTGTCTTTGGGGTTGGTTTCTCAGCCTTTAGGCATGCTCAGTGATTGTCCTTTTCCTTCAACAAACACGACTCAGTGGTCCATGTTTCAGACTGTGTGCTTTGCAATGTTTTTGTACATAAGACATACTTAAAATGGTAGGAGTAGTACTTGAGACTTTTTCTTCGCAATACAATTAACCAAAATGGTGCAGTACATGATGTGTAATTGAAAGAGTCCTCTGATGTGGTTAGGATGTTTTTTTACGGCAACTAAAGTGAGTAAAACCCACACAGTCTCACAGTACTATCTGTCCAGTTTGAATTGAACTCATGTAGACAAAAACAAGACACCTCTTCTGTAAGCACTTAAAGGGATAGTTCACCAAAAAATGAAAATTCTCTTTTCATCATTGGTACGTGTTTTCTTTTTCATACAGTGAAAGTGTGTGGTGAATATCTCAGTGAATTTCTCTAGTGCACATTCATTTCTCAGTACTTTTTACACCTCTATCTAGTAGAAACCTTGAATAAACTACCTCTGTGCAACACTGTCATATCATTCAAGTACTCCTGCTGTGCTTAACTGCATTCGCGCTGTATGTACATCAATTAATACTGACGTTCAACATGCTTTTAATGGGTTTATGATGTTGATCCTGTTAGTGGAGTTTCAGCTTTGGCCAGCAGCCCAAACACCAGCTGCGAGAACTTCCATTAATCCCAGTTAGTCTCTTCAGTGCAAAGAGCCATTGAGATTGTAAACAAAATTATTTATTAAAAAAAAATATATATATATATATATATACATTTATAAAAACATCACATTGTGACAGAAAGGGGGGCGACTGGGTGTGCCAAGAGGGGTAGTTCACCAAAAAAAATTATCTTATCACTGTCTCACCCTCATGCCATCCCAGGTGTGTATGACTTTCTTTCTTCAGCAGAACACATTTGAAGAAAAATAGAAAAATATCTCAGCTCAGTAGGTCCTTAAAATGCAAGTGGATGGTGATCCGACATTTGAAGCTCCAAAAAGAAAAGACAATTAACATAAAAGTCATCGCTACGACTCCAGCAGTTAAATTAATGTCTTCAATATTTAAGTACTTTTTAATTCTAAAGCAGTGCTTCCGGTCTGCATCAGTATGCTTGTGTGACGAGATCGCGTTGGCATGTTCACTCGAGAACTGACGCACGTGCAACACACCCGGAAGTGCAGCGCTGTTTACAACTGAGGAGGAGGAACACTGTACAGAAGCTTCGTTGGTTTTGGTTTAGATCTGTATTTCTATCTGTTTGTTTACTCACAATGGTGCATTTGTGTGCTTATCCTGGATGTTTCAACCGAGAGGAGAACGTGAGATTACGTCCGTAACATGGCAACGCGAATATGTCACACGAGGACAACGTGAATGCGCATTCTGCTGCTGACCGGAAGCGATGCTTTACAGTTAAAAAGTACTTAAATATTGATTGTTTTTGCACCAAAAGTGATCGTATTACTTAAGAAGACATTAATGTAACCGCTGGAGTCGTACCGATGATGTTTACGCTGACTGTCTGTGATTATTGGAGCTTCAAAGGTCGGATCACCATCCACTTGCATTTTAAGGACCTACTGAGCTGAGATAGTTTTCTGTTTTTCTTCAAATGTCTTCGGCTAAAGAAAGAAAGTCATACACACCTGGGATATCATGAGGGTGAGTAAATGATGAGAGAATTTCCATTTTTGGGTGAACTATCCTTTTAAAGGTGCTGTAAGTGATTTTTAGCCGTTCTGGAGCTTCCACAGACTAGCCGTTTATTTAGCCATGCCCCTTTCCAAAACCCACACTCTGCATGTCATTTCATTAAAAAACACTTACAGTGGGGCCTGGGTAGCTCAGCGAGTAAAGACGCTGACTACCACCCCTGGAGTCACGAGTTCGAATCCAGGGCATGCTGAGTGACTCCAGCCAGGTCTCCTAAGCAACCAAATTGTCCCGGTTGCTAGGGAGGGTAGAGTCACATGGGGTAACCTCCTCGTGGTTGCTGTAATGTGGTTCGCTCTCGGTGGGGCGCGTGGTGAGTTGTGCGTGGATGCTGCGGAGAATAGCATGAAGCCTCCACACGCGCTATGTCTCCGCGGTAATGCACTCAACAAGCCACATGATAAGATGCGCGGGTTGACGGTCTCAGACACGGAGGCAACTGAGATTTGTCCTCCGCCACCCGGATTGAGGCGAGTCACTACGCCACCACGAGGACTTAGAGCGCATTGGGAATTGGGCACTCCAAATTGGGAAAGAAAAAAAACACTTTAACGTAATAGCCATTGATTATGTGTAAATATTGACGGTCAAATGTAAATGTTTTCAGGACTTTCAGAACGAGCCGTTTTTGCAGATTGGATTCAGTAAATGTGATTTTGGTCTGGAGAGGAAGTTATAAGTTCTGAAAGTTACAAAAGATCAAGAAAAAATTGATTCCTCATGATGTGAACTTTTTAAATAAAAGACAGATAGAGCTCAGTTTTTAATGTTCTAACAGAGATGCCAGAAAAAAGCCCGATGGATGACAGTCTGAATGACATCACAGATGTGGCCCCCTGCCGCAAACGTCGCCATCGCCATCTGCAACAGCTAGAGACTCAAGCCAAACAGGCGGCACTGGACCAGCGACAGAGAACCAGGTATCATCACTCACGTCTTCAGATTTACACATTTGATCTAATTACATATTTTATTGCAGCTGATCAACTCGTAATGCACCCAAACTCCTAGAGACCCGTTCTTTAATGTTCCATATGATACTCATAAACTCCTGCGACTGTTTCCATAAAAATGTCAGTGATAATTCTGGATTTTGTTATTCTCCTGTGTCCGTTTCATGCCATCTTGGATGCTGCTTTCTCTCTGCGCCGACGGCCAGTTGAGCAGACAGAAGCGGGTTTCCCAGAACCTTCTGAAGCCATTGCCTCAGCACCTTTGCTACAGATACACAAAGAAATTGTTTGTTTCCAGTGTTGGCCCCCCTAGGTGCTTCTTTCTCCTTTTCCTTTTTTCTTATTAATAGGAAAATGTGCATCATTTCAGTTTTTGCCAGTACCTCATTGGCTCACATAATTGTACAATAAAACTCCCTCAAATGGTTTAAATTTGCATTGAGCAACTTCTTCAGACTTGATGGTACCTCGAGGACAACGATCCTGAGAAAAAGTGATGTGTTTTGTCCTAAAATAATCTTACTTTTGAACCAAACAACTAAACCAAACAACTACTTTCTGAGTTTCTTGGTACTATAGAATGTGTTTGGTTTGCTTTGATTGGACATTTCTTGACTATAGATGTCTTCATGCATGCATTTAGATGTTTGACATGTAAATACGATTTTACTATGAATACGGGTGGGTAACAGGTAAAACCCCTAAATCTATAGTGCTGAATACAATGCAAGTTCTCAGATGAAAAAACACATGACTTGCTGTGAATAAGTTTCTCTCATAGCGTTCATGAATGCGCAAAATGACATAAATTTCAAACACTTTTGGCACCTAAAGGATGCCTTCAGAAGTCATTTAATATGATGCGTGAGTCGCATGGACTACTTTTTTGATACTTCTAGGTCCTTTTTTAAGCTTTAAAAAGAGTGCTATTTTTTAAGTTTAATGAGAGTCTTTTAAAACGTACTGTAAACAAGTGTGTTTGTGCAGTCTGCAGGCAGTCAATGTTTAAACCAAGTTCTAGATACACTCTTAAATACAGTCGATGTCACTGACTGATCTTGCTGTCAGCAGACACTTCCCAGGCAGCGGTGGTCTGTGACAGAGTGGTGCCTCTATGCCAAATGGTGTGTGCGTGTCCTCACATGTCAGGTGTGACACGTTGGTGTCAGGAGCACAACTTCTCCCTCAACGTCAGTAAGACCAAGGAGCTTGTGGTGGACTTCAGGAGAAAAGACAGAGAACACAGCCCCATCACCATCAATGGAGCACCGGTGGAGAGAGTTAGCAGCTTCAAGTTCCTCGGTGTCCACATCACAGAGGAACTCGCATGGTCCGTCCACACTGAGGCCGTTGTGAAGAAGGCTCATCAGCGCCTCTTCTTCCTGAGACGGCTGAGGAAGTTTGGAATGAACCACCACATCCTCACACAGTTCTACACCAGCACTGTAGAGAGCATCCTGACTGGCTGCATCACTGCCTGGTATGGCAATAACACTGCCCATAACCGCAAAGCCCTGCAAAGTGTGTTGCGAACTGCCAGACACATCGTCGGAGGTGAGCTTCCCTCCCTCCAGGACATATATACCAGGCGGTGTTTAAAAAAAGCTCGGAGGATCATCAGAGACTCCAGCCACCCGAACCATGGGTTGCTCTCACTGCTACCATCAGGTAGGCGGTATCGCAGCATCAGGACCCGCACCAGCCGACTACATGACAGCTTCTTCCCCCAAGCAATCAGACTTTTGAACTCTTGATTTCTCACGATCAATATACATCATTACTGCACTTTATTAATCTTATTATCTCACACCGGACTCATAAATTATATTCTCTCTTAACAACACACTGGCAACTGACTATCAGCCGACAACCTGAATGTCAATACAGCACAATACAACCTACTGTATATATTATATATACTATTTTTATTGTATACTGTGTATTCTATATTGTGTGTATGTGTATTCTGTATTGTATGTATTGTATACTGTACATTGTATATTATTATTTGTATATTGTGTTGTGTGTAATTGTGTATAATAGATATGTAAATTGTGTTGTGTAAATCTGATGTTTATTGTAAATTGGTATATGTCTCATCACTGTCATGACTGCTCTGTTGCTCAGAACTGCACCCAAGACTTTCACCCACTGTTGCACTTGTGTATATTGTTGTGTGACAATAAAAGTGATTTGATTTTATTTGATTTTGAGACGTTGAGGGGAACTGAGAGTTTGTATTGGACTTACTTTGTCTTATTGTTGTTCCCGTACTGGACTCTGCCACCCCGGTAAGACATTCCAAGTGTTAATAGACTTCCATGGCAGGGAATTCTGGCTCTAACTTCTTTAGAGAATAATATCGCATTCGCCACTGTGTATCGCAGGAGTCGCTGAATCCAGCTGGAGTCCGCCAAGAATTCTCATCTCATTCCATTCCTGGAACGATGTGTTTAAACAGCCACGTGACACATGTGCCTCGGCAAGAGCTGAAACGCTCTTTATGGATACGGAACGTGGGTCGTTTTATGTGGCGAACAATGTTAAAGGGATAGTTCGCCCAAAAATGAGAATTCTGGCATCGTTTTCTCACCTTCATGTTGTTCCAAACCGGACTTTTGATATATAGCTGACATATTTTATGTCCAGACTGCTCTTTTCTAAACAACGAAAGCAGACAGTAGCTAATGGACAAAAAAGGGAAAAAAAATTACCATGAAAGTACCATAAAAGTAGTCCATACGACTTGTACACTAAGTCTTCTTTAGCCCTATTATAGCTTCTGGTGTTCTTCTTCACTGTAGTCAAATTAATTCACACTTGTGCATAATTAAATGTTCACAAAACACACGAGAACCAATTACATTTGGCATTGAGTGCATTTACATGCATGGCAACATGCTGATAACAAACGAACAAAACTCAAAATCAGGGTAATGTGCAAAAATCTGTGTGTGCTGATTGTTCTTCACTTAAACCGTTTAAGATCTTACCCAGATAAAGGAAAAAAACGTTTAACGTCTTTACAAGACCACACAATGATAGCCTATTAAGCATAACTGGTGTAAGATCTAGCATGTTAAAGGAATATTCCGGGTTCAAAAGACAGCATTTGTGACATAATGTTGATTAACACAAAAATACATTTCTTTAAAAAAAGCAAAAATTGAGGTTACAGTGAGGCACTTACAATGGAAGTGAATGGGGCCAATTTTTGGAGAGTTTACAAGCAGAAATGTGAAGCTTATGATTTTATAAAAGCACTTAGATTAACTCTTCTGTTAAAACTCATATATTAAAGTTTAAATCTTTGTTTTTACAATCATTTTAGTGTTTTAGGGTTTGTTGGCATTACATCGTCATAGCAACGAAGATGTAAAATTGGCTTTTACAACTTTACACAGAAAAGGTTAGTAAGTGATTTTATCACTAAAATCATGTTTACATGCATATTGTTTATTTCTTATGTCTATACTTTTAAAATATTAAGTTTCAAACCAGCCCATCTGGCACCAACAATCATCCATGCAATTATTTAATCAGCCAATCGTGTGGCAGCAGTGCATAAAATCATGCAGATACGGGTCAGGAGCTTCAGTTAATGTTCACATCAACCATCAGAATGGGGAAAAATCTCAGTGATTGTGACCGTGGCATGATTGTTGGTGCCAGACGGGCTTGTTTGAGTATCTGTAAATGTTGATCTCCTGGGATTTTCACGCACAACAGTCCCTAGAATTTACTCCGAATGGTGCCAGAAACAACAATCATTCAGTGAGTGGCAGATCTGTGGACGGAAATGCCTTGTTGATGAGAGAGGTCAACAGAGAATGGCTAGACTGTTTCGAACTGACAAAGTCCACAGTAACTCAGATAATCGCTCTGTACAATTGTGGTGAGAAGAATAGCATCTCAGATTGCTATTCTGAGATGCGGTTTGGTGCTGTTTTGGTGGCACAAGGGGGTCCTACACAAGATTAGGCAGGTGGTTTTAGTGTTTTGGCTGATCGGTGTATATAAAGCAGACATCAAAGCGATCTCTCGCATCCCCCAAGGCAAGTAATGAGTCACAATGAACTCTGTTCACTATTCAGAATTCTAGTGCCTCTTAAGCCAGTGGCAATACTGTTCTGCCAAAATCTCTAGTGTAATCAAAAAGCGAAGAGCCTTTTATTGTCAGTTTTAAAGCTGTGGATGGGCATTGAGTAATCAAGCGTGGAAAATAGAGGATTCTTAGTTGGAAGCAGCCAAAATACAAGCTCTTAGATAGAGTCAATAGTTGGTGCCACAACTTTTACACAAACCAAAAAATCCCAGGATCACTGAGTCTAAACAACTGCCGTTCACAGATGGTGAGACTCTGTGCCATGGCATCTGCTCTAATAAAGGCCATTTTAACAAGCAAAGGCTGAAGAGAATCAGTAAGCAGACATCATTTGTTTATTCAGCTACAGAACCGCATATGGCTTTTACCTTTAATCCATGTGTTCTTGTGTTATGCTTTGATTCAATAATTTGTGATTTCAAGTTCACGTGAAACGCTGTTTGCAACCCATTTCGTTCTATAATTGTATTTCTGAGTGAAACTGGATTATGATGAAAAAAAAAAAAAAATTATTGAAATTCGTCAGGAGTTGATTGGATCGTTAAAAGTGGGCGTTTCATACCAGAATGGAGGTAGGTTATTGGAGGGGCGAGATTGAAACATGTTTGGCTGTTTTTCTCTGTTGTAATTATATGTGTTAACATGATTTTATTGTGATACAATTGCGGACCGGGTTTACGAGCGTTATGTCATCATGACAACAAAGTTGTAATATTGAATATAACATTACACAGATGAGGATAGTAAGCAATTTTATCACATTAAAATCATGTTAACACATATACTGCTTACTTCTTGTGGCTATACTGTTGGAAAATTGTGTATTTTAATGTTTATGGACAGACCCCATTCACTTCCATTGTAAGTGCCTTACTGAAACCGCAATGCTTTTTTTGTTTAATTGATTGATTGTTGAAATAAATAAATGAGAAATTAGTTGAAATTATTTTTTGTGCTCATTATCATTATGCCACGAATATTAACAACTGAGCTTAAGTGAACCCGGAACATTCCATTAAAGAGACAGTTCACCCAAAAATGTGAATACTGTCATCATTTACTCACCCCCATGTTGCTCCAAACCTATATGACATTCTTTTCTATGTGGAAAACAAAAAGAGATGTTAAGCTTAATGAAAGCGTCAGTCACCATTCACTTTCACTGCATCTCTTTTCCTTGCAATGAAAATCAGTGGTGACTGATTCTAACATCATCTTTATGTTCCATGGAAGTAATAAAGTCATATGGGTTTGGGACAACATGAAGGTGAATAAATGATAGCTGAACTTACATTTTTGGATGAACTATCCCTTTAAGAAAGTAAACAGTGTCAATTTTGACTTAAAAGTGTCTCCTTCCCAGGTCAAAGAGAAAGAAGTCTAAACGATATTAGAGGACTCAGAGAGGCATCTGAACTGATCCAGTTACTAAGGTTCTGAATAGCCATTTTAGAAGACATGAGAAGAGGGAGACAGCTCACAAAGAAAGAAAGAGAGAAAGGGAGAAGGAAAGAAGACAGAGATGGAGTCATTTTGCCCCTGGCTGAAAGAGTAGTTCTACAGTCTTGCAGCACCTGCCTAGTGATGGATCTGGGACAGCTTGACAACCAACAACAATCAACCCAATTACACTGCATTAATCCGCCGTTCAGCTTCTGTTCAGGCAGTATTACAACTAACAACTAATTGCAAACGTAATGTATAGAGCTCTAACAGTTTTTGGACAGTTGAAAATACTTTTTTTTGTTTTTTGTTTTTTTTTTATCCCTGAAAGAGAGCTGTTTTGTAGCATGTGATCAAAACATGTCTGCTTCATAAGTTGTCATTGATTTGGCATAGTCCAAAACTGCTACCATAATTCTAATTAAATCATCCATTGTTTAACAGCACAATCTCATTGGTCCAAAATCCTGCTCCCCATGCTGTATATTAAACGTTACCAACCTGGTCTCATAGAATCCCATTACTATACCTAGATTTTTGCAAAATTATTTTTACGACTCGTTTTATGTATTGCATCAGTTTGCTGGTGAAATGAACACTAGAGGTGCTACAACAACAACTTGTATTCACTTTCTTACAAACCATGAGTAAAAAGGCAGATTATCAGTTCAATATAACTTACTTTTTGCTCTGTTCCTCACACAATACTATCTTATGATATCTAAACACTTTTACTATAGCGCCAAATTGTACGGTGATACATGTTAACTTTTGCATGACATAACCAACCACATTCACAAGCTTGTCTGAGTGTGATCAAAATGTGTGGTAGCTCAACTGATAGAGCATTGCACTTGCTATTTACGAGTCCTGAAAAGCACGCATGTTGACACAAGCCGAAAGTAGAAACACCACAAAATGATTTGAATGGTTATCGGTTAGGTTTAAGGTTTATGGTAGGGAGGTAGGTTTTGTTGATTTAAAACTTTATAGAGCATTGATCTGTTAAGGGAGAACATTTAAGTCACTTTTAGTGCCACAACATTTTACTTCAGAACTGCCGCTACACGTTAAGAACCCACGAAATGTCATTTAGCAAAAATGTTGCCACAGTCACATAATTTTCATGAGATCAGGCTCAACGTAAATTATCCTGATTAACGTGAGTTTGTCGTGTCATGTCTGGCTAGGTCACAATCTTATCTCAGCACTTATCTTAAAGAGGAATAGCCAAGTATGAATCTTGCACGAAGACCTGCGCACTTCACCGTTAATGTGCATTACCCTCGCCATTATATATACAGTAGTAGTTCCCCCTAAATGTGCGCTAATGTTGTGGTTTGGACCCTTGCTCCAAAATTCTGCATTAATCCAGTCTTATAGAGCTGTAGTCTGACATTTGCTTTTGTAGAGAACTTTATGGCCCCTAGAGTACAGTATAACGTCTGACCACCATCTCACACTTTCGTTCTCCTAACCAGATCCAGAGCTTTTCGTCATGCCTTCAGGAATCATTTAAAAGAAACATAAGACCTTTTTCCCCAAACCTGCAGACAATTCCCACCCTTTTCCCACATAATAGCAAAATGTAGTGGATTACAAGATGAGTGTGTCCACATTCATGCTTTTATGAAGGTGCGTTAAAGCTGCCGTATAGACGTATTTAGTTGTCAGTGATTCCGCCAAAAAACTGACTTGCTTGAAACTGGGTGTTTCTTCGATTGAAGGAACTTTTCTGTCCCCTAGAATGATTTTATAGGACAAAATGCTGGACTATCTGTTTGTACAACCAAAGGAAGACTGGGGAGTTTTCTTGAATCTTTTTGAAAACAATGATTATTACTGCAACTCTGTTTGTGATGCAGAAAGTACACACTGCAGCTTTAACATGGATGAAACACATAGTTTGAAGAAGTAACATTTTTCAAGATTTCAAGTACTCAAAACAGTCCCATATTAAAGAATCACCCACTTTTGGATTTCCTCCAAAAGGGCACTAGAAAGTAACTTTTTCTGTTCGTCATCAAAGCTACCCTTTCAGGACTACAGAGTTTGATTGTGTCAAAATAACTTCCAGATGCCGACTGCTCGGGAGAACCAACTGCTCGGCCACATCGTTACACCCATATTTACATGTGCATAAATGCAGATGCACTGTTTACATCCAGACTGCCTGAGATTATGTTGAGTAGGCATAATTTCACAGCCAACAATTTCAGGTTTACTTCGCAAGGGCTTGTTGAAAGCACTGCAGACTGCTTTCTGATGCTCGAGTTACTTAGTTCAATACGGTGTAGTTTTCAGAGAGCAAAATGAGATTGGACCAATCAGCTGATACTATTTAGCTATTTATATTATGGAAAAGATCAAAATCTAAGGGCCTATACAGTCATCAGTGTTTGCCTGGTACCAATGCAGCATAGATGGCAACTTGGTCTATGAACAAAAGAAAGACACTTCTCGGAAATGGTGTTCGGACTTTAAAACTAGCATGCCAAACTATAAGTTACTCATAATTTGAAGTACTTCAACTACAGTCAAGCTACCTCCTTTTGGAATAGTTGGCTACAACATTTCTATAAATGCGCTATAAAAATTCCTCTGTTCGTTTAGAGCGACCTGTCCATACCGCCAAGAAAACATTGACTCGATGCAATGGTGTGAGTTGGGGCCGCGACTATCTGTTTTTTCGATCAACAAAAGACGGGGGGGATTCAGAAAGCTGTTTGAAAACAAAACGTTTGTTTTTGCAGTTCCCCCTCAGCTTTAAGGAGGCAACATATACAGTATCAGATGATATTGTTTATCATTTAATTATTTTCCGGCACAGAAACAATAAAGGCTTTTCTCAGTTGTGGTGACAGCATCAAACGTTTATTTTATTTAAACTAAATACAGCTAAAAAATTTGAATCTGTCCTTTTTATATCGCTGAGACGGAAACATAACAAACAAGTAGCTTTTAATTAAATATTTTACGAAATGCTTGAAATGCTGCGCAAGGACTAGAATCTGTGAATTGTTTTTTAATTGGTTAATTTACATGAACACATCCAGTTTAAAAGCACAGACTTTTGGAGGTAACTCTGTCACCCCCTTGAGTACTAGGGTTTGTTACCGCCACAGTAACTAAAGCACACGTTAAGCATGTTTAACTGGATTGTGCCTTGGCCAAGGGCTCACATCTGCGTACGTGTACATGTGTAACACATGTTTCTTGCCTTAGGAGAACGCATTTGATTATTCGCTCAGTTCTCGCAACTGTAAAGCTACGTGTGCAATCCGATGTGACATTAAACTACCTACACCTCTATTTGTTGGAAAAAGTAGCTTGTTATTGGAAAAGCTACACTGCTTTGAAAACGGCTGAACTACTATTACTTTACTGGAAATCACAGTCAAGTTAGTCGCGTCACTACTTGTTCTTTGTTATTCCCAACACTGCGCGATGAGCATATTTCTTGGAAGCCTACGATTATGCTAATAAATGGATTTATGAGAAACAAGTGTGGCATCTGTTTTTGAAGCCATTTTTTAAGACTTCCTCTTAAATATGAGCTTCGTTCTGTCACAAATACAGCGCAACTGCTAGCTCACCTCACCTACTGCTTCCTTTCTGCCTGACAGATGTTTAATTGCATGTCTCAGAAATAGTTATTTGAATCCTGAACTCCACTTGTGGCAGGGTGAGACCCAAAATTCGATCTTACAAAGATCTTAAAAATGAGTCGGTTTGAGATCGGCTAAGTGCTTCTAATTTGATATAAAAGTTGTTTTAAAATAATGCAGAATCTTAAATATTTTTTCTACAATTTATGTTATAACTGTTTATTTCCAGATTTTAATGAAAAAAAAAACAAATCCCATATTTTCAATAGGGCTGTGTATTGATGCATGTTTTCCAATTAGATTTGATTCTGATTTCAATACGATTTGTTTAGATTCCTATTCATTTGGGTGTATTGCAGTAATAACTGAACAGAATTTCTTTCATATGTAAGTAAAATGGACATTATAATTACTATATTTGTCCATGCTGCTCACATATGAAAGAAATTCTCAGCTAATGCTTGGCACATACTGAAAATAACTTGATACATTCCAAAATGATTAATTAAAAAAATTAACAACAGGGCCCAAACTATGCAGTTTACTTGCTTTTTACTTAACAAATTGAATTACTCAACATGACCAAAACTGAAGATAACTTTAAAGTAAAAGATTTTGGGATTGTAAGAATCAATATCGGGATTGTTCACGATTGCGATTAATTGGAAAATCGATATTTTTACCCAGCCTTATATTTCAGTGTGCTTTCAGACTTTTGGAGACCCAAAAGTCTGGAGTCTAGTAACTGGAGTGTTCTGAATTTTTTTGATCTGGGAAAATGAAACTCATAAATATTCCTATAATTGCTCTAATTCTCCAAAGTAGTGCTCTGATCTTTTTTATTTTTTTTAATAACGTTTCTTGTTCTTTTTTTATTTTTACATTTACAAATTACCTCCCACTGGTAGTTAAGCTAATAAGGTATATTCTATTTACATGTTTCATTTTTTTCTGATTATGCCAGTTTTTTTATGGAGCAGGTCTTTCTATTGTGCCAGCATATAAAAGTTTTCTCAAATATCCTCAGCATGATCAACTAAAGCACCATCTTACCTGATTATTGTAGCTACCTTATTAGAAGACGCTGTTGGATATAAACCTGTTTCTAATAAGGAAGAGCTTGTTTGCAGTGGAAGGATTTTTAAGACTGTGTGAATGCTTTGCTTGGACAAAACTCTTAACTTTTAATGAACTCCATTTCCCCCCCATAGTGAGGCTTATTAAAGCTCAGAAATATAAGTCAGCTTGACAAAAACAGAAAACTTTGAAAATTACTCTTAATCAGTGCTATGCATTTTTGCTCAACTTAATATGAAGACTGGGGCTAGTTGTCAAACTTTATACTCCAGTGAATATTTCTCAGGGTAAGTTTGTTTTTGAAAATCAGTTTCTGCATAGAGACCTACCTTAAAGTCTTGGCTAAAAAAAGAAAAGCTATTGAACATTTTCACTGTTATTGCCCTGGAAAAAAGATGCACATTATGGTAGTTTCTTCTTTTCTGAACCTAAGCTGTTGCAAAGAACCATTGAACCTTTATTTTGAAGAGTGTTCATTGAGGCTGTGTAACTTTCTTTCGACAGATGTGACGTTTAACATGTTGTCCTGTGTATGTTTGTTTAATTTCAGCCATTTTGTCCATGTGTTTTGTAGTACGCCACCGGACAAGCTTTGCTTAAAAGGCTACATGAGCCCTGTCACATCCTGAAATTAACAGGCTTAGAAGACCATAAATCTCATTTATTTTCCCTGTGACCTGATTTCTTCCAGTTCTTTGAAAAGCTCTCCTTAGTTCTTATAGACAGGTCCTGTGGGAACTGCTGCAGCTTAATCTTTTTTCTTCTCCATTTTATTGCTGAGGAAGCAGTTTCTGATATTCCAATTTTATCACAATATAGTAACAAAAGTGATTTTTTATTATTTATTTTTTTTGCTCAATTTTTACCGGCAGGACTTGCACATTTTGTTCTTTCCATCCTTGTTCATTAGTAACTTCAAAGTAAACTTGTCCAAGTTCTGCAGTTGGGCGAGTTGGATGCATTTAAGTCACACCACTTAAATGGACCCCAATACACATTTGGACTTAAGTCACTTAAAAAAATGTCATTGCATTAGAAACAAAATATCAAACCAAGTGGAATCTGCAAACAAATGATGTTAGATTTTCTCTCAGAACTTACTTTTCGGAGCTATTTTTGAACCAACAATTTTTGGTTCCAATTGGTGATTTTTAGTGGATGTATAAAGTGAGTTTCCCTCACGTTCACACAGGTGTCCTAGCAGAGTAATCACAGGTGGAGTTTATCACCTTACTATATATATATATATATATATATATATATATATATATATATATATATATATATATATATATATATATATTATTATTATTATTATTATTATTATTGTTGTTGTTGTTATATTATTTGAAACCTAACAAACTTTTTGTGTCAAATATTTTGCTTGAAATGTGTTGGTGCTACTTCAAAAGAAATGGTACTTGCTTTGATATTTAGTTATCTAATGCAGTCACATTTTTGGGTGAACTATCCCTTTAAGAGATTCACCTAGCAAGTGACAGCTTCAGTGTGTACATCTGCAACCTACAGACTCTAATTATCATCCAAAGACATCAGTAAATGTGACACTAAGGACACATGGCATGCAACTGATTAGAAGGAGCTTTATTACAATGCAGTCTTGACAGAAGTGGGGTGAACTGTACAACATTTTTGACTTGACCTACTTTTTACAGGCCAGCAAGCCTCTGGCGATATCATATTTGACTGGGTCACTGTAATCAGGACACAGTAAGAATTTACTCCAGTGTCATGACTTACTAGCTGCTGGTATGTATTTAACCTTTGCCTTCTGTTGATGGTTGTTCCTTCACTTTGTAATTTTAGAGAGAAGCCGACGGATGAGGCCAAAGCAGAGACGAGCAAAACTCCAAATGTCCAACTGAAACCAACAACCAGTGTGACAAACCCTGATCCAGATGACCTTTTTGATGATATATGACCTCAAAGGAGCACCATTTGTGAAAACATGACTCGAATACTGTTTGTAAGCTCTAGGAGTAAAAAAAATGATACTAAAAATTAAAAAGTTTATTTACAATAAATATGAATTAAATTAAAAACTACTTTTTTAACAACAAAAAAGGGGGGAAGCAAGAGGCATGTCTAAATAGATCAATTTTTAACTCTGTAAGTGTGAATAAATGTAATAAATTTGAGTAAAGAGGTCTTTTTCTAATTTCCAAAGAAATGATCTTGATTTCTGAATGGATTTGCATTATATAATTATCGCAAATACTGAGGGTTAAGGGATTTAATTAAACCACACTAAGAAAATATTATGTGTGTTACATTTATATAGTGCTTTTTCAGGCACTATACTCAAAGCACTTAACACAGTGAACTCTCCTCAACCAGTGTGCCACATCCACAGTGCACCAGTACACTCACCAGCTATTGGTGGAGAGGAAAGAGTAGAGTTTTAGAGCCAATTAATGGATGGGGATTATTAGGAGGCCATGATTGAGAAGGGCCAATGGGGGGAATTTGGCCAGAACACCAGGGTTACAACCCTACTCTTTACAAGAAGTGTCCTGGGATTTTTAATGACCACAGAGAGTCAGGACCTTGGTTTAAGGTTTCATTTGAAGGACAGTGCCTTTTTACAGTATAGTGTCCCCATCACTATACTAGGGCATTGGGACCCATATAGACTGCAGGGTGAGAACCCCCTGCTGGCCTCCCCAATACCACTTCCAGCAGCAATCATAGTTTTTCCCCAGGCGGTCTCCCATCCAGGTACTGGCCAGGCTCAACCCTGCTTAGCTTTAGTGGGCAACCAGTCTTGATCTACAGGGTGGGTGAGAGAGAGTGAGTGAGAGTGAGTATTAATGTGCAAAAATTCAGCACTGTACTTAAAAATCATGATTGCAACAGAAAAAGAATGTAATAATGCTATGCTAAAAAACTGACAATTGGTAACCATGTACAGTGAAAAATTACGTTTTATTTCACATGACAGTGCATGTCATTTTGCAGTTAAATATTGTAAAAAAAAAAAAATATATATATATATATATGATTTACATTAAAGTTAATAGTGAAAATTTTTATTTTACAAGGCAATACATGTGATTTTACAGTAAACTATTGTAAAAATTACAATGCAAAATAAAATTTGGGATTCCCAGAAGTCCCTGTATGACCCATCACATTTTATTATATTTTAGAACCGGTATGTTTCTTCATATTTTAGGTACCTTTTTATACTTTGCGTGTTTTATGTTAGCCTACATTTTATGTTGATTAGTTAATGTTTATCATTTTATTGTTACCTGTGTTACTATATGATAGTGTTTGTGTGCCCATTGCTCCTGAAACGGCCACCCTTGATGAAACTGAAGTCATCGTGTGGCATTTTTCTGTGTTGCTATGGTGGTTAACAGTAAAATACACAGGCACCAAACTGACATTGTGAAAAATGAATACTGTTTTTATTTATTTGTTGTTTTTGTTTTTTTTTCCCATGAATTTCTGACACAGCAGCCAGGTTTTCTTTCTTTTTTTTTTCCTTTTTTTTTTCTTACTGTAAATTAAACAGGATTTTTTTTATTTTATTTTTTAACATTAAAGACTAAAATATGATTACAAATGGTGAAAGAATTAATGACCAGTAACCTCACCTAAACTTTTACAATGTCCCTTATACATAGCCGGTATAGAAATTTTAACCTAGAATTATGTCAATTTTACCTATGATTTCAGGTTAGAAGTTGTATACCAAAAAGTTGTACACTTATCCTTTAAGTTCAGTTATCACCTACCCCATTGCAGTGGCTAAAACTGATGAATAGTGAATTTAGCCAGAGAAGGTAAAGGTACCTTCTATCCCCCGTGTGGAAAGCTCAAGCAAGCTCTTATGTCGGAGTTGGGCAGTTCACATGAGTTCACAAGAGTATTTCTGTCACCTTCACACCTCTTAATAACTACCAGCACCTTCTCCCGATCTGTGCTCTGTCAGACCGGTATAGTGAGCCGCGAATGCGTTTTTACGCACGAATCTGCGACTCCGGAGTGCGAACTGTATGTATCTGTTATCTGTATATTGAGTGTTGGGTTCACTTGGGAAAGTAAAACGAAGGCTTTCACTATCTGAAACGGTTTGGCGATCTGTTACAGATATTTTATGTGCAGTTGGACTGATACGTTTTGCGCGCAAATTGTCGCCGCGTCTCCTCTTTTGTGCTTCGTCCGTGATACTTATAACTTAGTTGCCCCTTTAAGAAACTTCTGCAGTATTACACTACATAGAAGCATCTAGTACTAGTTTTATTGGTGATGCAAATCCAGTTTGAAATCCAGTGAGCCGAACATCCCAGTTCCTCTTCTCCAGTATGAATCAGATTCATTTTGGGTGGGCACTCTCTGCCCCTCCTATAGTAACTGACGAAATCATGGGTAGACATATGGAATTTGAACTTTCTGCCGGCTCATGTCTTCATTCTTTTCGTTGGCACCAGGGAAAGTAAACGCTCTGAAGTCTGTTCATTGGTGTTAGAGCATTAGAAATATTTGCACTTTTTTTTTGTAGGATCCACACGGTTTCTCGAATTTGGAGAGTCGGGAATAGTAGAGACTGTCTACTGGAAAAAATAACAAGGTACGTTTATTAAACATTAATAATCATAATACGAATATTATTTTTACTATTTTATCATATAAGCACTTTATTAAAATTTTAATAACAAAAATTGTAACTAAATAAACCACAAGTCTGCAATCAATCAAGATACCTTTTTTTATTTAATTTTTTTGTATATATATATATATTTTTTTTAATAAATATTTTTTATAAATATATAAATTAGCAAGGGTAGAATATTAATTTGATCTGTTATTTCTAAGAGCTTGCTGAGTATAGATCATTTCACATGCACAAGATGTACAAGTTAGTTGTAGTTGATGTCCATTCCATCTTAGTGTTACCAAGAAGCTAAAGCAACTTTTTTACTATATGAATTTCTTGGAGTTGCATGTCATTTATACAAGATGTGATATTATTATTAGACAATATTTACTCGGTCTCCTTGTTTCTTGGTGGACTTTCTTGTACTCACAACAGTGCTTGTCTTTGGTGAACCTAAACACATTACTTCTGCGTTTGGCATTCTTCTCAATGGAAAGCCACTTACTATGATCTCATCATTATCTTTTTTTAATGCCAGTTCTGCCTTAATGTGGATAACAGAGAGTGTGATATCAGTGATGCCAACGTTTAGATAAGCTTTGGTTTCAGTGTGGGTTGCTCTGATTGATCTATCGTTATTACGCATATATAAGGTTTAGTGCGCAGTTCTCAAACTGTAGATTTTCACCGCATTTTTAATTATTAGAGAGTGGTCGTGAAGATGCTTGATGTATCGCTCTCTAGTGTTGGAGAATGTGTACTAAATGAGGGCGTGTAATACACTGTCATTGTCATTGTTTCAGTGTTTAAACCACAGTCAGGATTTGGATCCACCAGCTTTCACATTTAATGATCTTTATATTTATAAAGTATGAATATTTGTTTTTTCTCTAGTCTTGCTGGGACGATCATGTAGCTTATACTAAGAGCAAAAATATGCATATTTGTTGTCATTTACTATGAATAAATCATTTATAGACATGTTATAGATTGTAATAACACATGAATAGGCTAAAACAGTGTTCAAGAAAAAAATACATGCTTTAATAAAGCTTTATATTGAATTAGTGATGGAAGACAGGAAAGCAAGCAGATAGTGGGTGTATAAAGTCCTAGTTGGACCCAGAAGAAAGACATAGACAGGCATTAAACACAAACAATTTGCCATTCAACCCACTTTACGAATAAACTGTAGATGCCAATGCAAATAAAACTGATCAGAAATCAAATCTCATGGCTATTAACTATTAACTACTAACTATTTTTTTTTCTGTCAAAAATGAAAAGGTTTCATTTATTTATTTACAGATTTGAGATGTTATTGGACATTAAACATATCCTCTGGTTAGTCTGTGCCTGCAGTGCTATAACCCAGGATGGTAAGTCTTAAAATTTTGGTCTTATCCACTTTCACAACTTACATATTATAAAGATGCATTTCTGCTTTCTTTAGACTCTCCAGAGCTTTCATCTAGGCAGTTGTTGTAGGCTGACCTCCAGTGTGTTGCTTGCTAAATGATAACTTCCTGTCTGCTAAATTACTACTTACTACTGTATGAAAGATGATTACGGTGCAACTTTGTGTGGAGGCTTCTTGAAGTTAAACAAATTAGCATTCAACTGCAAGATTTTTGTGTTATAATCTTAAATGTCTTTAATCAATGTTTAAAACATTAACTAAACTACATAAATATTTAATTTCATATCATACTGACATACTTAGACTACCAGTAAAGGTTTGGACACAATTGGGTCTGTCAAGAAAATATCCTAGTCATATTTAACCCCCAGATAATATAAATAATTAAATAAATAAATAAATAAAAATAATAAAACAGAAGTTACAGTTTTCAATAAGAAAATGGAAATTACATTTAGGACCATAAGATTTTTTTGCATTGTGACGTTATTTTAAGGACACTTGAGCACATTTTACTCACTAATTCTCATTACAGTAACTCATCCAGATGGTTTATAGTACTATTCCCGTTGTTTTAATGCTAATTCTCATTATCGTCACAGTTCTTACTGTACATTGCAGTATATTTTTAAATTAAAATAAGCGAAAATGAAAGAAGGTACCAAAGGAGTGCTACTATGCATAATAAGTATAATAAATACTTTACAATAATATCTATATAAACTCAGCAATAAAGAAACATCCTCTCACTTTCAACTGCTTTTATTTTCAGCAAACTTAACATGTGTAAATATTTGTATGAACATAAAAAGATTCAACAACTAAGACATAAACCGAACAAGTTTCACAGATATGTGACTAACAGAAATGGAATAATGTGTCCCTGAACAAAGGGAGGGTCAAAATCAA
The DNA here is from genome assembly GCF_019703515.2 of Myxocyprinus asiaticus. Taxonomy (NCBI): domain Eukaryota; kingdom Metazoa; phylum Chordata; class Actinopteri; order Cypriniformes; family Catostomidae; genus Myxocyprinus; species Myxocyprinus asiaticus. Next base: position 5,801,438 of record NC_059385.1, on the reverse strand, counting down.
AAGTAACAGTCAGTATCTGGTGTGGCCACCAGCTGCATTAAGTATTGCAGTGCATCTTCTCCTCATGGACAGCACCAGATTTGCCAGTTCTTGCTGTGAGATGTTACCCCACACTTCCACCAAGGCACTTGCAAGTTCCCAGACACTTCTGGGGTGAATGGCCCTAGCCCTCACCATCCGATCCAATAGGTCCCAGATGTGCTCAATGGGATTGAGATCCGGGCTCTTCGCTGGCCATGGCAGAACACTGACATTCCTGTCTTGTATGAAATCATGCACAGAATGAGCAGTATGGCTGGTGGCATGTCAGGATGAGCTTGCAGGAAGGGTACCACATGAGGGAGGAGGATGTCTTCCCTTTAACGCACAGCGTTGAGATTGCCTGGAATGACAACAAGCTCGGTCCGATGATGCTGTGACACACCGCCCCAGACCATGACGAACCCTCCACCTCCAAATCGATCCCGCTCCAGAGTACAGGCCTCAGTGTATTGCTCATTCCTTCGACATAAACGCGAGTCTGACCATTATCCCTGGTGAGACAAAACCGTGACTCGTCAGTAAAGAGCACTTTTTGCCAGTCCTGTCTGGTCCAGCGAAGGTGGGTTTGTGCCCATTGGCACAAACCCACGTTGTTGCCGGTGATGTCTGGTAAGGACCTGCCTTACAACAGGCCTACAAGCCCTCAGTCCAGCCTCTCTCAGCCTGTTGTAGACAGTCTGAGCACTGATGGAGGGATTGTGCGTTCCTGGTGTAACTCGGGCAGTTGTTGTTGCCATCCTGTTCCTGTCCTGCAGGTGTGATATTCGGATGCACCGATCCTGTGCAGGTGTTGTTACATGTGGTCAGCCACTGCGAGGACGATCAGCTGTCCTTCGTGTCTCCCTGTAGCGCTGTCTTAGGCATCTCACAGTACGGACATTGCAATTTATTGCCCTGGCCACATATGCAGTCCTCATGCCTCCATGCAGCATGCCTAAGGCACGTTCACACAGATGAGCAGGGACCCTGGACATCTTTCTTTTGGTATTTTTCAGAGTTAGTAGAAAGGTCTCTTTAGTGTCCTAAGTTTTTATAACTGTGACCTTAATTGCCTACCATCTGTAAGCTGTTAGTGTCTTAACGACAGTTCCACAGGTGCATGTTCATTAATTGTTTATGGTTGATTGAACAAGCTTGGAAAATATTGTTTAAACCCTTTACAATAAAGATCTGTAAAGTTATTTGGATTTTATTTTTACATTTACTTGACAGGTTCCATGAGAATCACCCACTTACACATTCTTTTTTTAATTTATTTTTTTCTATATTTTAGAATAATAGTTGTCATCAAATCTATGAAATATCATAAACGGAAGCATGGAAATTTTGTGGAGACAAAACATGTTAAAGGAATCGAAACTATCTAATATTTTAGTGTTTTCAAGGTATGCACCCTTTGCCTAGATGACAACCCTGCACACTCTAGTATTCACAACTAACTTTATGAGGTGCATCCTGAGATGCTTTTTAAATAGCATTAGAGAAACATACAGTAAATTCAGACTTGCATCATGAACGTTCAGAGTTGCGATCTCTGTCCAAGCTGCACTTTTATGTATGTTGTCATTTGTTTGTAAAAGCTTACAAAAGATTTTCTGCTCATGAGATCATTTGATGTGTCTGTAAGCAAATGTCAGCTCTTGGGTTCCTCGTTTTAAGTCTCCGCCATCGTTCTCCACCTGTTCTTCATCTGTTTCCTTTTCCATACACAGCCCGCAGGATGAAGGTAGAGAAGAGTCCTCCAGTATGGGGCTCCCTGGCGGAGCAGGTGGTGTTGCCCTGCCATTTCTCCATCCTACCACCCCCTACTGGCACCACCATCATCTCCAGCACCACAACAGCTGCTGCGCCCATGGCCTCCAGCGCCCACCTCGATCATCTCCGCATCAAGTGGACTAAACTGGAGGGCGATACGGAAATCACGGTGCTGGTGGCCCAGAATGGTTTCATCAAGATCGGGCAGGAGTTTAAGGACAGGGTTTCAGTGCCCAGCCACCCTGAGGACATGGGCGACGCATCTCTGACAGTAGTGAGGCTCAGAGTCAGTGATGCGGGAGTCTATCGCTGTGAAGTTATGCATGGCATTGAAGACACTCAAGATTCAGTCTCCCTGGATGTCAGCGGTAGGTGTTGCTATACGAAAGCACATGCTCAAAGGGATAGTTCACTCAAAAATGAAAATTCTGTCATCATTTAATCACCCACCCATGTTGTTCCTAACCAGTATGACTTAGTTTCTTCTGTGAAACATAAAAGAAGACCTTGTTAGAGAATGTTAGAGACTGAAAGCATCAGTCACCATTCACTTTCAAAGACGAAAAATGCAATGAAAGTGAATGGTGACTAAGCCTTTTTTTTTTCTCTCCTTTTGTGATACATGGGTGAGTAAATGATGCCATAATTTTCATTTTTGGGTGAATTATTCATTGAACGTCAACATGAAATTAAAATTGACCATACTTCAAGTAATGGACCAGCCCCATTCAGTCTTACTGTTACTGTGATTTTAAATGAGGGACGAGACAATATTGTTTTTGTGGTAATTAACATTATGCCACAAATGCTGTTAACTGAGCTAAACTTGTATTGAACCCAGAATATCCCTTTTCTGGTCTTTGCATGATCCACTGGTATGTTACTGTAAGTAAAAAACACAATTCTTGTAATCTTTTGTCAAAATGTAATAACTTACTCTGCCTCTGAATTGACTTTTCCCTTTTTGCTGACATCACCAAGCCTTCTTACTCTGTTTTTCAACCCCTCTCCTCCAATCACCTAGCTCCATTCTGGTATGACACGCCAACTTTTCTGTGAAAATCCTCTCATGATTTACTTACCTTTAAGCCATCCCAGACCTTCTTCAGCAGAACCGAAGTGAAGATTTTTGTAAGCAGATTTCAGCTCAGTTTGTCCATACAATGCAAGTATACGGGTGCCATTGGGCTGCTGGCTGTTTGATGGTCCAAAAGGCATATTTAGGCAGCATAAAAGTAATCCACACGACTCCAGTCGATCAACTAACGTCTTCTGTAGCAAACCGATAGGTTGGTATAAGAAACAAATCGATAATTAAAATGTTTTGAACTTTAAATCGTTGCTTCCGGCCAGAGCTGTATTTCTGTTTGAAATGAACTAACTCTCGCGTGACTTTCTTTCCTCTGTTGTATACAAAGCATGCGCTTCCAACTTTTTGCGTGAAAGTGCCATTGCGCTTACGTCACTGATGCGTCGACTGCTGACAGGAAGCGATTTTTTAAAGTTAATAAAGTTTAATAAAATCAGATCCAAGACACATTTGCCTTTGGTTTGAAATCTGATTAAATGCGTTTCATTCGTGATGTGACATATACAGTATATAATGTATACATACAGTATATCATCATACACTGTGCATTATTGAATAGTAAATGAGTCAGTGTTTTCGAACACAACATATGTTTGAAAGTGTACAATACAGTTGTAGGTGAACTGTGTTATTTCTAGCGCCTCTAGTGGCACTAAATGGAGTTGCAAAAGTAACGACTGTTTACAAACAGTTTTCCCAAAAACTCCCCTGTCTGCCATTGGTTGGCCAGAAGGATAGTCCCGCCCCAAACTCATGCCATTTGTTGAGCCAGTGTTGTTGTGTCAGGCTAGTCAGGACATTTAATCAAACTGAGCAGTTTTGTGATAGTGCCGCATAGCCAGCTTTTACACTTTCCTGACCAAGCAATCAACATTTGAATGTCTTCATATAATGGCTCTGCATATTAAGCTGGGATTGGGGGAAGTATTTTAACATAGAAAAACACTTTAATGCCACAATCTCTCCTGTGCATTGTGAATTCAGTGGTGGTGCTTAAGTAATACTATGGCAACTTATGTGGATATACCAGATTTTGGGTACACTGTCTGAATGGATCTGATTTCATCAAAAGATCAGATTTGAAAAAACTAATCAAAATTGGGTGCAGTGTGAACTTAAGAACATCATTTGTCAGCAGAACTGGCTGTTATGAGAGACAATGGCCTTTAGTTAAGAGTAACATTTCGAAATATACTGTAAAAAGAAAGAGTTAAAATAAGTGTTTAAGGAGTGGAGTGATATAGACAGTTAAGACTGAAGAAATTTGTCTGCTGTTTAGTGCTGTGAGAGTGATTGTTATTCTGATCATGTTCAGTCTTAGACACGACAGGTCCCGAAATAGCTGAACAATTCAATGATTCTTCATTTTTGCCAAACAACAGCTTGTTGTTGTGGTTGCAACTTCCAAGCTCTTTTACAAAGGCAGGCTTTTGCAAATATAGCAAATCCTCACATACTTTTTTTTTATTATTATTATTTTTATTTAACTTTTTTTCATTAAATCTTGGGAGGGCATGATCACATTTGCAGTTGCCAAGTATTCTAAACATTATGATAAAAAAATAAAATAAAAAAATAATAATTTACATTTTTGTAGCACCTTTCAAAAGCTCTAGGTCGTTTCACTAGCAAATGCCAGTACAAGCAAATCACATTCATTCATTATATTCAAATGAATACTGGCAAAAGCATTGGCAAAATGTAATCATCTGGCCAAAGTGCTTAAACAACAAACACTGGCGAAATTAAACATATCACTTCATTTCTATCAAGTGAATCATATTGATCAAAACTTTTATGGTGTTCTTTTCGTGTTTGACAATTTTCACACAACAACAACAACAAAATTGCTCTTTATGGTTTGATTTGCTCAACATTGTCAATGCTGTTGGCACATGATTTATGTTGTCACATTTTCAGAATTTCACCAGCATTGCTCATGTATTTTCACAGGTGTTGTGTTTCATTATCGGACCAACAGCAGTCGCTACAGTTTAGATTTTGAGCATGCCAAGCAGGCCTGCGTTGATGTGGGTGCAACCATTGCCACGTCTGAACAGCTAAATTCAGCCTACGAGGACGGATTTGACCAGTGCGATGCCGGATGGCTGGCGGACCAAACCGTCAGGTGATTTTTAGCTACAGACCCTTTGAACTGTTTGATTATATAGAAAGTGGAAAGAATTGTCTAGAATTAAACCTGCATCTCCTAAATGAGCACCACAACTCAAAATTATTGGAAACCAGACATGGGTTCACTTTTGGCATAGCATTATCTGTGTTGTGCACAATCATGTTATCTACGTTGTTGATATGAAAACCACATCTGGGATTGTTCTTACAGATATCCAATAACAAAGCCACGGGAAGGTTGCCATGGAGATATGATAATGAAGCCAGGAGTTCGAACATACGGAATCAGAGATCCCTCTGAGACTTATGATGTGTACTGCTATGTAGGAAAACTTCAGGGTAAGTTTGGAAATCAGCTACCGGGGCCTGGGTAGCTCAGTGAGTAAAGACGCTGACTACCACCCCTGGAGTCGCAAATTTGAATCCAGGGCGTGCTGAGTGACTCCAACCAGGTCTCCTAAGCAACCATATTAGCCCGGTTGCTAGGGAGGGTACAGTCACATGGGGTAACCTCCTTGTGGTCACTATAATGTGGTTCGCTCTCGGTGGGGCACGTGGTGAGTTGTGCATGGATGCCACGGAGAATAGCCTGAAGCCTCCACACGTGCTATGTCTCCATGGTAACGCGCTCAACAAGCCATGTGATAAGATGTGCGGATTGACGGTCTCAGACGTGGAGGCAACTGAGATTCGTCCTCCGCCACCCGGATTGAGGTGAGTCACTACACCACCACGAGGATTTAGAGCGCATTGGGAATTGGGCATTCCAAATTGGGGAGAAAAAAAAAGAAATCAGCTACCGACATAAAACATTTCCCATATAGAGACTCTGACTCTGTTCCAAATCTACCTTGCTATCTACGGTCTACATGTACATTTATTAATTTAGCAGATGCTTTTATCTAAAGCGACTTAAAAATATGGAATGCAGCAAAAGTGAATCATAAGGAGGCAATAATATGAGAAGTGCTGCAATATAAAGTTTCAATTTGCTCAAAGTGCAATTTTGAACAAAGAAAGTGCATTGCTTTATGCAAGACATAATAATCTGGAAAATGTGTGTTAAATGGTTGAAGCTGCTGTTGTAACAACTTTCATAAAAAATATTTTTTGTTTTTTTGGGGGGATTTTCCCCCTTTTTCTCCCAATTTGGAATGCCCAATTCCCAATATGCTTTTTTTTTTTAAAGTCCTCATGGTCGCGTAGTGATTCGCCTCCGGGTGGGGGAGGACGGATCCCAGTTGCCTCCGCGTCTGAGACCGTCAACCCGCGCATCTTATCACGTGGCTTGTTGAGTGCATTGCCATGGAGACACAGCAACCACGCTCAACTCACCATGCGCCCCACCGAGAACGAACCACATTATAGCGACCACGAGGAGTTTACCCCATGTGACTCTACCCTCCCTAGCAACCGGGCCAATTTGGTTGCTTAGGAGACCTGGCTGGAGTCACTCAACTTTCATAAATTGAAGTTTTCAACTTATAATTAGTGTAATTCCAACATGATATGAATGCGTCATAACCCTCAAAGCTGATCCAATAAAGTGTCGTGATTGCATTTCGCTAAGCTAATGGCTCGTCACTCTAATAAGCTAAAAAAAAAAAATACACAGCACAATGAAATAATAGGCAAAGACATCCATTTTTAATTAGATGGAACAAATTCTTATCAATATGTTTCCATATGCAATAAAATACAGTTATATTTAAAATGGACTTTTACTCTGTCCACCATCTTGGATGAAAGTTTTCACTGAGATTGCTGTAATGGCAAATGATTTGTCCGCAAAGGATGTTTGCAAGGCTTCCTTAAAATTTGCACTTATTTAGGTAGCTTATAAATTCAGCTGTTTGGAACAGCCTGTGCATCTGGAGCGCATCTACAGAAAGATGCCTGAAATGTTGTCTAGGTAGGCAGCTCACTAGTTTGTGGAACTGAGCCTGTAGAATATAGACAACGTGAACTGAAAGACAAAACATGATGTGTAACATTGTATGGACGTATGTGTTTCTGTTCTCAGGTGAGGTGTTTAACCCAGCAGTTAATACTAAGATGACTCTTGATGAAGCCAGGGAGGCGTGTGAGAGAGAGGACGCAGTTTTAGCAGCACCAGGTCACCTGCATGCAGCCTGGAGGGAAGGTATGGACCGCTGCGACTTTGGCTGGCTGTCGGACGGCAGCGCCCGCTACCCTATCTCTGTACCAAAAAAGCAGTGCGGCAGAGGACAGCTGGGTATCAGGACTATGTACCGCTTCCTCAATCAAACAGGATTTCCCTTACCGAGTGAGAAGCTTGGAGCTTATTGTTTCAAAGGTATGACTTCATGAGATGCTTAAATTTTTGTCATTATTTGCACAATGTATATTGTACAAAATGGATAGCTTTGGCTCATTTCGGAAGTCCTAATAGAACAGCCAAAATATGCACAACTGTGACCGCAAATCAAATTAATTCTATATTAATGCACTAAGTTAATATGCTACAGTTTGGCTAATGAATATAATCGCAGAAGAATTGTTTATTAGTGGCAAGCATCACTATTATTATTGCTCATACGCATTAGGGGCTTGTTCTAAACCCCAATCCCTAAGTATAATGCATAACTCATCCTACAATGTTTGTTCCACAAACATTTTCCCCAAAACTCCTCCTATTACCAGTAGGGGGTGTTATTTAGTGTGTTATTGCATTGAAAAAAGCTAGATGCAGTGCAATAAACAGAACAGGGTGCAGGTATCTCGAGACTCGTATTTTTAAGTTGAAGTTATTTTTTTAAGGGAATATTCCAGGTTTAATACAAGTTAAGCTCAGTCAGTAGCATTTGTTGTATAATGCTGATTATCAACAAAAATAATTTTGAATTGTCCCTCTTTTTCTTTAAAAAAAAAGAACAACAAATATTGAGTTTACTATGAGGCACTTACAATGGAAGTGAATGGGGCACATTTTGGAGGGTTTTAAGGCGGAAATGTGAAGCCTATCACTGTGAAGGCACTTACATTAATTATTATATTAAAACTCATGTATTATTTGGGCTGTAAAGTTGTCAAAATCGTTGTTTTATGGTCATTATAGGGTTTTAGCTTTTACAACATTACATTGTCATGGCAACAAAGTTGAAAAATGGCATATAACTTTACACAGAAAAGGTTAGTAAGTAATTTTATAATACTAAAATCATGTTACCACGTATATTGTTTACATGTAGTGGTAACACTTTTGAAACGTTTGAGGATTGGCACCATTCAGTTCCATTGTTAGTTCCTCACTGTGACCCAGATTTCTGCTTTTTTAATGAAAAGGAGGGATGACTAAAAATAAATTTGTAGGTAATTAACATTATACCACAAATGCTGAGTTTAACTTGTATTGAACCGGGAATATTCCTTTAGCTTGGCACGCCGTCTAAAAATGTGTCGCTTCTGCGCGAGATGCCAAAAAAGCAGTGAGATGTGCCGCATTGGTCAAAAACGCAAAAAAACTCCTTTGGTGTTTAGCTGACCAAACAGATAGTCCTGTCCCCAGACTCATGCAATTGGTTGTGCCCGTGTTGCTGCGTCAGGCTGGTTGGGATGCTCAAACAAATGTTTTGTTTTGGTAGTGCCACAGTGTTACACTTTTCGAGAAAATCAACTTTCGAATGTCTTGTAGTTGTCTCTGCATTTTAACCTCAAAAAAACATTCAACAAATGACACACTTCACCTTTAACTACATAGACATGTGCGTTCTACATTTCATCCTACATTTCCCCCATCACATATATTGTTTTTATTACGCAGGGAGGTTTCTGTTTTGCTGTGATATTGTAACAGCTGTTACTGAGAGACTCTGGGTTGACTTTCCCCTTCTCTTGTAGCTGGGTGGAAGAAGCATAAGCATTCTCTCCTGGGAATCCTCACATTTTAGCCCCTCATCTGCCAAACCTCTGTCCTACATCTAGCTCAAATATGTGCCATAAAATGGCAAACTAACTGACCTGTTTTCAGGTCACTTGCTGTGCCCAGACCACCTATGGCCTTTGAACCTTGTATGTATCCCACTGGGGGTTGTGTAAACTTGCTCTCTGCACAACCTCAATTGTCACTACTGAAGGAAAATGGAAACAGGCCAAACAAAGGCAGCGGTTAACATGCGCTTAATCCAATTTTACATCAAGTATCTCCTTTTCACCCCCTACCTCTTGGGAATTTGTGGCTTTCCTGTTAGCTGCGGTTTGTTTCATGAAACTGGTCTTGAAGCACTTCTCATAAATGGGCTTCCACTGCAGAGTACCGCAAAACAAACAAAAGCGCTCTGGGTAGGCCAGGAAAAGAGCGCGGAAGGCAAGAGTGCCCCAATATAATATACAAACAAGGGTTTGCTTGGGGATGTGGCTTCCTCCTGTGCTTTTATAGCAGAAAAAGATGCCTCGTGTTTTACACCAGAGATGACTGCAGAAAAAGAGGACATGTTCCTAACGTCGAACAGCTGGCTGTTTGTCACACTGAGCAACTGAGAGACAAAGAAGCAGAGATACTGTACCATCATAGCCCTTTCATTAGTGTGTAGCTTAAAGAAAGTTGAAGACAGATCTACAGATGGATAAACCAAAGAAAAAATAAAAGAGGGAGAAAGAAGGCAGGCAAGAAAGGAGAGAAGGGTGTGGGCCTTTGTCTGTCCACAATGCTTTGCATAACTTCAGCATTATTCAGTTGTTCTGCAAGATGAAATGTAGTGGTTACTAAAACTGATTCAATAAATGATCTAAAAATGATCAAATACTTTAAATGGCAGAAAAGAGTTACTAAGGTGGTTGCTTTAAAAGCATATTTGTTACAAATTACTACATGCAAATGAAGACAAGAGAAAAGCAATACAGATAGACTAGATAATGCCAGCAAAACAATTTTACCATTTAAATGCACTGTTTTATCTTAGAAAGAATAATAATGGCTAAGTTTCCATGAAATGAAAGCACAATGTTCAGTTGTAGTCATTGTAGTATATTTCTTTTGTTGTAAATTATCAATTGTAATCCTGCAAGTAATCCACATTTTTTTCCAAAGTGGATTGATTTTCTGATTACATTTTTAAATGTAACTGTAGTTGAATACAGTTACCTTTTTTGTATCTTGATTACTCCCCAAACCTGGTGTTGATTAATATAAAAAATGTGTGCCATCGCATAAACCACCATACTGTCGGTTCAATGCATTCGAGAACATGCATTAAGGACATGAAATGAAGTGTTAAAAAATGTATACTGTATGTTTCCAAGTATAAGTATAAATGACTCTACTGCATGCAGCCAAATGGCTGGCTGCCAAACTTGCCATCATGAATGGGTTTGCTGTGGTGTTGAGATCTTAGTGCATTTTCCTTTGCAAGAAAATCTTTGACCATCTGAGCAGACCTTTGGAAACCCATCAACAAGTCTGTCATGACCACAGCATCTAACCTAGAGGGGTGAACATTATTGAGTCAGAAGTTACAAGAGTTTAAATTTTTATTATGGTCAATAAAAAGTAGGGCTGCAACTAATGATTATTTTGATAATCGATTAATCTAACGATTATTAGAACGATTATTCGACTATTCGGTGATTATTGCAACGATTAGTCATTAGCTCTTAATCGATTATTCAGCTTGTGTACTAAACGTGCTTACTAATAATAAAGAGGAAAAAAATAATCTTTTAAAATACCTCTAAATGACATTCACTGAATTAAAGGGGAAAAATACTTTTTATTAAGTTTAATTCAGTAAAGAAATCCACTGCAAATAATCATATTGTTATCAAGTGTTTTTGTCTTGTTTTCCATTTAAAATTGTCTAAAAATCCTTAAAACAAGATACATTTACTTGAGAAGCAACATATAAGATATTTAGACTTGCTTTAAGAGAATGTATCTTAAATATAAGTGTATTTTGTATATGTGTATTTTTTCACTTGGTTATACTTCTGCGAATGAGGTAAAGACAAAATATACTTATATTCAAGATCTATTCTCTAAAAGCAAGTCTAAATATCGTATATGCTACTTCTCAGGTGAATGCATCTTTTTTTTAAAGGAGTTTTAGATATTTATATTGGAAAACAAGCCAAAACAAAAACTAATCAATAAGTATTTTGTTGCAGTGTATAATGGGGCGAAGATACCCTCTCTCACCTTTCTGTTCACTTCAATCCATCTTTAACTCACAAAAAAACGAACTCTCTCTTATTAATAAAGCTGTGTATTGCCAATTTCCAAAATGCACAGTGACATATATTATGATTCAATAAGTCGAAAGCCATCATGTTATAATCTAGCTGCATTAAGCGTGTGCACTTGAGGGATGTGTCTCCGTGACAGAGTGTGCATCAGCCGGGTGAAGTTTCCCTCCCCTTTAGATTGGGACACTTTGCGCAACTCAAAGAAGAGGCGCTCACTGCACAGAGATATGCCAGTTTTGGAGTTTGTAGTTATTTACATGATCTGCTTCCATATTATTTGAACTTTAATAAAGCTATAACGCATTAAATATAACTGCATTTAAGATGTAATGCTGGGGTGTCTACTTTAAAGAGCTCCGGCTCCGCTTATTCCACAACGAGAGTGCTTCTGTATTTACTTAATTTGTAATTTTGCAGTATAATTCCCTCATAATTTGTGATCTACATCACCTGAAGCTTTTTGTAAGGTTTAGAGTGCATCTGGACTGTGAGCTATGTAATTCTTCCTCTCCTCAGTCAGGCGTGAACTGCAGTGCTGCTCTCACGTGTCATCAATAGAGTTTAATGGGATCTCATGTTGCATTAAATAAGATCAAACAACTATTTGGGAACAAAACATTTTGTCAACAATTTTTTATTGTCGACATTGTCAATAACGTCGACTAATCGTTTCAGCACTAATAAAAAGTTAGACCTGTATCAGTGTTAGCATGAATGTTTTAAGGTTTGATTCATCACTTGTGCAAAAGCAAAGACTTTGGCACCTATTTCATAAAATATTCTTATTGCTTTTATTCAAGAATATTTACCTGCTGTAGTCAACATGTGTTCAGAACACATGCAACCAAGCCAAAACATTTCTGGAAAGGAAACTGGAGTTTCAAAATAAATATAAACTGTCAAGTTCTACCCTGTCATACACAGTACGTCATTTTCCTAAAATAACTCATTACCAGCCAAAAGATCCAAAGAAATGCTTAGACTATTCTGCTATTGTTGGCATTGAAAGAAATTCCATGACTAAATTACCAGGACTGTGCTGCCAGTGATTGTACTAACATGGTCAATGGTAATACACTGATTGTTCCTCATTTTGGATAAACCTACCAAGCTTAACTTAAAACATGTACCTTTTAAAGTTGATTTAAAGGTTATTTCAATTGTAAAATGCTTTCTCCTATCCCAGTTTTATGTGTAATTATAGTAAGCCATTCGTAGGTTGACTTAACAAAGAAAGGAAAAAACACATTGATCTGTTTCTTTGAGGAGATGGATATGTTAACTTCTGGCTCAACCAATGGCATGATTTTGGGGCAGGACTACATGTTTGTCCAAACAACAAGAGGAAGAATGTTTGAAACACCTGTCTGCATGCTATTTATTTTTGCAATTCCGTTTGTTGCCACTAGTGGTGCATAAATTGCACACTTCACTTTAGGGTTCTTCAAATTAAAATAACATCTTTCCTCTCTCTGTTTTTTTTTTTTTTTTTTCAGCAAGGGAGCCCACAACAGCTCCTACAACTGTGCCAACAACAGAGACTACAACAGCTCTATTTCCTTTGGTCACACTTCCAGTCTCTTCCATTAGAGCAACCCCTTCTACGCAAGCCCATGACTTCACAGATGAGCCATCATCCATGTTTTCTGCAAGAATTGCTCCACGCCACAAAGCCACCCCTGAGGCCTACCCATCTGCTGAAGCCATCACTTCTGCCCCAACTGAAGAAATCCCATTCAAAGACTATGAAGATGGGAACAGTGCCTTGGTGCAAGCACTACCCCATGCTGTTGATTCTCTCTTACCTGATCAGCTACCCTCAATCCCTACTGCAACTGGAATGCCCCCATATCCAGATCCTTATCAAGATTCATTGTTCTCCATTCAGCTACCCCGTCAGCCCACTACAGGAAGCAGACACCCTGGGATGGATACTCCTCATGGGGAATACAATGAGAGTAGCGCAGTGGGTAGCAGCAGTGGGAAAATGGACACTCCTGATAATGTCATTCCTACTTTGCCTACTGTGTTTGTTATGGTCAACCAAGAAGATACAGCAAAACCAGCCATCGTGTACAAAGAGGATGAAACCACAGCAAACACAACTCAAGAAGGGTTGGTCATTGCAGAGTCCACCATGATAACACCACATTTAAGTGAAGCAGTCATAAATGGTGAGAACACGGAAATTAGAAAGAATACTGACATTCCACTGGACATGAAAAACCAGCCTCCACTCCATATCCTCATAGTCAACTTCCAAGACAAAAACCACTCAGGTAAGACTCACCTCTAGGAGATGTCACATTTTTAGTGCAATTTCATTTGCATTTGGAAGACATTTTATCCAAACCAGCTTGTTTTTGTGCATGCCATTACATTTCTCAAACGGTCAATCCTTAGCCTTTCAAAATATATGCGCACTATGACTGTTTTGTGATACTCTTTATGACAGTCAAAGCTAGCTGCATGTGCAGATGACTTGAACAGACTCAAACTGTCCGTGTGTCTAGAAAAACTGGGCTGCACGCAGCAATGTACTATGCTGATGACGACATTTGCATAACGTACACTGTGCATGAGACATAGGGGCACACGGTAAACTGAAGTTTACTTTGGCCTTTACAGTGCACACAAGTATTATTTTATTTGTATGTGTGTTGTGTCAGAATTTAACCCATGATCTTGGCACTGCCAGTGCCATGCTACAGGAACACAATTAAATATGTTGAGTTAAGTTGATGTAGGAAGATAAAGTGAATAGCTTTACCAGTGAGTTTTCTCTCGTGTACCTGTAGCTCAACTGGTAGAACATTGTGCTTTCAACGTCAAAGCTATGGGTTTGTTTCCCAGAGAACACTTACTGAAAAAAGATATACCTTGAATTCACTGCATGTCACTTTGGATAAAAGCATCTGCCAAATTAATAAATGTAAATGCTTTTAAAGCAGCAAACAGAGCCAAGAAATTCTGGATTATTGGTTGTTAAGCATTCAATCAAGTTTTCAGGTGATTGTTTCCTTCCAAACAAGACCACTGTGCTCACATGACCCAAATTTGCTTGTCCTGTCATTTTTCGGTACACTAATGTTCTGTGATTGTTGCTTGTCCAAAGCAGCATGCAGTTAGTGAGATGCAAATGAATGCAGATCTTGGCTGAAGAGTGGCCAGGCTTGGCTCTGTCCAGCTGTCCAGTGCTGTCTTTCAAACCTGGCCTCTGTTGTCTTTTGATTAAATGCAGTTGCTTTGATAGCTGGCTTGTGCCAAATCTTTGTCTCATCCAGAAGTATAGCCAAACAAGTGGTGCTGCCTACATAATAAAGAAGCATGGAAACAGATCACCCATGCTTTCCCGTGACCTTAATTGACTTCCCGTGTTGCTCGAGAGAAGCTGATAAACATATGTACAGGGGCTGCAGACAGCATTCCTGTCTTGTTGGTCCTGTGGGTCAACATTAATCAGCTGACCCATTTAAACCATTTGATACTGTTAAAGTGACATTACTCTAGTAAAACGTCAGGGAGAGGTGTTGAGTTTGAAAGAGAGAGAGAGAAAGAGAGTAGCTCTCAAAGCCACAAGAGACAAATGTATCCCGGGTCAAATGGCAAAGCCCCTTAAAACATCAATCAGCGATGTAATCACTTTGAGCTAATTACTTTCCCTTACCTCCGCATCAGGTTACCATATGTGGCTGCCAGTGTGTTCACCAAGGGAAAGCATATTTGGGGTTATTATATATAAGGATTTTCAAGATGTACTAAATTTTGGCCATATTTCACACAGATTGTAGCCAACTAATTTCCCAGTTGCTGGAATCACATTCTTTAATTTTGAACAGTTTAAAAATGAAAAGATCTTGTGGCTGGAATTGGATATACTGTAGAAGCCTTTTGTTTTTAGGGTCTCATAGGGACATATCACTGAATGAAATGCGTAATAAGCAGTTTGCTGTACAAAGTAATACTAATCAGTAATATCTTGACTGCCTAACATCACAATTGACCCAAGAGTTTTATTTGCCCCAAGCAAGACTCTTGCCTTTAGGTGGAGTTTTAAGGCTCTTTTATTTTTCCCAACCATGACAGTATCTAAGACATCAGTAAAGTGTCTTCAAAAATTGGCAACATAAAGTTGGAACTGAAAATGGAAGCAAGCTTTACAGTACTATGTGGTGGTAATTCAGAGCTAGCTCTAAAATACTCAGTTTTAATGTGAATGCATAATGGGTTCTCTTGTTTTGTCAACAGTTGATGATATTCTCAATTTCCTTGATAAACCAGTCTTTCTGTCGGGTGAAATGGAGTCTCCTTTGGGCAGTGGAGAGTTTGATTTATATCCCTCAGCTTCTGTTACCATTACCCCAAAATTGAGTTTTATCAACGGAAAACACGAGCTAACTCTGAAACCGGACATTGAGCAAACTCAGGAAGCTAGAGGAGACCAGTTTGACACCGCCATTCCGGCAATGGAAGAAACCGTCCATGATTATGAGACTGGCATGATTACTGAGGAGGCTGAGGGCATCAGATCATCCCATGAGATGGGTGAATCTGGCTCAACAATGAAAAGCCCAGTCGAGCCCCAAACCACAACAACAGAGAGCTCTGAAAGTAAAACCATGGCAGAGTTACCCACATTTGCAACCAAATCCCCAAGCCATGAGATGCCCTTACACACCATAACCTTCAGAATGCCGACGAACGAAGAGGGTTTGGGGATGCAGCCAACAGATGATGAAAAGGAACTGACCCCTCCAGAAGGTTCTGTGGATGATGTGCTACCAACAACGAAAAGCCCAGTTGAGCCCCAAACCACAACAACAGAGAGCTCTGAAAGTAAAACCATGGCAGAGTTACCCACATTTGCAACCAAATCCCCAAGCCATGAGATGCCCTTACAAACCATAACCTTCAGAATGCCGATGAACGAAGAGGGTTCGGGGATGCAGCCAACAGATGATGAAAAGGAACTGACCCCTCCGGAAGGTTCTGTGGATGACGTGCTACCAACAACGAAAAGCCCAGTCGAGCCCCAAACCACAACAACAGAGAGCTCTGAAAGTAAAACCATGGCAGAGTTACCCACATTTGCAACCAAATCCCCAAGCCATGAGATGCCCTTACAAACAATAACCTTCAGAATGCCGATGAACAAAGAGGGTTCGGGGATGCAGCCAACAGATGATGAAAAGGAACTGTCCCCTCCGGAAGGTTCTGTGGATGACGTGCTACCAACAACGAAAAGCCCAGTCGAGCCCCAACCCACAACAACAGAGAGCTCTGAAAGTAAAACCATGGCAGAGTTACCCACATTTGCAACCAAATCCCCAAGCCATGAGATGCCCTTACAAACCATAACCTTCAGAATGCTGATGAACGAAGAGGGTTCGGGGATGCAGCCAACAGATGATGAAAAGGAACTGACCCCTCTGGAAGGTTCTGTGGATGACGTGCTACCAACAACGAAAAGCCCAGTCGAGCCCCAAACCACAACAACAGAGAGCTCTGAAAGTAAAACCATGGCAGAGTTACCCACATTTGCAACCAAATCCCCAAGCCATGAGATGCCCTTACAAACCATAACCTTCAGAATGCCGATGAACGAAGAGGGTTCGGGGATGCAGCCAACAGATGATGAAAAGGAACTGACCCCTCCGGAAGGTTCTGTGGATGACGTGCTACCAACAACGAAAAGCCCAGTTGAGCCCCAAACCACAACAACAGAGAGCTCTGAAAGTAAAACCATGGCAGAGTTACCCACATTTGCAACCAAATCCCCAAGCCATGAGATGCCCTTACACACCATAACCTTCAGAATGCCGACGAACGAAGAGGGTTCGGGGATGCAGCCAACAGAAGATGAAAAGGAACTGACCCCTCCAGAAGGTTCTGTGGATGATGTGCTACCAACAACTACATATCATGACTCAGATGTGGTAGCTACCAATGAGACGGAAATAGCTGAACCAGAGAAGACTACAAAAGAAAATGGGGTGGATAGTTCCACCAAGGCACCATTTGTCACATTGAAAACAACTCTAGAACCCAGCACTGTTGGCAGAAAAAGGCAGCTAGATACAGAAGATTTTGAGGGATCAACCTCAGCCGAGGAAGAGGGCTCGGGACAAGATTTATTTCCAACCGAAGAACCAAAACACCAGACTCAATCACCTTCTATTACTGTTTCATCTTACAACTTTACAGGTTCCTTAACAAGTACTGATCCTAATCAGCCAAGGCAACCCATTAGTTTGGATGTGCTGAATGCAGAACCCACTATACGTATTGTTTTAACTTCTCAGAAGGAGGAAGTCTTAGGAGAAGAAACACAAACAAAGCCTCCTACAAAGTCTACAGAGTCTCTTTATACTGAAGACTCTGGGAGTGGACAAGACCAAATGACCACCAAAAGTCCTTTGTTGGGGCCTGAGATTGAAAAGGATGCAAGCACAATTTTTACCATCACTGAGGACTTGAGCTCTGGTGATCAGCCAACTGAAGCATACTCACTGAAACCATTCACTGCTACTACTGTGCCATCCCTTCCAATTCAGGAAACTGAAGAAACAAGGAAGATTAGTGCAGATTATGAAGCAACTCAATTATTTGAAGGCTCTGCAGAAGACCCAACACCATTGACTTTTACTTCTGTCCAAACTCAGACAAAGTCCCAATTCACAACCCAAACCCAAACTCCAGTGACCACCATTCTGCCCACTGATGGTCTAAGAGCAATGTTTTCTTCTGAAGAAATAATTTTAATCCAAACAATACCTTCTGATGCGACAACCACCTCAGTGCATTCATCAGAGACTTCAGAGGAGAAAACTCAAGAAATTTCACGTTCTCCACTTGGTTACTCAACTGAGAAACCTCTCACCTCTTCAATACCAGTTTCTCATCTTCCCACCTTCAGTGTTTCTACAGAGCCACATGTGCAGGAGCCAGTGCCAGTCCAGGTCTTGGGTGGAGGAACGAGTCAGTGGACTGCTAGAGAAGAAATTCTCACCACTCCCGAAGCCACAACAACTGTGACATTTGAGAAGGATGTTGTAGATTATGACACTGAGGCAGGTCCCTCAATCGTTGAGGGACAACCACCATCCAGGGATGAGTTCACTACAAGAAAACCAGAACCTTGGACTGTTGCCAGCTACACTGTTGAGAGCCACATGGTTGATTTGAAAGGTACAGTATCACTTTTTTTCACACTGTTAAAACTGCTGTATGTAATTTCTGCACAACTTCCAGTATCAGACAGAATTCAAACAGGTTTTATACACTTGGTTAAGGCAATGGTGCTTTGCTGGGCCGCTCAAACAAAAAGACTGTAATTCTGTTTGCTGCCACTAGTGTTGCGGAAATGACACACTGCAGCTTTAATGATTCTGTAACTTATATTGATTATCATGTAGAGTTCCATTTTGCTAATTTTCACCACAGTTCCCTTCTTGAAGTTCACAAAAATACTTTTGCTTTATAATGTCCATAGACCATTTACAGAGTAATAGACATTATTTTGTCATTTCAGGCCTCACACTTTGCTCAGTCAGTATGTGTGAGAATGGTGGAACATGTTTTTTTAATGGAAAAGGAAACATTTGTGTCTGCATGCCTGGATTCAGTGGGGAACGCTGTGAAAATGGTATGGAGGCTCTGATATTTTCAGATTTATTAATTTTTGTTAAAGATTCAGAGTTCCTAGATTAGTGTCAATTTCTCATCATATCCAAATTCCTGCAGACATTGATGAATGCCAGTCCAACCCTTGTCGCAATGGAGCTACTTGTATTGATGGTTTAAACTCTTTCAGCTGCACCTGTCTGCCCAGCTATTCAGGAGCCCTTTGTGAACAAGGTATGAAAACACCATTTAACATATTGCAATAAATTTAATTTGGCTATTATATGAAATTCTTTAAGTATTGTTGGTCTATTTACAACTAAAGGTATATGGACAGTTTCTGTGGCATGCTATTGCTAACAGGTTTAGTTATATACAACTTAATGGACAGTATCTATTGCATGCTAGCATATGGCTATCAGATAGCTATTACAGCTTGATGTCTATGGAGAGTGTCTGTGACCTGTTAGTAGGTTGCTAGCAGATTACGTTATTTACAACTAAATGTCAATGGACAGCATCTGTGGCATGCTAGCAGAATGCTTGCAGTTTTAGCTGTTTACAGCATTAACTAGCTGGTTGATAGCAGACTGGTAAGAAGTTCTAGTAAGCAAATTACACTAGCTTCATCCCAACACACATAATTATGATTTTACTTTCCAAATAGTTTGATGATTGCATTAAACGTTTATTTGCAGTGATGCACGAATGCCTACTAGGCTTCCACTGTAAGTGAAATATTTCTTACCTAGTTTTCATATTATTGGTACAGGACGGAATATTTTATGATGTATTAAGGTGCAGACATTAGGTGCTTTATAAATATTGATTTATGGCTGTTTAACTATTCCACTGAAGCAATGAATGTATATGGGATGCAGTCCAAACTATTAGTCTGGACTCAGACAATCCAAACCATTGAGTTCACCACATCTGGCAGGCCTGATCCTCCAGAGGGTGTGTGGTATGGTGTCCAGAGAAACGAAAGCAGATTTGTGTCAACAATAGGGTTCAGAAAAAAGGGCACACTGTCAGAGACAGTACTGACAGTACCCTTTCACTGAACTCACTGCCTTACTTGGCATGAATCCAGGCACATTAGTGTGGCTAGGTAAATGACGAGTGCATTTTCCTTCATTAGCATCGTCATATTTGTCCACCACAAAAGCATAATTTTTCACAAGTTGGGTCGTGACTTTTAGAGGGCTTCGGAAACTAATTAAAGACAGAATGAAATGGCATTTAAAACTCACTGAATTTCTGTAATGTCACAGATTTCTGCATTAAACACAATATTCAGCATAGAACACTACAGGTTTGGCCTTTCAATCAGGATTTGATAGAATTGCCACATGATATTTATTGGTCAATATATGCACTGATGAATCATGCACAATATGACCAGGAAAGTGGTCAATTTGTTTGGTTGGTCAAAGTGGCTAATTTACTTATTAAAGCTGAAGTGTGTAATTTCTATGCCATTAGCGCCATTCTGCGCCACACAGAATTGCTAAATGAATGACTTCAAACCGCTTTTCCATATACTCCCCCTGTCTTCCATTGTTTCTTCCAAACAGGTACTGAACCCATGCCATTGGCTGAGCCAATGATCTTTTGTTAGGCCGTTCAAAGAAAAGTTGAAAGTGCCGCAGAGCTAATGTTTACGATTTTCATGGTAATCAATCTACGAATAGCTTGCATACAGTTGTCTCTACTCATTAAGCTAGGATATGAGAAAGTAAAGAAAGTAAATGGGGTCAATTTAGATTTCAACAAAGCATTTGTACTGTATCTGTAGGTGCCAAATGTACTGTCAGGTTGATCATTTATTTTAGTCTTTGGCCAGGCATTGCTCTGTGTAGGGATTAAGCTTTGATATGGATGAAGTGAAGTACAGTAAAATCACATTTACATACAAAGAGTGTCTTGTTGACATCTACTGAATGCCTCGTTTCACAGTCAGTTCCCATTACTCAACCAAAATGTGTGTTCAACCCATGAGTAACAGTGAAGAACTTCAAACATGAGAATATCCCTTTGGATCATCTGTTGTGGCTTGAATTATGACAAACATCTCTTAAAAAAAGAGACAGAAAATATTGAAACTCTTTGCACATGGCTGTGGACAGTGCTCAGTTTTTGAATATTATGAAGTCAAGTCATTCTCCTGTGATGATGTGAGGCAGCGCTGAGATTGATTCTGACAATGGTTCCTTGGCCCTTTCTTGGCTGTTCCCTTAATTAAAGGTGAGGCCCCTTAGGAGAGAGATTGCTATTGGAACATGGGTCTAGACTGCGAAATCAACTGGAACCAATTAATGCATCAATACGTCTCAAGAGGCTCATGTGAACTCCAAGTCACATTGGGGACAAGCTCCAGTATAGCAACTCCCTAACACTCATGTAGGGCTTTTCTTGGGACGGGACCCTTGGTTTTCCACTCTAAAAATAATCGGGACTTACGTATGTGAGCAAGCTCAGAAAATAGCTTTTTTTTTCTTTTTTTCTTTTTTTTTTTTACTTTGAAGAGGGCTATTAACCTTCTCGGGACTTGAAATTTACGCTCACTTTCACAGACTTGACGATCATGTTGGGCGTTGATCCCCCAATGAATTGGTTCCAGCTTCATCCAAAATATTGTTGCCATTACTCAGCAGAGCTAATCTTACACACACACACACACACACACACACACACACACACACACACACACACACACGCACACACGCACACAAGCACACACGCACATGCACAAACATCACTTCTGAGGACACCTGTTTGCTTGATAGCCAAAGTCAGAAGACCAACCAAAAAAGAATCAAGAACTCTTGAGTTTTGCAGTTGTGGTAATGTAAAAGAAATGTAAAAAAAGACACTTATTTCACTTTTAATAAATCATGTCACAGTACCACTCAAAAATTATCTTCTGACGACAGAGCCAATGCAGCATGCAGTAGCAATATGCAGTTCAATGGCATGTTTGTTTCTATCATTGACTAGTGGTTGCAGTCTTTTTCCTTATTTCATCCATAGCATGGTTCATCATCATATATTTCACCTTACAGCACTGAGCAGACAAGTTTACAATCTTCCACAGTCAGAGGCCTGAGTTGGCTCCATTTAAC
This sequence comes from Myxocyprinus asiaticus, assembly GCF_019703515.2. NCBI lineage: Eukaryota > Metazoa > Chordata > Actinopteri > Cypriniformes > Catostomidae > Myxocyprinus > Myxocyprinus asiaticus. The sequence goes on along the minus strand of NC_059385.1, from coordinate 5,779,469 downwards.
AAGTTTACAATCTCCCACATTCAGAGGCCTGAGTTGGCTCCATTTAACAAGACCACCTGAACTTTAACCCTAACCACCCAGTAGAGAGGGTCAACTCAGGGTCTGGAGCAGGGGTGTATAAATATTTGGTCTGACCATTGTTTAATTTCAGTTCTTTATTATATGATGCAATGCACTTTTAGACCCATAAATGTCTTTATAATATTTCAGACTCGAGTTATTCTAATGCAGGTATCTCCTGACCTCCTCACACAAGTGCTCTTGATGTGCACTTCCACTGTTGTTTCCACCTTCGTCTCCTGTTGTTCACCATCATTTACATCGTCTTCTTGCACTACTTAATGAAAGCAACAGCTTAACTGTGAGTGTTGCCATCTTGTGGACCTATTAATAGTGCAAATAATTCCAGGCATATGCGCAGACTATGTGTACAGACTACGTGCGGTTAGAAAAATCGGGCCACATGCGTGTACTTTGTGTACGTCACTCAACCTGTATACATAGGCTAGCCTACAAGTTAAAACTGAAGTATATTTTGGGCTAACTTGTCCCACACTGTGCTACGAATGGCATAACAATGAGTTCTTATCTTATTTTATTTTTTTACACCCCTAGTCAGGAGGCTTAATAATTCTGAATGTCAGGACGTGTATGTTATCTATACTGTAAATTATATTTTAAAACACGTCTAGGCTATGTGGTGATTGCCTTCAAACCCCAACATTTAGCACTAAGAGGTAATGCTTGTGAGAAGGATCAGTTATTTACTACACATTTTGTATTACTTGCTCTGAGGTTCTGTGTGCATTTTGCTAATATTTACTAGTATGCTATGAGAGCGCTTCTGCTATATTAAGAAAGAACTGTACATTCAAGGCAAAGGAAAAAAAGCTTGTAAATGTGAGTAATGAGTCAAATAAAACTATGAGCTGTGCGTCTGACATGATTTACTTGGCCTTGTTTAGTGGTGTTTTCTTCCCAGCCTCATTAGATGCCATTGTTTGCATTTAGCTTACACGCTGAGCGCTACGGTCATTGGTGGTTTCAGTCCAATCAAAATGTTGATGATCTTCATTGTGTGCTGTCTTATGAAAAGTGCTTTGCGCTAGTTTAACCCACTTAGCTGCAAAACTCAAAACAGATACGGTTCTGTGTCCACATTATATTCTGCAGCAAAACTGATTGTACTTGATCTGAAAGACAGGCTTGTTTATGGATAAGATCAGACAATCGCCTTGAGACATTTTTTCTGATAGAGAGATAGACTGTGAGCACTCTGATGTGTGTTACTTGTTGCTATATCATGAATTTCAGAAGCATCTACAGTTAAAAAAAAAAAAGGCTTTTTATTTAATTATTTTGAGAAGGGATGCACCAAAATGGCCGATATTATGGTCAAAAACCGATATGAGGGCAGATATTCTAAATCAGTAGAAAAGGTTGATCACTTTTTAACACTTTTTAAACCTAGCATGTAGAAATTATATTTTAAATTGGAAAAACTATGACCTTTCCTGCTGAGAACCTACTTAAACCAGCCCAAGATGGTCTTCTAGCCTTGGTCTTCATGCTAATTTTAGATGGGGTTTAGGCACCTGTCATCTAGTTAGGCTGAAAGATCAACTGAAGACCAACTTGGCCAGGCTGGGTGACCAGCTTAAACCAGCTAAGACCTGTAAACCAGCAGGGTGATGCTATCTGCTTCCAATATTTGCCTAATCAGACCAATAACAAATATTTTTTTCTTTTAAAGAAAAATACTAATAATCACTGTGTTTTTGTATGTGCTACTGTTTGTGTGTTTCTCATAATTCAATGTATCCCATTCATACCTGCAGATACAGAGGTTTGTGACTTTGGTTGGCACAAGTTTCAGAGCCACTGCTATAAATACTTCACGCACCGGCGCACATGGGAAGCAGCCGAAAGAGAGTGTCGAATGCACGGTGGTCATCTCACCAGCATCCTGTCTCACGAGGAACAGCTCTTTGTAAATCGTAAGTGTCCTGTTTCATGAACCATATATCCAATACAGGTTATTTATTTGGGGTTCCCCTTAAATGTATGTTTTACAAAAAACAGATACTCGTTATAGAAGTGTATGAGCACTTACTGAATGCTTGGATAGATTCAACAAGGCATTAGTTATATTACAGATGCTTGACCTTGCAGTTGACTTTAATCAAACAAACTTCCCTTCGGCTGCAAATAAATGATTTGTAATTCATTTGTTTGTGTCATATGATGTATTGTTTGGTTAAAGTGACTTTCTGGTGTTTCCACTTCAACCAGGTAGTCCATTAAGGATGTCAAAGATGTTTTCACTAGTCCAAACATGAAAAGATTAATGAATTTCTATCATATCCATTAGCTACTATTCTATAAAATGACACACCCTGTATCTTAATTACTTGAATTATAGGCTTTTGAGAGTGGTAAACATACCACTGCCTGGTATTAAAGGTTTATTTCCCCCAAAAATGAAAATTCTGTTATCATTTGCTCAACCTCATTTTGTTCCAAACCCATTTGACTTTCATTCTTTTCTGGAACACAAAAGGAGATGTTTGGCTGAATGATAACAATGCTCTTGTCCATGCAACAAAAGCATATTGTGATATATTGGGGCTGTAAACGTCAAAGATTATGAAAGAAATAGTAAAAACGTAATTATTATGACCCTGGTGCTATATTCCAAAACCTTGTACAAGGAAAAAAAATCTTATTTGTGTCAAGACATGAGTGTTCCATATTTGAGATGAGGGACTAATATTGTAGAGATATAAATTGACACATGTAATTGTTTTGTAGGTATGGGACATGACTACCAGTGGATTGGGCTGAATGATAAAATGTTTGATAATGATTTTCGCTGGACAGATGGCAGCCCGATGGTAAGACTAGTCATTATTTACATCTTAATAAAGTTCATTCATTAGATGCACACCTGTGCTCCAGGTAACCACCATTGCTGAGATATGAGTCTGGAAAAGCTAGAAGCTGGAATTTGGACTTGATTAAATGAGGTTGCTTGATCCTAAAATTAGTGAGAACCCCTAATCAACAGACGCAAGGCAAATTTTTTGCAGTACATCTAAGTGCACGCAGACTTTGGAAGGATGTGGGTTGACCCTCAATCTGTGAAACTGTCTTGTATACACATTTGCTGCAACCACGGTTCAGTTAGGAATATGGTTAAAGGAATAGTACACCCAAAAATTCTCTCATTATTTACTCACCCTAATACCATCCCAGATGTGTATGACTTTCTTTCTTCTGCAGAACACAAATGAAGATTTTTAGAAGAATATTTTAGCTCTGTAGGTCCATACAATGCAAGTAAATGATGACCAGAAATTTTAAGCACCAAAAAGCACATAAAGGCAGCAAAAAAGTAATTCATAAGACTCCAGTGGTTTAATCCATTGCCTAGAGACTGAAATGGCAAGATGTACAGTAAAAAAGAAGTTACATTTTGGTCTGTTCTCACCCATTACTATTCAGTCATTATTATTATTATTATTTTCAGATATTCTAAGTCTAGAATGCTCCACAGCCAGATTTTAGAGCTGTTTGATTCCAGGATTTTGGAATCGATTCCAATCGATTCTTCATAAAAAAGGAGGCAAAGTGGAATCTTACAGTATCGGTCTTTTGAGATCAATTCATACAGATGAACAAACATATTGGATATACTGATGACTGATCGACCTCAAAACGCTCGTTGATCAGTCAAGGAATTGTCATTTAGCTGCCATCCCTTTCAAATCTGTATTTAGTATTAGTTTATGTAATTAAACACAGTCCAAACATGTCATGTCCCTGAGCGGAATCGATTCCCCTGAGTGGAGTCAAGCTTTGGAGTCGACTCTGGATTCCCAACACCTCGGAATCGAAGAATCAATTCTTTTTGGAATTGATTCCCAGCCCTACCAAATTCCACAATGCTTTACCACAAACTATTTCATGAATTATTACTGATAGCTGGTCGAAGGCAGCTGATTTTGTGAAGGACCTAAATTGAATGTGTACATTGCTTGTGTTTTGTTATTTGGTTTTGTGTTGAGCATTTGTTTCCTGTGTATTTGTGGTTGATCGTATTGTTAAATCTGATCTTTTATATTGAGGGATTACACCATAAAGTAGACAGTTTGCACCTTCATTTGCAGTTTGCACTCCCAATTAGTTTTTCCTACAGCCAATTAACCTCAGTTGAAAACTTGCTAAAGATTTCAGACCCTTGCATCTTGAATCTATGCATTAGGGTTTAACAGTATTTCTTCAGTATTTCTTCACAAACAATAGCCCATGCAAAATTGATTTTACATATTAATATAAAGTACAATGATTGTGCATCAACCATTCGATGAAAACATCTATGCATGTTTTTACTGCCTTTCTGCATCTGAAATGGGGCTTGTGTGTTTGTGTTAAACCCACGCAAATTGAACGCAGCAGTACATTCGGTTTCAAAAACCTATCATCCCTTTCCCCCCTTTTTGATCAAGGAAAGTCCCATGCAACCCTACCAGATGTGTTATAAAGAGCATCTGTTTTGATTCTTACATGTGATCTTTGCGCCCTCATGTGGCCACATGATGTAGAATAAATTTGTAGTAGTCTGAATAACACAACATCCCCTTGTTGTACTTGTGTTGTGGAATTCATTACCGTCTTGTATTAAACCACACTCCATTCTGTTTGCACTAGCAATTTGAGAATTGGAGAGAGGGTCAGCCAGACAGCTTCTTCTCCACTGGTGAGGACTGCGTGGTGATGATCTGGCATGAGAATGGCCAATGGAATGATGTGCCATGCAATTACCACCTGACTTTTACCTGCAAAAAGGGCACAGGTGAGACCTTCTCTTCCTCCTCATTTGGCCGATAGGCATCTTACACCCAGATGTGAGCTCATTGCCTTTCTACTTTGCTTCTTCTCACAGTTTCCTGCGGGCAGCCACCTATCGTGAAGGATGCCAATATATATGGCAGCAGGAAGCCGCACTATGAGATTAACTCCCTGGTGAGGTACCACTGCAAGGACGGTTTCATCCAGAGACACGTTCCCACCATCAGATGCAGAGGAGACGGCCAATGGGACAAGCCCAAAATCACATGCTTAAATCGTAAGTCACTGTTACCAAGTTTCTGATTAAATGGATGTTAATGGAATAGTTCACCCAAAAATGAATATTCTGTCATTTTTTACTCACCCCCATATCGTTCCACACCTTCAACCCTTCAGGGCCATTTCTGAGCATATGGCGGCCCTAAGCAAAATCCTACGTAGAAAACACATAGCCAAGTAGCTGACTTACATTCATTTCTTACCAGTGGTCTGGCTGCATTTCTCCTCCTCTTCCTTTTTCTTTTTTTCCCCCCACTCCCAACTTGTAGGTGCGCATGCCTGTCACATTTAGCTACAACTCTCTCTTTGCAGTTACATTCTCCCATGCCTCTCAGGCTACCAGGGGCCCCCTGGTGGCCCTAAATGGCCACTTACACCGCTTATAGCTAGAAACGGCCCTGTGAGAAAGAGAAGCCTAGATCTTCTGCAAAAAAGTCTTTTGTGTTCCATGAACGAAAATAATACATGTTTGGAACGACATGAGCTGAGTAGCTAAATGATAAACGCAATTTACAATTTTTGGTTGAACTATTCCTTTGAGTGAAATTATGTATTATACTGCAGATTTGATGGTATTGCACTTTATTTAAAAGTCTCATTTTCTTTTGTTTCTCAGCATCAATCTACCAGAAGACATACACACACAAATATCAAAATAATAACTATTACAACAATAGTAAGAGACGCTACAATGAGCTGACGCAGAACCGTCATCGCTGGTCAAAAACAGCAGATGTCTCCATACACTGATCTCCAACCAGAGCTACAGATGCTTCACATCAACACAGAGAATATCTTCAGTCTAAAGGGACGAAGCCAAACTATGTGCCTGATGAATGTTTTACAGCAAGAATTGAATTACCCTGAGGGACTGCAAAAAACAAAAAACAAAAAAACAAAAAAAAAAACACCGTTACCCACCCACTGAGAGAGTGTACTTTCTGTCATTGACTATGCAATAGTGATAATCGCATATTGTATTAATGTTTAGAAGTGAAATGGAGGGGGTCTCTGGTTGTAATGTATATAGTAGAGATAATGAACAAGAAATTAAAAACAGCTGTGAATGGTGACTGTTTATTTTTTAATTGATCTGTAACTTTTGCTTGCGAAGAACTGGATCTCCTTGCTGAGAGCACAATTAGGGTATGCAGAGAGTATAAACAGAACAATTACAGTAAGTATTTACAAAGAATAACAGAACAAAAGTCTTTATTTTGTTTCACATTGGTGGGATGGGGAGGGTTTCAAAAAGTACATTACAGGGTTGGAAGAAAAGCAATGCTGAAAGGACTGGAACTCATGAATCGAAAACAAATCTTCATCATCGTCTTCCTATGTGGCATCCTCACTCTTTATCCAAAAATTATACCAAACCATTGTACACTCAGTTATCATATTCATTTACACATATCAAAATATATATTTTAGGTGTTTTTTTTTCCCTTCATTTTTTAAAATGATATGTGGGTTTGTAATATATAACCATTTTTACTTTTTTAATGAATGTCATGATAAAATATGAAAATATGAATAATGTATGTGTGGTTGAATGAGCTAGACTTTTTTGTTGGACATTATTACAACTACATGAAGCCATAGAAGTTAATTTATTGCTGAAGATACATATAACGATGAACGAACTGTGAGATTTTGAATAATAAAGCATTATTATGAACAGTTTAAATCGTGTGTGTTCTTGTTTGATTTCATTTCACAAAAATCCCATGTTAATTCTGACAGAAAGTGACATTAATGTTGTGCTGTGGCTTTATGCACCAGAGAAACTAGCACGCAGCCATCTTGAAAATTTTGTCTCGGAACTTCCGGTCTAGCGGTCGCTATATAGACATCTGTGGTGTTGATGTCAAAGTAAAATTAGCTAGTGAAGTGTATAGAGTTGTCAAAAGTCATTATGGGTATTTTAAAGTGGTCAGGGGATGTCATAACAACTGGAAGCAGAGTGGGAAAATTTTAAAACAAGAGTACTTCATAAATACACAAGATTCTACCTTCATGCTGTGGACGTACTAATATGCCTCTCTGCTCATGAAACTCAGAGACAACACAAAGTCATTAAAAATATCTCTGTACGACACCTCTGACAATCTTCTCATGTCATTTACCCATCGTGTTATAGCTAAGGCAAGTAGAGTGTTAAAACTAGGACGGGGGGAAGGGGTGCTTCTGTGAAAGTGTATGTTTTATTTTATATTCCATGTACAACAATTTTAATCACATTTAAGCCTCTTAAAATTGTAGGGTGACAAATACATTTTAAAAAGTACAATTTAATTGTTATGAAATGTGTAATTATTACCACACATTTACAGTGAAATTCTTTTTTTTTTTTTCACATATCCCAGCTAAGCTGGGGTCAGAATGCAGGGTCAGCCATGTTACAGCACCCCTGGAGCAGATAGGGTCAAGGGCCTTGCTCAAGGGCCCAACAGTGGCATCTTGGTGGTGCTGGGGCTTGAACCCCTGGCCTTCTGATCAGTAACTCAGAGCCTTAACCACTGAGCCACCACTGCCCAATTATTAGCTGTCACTGTTGGAAATTTCATGTCAACTATAACAATTAAACGCTTGTATTATGAAAAGTGCAGTGTGTCATAGCTGTCCGAATGTGATCTGCCAGGTCCAGTTTACCTCCACGGGTGTCGGGAAAAATGAACATTAGAGAGACAGAAAAAACACCTCACTAGCATTTTCACGTAAAGGTAAAGGGGAGGTGTAGACTCACACCATCAACTCTTGATGAAAAATACTTTCTGTGCTCCCACACATAATCCATTTTGATCAACTCTTCTCAGTAGCTTCAATACAAACAGGAAGTTAGATGACAAAATGCGGAAGAGTGGAGTATGGAAAAGGGGCGGGGCTGAATAAGGCGAATAGAGGGTAGTGTAATGGAGAGTTTTTTCAACAAATTACTGCCATCCACCACTGTCTTTTCTAGGGACATCCCTGCATTTTCCTGCAGGACAACTTCAAACCACATACTGCCTGGATTACAAGTGCATGGCTCTGTAAGCAGAGAGTGTGGGTGCTAGATTGACCTGCCTGCAGTTCTGACCTGTCTCCAATTGAGAACGTGTGGCACATTATGAAGCACACCATACGGCAATGAAGACCCCGTACAATTGTGCAGCTAAATGATTGGGGGAAAATTCCACTTTCTAAACTTAACAAACTTGTGTCTTCAGTGCCCAAATGTTTAATAAGTGTTATTAGAAGAAATGGTGATGTTTCACAGTGGTAAACACTCGACTGTCCCAACATTTTTGGAGCGTGTTGCAATCAACTGATTTGAAATTACTGTACATTTTCAAAAAAGAAAAACATCTTATAATGTGTAGATGTAGTACTTTCAATTTAGCAAAGGGTGAATATAATTTACAAATCACTCCTTTTTGTTTTTATTACCAGTTTTCATACTGTCCCAACTTTTTCGTAATTGGGGTTGTACTACGTAACACAATATGAAACACTAATGTCTTTTTGACTATATCAGTCCTGATACCTGGAAACAGTAACATGCATAGAATAAAACTACTCATGTGACCTAGAAACTGGGCCATGTGTTTTCTTTTCTTTTGAATTCTGCTAGCAAACTAATTTGTATTTACTAATTTGGCACCTTTGCTATATATATATATATATATATATATATATTTTTTTTTAGGTTTCATGAATTGATCACATCAGGTCTGCAATATAATAGAACACAAATATAAAATAAAAACAAGCATTAGAAAAAACAAGCTAGATTTACTTTTGAAATGCAATGGTATTGTCATTATGTCTGTGGTATGAACCACAAATTTCTCCTATATTTCTGGCCACAAAGATCATTTTACAGTGATGAGGTCAATACAGTACAGCTCTTCACATGTATGCAGATAGAATGAACTGTTCTTAAATTGAGTCACAGGGGAGACATTTTATAAAAACATATTTTTAAGAAAAAGATAATTAACAGATACATTTATAAACACACTACTTTTATATTTCAATAGTTTAAAAAAATCGTAGAACAATGCTGTTGTTTCTTAACAATGCGACTTATGTAAGACTCAACATGGTTTGGTCCACACATGAAATGTTTTCAAAAAAAAAAAAAAAAAAAGGTATGATATTAGAAAATAATACATTTATAGCACCCCTGTAAGGATGACAAAAGGGAAAATTGTGTTCATTGTGCCATGACTGTGTGGTGTTTAGCACATTCATTGAATTTATTTCCATCATGCTTTTAAATGGGATATGATTTCTTGAATGATAAACTAAGTGCACAGAAGAATCATTTAAATGTGTTAAGCTTTACTGTCATTCAATTCTAGCACATCCCTCAAGCTACTGCATGCTAAATGGAAGAGCACAGTGTGAATCTCTACTGAAATATCTCGCCAAATATCTCTTCCTTCAGCACTGCTATAAATGATCATTCAGACCTGGAACACATTTATTTTCTGTGGCATCCTATGAATACTGTTCTTGTCTTGTTGGCGTCTTGTGGCAAAGTCTTGATTTTGAGTGAATAGGGTAACTGAAGTCCCTTTTTCAACCTTTGCTTAAACAAAACACCAATCACTTACTGTATCTTCAAATCATTCCGTATTACAGTATCTAGAGACTGTCACAGTTTTAATGGACTCAAACTAACTCCTTTCATTGTTATGCTTCAGTTTGTGAGTTATACGATTGGTACATCATCTCATTTTTCGCTCTTGTAGCAGTAGACGCCATAGAGTTTGTGCTTCTTGTTGGGGAATCCAGAAAAGCGTACTGCAGCCTCTGTGGGACTGCAGCGCCGGCGAGGCCGTGAGATCGGGTAGCGCACACTGCCGTCCGCCAGCCAGCCCGCATCACAGCGGTCGTAGCCCAGCAACTTCCACGCGGCATACATCTGGCCAACTTTAGCGATTTGAGCGCTGTCCTTCAGACACGCTTGCACTGCCTCATCATACGTGAGCTTGGAAGGATGTATCAAGTAGTAGAACCGTCCTGGAGAAACAGGGGTGATGTAAAGAGAAATGTCAATTATCTAAGTTGGATATAAGGTCAAATAAAACAGAAAAAATGTGGAAGAGAATTTGCATTAGAGGTTCTTAGCATGGCTAAGCATGCATGTAACGATGTGGCGTCAATTTGTAGGCCAACACAGATGGCTAATTCACCATGGGTTCCTTCAGGAATTTCCTGTGTGTTTTAATTTGCCATTTTTAGACTGAGTAAAATAAGTTCTGTGGTAAAATCACTTGAAGAGACTTGAAGAAACGCTGTGCTTTACAACATAATTTAGAGTCATACTTTAAACGGAAGTTTAAAAGCCACTGTGTTGCTAATAAACTAAATAAGGACAATAGTGGCTGTCTATTTCATCAAGATTGTATATTCAATGTATTACTGTGTGTACTTCATGTTGTAGAACAAAACGTGAAAGGATGCACGATTGACAGAAATCCTATTTGTGAATGAATTCCCTTCATATTGTAACCACGATTATTAATTTCAATTAATAGAATTTACATGAAATTCCTTTTTTGTGGGGGGCAGATTGCAATCCATATTTCTTTATGTAAGCTACACCTCACAAAAACAAGTGTCACAGCTCTATCATCCCGCCACCTTCCCTTTATGTTTGGACAGTTAGACTACACTTCCCATGATGCACTGTTCCCCATCTTTGTTCCCAGGTGTTCTATGTTTTGTCATTACCCATGTGTGTATATAAAGCCCTCATGTTTCCATTAGTCTTCCTAGGTTCTTGTTTGTTAGCACGTTAGCGTATGGATGTTACATACATAGTTACCCAGCAAACTGCTGTTATGTTTGATTTCCCTTTTGCTCCAATGCTTTATTTTCATCATTGTTTCTTCTTCATCTTCTGAGTTCCATAATAAATAGTTCTACATTTGGATCCCCACTCTCTTGTCTCGTCCTTTCCAGTACCGTGACACTTAGAACTTAATTATCGCTTTTATATTGTTATATTATAATGGGAGCATTCCAGTTTTGTTGCACCAATACTTATAGGCTTATGTACTTAATGAACATGTCTGCGATTGTTTACAATGCTCAACCACTGAAAAAAACTTAAATACAAAACTTTAATTCAGTAGGAGATCTAAATGGAATGCTGTAATTGACAGTTTTTCGGTTAATTGCATTAGCCGTAATTGTAATCTTGATTATTTTTTCGATTAATTGTGCAGCCGTATGTGAAAGTCTCCTCAATAATTATAACCACAGACCCTATTTAACTCATAAATCCAAAACTGCAATTATAAAAACCCTTAGGAAATTCCCATGGTAACCAATGGCTTGAAAATGCTAGATGTACTAGGGTTATACATGCATGGGTTCCAACTGGTAGAGCATGGCACTAGCAACACTAGGATCATGGGTTTGATTCCCAGGAAACACATGAACTGATAAGATGTATACATGTAATGAACTGCAAGTTGCTTTAAATGAAAGCATCTGCCAAATGTAACAGCTTTATTACTGAGTTACTGATGAGTTTATCACCAAGGTTGTAATTATCTAGCTTATGTCAAATGTCTTTCATCAAAAGTATGTAATCTTTTATATATTAAAATATCGTATCCCAACTTATTATGCAGAGAAAACTAGAGGTCAGTCATCCATAGGTTGATTTCCACAAAACTGTTGCTCAGTGGTGCCAACATTGGTTCAACCATGAGTTGGACATGGCATGAGTTTGGGGCAGGAATTTTGGTTTGTTCGACCAATGAAACACTCTGAGATTGTAAAACACACATTATTTTCGCAATTCCATTTGGTGACACTAGTGCAGCAGAAATGTAAACCTTATTCTTTAAACAGTGGGGAGGACAAACCTTTGTAGTTAGAGGTGAAACAGAAGACATCATATTGTTCTTTTTGCTTGTTGCGCATCCCATAATTCCTCACACCGGGGATGGTGTTTTTGCCTCCACACGGCTCTCTGGATTTGGTGATGGGGTACTGCACTGATCCGTCACTGAGCCACCCTGCATTGCACCAGTCCAGCCCATCTCTCCAGGCATCGTACAGCTGCTCGAAAGACGCTACAATGGCATCCTGACCTCGACAAGCTTTCTCAGCGTCATGGAAGTTCAGGTTGTAGCGACCAAGTCGAGGGAAATATGGAAAGACAATGCCTGTGGAATGTCAAAGATCAGGTAAAGCATTAGATATGGACTGTATCAGGCTGGTAGTAGACCTTATTCAGACTAGCCATATTTGAAGAGACTGTACTTCTATCATTCACAGTCTTTTTTTCATTCCTGTCAAAAGTTAAATATGGCAGTACTCTGAATAAGGTCCATGATACAAATTATTGCGTTATTATTATAAATTGTGTATATTATTTATAGATAGATTTAGGCCGATTTTCTGAGCAAAGTTGCAAAGTTCTTTTCAGAGAAACGATCTAATGCTTTCTGATTCGAGAATAATGTGTAATCTGGCAATAACAAATTCCTGATTGCTAAATCAATGTTTTCTGCAGTGCTCCTTCTAAAGTGAATTAAAATGTTCTTGCATTTTGATTTATTGCATGCAACTGAAAGATGACAAGAGTGTCCCATTATTTGGCCTGGATAGCTCTTGCGTCATGATCTTGCTGATGGTTTAAATTGAAAGTCGTTCTACTCTGCATTGTAAGATAATTGAATAGTGTTTACATTACACACTGTGTGAATAGAGTCTTTACACTGCTCTCTCACAGCTATCTGGCTTTAAGGATGCTATAACAGAAAATAAACATGATCCAGTGTATGTTTATTGATTCAGTGTAATAAATTACAAAGAAATATGGAGTTAATTTAATGTTTTTCACTTCATCTGAACTGCATGCATAAACTGTTTAGAGTGATTGCTGAAAAACAAGCTCAGTTTTACAATAGAAATGTTGTTCTACAAAAGTGTTTTTTTTTCACGTTCACCACCAAAACATAATTTTTATCCTAATTTCTCTCAGACCAGAGGATAGCCACATACTGGGGACCAGCATCCAGAGCACAATGGTGACCTTTTCAGCTTTACAGATTCCTCGGAATCTGGGTTAAAAGTCCACACAGAGACGTTCTGGTGGCGCACAGGTAAGTATAACTAGATTGGCATTTCCTTCCTGTATAAAATCCAGCAAGATTTATTAGCGACTTAAAGCTGTGCTTTACCTTGCAGGTCAAGGGATACAACCGCTGTGTCATCCTCCAAACCATCAATGACCTCACACTTATATTTCCCATAATCCTCCAGTGTGATCTCAGTGATGACCAGCGAGGCATCGTTCTCGCTGGCAGCCTGCAAGTGCACGCGGCCGTGGAATTGACCATAGCTCTTTTTGTGGAAGCCCATAGCTACATACACATCAATTTCCTTGAGATAGTCTGAAGTCAGTTTAGTCCATTTGATCCTCAACTTGGGATTTGGGACAGAAGTGGGATCCCGGTTGAACTTGCACGGCAGTGTGGCATTGCCTCCACGTTGTGAGATCACTTTTGGTTGTGCTGTATCAACTGAGAGTCGGGGTCCATTTTCTGAAAAATCAAAGACAGAGATTTCAGACCTTTAGCTTGCTTGATTTGTTCCAAAACAGGGGCTAAAATAGTTACACTGTTGCGTTTTCTTCATGGTTCGGTTTACTTTCACAAGGGAATATTTCAAAACAAACCAAAACTGTGTTAATAAAAGTCTCATTTGAGCAAACTGTTCTCTCATTGGTCAGAATGTTTGTGCGCTGTTCCACAATTTAGCTCATACATCGATATACCGGTTAAAATTATGTACCTGTAAAACTGTGTCAACTGGTATAGATATTTGAGTATTGTTTATGTCACGTTTATGCAAAAGTCTCTGCAAAAGAGGTTGCTCTGCAAATAAACATTATTAGACACACTAATGGATATTGGTTGTAAAATGTCCATTACGGTTATTTTTATCTGTCATTAGCTGCTTTTGCATAATTTTTTTTTTCATTGAAAAGGACCTGTTCTCACGGTCTCTAAGCTCTCTCTCTCTCTCTCTCCTTCTCTCTCTCTCTCTCTCTCTCTCTCCCTCCCGTCTCCCTCTCGCGCCCGCACACAAACACACATGCATACACAAGCATACACACAGAAAGAGTGAAACCAGGTTTTTATCTGTGAAAAAGTTGCTGACGCCTTCCTACTTGTGTCTGTTCTGCCGCTATCCAAAAGAGAGAAGCGATCGTGCTAAAATTACCACAGGAATTATTGAACAACTCCCATTTTGAATGTGCAGCTATATCTAATATAGTTGCCAAAAGGCTATATCTATATTTCTTCTCAGCAGATCCATCTGATATGCTCATGGTTTTTATTGGGATATTGTTTGGCTCATTGGTCCTTTGGGTCGCATTGCATTCTCACCACATGCTAGACCACTCCAGAGTTCGTTTGCAATCGGACTGAGACTATCTCATCCAGGTGGTCTCGGACTGATTGTATTGGTGCGGATCGGAGTGCAATTGCCATGTTCATATATGCCTAAGCGAACCAAACTAATGGAAAAAATGCACCAGGTTCCAAATCAAGTGCTCCAAATGAGCCAGGTGTAAATAACACCCTTAGAAAATATTTTGCATAAAGCAAATATGGATCAAATAAATAATGGACACAATAATTTGATGCAGAGTGTGACATGGTTAATAGCCATCGCTTAGATCCAAATGAGATGTAATACCAAAAAACAGAGGAACTTTATCACAATTATCTTCCCATTTCATTCTCCTAAGCCCTCAATCATTGGTTAGTGTCCAATAACATAAGGCATTTCTTAACCCTTATGCACTGTTCATCACTGAATCACATTACAGTTGTTCCCAGTCAAAAGTGACCAGAAACAATAAACGTGTAATTCTTTTAATTGTTATGAAAGAAATGTAACAACTCTAAATTAAATAATGTAAAAGCACTAAAGTTGTGCATTTTGGGTGTTTTTTATTTTATTTTATTTTATTTACTAATTTATTTACCTATATGACCTTGAGCTTGAGCTTGAAAATGTATCTTTTTGACTTTTATTATGAATATTTTCTCAAATACTGAACCAATCCTCATAAATTACAGTATATACTGTTTGAAAGCTTAAAGTCTCAAGAATAAAACTGTGCTGTCCATTTAAAAAAAATAAAAACCAGATGAAATTACAAGTATAAAAACTAGATAGCTGCAGAGAGCTACTTATTCATCCCTGGTTGAAGAGAAGATGATTTCTAGATTTTGTTACAAGTTCTGCATTTAGATATATATATTTAAACATTATCAAAGACTACTTTTGTCAAAGTTTAGCATTTTGTTTGATTTGTTTGAGGTTATTTTTTGTCAGTTTTTGCATACCTGAAATGAGTAGAATAACAAGTAATAACCTAATTTATCCCTGGTTGTAACAAGATGAATGTGTGTGTGTGTGTGTGTGTGTGTGTGTTCAGCATTGTAGATGTGTTATGGTCTCACCAATTCATTTTGGTGTGTGTGTGTTCTGCATTGTGGCTGATTTATTGATTTATTTATTGACAAATTAAAAAAATATACATAATTCTGTTTTATAGTCTGACCAGTTCAGCTTTGTGTGTGTGTGTGTGTTTGTGTTTTGCACTCTTGATATTTGGTAGTCTCACCCCTTCATGTCTGTGTGTGTTTTTTTCTGCATTGTGGCTGTTTTTTACATTTTATATAATAAATAATGAAAAACAAATCTGTGATTTTTAGTGTTTCCCATTCATTTCCAATGTACAAGTGTTACTTTTTTTTCTACCACTTAGACTAATCGAATCAACTCCAGTTTCTTTGTGTGTGTTCAGATATTAAATGGACGAAAAGTCACCAAGTCTTGTACCAGTCAGATAAAGGAAACCAGTTTTATTGAAGAAACAAAATTGATTTAGGTCAAAAATGACCAAACAGTGCATGAGGGTTAAAGAAGTCAGTGTGAATCCATCCTTGCCTGTTGTGGTTTTGTAAAGACATGAATCACTGAGTTTGTTAGATTTTTGAGATGGAAACTCCCTTACATGTTTATGAAGGAAACTCAGAGGGACTATTAACATTGACTAAATATTCCTCCAATGAGGACACTCCAATAGATGTTCCATCTCCTGCAACCATTTGAAAGACCACATAAAACAAGAGAAATGTGCCGGGCTGAGTCTCCCACTAGCAGACAATGTTGTTCATGTGACCTTTTTGCAAGACTTATGACTGGTTGCCATATTCACATGCTGTTGTGCTGGCTTTGTTGTTGACTCATGCCATTCAATACTTATGCGTGATAAATCAATTTGCCATGACATTTACAACTGCTTAGAGCCATGGAGTTAGTAGTAAATGGTAAAAAAAACATCATGGAAGAAAACATCATTTAAAAAACATTTTTGTTATTGCCACTACAGCTCTGTGCAGCTATAGCTAATGTCATCTGGTTCTCATAATGGTTCCAAAGTGGCATGTGACATATTCAGAACTCATTTGAGATGTGATTGGAGTGTGATTCCAAGGTAAATCAAACCTCATGTTTACTCAATGCGCAAGAGATTTGTGTATATCAACAAAACTCCCCCATACTTGTCCCCAGTAACAGGAAGATGACATCTCAAATTCAAATAAGGATCCTAGTGAGATTTTTGAGTGGGACTATCATAGTCAAGTTGTCCTCAACAGCACCCTGTTGGATCTGCTGATAAAACTTGAGAGTCGCCCACTGTCAGCTAGGACACACTGCAGCTAAACTGCAGAAGAATTCAGCTTCTGCTTTGTAAGGCTTACATTAACACTATGTTCATACTTGTGCTATGCAACAAGTTTCCAGCATCAAGTAATTTTTCAGTTCTCAGGGTAAGTAAAATGCTGCACGAACATTTCAGCCAGTCATAACATTTCTGCTACATGAAGTGTAAATTTTGGACAAATGAGATTTACATTTACATTTACATTGATGATTTTGGCAGATGCTTTTATCAAAAAAGACTTCGCTATCGCTTGCACCATGTTCTACCTGTTGAGCTACATAAATACTCAGCATGACACATCATAAAAGGACACCAAGAAATTGATAAAATGTCTTTTTGCGCATTGTTGTTAGGGCTGGTAGGCCGGGCGCATCTACCCATTAATGCTAAGCAGGGTTGAGCCTGGCCAGTACCTGGATGGGAGACCTCCAGTGGAAACTAAGGTTGCTGCTGGAAGAGGTATTAGGAAGGCCAGCAGGGGGGTGCTCACCCTGCGGTCTGTGAGGGTCCTAATGCCACAGTATAGTGACGGGGAAGCTATACTGTAAAAAAGCACCATCTTTCGGATGAGACTTTAAACCGAAGTCCTGACACTCTGTGGTCATTAAAAATCCCAGGGCACTTCTCATAAAGAGAAGGGGTATAACCCTGGTGTCCTGGCAAAAATTCCCCTCACTGGGCCTTATCAATCATGGCCTCCTTATAAACCCCATCCCTGAATTGGCTACATGTGTGTGGGTGTTTTGGCGCACTATGGCTGCCGTCGCATCATCCAGGTGGATGCGGCACACTGGTGGTGGTTGAGAAGACTCCCCCTATACTATGTAAAGCACTTTGAGTGCCTAGAAAAGCGCTATATAAATGTAAGGAATTATTATTATTATTATTATTACCCATTTACAGGGGTGAATACAATATCAACGTTGGAGACCCCTTGAAACTGGTGCCTGACCGGGTGAACATTTTGCCATCTGTGCACCGCCCTTTGAGGTTGGTTGGGTTTGCACTGCATATGCTGCATACCTGTATGCTGTTCTTTTGCCACCGCTGGTAGGTCAAAAACTCAGATTAACTTCGAAATGAAAAGTTCACTTGTTTTTGTAATCATGTTGTTTTACCTGGATGGTACATAGTGGTTTATACTTAATAATGCATACTATATTGTTGATGACAAACTGATCATAATTGTTTTGCAGATTTGGTTAGGAAAGCTGTGATACTACTGATACTGATATCAGCACAAGTAAATATGGAAACCCAGTGGCTTATCAATTATTCCACACTGGTAGTAAGTAATACCAGCCACAAAAATGCATCTTGTGATGGAACCCAGAAGGGTTTGAATCACCTAAACCGACACCCATTGAGATAATTATGATAAGTGTCCATGTCTTGCAGAAATGCTGGAGGGTGAAACCCCATTTAGGGGATGTGCAGTACAGCCCCGTATCTCTCACTTACACACATAATCACAAACACATACACTCCTTTTCCCACCCCTTACCTGAGATGTATATGGTCCTATAGTGTTCCAGGTCGCTGTACGCCTCGTCAAAGTTGTCTGCTCGGCTCACGGAGAAGAAGACCAAGATGCAAACAGGAAGATAGATCACCTTCATCTTGATTTATAGCACCAGGGGGGTTGGGGGGGTGTCACTTCACTACACAGAGAAAAGAATGGGGGTCAGTCAGACAGTATGCATTTGATGAAAGTTGAGTTTTCTAGGATAAAAGAAAAATTCTTAGGAGTCGTATTATTGAGCATCACTTATACAATGTCAGGTCATTTTGCATTTAGTTTAGAACAGAGATCTGTTTTCATTGAGCAGCAGATCCTCTGCATATTCCCATCTGCAGTAAAACTCCCCTGTGCAGAGCTGTCACGCAAAGACCAACGCACACCGTGTCCTTTTCACCACATCTCCCAAAGAGCCAACTACATAAAGAGGACTATTACAGAAATAACTGTCCAGGCACCTTAAACTTTTGCATGCATGCATTAATCTCAATTAACACCACTGCAATCCAAACACCAGTGCTGCAGAGTTGCTTTCTGTACCCTTCACCTTATGAGGCACTGAAGTGTGCAAAACGTGCAGTCAAGATGCTCGCTATGGCAAACTAACATAAAACTTTACAGGCATACAGTACTTCTAAAGCACAGATAGTCCCTTTACAGCACAGCCTTTGCAGACATAGAGCTCAACAAAGAACTTACCATCTTAAGGAGCTTGTGCTCCCGGCTACTAGCGCATGTAAGGACAGCTACACAAAACTTCAAGGTTTGAAATTATGTAGACTTCTCTTTCTCTCTCTGCAGTCACACTGATTGATCCGTGTTTTTTCTTCATTAATTTCAGAGTGCTGACGCACTGAGGTAGTTCCTCTCTACTGCAGTCAGCAGAACTGCTCTGCAGAGTAGCCAACCCAAACCCCCCCCCCAACCTCATTATGCCTAGCAGGAAGCCACCCCTGATAACACTGAAGACTCACAGATGCAGTGTGCCTTCTCCTGTGACAGATAAGTTACCACAGTGTGCTCGGCTGGGACAAGGCAAAGCCTTATGTGTACAGTGCAGGAGAAGTATTGCAAGCAACTCAATACATCTAAGCACTATGGGAGTTCGAGGCAATAGTAATGGGTCACGATTGTCGACTAGTCATCCAACAATCTATTAATGACTAGTTGAATAGTATGGTCGGCTATTTTTTTTTTTTTTTTACATAGTTTGTATATTTTTAGCAGCATAACTTTAATTCTTAACACATACAAAAAGATGTCTTTGGGCCATTCACACAAAAACTGTTTTTGTGTTTGCGCTCTTTAAAAAAACAATTATTATGTAAACATGCACATTTTTGATTGTCCAGCAGTTTTCAGCATCTTATGTTTTTTTAGACACCGTGTCAGATAAAAAAAGATTTTCAGCTTTTAACGTCAACTGCATCTAGATTTCTTTGCGCAAGAATGCGTTCGGTCTGAATGGCCCCTTAGATTGCTGTGTTGTGAGTTACACTGTTTTTGAGCATCTCACAGCATGAACATTGCATTTTTTTAAATGCCATCTCAAAGTTAAAAAAGCTCAAGACCCCTGCATTCTGTTTCATTTTATTGCGCTCAGTCTAGCTTTTTTGAGAACACATCTTAATAATAAGCCTAATTATACACAACTTCCTTAAGACCAATTAGTCCACTAGTGGTTCAGTCAACCCACCGACTTGTCAATTTTGAAAATCTGTTTTGCACATCCTAGGCACTGCAAAAAGTAATAGAACAAATTAGGCAGGGACTGGAAGGATGCCTCATGGATTTGCTCAGCTAAATTGCCCCACGAGGACACTTTATGACACAATTGTTACAGTGGGAAGAGTTGTTCCCACCCAACATGACCCTAAGGCATTTTTAGCTTAACAACTCTCAGACATGCACTGTTTTGTGGGGTGACGGTTAAGCAAACACAGACTGTTAACTCTTATCCACACCAACTCTGCTGTTGACAAAGAACACTGTTACCAATCGCATTCCTTTGTGAAATTCCATTGTGTACAGTGAGGTCAAGCACAGGGAAAACAAGCCATGCCTTAAGTTTTTAGAATATGGGTAAACGTCCTAAACACACGACTGCAATTGATCAGTATGCAAGAATGGTTTAAAAACAGTGCCAGACCACCAGTTAATTAAATTAAGCATTACATGAATCTTAGTCTTGCACAACTTGAGAACTTATCTTCTGGAAAGAGGCACAGATTCAGTTTTTTGCAATCACAAACAAATAAAGAAATGTTTTGAATGGAAGAACCCATGCTCAGGGTCTTTAAGCAGAAATGCAAACACTTGGTGCAGTGTAATATCAGCATGACATCATCTGTAAAGAAATTAAAGGAGTTATCAAAACTCTGAAGTCTGGGACAGGTCCCATTTAAACATGCTTGTTTAACTCAAGCACAGATTATTCCAGCTATTCTACTTTCCGATCCTCATTTGGAAATCCCTTCTGCAAAACTTAAACCTTTCATTTGTTAGACGTTATTTTTACAGAACTGATGTAAAGTGTTACGTTAACTGAGCTTTTTAGCGAGTGTCCATTAACATTCTTTTGCAGTGATGTTTGAAAACAGTTGCTCTAAATGAACTTATAATAAATGTTAATAGTAATGTTTAATGCAAAGGGTTTGGCTCGTAAAACGTATTTCGTCAGAACAGTCATTTGTTAATAGAAGATGAGATCTGATCTGATCTGATCTTCAGAGAACAGCAGTTTTGGAGACTATACACAACTTTACTTTTATATAAATTTTGACTTCACAATGGTGAGTGGTAATGTTGTCGGCACAACGTGGGGGGCATATAATTACATCATTCCACTACTGGTTCCAGAGCAGCTGTGAAGCTCAGGGAGATTATGGATCCATTTTGGCCGGAGCCTGATTTCCCCTTTGACCCCATTGTCTAGCATGCCAAAAAATAATCCCTTAAGTGGTTGATTTGAGTAGTTGTTTTGAATTGCTATGAGGGCTATTCCTTTCTTCTTTTAGCAGTATATCTTGAGAAGTGGTAGTGGTCATTTTAGCATTTACTATGCACAGACCATATGCACTAAATATTCATTCTAATCATGCATTACAAAATTTAACCTTTTAAACTGCCAACAAAATGTTTTCAAAAGACATTGCCAAGTAAATTGCAGTTTGTCAGAATACAGAATAGCAATACATTCTTAGTGATAAACCAATAAATTAGCTAGTATCAATCGCTGATATTTGTACTGTACATTTAAGCTGATTAACAGCTTAATAGTTTCTCCGTTATATCAGTTTCAGATACACCAATAGCCTTGTCAAAAGATTTTCTGTTTTCATTTTTTAGTGAATTTTAAATAGGATGACCAGACGTCCCCATTTTCCATGGACAGTCCCAGTTTTTGGTGGTATGTCTCCGACTGGAGCGGTCCCCAGAAATGTCCCCATTTTTCCCGAGCATTCAAAACAGCCCGCATGGTGAATTATATTACATGGCAAGAAACTGCCCCAGCAGCAAAGCCTACCGTGTGCTGTTTATTTTGACCAACAGAGGGGGCTGCTCGCTATAGCAGCTTCAAATCATTCATCTTCCTTCACTGATTATTTGGTCGGGCCAGTTTTGCCATTAAGCAGCCATTTGCCACTAGCTATTTATGTAATAAAGTTATATTGTTATGTATTTTATAACAGGTTCTGAATTCGGTGCGGGATTGTACTGAAAGTTTGGCCTTCATAACGTGGGAAGTCCTGCACAGACCACACAAACTATAACATGCTGGTTAAAAGTAGTCAAATTAATACCTGCAGATGAACAAATAAAATCAAAAATTTTATCTATGTATTTAATTGGACTGTAAAACCGATCAATGTGATAATCTCTCCGTGTGATCAGTGTAATATTCACACACTAAAGGAAGCACCTTCTCACATATTTGCTACTTTGTTGTTTTAACATATACCCGAAATAAATTTCAAAGAAGAATATTACATTAATAATAGTGATCCACCGATATGGGTTTTTAATAGCCAATTCCGATGCCGATATCCAGAGAGTAGGGTGGTCGATAGGCCGATACAATGCCGATATATCACACAATTTAATAAATTAAATTACAAACATAAAATTGCTAAAAAATTAATAAACTCTTATTTAGCACTATATTTACTCAATTTCACACTAAACTTTAACTTATAATAATATAAAATATAAAAATATAAAATAATATTGTTTATAAAATGGTAGATACCAGTTTCTTCTGATTTCTGTTTAGTCACCAAATTTTAGTAATTTATTTGCACATGAAGAAATTGTTCATATATTAGGAAGAAGGAAATAACAGTATACAGAGTAGTCCAGGAACCATTGATGGCATGTGTGCATTAACAATATAATTTTATCCAAAAATACAGAATCAAACCAATTGTACATACAGTGCATAGTGAATAGGATATTTACTTATAGCACACGTGAAGCGCTCATGTGGATCCAGCACGAGCAGCAATCTCCTGACAGTTTAAACGGCCTGGATCGCCTGCTTGGATTGTCATGGACAGACTGTCATGATTGTTTGATCCTGATCCTGAAGTTTTGATTCTGGCTGATAGAATATGCGCTTCAGAGGAAGATATTAGACGAGCGCTCGACTGGAAGAAAACCCTGGATTTTCATAAGGTTCGTGAATTACATCTGTTTAAACGAGATATGCGCATGTTTGCAGACGGTAGGCTACATGATATAAGTTTTATTGATATTTGCCTTTTTATCATTAGACAAGACAGTTAAAAGTTACAGGGAACTGTTGAAGAGAGAATGAAAGAATATGTGCTTTAGAGGTAAATAAATGAGTGCTCCACAGGATGCTGGATCTGCTGAAGTTGTGTGAGGTTGGTTTATTACATCTGTTTAAAGGAGATATGCGCATATTTGCAGATGGTATATGATATTAGTTTTATTGATATTTGCCTTTTTATCATTAGACGAGACAGTTAAAAGTTACAGGGAACTGTTGAGGAGAGAGAGGGAGAATGAAACAGGTGAGCACTTTAACATTATGAGCTCAAACGTGTCTGTCGCAACTCTGATATGTGGACCGTTTAAATGAGACTGTGTTGAACACCGGTCTGTTATTGTAGTAGCACGATGGCACATAACTAAACGAACCTTGGCTGGTCGTTTATATGTCTCAGTCGCTTCAAATGCAAGCAGACGATTCTCAGTGCCCTCAAGAAACAAATCGACCAAACTGGAAAATTTATCGGACAATGCCGATAATTAAAAAATTCCAAATATTGGCCGATTTATCGGCCTTGGCGATATATTGGTCAACCACTAATTAATAACATGGAAATAAAATATGTATAATAAAATATCTGCAAAGAAATGTACAGTTAGTCAGTACATTACAGCATAAATTACATTGCTCCTTGCAGGGAAATGAGTGACTGAAACGGATCACCATATATAAGACTTGATCGAAATAAAAAATAGTAATTAAGAAAAACAGGTCCATATGAGATATGCAAACAGTTAGGTAAAATAGTATTATGATAATAATAATAATTATTATTAGACGAAATTTAATGATCAACTTTACCTCCGTGTTTGAATTTCATTGAGACAAAGGCTACAATTCAATAGAGCATGATACACCACACCGTAAAAATTATTTCCATGATTTGTTAATTTAATATTTTTTGCCAGATCAACTTAGATTCACTAATGTGTTCAGATAACATACTGTAAGAATCTATGTTTTTATTGAGTAAACTAATGGCTCAATGGCAATGCACTGATATAAAAAATTATTCCACTAATTGTTTTTATTCAAATTATTATTTATTTTATTTTATTATCAAATTTTATTTTAAATGAACTCAAAAGTCTACGACCTATTGACCACTGAATTTGAAATGTCCCTGTTTTTCGTTTCAGAAATTTGGTCACCTTAATTTTAAATACAAAATGTGTTCATTTAATCTCAGCAATTTCTTTGTACATCTCATTTGCTGTTTTTTTACATGTATATCGCCATCCTGCTCTTTCACAACAGCATCAACCATTGAAAAACATACTGGTCGACCACTAATTATTAGTGTACCTGAAAGCAATATTTCTACAGGAAATGACCAAAAATAACCTGATATGCATGTTTGCATGAGCATAAGCAAGTCCGCAAGAGTTTCAACGGCACTGAATCTCATTTGTCCTTTTCGTATTTTCTGTTAACATAATAATACAGGTGATCAGCAGTGGTTACTTAAGATGATACCAAAACTGACAGCATGAAGATGCCCTTCAGCGATCCAGATAGCACACAAATATTAAAGAGTGCACACTAATTTCAACCTGAGCTGATATGCATGAGAGATGAGGATTTGTCTGTCTTGTCTATGCTAAGTGGGTTAATTGTGCTTGCCAGGAAATGCAGCTAAACAAACCTGTGCAGGTGACAGTGGTGGTTTTCAGGTAAGTGCAGAAATGGTAAATCACATATATAAAACGGTAAACCTGTGATTTCAATGACTCATGTTTAATGCTTATGTTTGATTCCACAAAGCGCTCAGAAACCCTTAATTTCCATAACATCAGACACAAACAGGATTGTTTCCTCCCTTCAAATGAGTCGCTGTGTTTGAAGAGCACACCATCTCTCTGCACTAGACATTAGACCGATGACAGATGTTTGACCAGGATCTTTAAACCTCATTCACAGTGAAATCAGGTTTGGTTTTCAATGACTTCTCAATGTTTCTGTTTAACATTAAAACTCAGTGTTTCCCAGAAAGGTCATGTATTGGTTTTTAATCATCGAGGACAGATTAAAATCAATACATGAAAATGGTGTCTGAGAATAAAATATGTGTTTCATGTAGATGTCTTAGGCCACATCCACACTAATTTGTTTTCAGTTTCCTAACATCAACGTTTTCCAAAGTATGTGGTTATGGAGAGCGCTTTCAAAGGCGCTCAGTTTTCTGTAAAGGAAAACGCCATTCTAGTGTGAATGAGAGGCGTAAACGTAGCTAAATCAATGTGTTTTCAACGAAAACATATTAGTGTGGAATTGGGCTTAGGAAACTTTTTTTTTAAGGATTTTGAAGATATAAATTCTGGCAGTTTCCTTTAGCTGTTCCTCTAAAGAAATTCCTCAAACTGTCTGAATTTCCCAAATCCTTCTAAACTAAACCACTTCAGCCATTATTACAGGTCAATATTCACTTAAATTTGGAATGTATTGAAATACTGTATAGATTTGATCTTTGCAGGCATTTTCAGGGCAACGCTGATTGAATTTTCAGCCTCTCCCTGAAACACACGTGTTTATTTGCCAGGCAAATCAACTGTATCTTATTATGAGCAGTGCAGAAAGACCCACTGACACGTATGTAGTTTTTGCACACTAAAATTTGTAAGACTGGCCCCATTGACGGGGTAATTGGATGGGCCATTACACATTTTTTGGCAGCCAACACACCACTCCCAGCCCCAACAACTTAAAGAGCCATGTCACAACATTTAAAATCTTTCCATGTGTTTCTCTAGGGGTCAGGCATGTGTTTGACCCCCACTCTCTACAAGCACTGACTAAAGTGGTCTTCATTACATAAGTCCAATCCATTTTTTAGCAGGAGTCAGATACAGTATGTCATGAAAGTATTTTACAACACACAGCTGTGGTTTTACCCCCATTTGCATTTAGACAGTTAGTGTTGTTTTGACATACTGGAACATTCTTTATCGGTTTGGTTTATTTGGAACATTTTTAGCTAAATATATCTTAATTTCTGCTTCATATACGGTATGCATTCACCTAGTGTCCTGGGCTATAGGCCCCCTCTGAGTGTTGCTTTTCTTATATTAAAAATATTATGTAGTGTTTCACATATGAGCTGTTTGAGAGACCATTGCAACAGTTCAGCCATTAGTGTGTAAAATAAGGAGACACTCTGTTCTGAACCAAAGACTCTTTCTGGGATCCAGATGAAAAAACTATTTTGGGATTTGTGGCAAACGACTTAGAAATAAGACTTACAAAAAAAGAGAAATCTAATGTTGTATCACTGAAAATAAAGCTATTCTCTTGTTTTCAACTACACTATCAGATAAATATACTTATAATGTCAAGTTTATGTGTTTTGGTTCATGTTTTTCATGTCTTTTATTTTCAAGTTTAGTTCCTGTTCATGGCATGTGATTTCCTGTTCCCTCATGTGATCTTGTCATGTGTTCCCCCTGTTCATGTGTCTTGTTTTCATTGGTTCTTTGTTTGATTACTTTGTTATTAGTCTTGTCTTTTCATTGGTTTAAGTTCATTTAGTCTTGTTATCTTGTTTATTAGTTTAGTCTTGTGATTGGCTGTCTTGTTTACTTGTTACCCATGTCCTTGTATTTAAGCCCTCATGTTTGCCATTGTCTGGTGTGAGGTATTGTGTATGTAACTTTGTTGTTTTGTTCTAGTCAAGCCATAGTCAAGCCATAGTCAAGCCATAGTCAAGCCATAGTCAAGCCATAGTCAAGCCATAGTCAAGCCATAGTCAAGCCATAGTCAAGCCATAGTCAAGCCATAGTCAAGCCATAGTCAAGCCATAGTCAAGCCATAGTCAAGCCATAGTCAAGCCATAGTCAAGCCATAGTCAAGCCATAGTCAAGCCATAGTCAAGCCAAGTTCATGTTCACGTTTTTGGGATTCCACGTTTGTAAATAAACTGCACTTGGGTTCATCTTCACACCATCGTCTCTTCGTCTGCCTGTTGCCAACATCATTACATATAACACATTAAAATGACATCTTTTACAGTACACTTAGTAATTTTTTGTTCATGTGTTGCTGGTTGATAAGACAGGGGTCTTGAACTTTATATTGACACCTATTTGCATGCATAACAAATGGGAAACATTTCCGGTTACCGATGCCATTGTAAAAAAAAATACTGTATTCATAGGCCAATCTGTCACCTGTGATTATTTTTTTCCAAAATCAAAATTGCCTGAAAATAGGGGGTTACTGAGCTGAAGTGAATAGTATTCAACTGGTCATGTGATCTCAACATAATGTAAAAGGAAGACCACCCTTGTGCACAATAAAACAACTTTTTTGGGGGGTGACTGATATAACTGGAGTCTTCAGCTCATGTAAGTGTTCATCATGTAACTGAAAAAAATTACACTATCAGTTAAATTTTCTAAGCATTAAGAAAAAAAGCAAGTAATCTTTTCATTTGGGTTGTACCTGTTCTTTACTGTTTTCTAAACATGTCCCATATGAGTTTAAGACAATATACCTTTTATTCATAGACTCCAGCATAAGGGAGAGCTCTGTGCTCAAAGCATAAAGAACCTTTGACTTGGTGGCACTACCTGGGTGTGAACGGCATGGCTCATACTGGCTCTAAAAGTGGAATCATAACGCTCAGATGTAGAACAGCGGATGGAGTTTTTGACGCAATGCAGAAGGTAACATTCTTGATGTGTGTCACTTTTTCAATGTAAGAAAAACATTATATGCAGAGACAACTTATAAATAAACCATTTTGAGATTGGTTTCCCAGAAAAGTGTAAAAACTGTGGCTCTGTGGTGCTATCAAAACATTGCATTATTTGTTTGAGCATCCCAGCCATTGCAGCATTGGCTCAAACAAGAGTTTGCAGTGGGACAACCTGTTTGTCTGACTATGGCAGATGGAGTGTTCGAGAATCTGTCAAAACCATTTGGTGACACTATAGAGGTGCAGAAATTACACACTTTGCCATTAACAACAGATTATGTTTATTTACAAGGCAAAAAACCCATGAAAACAATTTCAAAATGAGCAAAGAGCCCATTACTCTTGGTAAGGCTATTTATTTAAATGCAAAATAGTCTGTACTACAAATAAATTGGTCATTTGAAAAATTATATTTTCCTCTAGTGGTACAAGGGGTGGGTTCATACCAGTCCACCCACCCAGTATCTCATTAGAGTTCTGTAGGTTTTGACGTCACCCTCGTGCCACCTTAGCTCACAAAGAGCCCTCAGTACTGATGCATAAACTGCGACCGTTTCTCTACTACTGAGCATGAGAGAGAACTAGCATCCTCAACTCATCCAGTCCAAGCTACCAGGAAGCTCTCTACACACCTTCAGTGGGCATTTTCTAAGTTATGTACCAAAAATAAGCCATTAAAAATAGATTTACAGTCCTTATCCTCAAAATTATATAACAAATGTGTGTTTCAGAAGAAAAGACTGATCAGGAAAACTATATGCTTCCTATAAACAGTGGGCTGTGTTTGGTAGCTTTACAGAACATGAAGCATTTTAAACATTAAAACTGAAACATGTTCTTGTAGGTGTCCTTAAAGAGGGTCAGACTTGCACAAAGCACATAGTTCCTCTACATGCCCTTATTTGCAATTCAGACGTGATTGTCTCGGTCCAAAGCCAACATTTTTCAATCTCAGTGCTGTAATATGTTTTGCAATAAAGCCCTAAAAGGCATGTGTTTTAGATTGTTATTTCTCCAAGTGCCTGGTGCCATCTGACCTGTTTGAAGTATCAAAAGTATTAAAATATTCAAAAGAACAACTCATAAGAGTAATTCGTCTGGGAATCGGACTGCACTGGTTGTGCTGTATGTTGTGTGCTCTAGGTTTAAAAGAACCAACTCATAAGAGACATTAGATTGGGAATCAGACAACACTGGTTACACTGTATGTTTTGCACTGTAGGTTCAAAAGAACCAACTCATAAGAGTCATTAGTTTGGTAATCAGACTACAATGGTTGCGCTGCATGTTTCACACTGTAGATTTAAAAGAACCGACTATTAAGAGTCATTATTTTGGGAATCGGACTACAATGGTTGCACTGTATGTTTTGCAACGTAGATTCAATATAATCCATTCATAAGAGCCATTAGTTTGGGAATCAGAAAACACTGGTTGCGCTGTATGTTTCACACTGTAGATTCAAAAGAACCGACACGTAAGAGTCATTCATTTGGGAATCAGACAGCACTGTATGTTTCACTTTGTAGATTCAAAAGAACCAACTCATGAGAGTCATTAGTTTGGGAATCAGACTACAGTGGTTGCGCTGTATGTTTTGCACTATAGATTCCAAAGAACCGACTCATAAGAGTCATTTATTTGGGAATCGGACTGCACTGGTTGCGCTGTATGTTTCCTGCTATACATTCAAAAGAACCGACTCATAAGAGTCATTAGATTGGGAATCAGACAACACTGGTTACACTGTATGTTTTGCACTGTAGATTCAAAAGAACCAACTCATAAGAGTCATTAGTTTGGTAATCAGAAAACACTGGTTGCGCTGTATGTTTCACACTGTAGATTCAAAAGAACCGACTCATAAGATTCATTATTTTTGGAATCATATAACACTGGTTGTGCTGTATGTTTCGCACTGTAGATTCAAAAGAACCGACACTTAAGAGTCATTCATTTGGGAATCAGACAGCACTGTATGTTTCACTCTGTAGATTCAAAAGAACCAACTCATAAGAGTCATTAGTTTGGGAATCGGACTACAGTGGTTACGCTGTATGTTTTGCACTATAGATTCCAAAGAACCGACTCATAAGAGTCATTCATTTGGGAATCGGACTATACTGGTTGTGCTGTATGTTTTGTGCTCTGGGTTTAAAAGAACCAACTCATAAGAGTCATTAGTTTGGGAATCAGACTACAATGGTTGCGCTGTATGTTTCGTACCATAGCTTCAAAAGAACCGACTCATAAGAGTCATTAGTTTGGTAAACAGACTACAATGGTTGCGCTGTATGTTTTGCAACGTAAATTCAATATAACCCACTCATAAGAGCCATTAGTTTGGGAATCAGAAAACACTGGTTGCGCTGTATGTTTCACACTGTAGATTCAAAAGAACTGACTCATAAGAGTCATTAGTTTGGGAATCGGACTGCAGTGGTTGTGCTGTATGTTTCGTGCTGTACATTCAAAAAAACTGACTCATAAGAGTCATTCATTTGGGAAAGGGACAACACTGGTTACGCTGTATGTTTCGTACCATAGATTCAAAAGAACCGACTCATAAAAGTCATTAGTTTGGGAATTGGACTGCAGTGGTTGTGCTGTATGTTTCACTCTGTAGATTCAAAAGAATTGACTCATAAGAGTAATTTGTTTGGGAATCAGACTGCACTGGTTGCACTGTATGTTTCGTGCTGTACATTCAAAAGAACCAACTCATAAAAGCCATTCATTTGGGAATCATACTGGTTGTGCTGTATCTTTTGTACTCTAGGTTTAAAAGAACCAACTCATAAAAGTCATTAGTTTGGGAATTGGACTGCAGTGGTTGTGCTGTATGTTTCACGCTGTAGATTCAGGAGTGTTGCGACGTTGCTGACTGGCAGATTATTTAGTGCAGTGTTCCATCCGCATTGGCAGAAGAATGCTTGTTCGAGAACCATTAACGGAACCAAAAGTCATGAAAATCTTTTGGTTCTGGTATTTTTTTCAAAGTGAAATCAGTTCCCAATCCTAGTTGAATAAATCTCTGTACAAACACTAAATGAGTCCAAATTAGGCTCTCATTATTAACATAACCAACAATTCATAAATCCGAAGTAAAATGGTAAGAACAGAAAAAAAAACTGGCAGTGATTGTAATTAACAGCACTGGAGTATAAGCATGAAATGCTCCATGTACTAATGAAACAGACATAAAACTGGCTCTCTGTTGCAGTAAGTGATGCAAGGCATTAACCTGGAGGAGATCAGGGGTGAAATGAATTGCATCGCTCGAGGCCGCCCTCTACTACATCACAGAAGTGTGGAGAATCAATTTCAGAGGTCACTTGGAAAATCTGCAGCTTTAATGTGATCTGGCAGCAATGTGAGTAAAAGGTCAGAGTTCAGCCGTGGTCATCTCAGACCACTGGGCCTATCTCAGAAAAAATCTGGCAATATGACCTTGAGATCAGCAACCAAACAGCTGCCAGACAGATCTGATTAACTACAAAAGATGGCAACATGCACTGACCATCTTTATTTGCTTTGCTATTTTGCGTGTGTTATACATGACATACATATATAGTACAAGAGTCCTGTGTATGTTATAGCGGAAATGTTATTTTGAAGAAAGTCAGTCAAGAGTGCTTTAGTGGCTGACCATGTTGAAACTCAATGGGTTTTAAAGGTACGTGATATTCATGCTCCAAACCGATAGATGGCAAGCTCAACTCATCAAGCAATTCAGAATGCTTCATTCATATGTCAAATAAAGCCATGCATTATTAATTTATACTTTTACACACTCTCTGGCCCCATTATTTGTTTAACCAGCTGTTTCCTTCTGGGCACTTTCCACTATTGAAGTGAACCCTCTGTATGCGCCCATTTTGTACCATAAGAACATTCTGTCATTGCATGGGCAATTCAGACAAGTAGGCTTTTCACTCAGCAAAATGTAGGCTACACTTGCTGGTCTCTTTGGAGCCAGAGTGTCTCATAATTAATTGAGAAATTACAAGGGGAAGTTGTTTGTGTTTTAATGTTAATGTGACTGTTCATATGAATTGACTCAACTGCTGGAACAC
Organism: Myxocyprinus asiaticus; assembly: GCF_019703515.2. Classification (NCBI taxonomy): domain Eukaryota; kingdom Metazoa; phylum Chordata; class Actinopteri; order Cypriniformes; family Catostomidae; genus Myxocyprinus; species Myxocyprinus asiaticus. The sequence goes on along the minus strand of NC_059385.1, from coordinate 5,747,495 downwards.
CACTAAACAGCTTTAGGAAACCATAAAGATAAAACTAATTGATTTGAGGGGTAGATTGAAAGCTAAATGACTTATGTAACCATCATGACGTCTTTTACAGTTCTAATTAAACATCAAAATATTGGCAAATCTTCCAATGCAAGGACGACTACTTTGAATCTTGAAACAATCAACTGCTTTGATGATTTATTAATTGCCGATGTCATAAGCTTCTTCAAAACATAGTTAATAAAACTAAACCTCATCAATTAAATACTGAACTGGATTACAGTATGAGTCATTCAAATGGACAGTTGACATGTCAAGCAGTTGCAGTAAAGTAGTGTCCTGCTGTGTGACATGCTATACTTCATCAAAAACTGTTTAAAGAACATTTGTCTTTTTCTGTTATAATTATCACACATGGTTTTAATGGCCTCATATTGAGAGAACATTTGTAGGCCCGTTTTACACCTCAGGACTATTTATGTGAACTGTATAAATGTTAAAATGATTAATAATGGCTAAAATTTTATAGAACTGGTGAACAGGTTTACCTTAAATATAGGCTAATTCCCCTATGCATTAATATTTTAAAATGTAAATTGTAATATGTTGTAATAAAATCTTATTCCATTAATATTACTGTGTACATAGTTCATGCCCATGATACAAAATATAAATATACAAAACTAGGAATTGTTTTTATTCTTGAAAATGTATCTGCATGCCAGAAGTCCCAAAAAGATTCAATCAACACAAATACAAAATATTTTTTATTTTTTTATTTTTTTAAATCTATAACATTTTGAACTTGAACAAACATATGTAGAAGTAGTCTCACTATTGCCACTATTTGTTCCAGTATATTATTATATTATTAATACATAGGCCTATCAATAAATGCCCGATTAGTAGAAGACTACAAAAATGTTTACGAATTATTTCCGTAAAAGTCTGAGCATGGCTTTTGGCTGACTTCCCATTTCAAATATATTTTTAAAGCCATGTAACAATTTGAGAAGTTTATAAATGCAGATCATGCAGAAGATCGCTAAGAATAAACATATGTTCGTTAATTCCACATGTAGTGAGGTATTGCGAGTTCTACTGCGCTTTAAATAAAATAGCCTACATTTTTATTTTGATCACAAGTAAACTCGGCTACCCATAAAGAGAATAAACGGACGGAGCATGGAAAGAAGGGATGTGTAATTGCAGGTTCTTACCTTGTGGAGCAGAGCTCTGCGTGACTGCGTCCCTCTGAATGATCTCTGATGAGCTCGTGCATGTGAACTGCTCGCTGCTCTTCACACACGTCACACATGAGGCAGAGCCCGCTGGAGAACAAACCGCGCGCTGACCGACAGAGCAGAGAGGTGCTGAAATCGACACCGTGTGCGTCATCAAGGACTGTTACAAAGTTACACTGGAATGTAACAAGCGGTGCGATGATTAATGTTACGTGACATAATTGTTTTTCAATGAAGCAATATTTACAAACATCCGTTCTAACGGACAGGGGCGGACTTAGCACTAGGCAAAGGTAGGCAATCGCCTAGAGCCCACAGAAGCCAAGGGTAGGGTTGCAACCCGTCCCGTAAAATACGGGATCGTCCCGTATTTAAAGATAAAATGATGTGTCCCGTATTGATTGTCCCGTATTTAAGCTGGTCATATGGTGTAAGGGTGAAATCCTTCCAGATCGCCAGTTTAACATTGATATAAGTTGAAAAATTTGCCTATGGTGGGTAAGGGACCGTCTGAAAAGTCCACACATTGTACTAAAACGTGCTATTACTGTGGTGGGTGTGGTAAGGGACCGTCTGAAAAGTTCACAAATGGTGGTAAAACTGGCGTTTTTTCTATATAAATGTTCAATAAGATCAAACAATGTATGAATACAATCATCAAGACAAGTACAGGTGAAGGAAAAAAATAAACAAATAAAATACAAATTATAAAAAAAAAATATGTATAAACCATCCAAAATGTATACATAAATAAGATAAAGAAGACAAACAATTGAAAGAATTAAAAGAAATATATATTTAACATATAAATTATGTATTTATTTATTTTTTATAAGTCATGGGTCAGGAAATTCTCATTTTAGCATATAAGAAAAGATATACATTTTTTATTAATAATGCATATTAACTCAACGCATTTATTGCTAAAACTGTGGAGGATGTGGTTAGGGGCCATGAGGTTTTATGCAGTCTACACAAGTTCATAAAAATGTGAATGTGAGCCAAACCACTCAGACAGTTTTGCGTGATTTCACTGTATACTCTGTTGTAAGTTACAAGCTAAACTACATTGCTGCTAGTTCACAGTAGCAGATCCTGGCATATGTGATATAGGCAGGCACCTAAGGCGGCAACGCTCTCTGGGGTGGCAAGACAGGGTACCTGCCAGGCTGCCCCTGCACAGAACTCGCTAAATCGCGATGGAAGAAAGGTGCCCCGAATTGTGCCGCCCTGCCCATGGCTCGCAAGATCGTGATGGGAGAAATGTGCCCCAAATTGTGCCACCCCGCCCCCGCCCAGAGCTCGCAAGATCGTGATGGGAGATAGGTGCCCCAAATCATGACACCCTGCCCCCGCACAGAGTGCAAGATCGCGATAGGAGAAAGGTGCCTTGACAGGCTACTCAGCCTTAAAGGCTCTATATGGTTAGGATTATGGATGTTCATAATGTATTCTTACATTATGAACAAACATAAGATAACCATGATAAACAGTAGGCCTATAGGAAGGCTACACCATGACACAGGATCTTCTTAGTGGTCTTGCAATAATTAGTATCAACCATGTGATTGCTGGGCAGATATGAAGTCATTGATGATTTTGCATCAGTGAAAACTAGAAGGTAAATTTAATTAAGGATTAGGTGTAATAGCACAGAGTAGCAGCAATCTGTAAGAATTCTGGCATCTGTTTTATTTATTGAATTTAATTGTGCAATTTATGTTATGTACTGTATATACAGTATTATGTCAATGTTAATAGAATGTGCCATTTATTTATATATATAAGGGGCATTAAGGGGGGTGCCATGTCCGATCTCACCTAGGGCACCAAGTAAGCCAGAACCACCACTGCTAGTTCAGTTTGAATTTAATTTGTGGAGAGAAAATAATTTAAAGGAATCAAGACTTCCTAAGGTAACACTGTCTTTCCAAATGGATCAGATTGCTGCACAGCCTGCACTGCCACCCACCGCTGCTTTCACAGCACTCACTATATTCACCAATACAGTGTTGATGATGATTATGGTCTGGGCATTGACACTCATAAATAAGAAAACTTTTTTCTCAGACTGTTGACTCGTTTTCACCTTATTTAGCAGCATAACTGTAGCTAACTTTTTATGTTTTCAAATTTAAAAGTTGATCAAAGCCTTTTGGAAACATAATATTCTAATATAATCTAATAATTTGGATATATTTCATTCAAGGTCAAGTTGATGGAGGAAAAGTGCATTAAGAAAGAGGGAGAGTAAGAAAGAAAAAAGGTATTGTAGTGGTATATACAGTATTATAGTTCATAGTTGCCAGATTGTGTTTTTTATATAATGTGTTGTCAGACATTATTATTCACTCCTTTTTAGAAATTTGGCACAACCACGGACACATTTTTGTTTGCTGTTTGCACAGTCTAGTGCTGTCACATAGATCGATGAGGTATCTCAGGACACTAATTGTATTTCAGTGATATCTTTCAGGACGAAGGAATATTTTTTCCATACCATTCTATAATATATATATATATATATATATATATATATATATATATATAATATTTCTCATACAGCACCTTTAAGAGAAAACTGACATAAATTACGTGTGTCATTGAAGAGGGCCCCATCCCTGAACTTTGCCTAGGGCCCCCAAATCACTAAATCCGCCCCTGCTAATGGACTTATAGTTAAAGGAATATTCTGGGTTTAATACAAGTTAAGCTCAATCGACAGCATTTGTGGCATAATGTTGATTTATCACAAAAAAATCATTTCGACCCGTCCCTCCTTTTCTTAAAAAAAAAAAAGAAAACAAAAATAGAGGTTACAGTGAGGCACTTACGATGGAAGTGAATGGGGCCAATTTTTGGAGGGTATAATTTTATAAAAGCACTTACATTAATTCATCTGTCAAAACTCATGTATTATTTTAGCAGTAAATTTGTTTAAATTGTCATTTTTACAGTCATTTTAGGGTTTTAGGATTTGTTGATGTTACATCATCATGGCAAAGAAGTTGTAAAATTGACTATAACTTTACACAGAAAAGGTTAGTAAGTGATTTTATCACACTAAAACCATGTTAACACACATATTGTTTGTCTTGCGGCTATACTTTAGAAACAGTGAGTGTTTTAGCGTTTACGGATTGGCCCCCATTCACTTCCATTGTAAGTGCCTCATTGTAACCCATATTTTTGCTTTTTTAAAAGAAAAGGAGGGGCAATTCCATTTTAAATAATGATAGTCTAATAATAAATAAAAAAAAATACTTATATTTTTCAACACATTTGGATTAAAATAAAACAATGGTGTCGTGTTAACTATAATTTTACAGTTTATTTCCATATTGCACATTTTGGGTTTTGGTAAAAAAAAAAATTTTGGTCATGCTTCTTATAAAGATTTTTTTTTAGTCTGTATCATAAACATTTATAACACTTTAAAAATACCATAGTATTCCCTTTTTTTCTTTTTTCTTTCTTTCTTTCTTTTTATTTATTTATTTTTGACATGGTACCATGGTAATAACATTTTTTTGGTCATGTACTATTGTTATACTATGTTTTTGGACATGTATGATGGTAACACCATGGTATTCTTTGAAGCAGAGAACCATGGAAATACTGTGGTATATGAATATTGTAGTCATTTAATATGGTACATTTCAAAATATTGTTGAATGGTTTGATGGTTTCAAAAGGTTTTAATTGCCTGAAACCACAGATATGTCCCCTCTGGGTGTTATCAGATATTGTCAAAATGAATGAATGATTGCAGTGGTTTATGTAATGCTCAACTTTTCATTTGACTGAATGAGGAAAGCATGCAGTTACAATTCTAGCCTAATTTGTTAAAAAGTCTTACAAACCTAATTTGTGTTGTGCTCTTGCTTCATTTAGAGGAAACATTCTTCAAGCTTCATTGTATAAAAATAAGATCATAGTTCTATTTTTGGCGATTTTGTCAGCAAATTGCAATGTACGGGTTTACAAATGCTGGAAAAAGCAGGACAGGCTTACACCTTAATACATATTTAGATTTTAGAAGGAAATTTTTACCTACAGTAGCTGGTTTTCACAACAGAGTGTTCTTTTAGAAAATGTTTAGAAGAAAAATACAAAACAAAAATGAAACATCACTCAAGGATAGATGTAAAGTATTTCCACTCTGAACATATAAAAAGAAAAATTTGTCATTCATAATTCATAATGTGCCAGGTTGCTCTTTGTAGCAGTAAACACAGTTCTGTTTATTAGATCCAACATAGTCCTCAGTCTTACAGCCCACAGTCCATTCACTGACCATCTGATATTGTACATAAAACTGGCTAACATTTGCAAATGGCAAACTTCAGTTTGATTCACCCAACTGCTATGCAACGGGACATAGCAGGAAATATTCACGATTATGTAAAAAACCTACTTTTGTGAACTAGTCCTAGGTTTTTCGCTCAACCTCAATAAAACCAATGCAGTACAATTCTCTGGACTCTCTAGGTCAATAATTATATATATTAAAAATATTGTTGAACTTTACCTATTGGGTAGCTATAACAGTGTCATTTAGAAAATGGGCGTGGACAAGTGTACAAATACTGTAAGCCCATAATTCCTAAACAATTACTCAGAACTTAACGAAATTAGGTGAGCACATGCAACGTATGATTCTAAACAAACATGCAGACTTTTATGGAGACTGGACCACAGGTGGCGTTATGAGCTTTAAACACCATGTATTTCCTTAGTAAATTGCCTGTATTGGCTGTAAATGGTCTATTCCATCTATGATCTAGGTGGTTACATGCTTGCTAAATAAAACATAATACCTTTTTACACATGTGCTTAAAGGCCTTAAACCCCTTGAACCCTGTTAATTGCTGCCCGCAGCTATATTTTTTATTATTATTATTATTTTGGAGAAACTTAATAACAAGTTAATTACATATCTTCGACCATGTGAATTTTCCATTTTGTTTTCTGTGTATGAAATAATCAGTTCTTATTTTTGGATGAACAGAATTTCTTATTATAAAATCACAAATTTGTTGTGTTCTAAATAATCATTTGCAGAGACGGCTTCACCATTATTCCAGTGGGGTTTTTTTTCACTCTGGTGTATTCTTGTGGTGTCATTGATTTCAGATTTACCTCCCTGCCTTTAAACAACACTCATTCAGTCAAACTCTAGTTGGTCTCTTCCTGTCTAAGTAGGAGGTTCTTGTCCAAAAACAAAAAAAAAAGCTGTAAAGTGGACCGGACTTTATGCCGATTGTCAAAAGTAATGTCCAACACATTAGTCATCAAGACAGCTGATTCTCTTACCACAGGGCAGGATTTGGCTTTCCATGGATGTTGTGATACAGTACTAGCGTCACATCTGTGCACAAAAGACAAGAGTTCTTATTTTGTAGCTTTCCTGATGTGCAGTAATTGTTGTTGTAGATCAAGGTATGCCAACACAGTAGTATTAATTCAAACCATTCCTTCTGTGCCCTCAGCCAAAAGTTGGCACAGACTGAATAGAAGGGCAGTAAATGTGCAAGAGAATGCAAAAGGACACCCTAGCAACTGTTCAGCTAGGCTAATGTAGATTTTTCCTCATTATATTGATATACATCTTTGCACAGTTCCATGTTCTTTTACGTAGACACATTGTTAATGATCTAATTTCTTGGATTTGTCTCTATATCTCATGATCAGCTTAACTAATTCTCCTGACAGTACATTATTGATTGTCTTCACAGAATCATGTGGTGTCCTACATAGTGTTAGTGCATTAGAAGACACAAGATTTAAGGGTAGCGATCAGTAATGGGTGAGTAAACAACATCTCAAGTATTCAGATTTAAAAAAACTCCATTGGGATTCATAAACTCTCTGCACTCTTATGGAAAAAAAAAAAAAGATTGATAGACAAACACTTCATGTTCATATGTCACATGTGAACAGGGCCTGAATTTCACATGTGCTGTTTTTGGGACGCATGCCTGTTTACAATCAGCGTGCACAAAGACACCTTTCTGTGAGATAAATACCTTTAGAGCAATCAGAAAAAACACATGCCGCTTCGCTGAACGATCTCTTCTGTGGTTGTGTTTCTCAGAGGCACTGAGCGCACAGGTTTGCTCTTAGAAAGCAGGTACTGTAAGTTGGCTACAAGGTCTAATTCATTTTAGAAAACTGAGCCCTCAGGAATTTTGCAGCACAGCTCCCTGAGGTTCTTGGTTAACTTTCTTCCTTGCCAACTGAAATTGCTGTGGGGCAGCGAACAAGAATCTAGATTTTTAGAAGCTGTCAAAGATTTTGTAAGCTTGTAAGCCAAAATGATCTGATCATTTCATTAATATCTCAACTATGTTAGTGGTAGAAATTCAGGAAGAAACTCTGAGGTAATTCAGACATTTGATTGCCACATGCCATCATTATATAACAAGGAGGTCTATAATACGCTGATTATCTGATGGCACCTCAAGAATGTGCACAATCCCAAGTCCTTCACTGGTGACTATCCTGCCGGTGCATGAGCTGTGACGTCAAAGTATAAATCCATTTCACACTTTTATAAGGATAGTTCGCTCAAAAATTTACTCATCCTCGTTTTGTTCCAAAACCATATGGCTTTCTTTCTTCCGTGGAACACAAAAGATGTTAGGCAGAACAATAGCTCAGTCACCGTTCACTTTTATTGTATGGAAAATTATTAAAATTGATTGTTATTTAAACAAATGGAGATTTATTTAAATATGCATGACGTTGCCAATTTTATAATGAGTTCAATTAATGCCAAAGCAAATACAGTTGCTTTACCATTTACAAACTGTACTGTTTAAAACATTACTACGTTTTTAAAGTTCATACAACTGAAATGTGCAAATCTTAAAAATGAAATAGCATAGAAAAATTGAAATATTTTTTTGAGTATACCTGGCAAAGCTAAGCAATATTCTTTTTCTCAACATTCTTTTTCACTTTTGTTAAACTTTTTCATCCATGGAGCTGCTGCAAGTATTTGCTTGTAATTGGAAAAAGGTGTTTTGAAGGCAGCGCTTTCCAACAAACACACTAACAAAAGGTGCTCAGTACTCTGTGGTTGAAAGATCCTGTGACTGACAGAAGATGGACCCAGTTAGTTGCCATTTAGCAAAAAGTTCTCAATCAAAGTGATTTACGGAGCACTGATTGCATGAGCAGCCTCCTGACAGCAGTCTGGGTTAAATGCCACGGCTCAAGGGCACAGTAGTCACAGAGGAAGTGACTGTCAGTTAAAGAGAATGAAGTACTGTTCTATTTGTTTATTGTTTCGTGTCTATTGTTGCCTGTCTCGTGCCTGCACCAAACACATTTAATCTTTTTACACTATGGGACAGCAATGACTATGACTTACATTGCTTTGTCAGTGTTATCTGTCAGTCTACAGGGCTGACAACTCTGAACCAGAATGAAGTTAATTAGTGGTATTTGCTAAGCAAACATCACTAGAACTATTGGTCATGCTTTGAACAAACCCCAAACCCTAAAACTTTTACTTGTAACTCATCAGCTCCGTATGGCTACAATTTGAATGATACCTCAAATTGTGTGACTTATTGACTTTTCAAAGGTCTGAATTCTTTTTCCAAATAAATAGGCAGCAAAAAAAACAAAAAAAAACAAAACAAAAACAAACGTACATTAAAAGAGAACAAAGTCGTACTGTATAGGGACCAGAATCATAGAAACTTGATGATGTCAAGTATTTATTTTTACTTGAACCTGTGTAATGTGTCCGTCTGGTGTCATTACACTGACAGACACACCACACACACATAGCAGGGCTTCCCTGTCAGTGATAAAATGATGGAGAAAGGAGCTCTTAATGCTATTTGATGTACAAAACAAGCCAAGATGGGACTTTTGATAGAAATCAAGTTTTTTTCAGCCTATGTTAGGCGCAGGGTAATTAACACAGAAGCAAGTCTAATCTTAAATATTACCAAAACGCAGAATGAGACATTTTGTCTGTAAGCGCTTTTCATGTTGAGTTCAAAGCGGCGCTTCCACTGATGCCCTGACGCTAATCATGAATGCAGCTCACGATTACTGTAGGAAAGCGGATAGCCACAGTCTACCGGCCAATTAATATTGTGGAGGATGAGACTTTAAGAGATTTAATGCCCATTGCAATGAATATGCAACCTATGGGGATACTAGTTCTTTCAGTTAGTCAAACTGGCACTTAGACTTTGTGAAATGTTTAATGTTATTTGAATTGATGCTATTTTAGTGTATTTCTATCTTTATACTGTGGAAGGCTTTGTTTGAAAAATGTTAATAAAGCATTATATTGTTATTTACTGTTTTGTTTTCTTTCTTAAGATGGAAATAAATGCATTTTGACAGTAAAATAAATATATATAATGTCAAATTTCAGCACTGCAAATCTGTGATTAATCACGTTTAACTACAAAAAATGTGATTAATCGCGATTAAAAACTTTTACTCGACTGACAGCACTGATATATATATATATATATATATATATATATATATATATATATATATATATATATGCAATTTCCATACATCATTTTTATTGATGGAATACATGGATTTGTACAATTTTAAAAATCTAAAATATGACCAAAATGATAACAAAAAGAAAATAAATTGGTCAAATTAATAATCTCGTAATGTACCAAATTTGCTGTTAAAGAATTTATTTCATATACAAGCAAAATGGACATTTTAACTTAAATGTACCCATATGAATCAGAATCTAACTGAATCTGGAAATCTGTATCAATACCCAGCCCTAGTCTCTAGGGTATTTGTAGAGTGTTTTGGGTGGTTGCTAGGTAGTTGTTTACTTGCCTATATCAAAAGGGCCCACCTCAAAGTCTTTATGATATTCTGGTCTCTTGATGGCTTGTGTCCTGCTACAAGGTAATTCACAGGGGTGGATCTACCGGGGTGGCATAGGGTGGCATATGCCACCCTAAGAAAAAGCATTGCCACCTCATCAGCATCCAAATGTGTTAAATATAAATGTAAGTATATTATAGTTGACATTAACATTGTGTAGGGGTTTATTCATGTGAAACTGTCTAAACTCTCAACAAATGCACAAATGACTACAGACCCATAGCGTGATTGATTACAGCAGCAACTAATCCTGTGATTGTTTACAGCAGCTGCAGCGGCCAATCACAGCATCGACCAATCGCCTACCTATTATTGCAGCGCATGTACTGTGTTTGGGCTCTCATGGGTTGATGAGCTTATTTCCTCAACAATGACCACATGGACACATACTGGAAAAAAAGAGGTAAAAGATGAATTTCTCAGTTGTTTCCAAGTATTCACTGAATGATTATTAGATACATCGCTGACAGTTATGGGCTGAGACGAGTGGGACGTGTCCTCACCAATTATTGAAATAGCTATGTCAGGTATGTGTATAATCCAGATGAAACATCTCCAGTTCTTGAGTAGGAGTTTCTATTTCATCTGTGTGTGTTTTGACTGGTGATCCGGTGCTGGAATGTGTTATTTTGAATTTTATGATGAGTGTTTGTTGCGGCTGTTATCAGTGTCATTTAGTGTCTGTAGTTTTTCCACAGCTCGCGCTCATTTCCGTGTCCCCCATTGTGATGGCCTTCTCGGCCATATTGTTTGTGTGTATGTAGTGTGTGTGTGTGTTGTCTTTTTCTATTTTCTCCCTCTCTCTTAATCACTCTCAGGTGTGCGGTAACCAGGTGAGATGATTGTTGATGGTGCGCAGTGTGTTTCCTCCCTATATAAACTGAGCATTTATGTCTAGATTGGAGACGGGTGTTCGTGAGCTGTGTCATCTCGTTCACTTGCGCTCAGGTGCATATTGACATTCTTCCGGGTTCCTGCTGCTGGAGCAGAGAGTTTGTGGTTGTCGCTGTCTGAATTTCGGAGTTCACTGTTATTTTGATATATAGAACTGTCAATATATGTGTCCGTGTTTCCGCTACTCTCATCTCCCTGCATCTGTTGATGCATTTTTAAAGTGTAACACCCATCCACTGATGTACAGATGCAATCTTGTTTTATTAAAATAAAAAGTTATATTTGGGCAAATTAGAATCCAAAACCTCTAAAAACTAAAGGCAAAAAGTTACCACTAGACCCATCAGTCATGTTCTTAATCAAAGTGCTGATCTATGTGATCATATACTGACTAACAAAATCCCAAGATTGATAGTGGCAGATGTAGAGATGAGATTTGGGTGCTTGAATGAGTCATTAAGAATGACTGTTAACTGAAACAGGTAATTTAAAAGAATCTTTTACTGTGTATAGCATAATTAATATTCATGACTTTTACAGCACTGCCCTCAACAGTACAATTTTCTGTGCAGTTTATTTTATTTAGACCTAAGTTTGTGTTAATCTTCGCTTTCAAATGGCTTATTCCAGCTCTAACAAAGGTGATAGGCATACAGGACTTTATTAGCAGAATAACATGGGATATGCATGCATTTTCCATCAATGGGTACACTTAACAAAATAAATAAATAAATACAAATTTGGCCTGCATAAGGTGGTAACGTTTAGTTAAGTTTGACAGTTCTATATGTGAAGCTTAGGGACATTTAGAACTTGTTGATGTGTTTAATAGACAGTGTCTTGGTGCTCTGGAGATATACAATTTGTTACTTATTTTTTGCACATTATATTATGCACATTTTTTTTTTTTTTTTTTTTGTAATGTTGGAAAATCAGTAGCAAAATGGTTACTATGTGGTTACTGTGGAAATGCAGTTGTATCGCAAATTAATAGATATTTGTAATTTGATAGTGACTCCAATTAATGAACTAACACTTGTTGCAATGAAGCTCGGTACCTTCATCCATAAGAACTACGCATGGGCGCTTGTTTTGTTGTTGCCACCCCTCATAGTCTGCATGCCAACCCCTTGCCACCCCATAAAAACTTTTCTAGATCCGCCCCTAGTAATTCCCTTTTTTAAGTCCTATGCACAAAAACATTGCAAGTCAAATTGCTTAGAAAATTAACAGCACATCTTTGACAAGGTATAATTTATGTCCGTAGTATTTCACTGTTTGATTGGTTCAGATATTCCAAGGTGTAACGTCTCTTTAGAAACTATTTCCAAGGTGTTGGCCGAATATCTTGTGGCTCTCAAACCCCCCATGGAATGTTTCATAACACACGTTCAGCCAACTTTAGCTCAACACGGAAATCAAGACAAATAGCCTGTTCATGGCATCCAGCAACTGAATGTTGATTTTTGAGGCGTGTGTTAGTGTAGCCATTTGACTGGGCATGTAGTGTAGTTTTTGTGTATTCTTACTTGGTCTTGGTCTTACTGGGTGTGTCTGTTGGAAAACTGCTGACTACACAAACCAGTTAACATTAACATTAACACACCTGGAAAAATAAGTCGATGCGGTGAAATTCTGGGTGGTACACTTTCCTGTGATATGCTAATCTTGGAACAACAGCATCATCAAATATGGAATGGGACAGAACCAGAGGCACCTTAATTCTCCTGATTTGCAGAGTGGTGCAGGGCAGAATTATAACAAGAACAAACAGTGAATGAAATTCATAATATAAAAGCATCACTATTATTATGAGTCATACTTGGGGTTAGTGATTTGAACAATGCCCCCAACCCCAACATTCATGAAAATGGATGAGGATTGAAGATTCCTCAGATTGTCTGGCTTCTAGTTTGTAATGAAAAATATAGTCTGTAATTGAAATTTATGTTTTAAGTCTTAGAGAACTTAGAAAGTTTGGGAATTGCTATTTTGGATTTCCTTCTTTTTTTATCTCTAAACCATATGCAGGTCAGAATGATTCTATTGTGTGCAGATATTGTTTGAAGTGGGCCCTTTCTTGACTGGCAATGTTTGGAGAGACCAAACAGAGGTCAAGGGGCTCTTTGTTTTCAGAGAAGACTCAGTAGGATCCCTGTCCCTACTTCCTGTTGACACAAGATGAATGTCCATCACATCCTGTCTCCAGTGTTGGTGCCTGGTGTTTGCTTTCTGACTGACAGCTGAATGAATGAAGCCAAAGCTATATGTGCGAACAGAGAGATGACTGTTTCCTGCATCTCTGTGGTTGACTGTGTGTGTGTGTGTGTATATGTGACCTCACAGTCAGTTTGACTGAGATTTAACATGGGATGACACTTTGTAAACGTTTTAAACATATTGGATTTATCAGAATTTGTTCAAACACTTCATCTGACAAGTTATACATTTAGTTTTCTAAAAGAAAAGATAGACCGTAGCAGAACTGAACAATCAGTGCTACTGTAATGAATCGGAACTGTCCTGAAACTACCCGTAGATGGCAGCCATGTTCTTTGTTACTATGTGCTATTTATTGCCACTAGAGGGCGACATTAAAGCACTGTTTTGGATCAGAGCATCATCATAACGGGTTAAATTATACTTTCTTTTATTATTATGTATTATATAAACTACACATAACAGTAGCTGACACTCTGAACTGTATCACAACAGCAGTTTTAGTGGGGAACAAATTGCATATTGATTATCACAGCTTGCATCAGTCACACAATAGTCACCTCAAAGCAAAATGTGCTTAAAATTATGATTTTTATAATCAGTTGCTTTCTAAAAACACTTTCAAAGAGGGAGAAAAAATCATTAATGATGATAATAATAAAAAATATGCTCCTGCAGTTTTTTTTTATCTTAAATGAGAAGTGTACTTAGAGTAAATGTTTAATATTAAAGTAAAAAGTTTACTACTACACTTTCATTATTACATTTTTTATTTGTCTCACATTGCATGTAAATTTATTATTAAAAATTGACTGTTCAATTGGAACTTAAAGAAGGCACTTACAATATTGATATAAATGATTAAATATCAGGGTTTTTTTTTAACCTATATGCTCATGAAACCAAGCATATATCTGAGATGTCACATTAAAGAGAGATCAATTAATTCATTTTTTACATGACTTGTGATTTTACAAAATAATAATAATAATAATAATAATAAAAAATAGGCTGCATGATTTACATAAACTGGTGGCCAAAAGTTTGGAATAATGTACAGATTTTGCTCTTATGGAAAGAAATTGATACTTTTATTCACCAAAATGGCATTCAACTGATCACAATGTATAGTCAGGACATTAATAACGTGAAAAATTACTATTACAATTTGAAAGAAATGTTCAGAACTTCTTAAACTACTTCAAAGAGTTCTCATCAAAAAATCCTCCATGTGCAGCAATGACAGCTTTGCAGATCCTTGACATTCTAGCTGTCAGTTTGTCCAGATACTCAGGTGACATTTCACCCCACACTTCCTGTAGCACTTGCCATAGATGTGACTGTCTTGTCGGGCACTTCTCACGCACCTTACAGTCTAGCTGATCCCACAAAAGCTCAATGGGGTTAAGATCCATAACACTCTTTTCCAATTATCTGTTGTCCAATGTCTGTGTTTCTTTGCCCACTCTAACCTTTTCTTTTTGTTTTTCTGTTTCAAAAGTGGCTTTTTCTTTGCAATTCTTCCCATAAGGCCTGCACCCCTGAGTCTTCTCTTTACTGTTGTACATGAAACTGGTGTTGAGCGGGTAGAATTCAATGAAGCTGTCAGCGGAGGACATGTGATGCGTCTATTTCTCAAACTAGAGACTCTGATGTACTTATCCTCTTGTTTAGTTGTATATCTGGCCTTCCACATCTCTTTCTGTCCTTGTTAGAGCCAGTTGGCCTTTGTCTTTGAAGACTGTAGTGTATACCTTTGTATGAAATCTTCAGTTTTTTGGCAATTTCAAGCAATGTATAGCCTTCATTCCTCAAAACAATGACTGACTGATGAGTTTCTAGAGAAAGCTGTTTCTTTTTTGCCATTTTTGACCTAATATTGACCTTAAGACATGCCAGTCTATTGCATACTGTGGCAAACACAAACACAAAGACAATGTTAAGCTTCATTTAATGAACCAAAAAGCTTTCAACTGTGTTTGATATAATGGCAAGTGATTTTCTAGTACCAAATGAGCAATTTAGCATGATTACTCAAGGATAAGGTGTTGGAGTGATGGCTGATGGAAATGGGACCTGTCCAGATTTGATCAAAAGTAAATTTTTTCAAATAGTGATGGTGCTGTTTATTACATC
Organism: Myxocyprinus asiaticus; assembly: GCF_019703515.2. Taxonomy (NCBI): domain Eukaryota; kingdom Metazoa; phylum Chordata; class Actinopteri; order Cypriniformes; family Catostomidae; genus Myxocyprinus; species Myxocyprinus asiaticus. The sequence goes on along the minus strand of NC_059385.1, from coordinate 5,732,118 downwards.
AGTAATGTCCTGTCTATACTTTGTGATCAGCTGAATGCCACTTTGGTGAATTAAAGTACCAATTTCCTTACGAAACAGCAAAATATGTACATTATTCCAAACTTTTGGCCGCCAGTGTATAAAAACGTAATTTGCCATATAATGATTAATTTTCCATATAACTGTTTTGCTTGTGTGCAAAAACTACTTAAAGAACTGCTTTGATTTGGCTTATGTGGCTCAGATAGTGATGGAGTTATTTAGCTAGGACTCATCTCTTGAGAACTGGCCTCTTTAGACAACATTTACATGCTCAGATTTACACTCAGATCAGTGTTTGATGATTGGCAGGTGTCCTCCACCAATCCGAATTTGCATTTGATTTCACTAATATACAGTTTTTTATAAGAATAACTAATTAATTTCCACATTCACTTGCCAAAACTCTCTAAATAGATTTGTATATACAGGCTTCATTTGCACATTTTATCTTTAGGTTCATTATATTGGACCCATGCTGACAAGCCAAATCTGTGTCAAGAGATAAGAGAATCTGTAGATTTCAAACGTTTAAGCAGTCAGACGCAGAGGCAATCTGTTTACCATCCGCCTAGTACATAATACTACTAAAATATTAACATCAAAATCCACTCTGTTATTTTGACTGCCTGATAATTTGTAAATGTAAATGAATCACTTACTGTATATCTCAACTTTTATGCTACAAACTAGAACTGTACACTATCCATTGCAAAGTTACAACAAAGGTGATTGATAGTTTTTGTCAGATTGAACTCAGATGTGAGGCATGAGAAGTTGTTTCTGTGTCCTCTGTCAGGAGCTCGGAGTGCTGCGATGTGCTGTCTTGGTGTTGACATTATCAGGAGATGCCGATGATTAGCTCATGCATTTTTCATGCACATCAGCTCAGAGGAAGAGCTTTAGACTTCAGCTGTGAAGTAACTGCATTTAATCACTTCAGGATTCATATGCGTGTCAACCTCTGCATACAGTGGAATTCTCACATTCTGTGCAATCACATTACTCATTTGTGTGTTCTAGTTTTGTCATTTCGTGTTGCTAGTGTGGATGAGGTGTCAAAATCTCTGCTGTTTAACACCGTTGTCAGTTCAGATTATGTTCACAGGTGAATTAAGACCATTTTGAAGTGTTAAAGTGGAAAAAAAAAACAATTCTTCCTTCTTAGTTTAACACGCTGACAGCTGATTTACATCTTTGCACATTTAGACATTCAGATATAGTGTGTGTGTGTCGTGAGGTTGCATTTCCACCTCAAGCAAAAGATGCACAACACACTTAAGTTAATAAGAGCATAAAAACCAATATACAGTACCTTTTTTTTATTTGCTGTAAAATACAGCTTCCGACGATAACTGGTTTTACATGGTTTCTAGCTGGTCTAGATGGTAGATCAGACAGGACTACAAATCATAGACCTGATTTTGACCATCTTGGTCAAACTGGTTGGAGCTGGTACACTCAAAAAATTATTTTAAGATTTACGCAAATTTAAGCAAAATTCAATTAAATTTAATTGAGTAATCTTTTACAAAATAACATAAAATAATAATTAAAAAAATCTATTTTACACAAATTAAAACTAAATTACACAATTCAGTTTGATGGAATTTTGTTATGAAATTGAAATGCATCAATCTTAAAAAAATAGGCTAAAATATTCAACAAACCAGCAAAGTATGTTCCAGAAAAGCGTACTGACCACCTGAAGCTGATATGTTTCACAGTTGAACATATTTGGTGTATGTGGCAAAGTTTAGCAGAATACATGGCAATTCACGTCCAGTAGCTTTCCATTTTTACATATTTTGTGAAAATGGATTTTGCTCTCAAGGTCAAGCTGTTACAGTTATTAAAGTGTGCAAAGTGAAAACATCAGCAAAAAAGGAATAGAAAGGCAGAGAAATGTCCTTATACAAATTCAGACTGCAATTACAGTTTCACAGTATCTTTATTTTTAAAGTGAACATTAAGAATTGAATAATACTACCCATAGAGAGCACATTATACTCAGTTACATAACAAATTGTCCTGTGAATACTGCAATGAGGAATTAGAAAGCGAGTATAGATTATGCTTATACGAAAACATCTTTTAATATTATATTTACAATACACATTCTAAAAAACAAGAAAGAAAGATTCAGATTTTGTTAACGAGTAAAGATATTGTGAAATGCACCTTGTTCTGAGTATTTTTGCTATAAGCATACTGTTTATTTCAATGATAGACAAAGTCAATATGGAATGGCATTCGCAACCCATTTTACCTCTGGAATGTGGCATATAGAGTGAAACAGGAACAAAATGTTCAACGGGACCAAAATGTTAGACAGGACTTGATTTTATCCACCGGGAATTGATTGGCTAATTAAATTTGTCTCTATATGACGGTTGAAGAGGAGGGGTTGGAAAATAAGAGGGCTTGATGACGTCAGCGGAAATGGAAATTAATTTCAGAGGCGGGGCAAGTTGGTACATTTTGATTACAAAACATTTCTCTCTTTGGAATAATGTGCACCGATTAATCATTCACAATAAGACCAAGAATGTGTAGGAGAGTATAGGGTCCATTTTTGATTTAATTCTGACTGTTGTATCTATTGACGTTTGATCTATCTGGAATAATCTAATCTATGTTGTGTTGCACAATTAATGTCTTCCTGCAAATGTATGTACTATTCATTCTGTTTTTTTCATTCTTCAATTCTTATTTCAATACATTATAAAATATGTACACCATTTAGTTAATATACAGAAAGTCATATAGTGATGAAAATCAGTTCTCACTTCCTTAAATAATATACCCTGAACACTGTTCTAGCAGGTGATCATTGACCTGAGCATTTTCAATTTACTTATTTTAACTGATAATACTCAATTCTCAAATAAAAGTAGCTGTACGGCAACAGTAACATTTGTAAAGCATTGCGATTTGTGGCAATTTCCAGAACGAAAATTCCATCCAAAATCACAACAGACTCTAAAGATCACCATTAAAAATGTTTAAAGTTATTTTTACACAGTCCGTCACAAAGGTTTCACTGCTCCTCTGGACATCCCAGAAGCTCCGCCCTCATGGTGATGCGTCCGTACCACGACCACGGAAGGATCCGGACATATCGGGCATAGATGGGCGGATCTATCACGTTCTTTCTGTGTGTTTCATTGTCAAAGTTTCCTTGGAAGATCTGTCAAGGATATAGAAGGACAGTGGACTATTAACAATGCAGTGAGTAAATCAGCCTTTTCATGATAAAGTAAGGTGAGACTAATGGCAATTATAATTTTTTTTATATTTTGCTTTATAACTAAAAGACTACTACAAATCGACCTGCCATGTTTTGATATAAGACATATGTGTGTATGTATATTTATATTATATTATATATATATATATATATATATATATATATATATATATATATATATATATATATAATATAAATATACATACACACTGTATATATATATTTATATACAGTGCATCTGGAAAGTATTCACAGTGCTTCACTTTTTCCACATTTTGTTATGTTACAGCCTTATTCCAAAATGAATTAAATTCATTATTTTCCTCAAAATTCTACAAACAATACCCCATAATGACAATGTGAAAGAAGTTTGTTTGAAGTCTTTGCAAATTTATTAAAAATAAAAATCGAAAAAAAATCACATGTGCATAAGTATTCACAGCCTTTGCCATGACACTCAAAATTGAGCTCAGGTGCATCCTGTTTCCACTGATCATCCTTGAGATGTTTCTACAACTTGATTGGAGTCCACCTGTGGTAAATTCAGTTGATTGGACATGATTTGGAAAGGCACACACCTGTCTATATAAGGTCCCACAGTTAACAGTGCATGTCAGAGCACAAACTAAGCCATGAAGTCCAAGGAATTGTCTGTAGACCTCCGAGACAGGATTGTATCGAGGCACAGATCTGGGGAAGGGTACAGAAAACTTTCTGCAGCATTGAAGGTCCCAATGAGCACATTGGCCTCTATCATCCATAAATGGAAGAAGTTTGGAACCACCAGGACTCTTCCTAGAGCTGGCCGCCCGGCCAAACTGAGCGATCGGGGGAGAAGGGCCTTAGCCAGGGAGGTGACCAAGAACCCGATGGTCACTCTGACAGAGCTCCAGCGTTTCTCTGTGGAGAGAGGAGAACCTTCCAGAAGAACAACCATCTCTGCAACACTCCACCAATCAGGCCTGTATGGTAGAGTGGCCAGATGGAAGCCACTCCTCAGTAAAAGGCACATGACAGCCCGCCTGGAGTTTGCCAAAAGGCACCTGAAAGACTCTCAGACCATGAGAAACAAAGATTGAACTCTTTGGCATGAATGGCAAGTGTCATGTCTGGAGGAAACCAGGCACTGCTCATCACCTGGCCAATACCATCCCTACAGTGAAGCATGGTGGTGGCAGCATCATGCTGTGGGGATGTTTTTCAGCAGCAGGAACTGGGAGACTAGTCAGGATCGAGGGAAAGATGAATGCAGCAATGTACAGAGACATCCTTGATGAAAACCTGCTCCAGAGCGCTCTGGACCTCAGACTGGGGCGAAGGTTCATCTTCCAACAGGACAATGACCCTAAGCACACAGCCAAGATAACAGAGGCGTGGCTCCGGGACAACTCTGTGAATGTCCTTGAGTGGCCCAGCCAGAGCCCAGACTTGAACCCGATTGAACATCTCTGGAGAGATCTGAAAATTGCTGTGCACCAACGCTCCCCATCCAAAGAAGAATGGGAGAAACTGCCCAAAAATAGGTGTGCCAAACTTGTAGCATCATACTCAAAAAGACTTGAGGCTGTAATTGGTGCCAAAGGTGCTTCAACAAAGTATTGAGCAAAGGCTGTGAATACTTATGTACGTGTGATTTTTTTCGTTTTTTATTTTTAATACATTTGCAAAAATTTCAAACAAACTTCTTTCATGTTGTCATTATGGGGTATTGTTTGTAGAATTTTGAGGAAAATAATGAATTTAATCCATTTTGGAATAAGGCTGTAAAATAACAAAATGTGGAAAAAGTGAAGCGCTGTGAATACTTTCCGGATGCACTGTATACTGTATATATAACATGTATTTATAGTTCAAATGATAATAGTACCATTGGAATATGTTAATTATTCATCATGTTAACTTTTAATCAACAACCTAGTGCATAAACTTTCATAAAGTGTAATGATTTCACTTCTTTTTTCTTTTGTTATGATGGGGATGCACCAATATGGAATTTCTGTGGCGATACTGATAATTCACAGCTCATTGATTACCAATACGATTATCGATAATTGTACTTTTTTTGCATTTCATCACTTTAAACTGGGGTTGCTAGTAAATTAATAAAAAATACTCACATGAAACAAAATATTCGATAGCCAAAAATTGATTGAAATCTTTTTTTTTTTTTAACATAAAATCATTATTAGAAATCATATAGAATTCAAATAAATTCATAAATTCAGAATGTAAATGTTCACTAAGTTAAATATCACTTTTATTTTTTATGAGAGTGAAATTTACTGTGCATGTTCTGAATACACGTCATCACTTATAATTTCTATGTAATAAAAAATTGAGGGCGTTGCACTTGGCCCCTATTACAATTGCTCCCAGTGTCTCCTACTGTTATGTTCTGATGTTATTAAAAAGAGTATAATGTGGGTGGTAAATTAGGCCATAAAAAGCTGCATTTAAGCAGATGTTTGGCTTTCATGTGCTCTTAACCTTCAGTCTTTAAATAGCACTTGTTAAAGGACATCGTTTACAGATTGGTCCATTGAGAGAAATCTATTCTGTGTTCGGCAGTAGAACCGTCTCATATCAGCCCTGTCAGAATACATTACCCACCCAACACCACCAACAATCCCCAACCATGACTCTCATGACCTTACTGTGTGTGTTTATGGGACAAAGTCTGCATGTGTATGTGTGTTTAAAGTACAGATGCAGACATGTTCCGAATGACATACTATAACAGTACTCATAGAACTTTTGTAGTATGTACTATATACAGTACTACACAAGTATGCTTATATTCAGTATGCATGGAATACCTGGATCTTCTACATTTGCCAAAATGTGCAGTTTATGCAACCTGACCAAACTGTGTGAGATAGAGTAAATAACCCCCTAGCAACCGGTCAGAACATCCTATAGACTATTTCAAGGATGTAAACAATAACAAAGGAATTAGAACGCTACTGACCTTGGAACACTTCCGGTATCGTTACCGGATCCTTTAAATAAGGCTCTGAGTTAATATCTTTTCTCAAAGAACATCAAATGTTTACCTGAAGTGACTTATCCAGACGTGTTGTTGATACTGAGCAGGAGAGGCGATGAAATTGTATCATAGTTTAGATGATATTGGATCGCTTCTGTTATAAATTAAGCCGTTCAATGAAGCTGTCTGCAAGATAGGATTTCTTTTTCTTTCTTTTTGTATTGTCTTCCTAATTTGTAAGTCATTTTGGATAGCTAAATGACTAAATGTAATAGTAAATGACTTGCGCAGCTTCATTCATTATAATGGAAGCCAACTATTTAGTCACATTTAGAGCTCTACCTCTCAAACCTCAAAATGTCACCTACCAGACATAAGATGTGCGCTACAGTTGTTAGTACGGCATATATTCAGTCGTCTCACTTCACTGCAGTAGTTTATGCGTCCATTTGTCGGTGCTTTATCGGAGATCTAAACACTTTAATTTCCGTTAGTTCCAGGCATCCAGGGAGGATTCAGCCATTGAACAACATGGTCCACATTTTAATAATGACATTTTAGGAATGTCTATAGATAGGAAATGTTCATGGAACAAAGATGTTACTTCCTTTAACTGACGAACAGTCCTTGAAATGGTCTATAGCAACTACCTAGCAACACCTTAGTGACCAACCTCATAGCAACACGCAAAAAAACACAACACCTTAACACACAAGCATCATGGCAGCGAGTTTTGCATGTGCCCAGAAAATGTACAAATTCGGTTTGGCATTTGTCCTTTGAACGTCAAATAGAAATAACTCTATTTCTAAGAAATAAGTCTCTCTTCTTTTGTCGATGTTTTCATGCTGGGGGTTGGCTTCTTTAAAGAAAATTGTGCTGAGGAAAGAGATTGTCTGCCCCCTCTGACCGGGAAGGTGATAACTTCAACTTGTCATAAAAATGCTGAGAGGTTCAACTTTTTCCCTCACAGTTAATGCTGATCTCTTGTCCTTCACTATGTCTGTGTGGGAGGCTACAGTATATTAAAGCTCAGTGAATTCAGTCTTTCAGATTTTTATGGAAGTCATTTAAAAATTCCCATATGATGGTAAAGAAAAAGTTAATAAAACCTACATATTTAATAACATTAATTTATTTTAAATGTATTTGTAATAATTGTTATTTATAATAATTAAATCATTGATATTTAGGGTTTCAACTATTTAATAATAAATATTTAATGACATTTTATTAATAGCCAGAAATAAACATGGTTAGTATAGGTAAGCAATGTTTTGTGTCTGATGCTGGTTATCCTACAAGAATGGAAACAACAATGTCCAACAAAATACAATAGTGTCATTGTTGCTACTGAAAAATCATATTCAGTTAATATATGGTCTCCTTCAAACAGCGTAAGGAACTTTCAGAATCTTTCTGACATTATTTATTTATTTATTTGTGACAGTGGCTAATACCATATTCCAACAATATTATAATAAACAAATTGCAGTTACAATGGTATTTTGGCAGACATGCATGTATGGTTACTAGGATGCATTTTTGTAAGGATATGCTCACTGACACAATTAAATAACACATATAATATATCAAATTTCTAATTTCCATTTAACACTGTTTTAATACATGTAAGAGCAGGATTCATACCTTATCCTTCCGTTGTTTCTCATCCTGGTATATGAGCCATCTCTCTCCATCATTACTGAATGCCAGTTTATAGGAACCAACAAACTGCACACGCCCGAAATCTTTGGCCCCTTGGGTGATAATTCCTGTGATTTTGGTGGGAACTAGCAAATCCACCTGGTGATAATTAGAGATGAGAGAGTTCCAACATTCTGTGCGATGTACAGTACACTTTATTCAGAATATTCACTGTTCATTTATATATGTGCACGTTTAAATTAAAATACTTTAGTTATAATTGCAATGAGAGACAAGCAGTTATGAAGAGTCAAGCTATCGTAAAAACAAATTTTGAAGCCAGATTCCTTTTTACAAGCATTAAAGGGATAGTTCACCCATAAATGAAAATTCTGTCATCATTTACTCATCCTCATGTTGTTCCAACCCGTATGACTTTCTTTCTTCCATGGAGCACAAAAAACAAAACAAAAAAAAAGATGACAAGCAGTATAGTCTCAGTCACCATTCACTTTCATTGCATCTCATTTTCCATACAATGATAGTCAATGGTGACTGAGACTAACATTCTGCCTAACGTCGTCTTTTCTGTCCCACAGAAGACCATAACGGTCCAGCATATTGACCTTATTTGTAAATTGATGTAAACGTGTTCATAGTTTTCTAAAGAACTAGAGAATCGAAGTTATTTGTTGGATTTAAAAGGTACTTCTATAGCATCAGGCTGTAAATCCTTTTTGATTTTAACTGGATCCTTTATTTTTAAGAGTGTTTTGCTGTTTCGAACCAAAGGCAAGCCAAGTGTCATTTTTGAGTAGGTTATTACTCAGCAAACAACTCTAAAGGTGTCTGAAGGCTAAACAAATCTTGCATCTGCTTTGGTGGTACTTTCTCTCAGGCTATTATCTGTTTAATGCAGCTTGAATTTACAGTCTTCATGTGATGATTGGCGTCAAAGTAAATCACAGCTCTCATCACCACGGAGGTTCTTCTTAGAGAACTGAAGTTAATTAGGGCCACTGACACCGCAGGAAACTCTTCATTCCACTGAATTTTGTTAGATTATTATTTGTGCTGTTACAGGATTTCCAAACACATTTAATTAAACCGCAAGTGACTAATTATGCCCATTTATTCCCTGACAGAGTGTTAAAACAAATTTTTCTTCATTATTAACAGACCTTTCTCAAGTAAGTTAAATACTGACAAACACTATCCAATTTTTTTTATTTTGTCATACATAACTTCAGATTTATAGAAAGTAAAAAAAAAAGATAACTTAAATTTCAGATCATAAAAAATAATGACATTGAAATTGTAATTTATTATTATATAATAGTTATTAAATGATTAAATATTTAGTAAATTAGAACCTTCTGAGAAATTAAGTTCTTCCATCATTGTCAATAAAATAAAAGATCGTTTATTAAATATATTGAAATATATAAATTACAAATGGAATTTTTGTAGTACCATAGAGACACGAATGGCTTACATATAGTTGTCTCTACATAGGGATAGTTCACCTAAAAATGAAAGAGATTCCAGATGTGTATCACTTTCTATCTTCTGCAGAACACAAACAAAGATTTTTTTAAGAATATTTCAGCTCTGTAGGTCCATAGAATGCAAGTGAGTGGGTGCCAAACATTTTAAGCTCCAAAATGCACATAAAGGCAGCATGAAAGTAATTAATAAGACTCCAGTGGTTAAATCTATATCTTCAGAAGTGATATGATAGGTGTGGATGAGAAAGAGATCAATACTTAAATCAGTTTATACAGTAAATTCTCCTCCCTGACCAGTAGATGGCGATATGCAGAAGAATGGCAACCACCAAAAACAAAAGAAGAAGAATATAAAAGTAAAAATGAAAGTGGAGAGTGATAGTAAAAAAGGACTTAAATATTGAACTGTATCTCACCCACACCTATCATATCACTTCAGAACGCTTCAAAACCACTTGGAGCTTCAGAATTGGCACCCATTCACTTGCATTGTATGGACCTACAGAGCTGAAATATTCTTCTAAAAATCTTCAATTGTGTTCTGCAGAAGAAAGAAAGTCATTTACATATACATGGGATAACATGAGGGTGAGTAAATGATGAGATAATTTTCATGTTTGGGTGAACTATCCCTTTAAGCTGGGACAGGAGAAAGTGTTTTAACAACAAAAAAGTGACATACTGTACTTCATCTTTTATATCATCTAATATGTCTGTAAATACATAATACAGGTTGTGTGTACGATAACATGTTAATACATAATTCATTCTTAAAAATGAAATTCAGTATACTATTAAAACTTCACTAGTAGTATGGATTTCTTAGAATTGAATTCTGTTTTGAAATCTTTTTAAATGCAAATTCAAATTCTGCATCCTAATTTCTACCTCAGGAATTCAATTGGAATGTAATAGGTATTCTCAGCTCATCTTCCGAATGGGGCAAAACCCTGCAGTCTGTACAGCCATCTATCTCTCTCTCTCTCTTTCTGTCTCCTCTTGCTATGGTATAATTCTTTCATGAGGACTCAGGCTCTGCTTCTCAACTTGTACTGATATGAGAGACATTCATAGCCATTCTGCAATCTCAGAGGAGGATTTGATCAGCTGGACTCAGCTCTGCAAGCATGCAGGTGTAATATAATTTATGCATTACCCTGTTCTCTCTGATCCAATTCAATCTCAGTTCAATGGCGACAGATTCCTTAACAGCCATAATAGGCCTCAGTTCGGATTTACAGTCTATTACAATGGCCAGACAAACATGGACTAGAACAAGTGGGTTACCAGTTTAGACTGATTAGTTATGTTTGTGACACTGTGGTGGAGGCTGACCTCATAATGACTTGTGGGGGAGTCTACATGAAGGATTATAAGTGATATGAAAGATTATCCTTCAGTCTATTGATTGCATGAGCACAAATGTGTTCTATGTGTCATGGATTGTCAGGGCTGAAATCATGATGTACTCAACAAGGTTCACTTGTTCAATGTCATGCCAAATCTTACCCCCACCCATGTCAAATCCAATCCCGCTTGGACCACTAAACGATTCCATTTGCTTTTTCTGGATATTCTATTTGCTGCCTACTTAGAAATCCTAAAATGCAGCTTGTTGATATATGTAGTTTTTACCAGAAACATAAATTCAATTTGATCAAAACTTTGTACAGTTTTAAACAAACAAAACAAATAACACATACACCATGGGTGCTCATTACATCTGTTGCGATCGATTGTTTGATTGTAAAACAACCACTGGTCGATCTCGTTAACAGGTCAAATGGTAAAGGGAGTAGAGAGAGAAACTACTTGAATAACGAAATTCTTAAAGATCACTTTTTATTTCCTCATTTTGGCTCCCATGTGGGTGGATTTCCAAAACATAGGAAGGCAGGAGAAGACTCATTCATATTTATGAAGAAAGCTCTATCTGATTGGATACAGTTACGATTAGGGGTAGATACATTTCAAAATGCCTGTTTTAGCACGGTATTTATAGAAACATAGTCAGTTATGTTTTAAGTAAGTGTAAATACCGGGACAAAAAAAGTGAATTTGTATCAAAATATCGGATCTGTGCAATGGGACTTGTAGTGTAAATGCAGCCTGATAGACCTGCCACTACCTATGCCATTAATATTGACAACAATAACAAGAAAACAATTCATTGCTCTTGGCTGGATAATTTAGTAGCTTTAAAACAAAATATGAATGTATAATCATACAGTAAATACCTGTAATCCACAAGAATGTAAGAATGTTTACTTGAATACTTGATACTGCTGTTAGACATTTTAAGCAATGTTTTCTTAATTTGTTCTATGTTCTTATTTTATTACTGACTATTTCCTTGTCTTGAATAATTACTTGAGAACTTGAAACATTGTTTACCCAATGAACAAATTATTCAGTATAAGTTTTTGCATCAAGAAACATAAAATTTCACAAGTATTGTTTCCGACTACTGAAATGTATCAGTACTGAAATGAAATGTATATTTAAATTGTGCATGGTAGATCTTACTGTAATAGCATTATGAAAAAGTAGATCTCATGCCATAAAAGTGTGAGCACCCCTGATGTACACTAAATTGATGAATTTAAATTTAAAAACTCTTATTTTGCACAGTATTTACTCAAAAGTTACTAAAAAACATTTTAAAAGAGGCAATGTGCACTATCATTTGACAAGGCTGATGGTAGGTTTCGGAACTGACGGAATGGTATATAACTAATTGTGTTAAGGACTGTCGATTTAATGGGTTAATTTAGTGTGATTAATTGAATAATTAAAAAATAAAACATAAAATAATGTCCCTGGACTGTAATAAGGAATTTTCCTTCCATCAGACCAATTCAAGCTCGAAATACCATCTGTTTTCAGCAGGGGGCAGTAAGCAAAACTCCAGCTGTATAGGCAACACGCAGCTGTACAGACAACAAACCACACTCAGGCTTGCTTGAAACTGGCGACAGCACAAAATGAGATTGCGTTCAAACACAGCTGGACATAGCGCAGTTTCGAATGCAGAGATCTCGAGACATGTTTTTCTGAGTTTCAAACTACGTTTAACTTGACACAGCGACCTAAATACGCTGCGTTTATGACGCGTTACAACCAAAGTGAAATACTCCAAAAGCGTCTGTCTGATGCATAATGTATGTACATTGACACCTCCTTCAAAAAGCCCTTATAATAAATGTATCTCGGACAGATTGGCGAATTCATTTGCAAAATGGACTGGTGTGGACGGTAGGCCAATGATTGGCTTATGTTCAATAATATGGAAATTAACAATATTTTGCCTTCTAAAACCACTTTTTTATTATTGTCTTATCAATGCTTTACATGTCTGCCATGATAATGTAATGCATTTCAATTATCTGAATTATTATATTTATGATATACCTATACTATATTTAAAATGATTTAAATTATATTATTAAAATTATAATCATTATATATTCAATAAATGTAATTTGGCCTTTCTCAGCAAAAATGTACATATAAGCGATTAATTGTGATTAATTTAATTATTAATCTGCATATCATTTAATTAATTAGATTACATTTTTTTTATTGATTGACAGGCAATACAATTGCACTACCTATTTTCTAAAATGGTAAAACCTTAATAAAACGTATACTGTCTTTCCAGCCCAACGACACTACAGTGACTGCTCGAATTTCTGCCTGCCTGGCGGACATCTCGGCCTGGATGAAGGAGCACCACCTGCAACTCAACCCCGCCAAGACTGAACTCCTTGTCTTTCCAGCCAACCCTGCTGCTGAACACAACATCACCGTGCAGCTGGGTGTAACTACAGTAACACCTTCCAAATTGGTCAGAAATCTAGGGGGTAACCATCGACAACAGACTAAATTTCACAGACCACATCTCAAAGACCGCAAGATCATGTAGATTTACACTCTACAATATCAGGAAGATAAGACCCTTCCTCTCTGAACATGCCACACAACTGCTTGTCCAGTCACTTGTCATAACTAGACTGGACTAATGTAACACTCTCATTGCAGGCCTCCCGGCATGTGCAATTAGACCCCTGCAAATGATCCAGAATGCAACAGCACGTCTGGGTCTTTAATGAACCAAAGAGAGCACATGTTACACCACTGCTTGTCTCTCTCCACTGGCTGCCAGTTGATGCACGTATCAAATTCAAGGCTCTGATGCTGGCGTACAGAACAGTCACTGGGTTTGCTCCAGCATACCTAAAATCATTTATGCAGAGCTACGCGCCCACTAGAAGCCTGTGGTCGGTTAAGGAACGTCACCTTGTTGTACCAACACAAAGAGGCACCAAAACACTTTCCCGGACTTTCAGCTTCATCGTACCACTTTGGTGGAACAACCTTCCCAACTCCATCCATGAAGCTGACTCACTCTCTGTCTTTAAAAAACGACTAAAAACACATCTTTTCCATGAGCACTTAACCAGTCATTTAAAAAAAATAAATAATAATTCTTGTTGCACTTTATTCTGTTTTGAATACTATTATGATGCTAGTGATACTTTGTAATACAGCACTTTTCATACCACTGTCTCCTAAGATGATTCACTTATGTTTTCCTCTTTTGTAAGTCGCTTTGGATAAAAGCGTCTGCCAAATGAATAAATGTAAATGTAAAGGTTATGATACTTTTAGGCACCAAAACAGAATGATACGTTTATAGCCAATGAAATATCCAGAAAAACTATATAAAATATATTATATTATACTACATTTTCAACATTGAAGTTTTATTCAATTATGACTGTATTGACCTGAACTACAACATAAACAATTTTTGATCAGGCATTACAAAAACAGCTGACCCTATATATGTGTACAAGGGGGGTTGGATTTGACATGACATCAACACATAAACTAAGGTGTTCCCACGGCATCATATTTACTTTCATGTCTGTCTCACCTGCAGCCATTGGGATTGGTCATTGTGGGCTGACGTCCATGCATTGACCTTGCCCTGTTTGTCCAGTCTGGCCTTGGATGGTTCCCAGGTGAACATGTCTATGTTCAGGGTATGAAACACACTGGAGGAGGAGATCTGATAGTCCTGAATGTGTCCCGTCTTCATCCCCATTGGCTCTGAGCATCCTGACAAAGAAATCCAAGAAATATGGACATAATTCTCACTTCAGAGAAGTGTGAGAGAAGAATTCTAAGCACTCTGCAATGAATCGAGCATACCTGTAAGCTCACAGCCCAGGAGCTCCATACGCAGAGTACAGTGTTTCCTGCATACTTGAGGATAAATCCGAATGTACTGTGCTTCAATTGGTGGACTGAAAGAGTTGGCCGAGGGGGCATTGTTATCGGCATTTCCAGTGAATATCTATATATATATATATAAAAACAAAGAATTACAATAATTTGACCGAAAGGCACAAAAAACATGCATAAGGTAAAAACAAAATGCCTAACAAATCAAAGATTTTGTGTAATATCAGCTCATTATGACCAATATGATAAACTATCAGTGACATTTGCTGACTTACTACATAGCCCTCTAAAAAAAAAATTGTTCTGATTGGTCAGTTGTGGAATTCTGCAGTCAGTTTTGTATAATGAATGCTAAATTGTATAATTGACTTCCTACATAGCTGTCTAGTTTTATATCTCTCAATGTCATTTCACAGTTTTTCGTCTCACATAAAATAATTTCAGTAAATTCCATTTCAATAATTTCAATTGACTCAAATCAATATTTCATATCAATTTATTTGTATTTGCTTAGTAGGTAATAGGCAGCATCATTTACAGTCAGATGATTATTATTGCAAAATAAACCCCTTTAAATTGATAGAAGACCCAAAGGCCTTACGTTGTGGTCCTGATCACCCTTTCTGGCTTTATTATGTATTATTGTACATTATCCTTAAATAAAAGTATAATAGCACTAAACTTTAATTTGGAATACTGTTAACATTTGTCTAAGATTGTAGACACATAGTATATGTACAAGATAAAACTAATTGATCAAACCATTTCACCCCCCTTATGCTCATATAATGAAAGCAGAACTTTGATATAGATGGTCTAGACTTTCCAGAAATGACGATACAGTTCTACACTTATATGATAAATAGTTCTTGTCCACAGATATATAGAATAACAAGAGTTTGATTGATAAAAAGAAAAACTCGAAAGAGGAGCAAGTTGGCAGGAGAGGCACTTAAGGGGACAGTTTCTTAATTTAAAAATATCTCCCTCTGGCTCTTTCATCTCAACTAGAACGGACACTGTCGCCATGTCTTACCATGTCCTCATCCATGTCCTTGACTTTAAACATGCTCCAGGCCTTCCCGTCGTCACTGTATGCCACTTTATATGATTTCACGTACTCAGGACTACCGATTCGCTTTGCGCCCTGTGTTATCAGTCCAGTCACCATCATCCTCCGCTGCAGATTTATCTGTGAGGGGACAGCACAAAATCGATGGCCTCAGCCCACGTGATGAATGAGTGAAGCCCTGTGGGGTTTTGAGTTATAATTTGTCCATCTCAAGATTTGCTGTGGTGGAGACAATGATGGCCATGTGTTGGAGAGCCGCTTTGTGGATGTTATAAAGCATCTGTGTTTCTCAACTGGTGGGTAGTGAGTCAAAAATGGCTCACAGGTCTGTTCTGACAGTACATTTTTTTTTAAATATTTAAGATCGCTTTTCAACTTTTAAAAGGGAGAAGACTCTTTACATAGCTTTTGGTATCAATGTCAAAAGCTGTAGCACGAATCAAAAGTAACTAATCAAAATAACTGTTAATGCATAAAAATAATATAATGATTATAATATAATCAGTATTTGGATTGCACTTTCCCTACCATGCGGCAGCATTTTGTATGTCCGCGAAAGAACTATGCTCGAAAATGTCTACCGGTTAACATATTTATACGGGACTCATCCATCAGGAGTTGTGAAAAGTGGACATTACATACTAGAATGAAGTCAAAGTGTATGGTAGGGGTTGAAAAAAATGAGGACTTGTTGACGTCAGCCAGTATCGATGACAAAGGCTGTAGCTCGAATCAAACTCTGTATTTTGGCACAAATTCATGCCACTTGCTAACCAAATTGGACAGGTTGCTTGACACACCCTCATCCTCGAAAACCATGAACAACTACATGAGCTGTATCAAATCAATTATGACCTAGACTACATTAAATACGAGTTTGCTTGCAGTGAGGATAGCCATACAGAATTTGTAGTATTGGCTGCAGAACATGACAAAATCAAAATTTTAATGGACATTTAGAAAACCAAACTGTCTTTTTTTATTCAGTCTATATGTTAATCATGTTTGAAAATCTTGCATATTGTTGGCTCTATGCAGTTCATGGTAATATGAAAACATTTCAGTGATTTTAAATTGTTGTTAACTTTTATATGATAAACAATTCTGGTGCTGTGTTGGGTCACCACTTGGGTTACCACTGTCCAATGTAAAATCTAGGTCCTGAAGCAATACCAGTTAAGGAATGAGAGCTTTTAAGGGCAATGTAAACAGGTAACACAGTGTTTTGAAAACAAGTTGGGGTCTTATTCTAAGGCATCTTTGGCATCAGAATCCTCTTTATGGGCTCAAAAATGAAATTAGGCACAAGCAATCTGCCCAGTAGAAGAGCAGGAACGCTGGTGTTGCGTGGGCTTGGCTGGTGGCAGTGTGCAGTTAGCACTTAAGTCATTATGGTGGCTGTGAACAGTTTAGTACTCCCACACTGTTCTTTCTGTGTTTGTCCTAATGAAATCTTAGCTAGACGTGCCTTTAGCAGCTCTGAGACCCTACAATCTTTGATGCAATTTACCTTCAAACATAAACCAATTACTATGGGGCATTTGATGCTTTAAAAGCTGTTATTGTGTTGAATGCTTGGCAAATACCTTTGAGGTTATCTTTTTTTTTTTTATTACAATTTTTAGGTAACTGATGTTGAGAAAAGATCCTAAGGTAGAAGAAACAACGGCGATAACAGCAGGTAAGTTGTGTATTGTTTCTACATATTAAAGTCAACATGAAGTGGTAGTCTAATTTTACTTCAATAACTATTTTACTTCAGTCATCTGACATAGTTATGGCTACGTTCACAAAGTCAGTGTTTGAGACTGACAACCGTATTTACTTACAGATGTGAGTCTTGAAATGTCCCATTCATACAACAGCGTACAGTAGCATTTCGAATGCTGTCTGTATGAACGAACAACCGAAGTTAGAACCGTATTCTAACAGCTGTAACCATAGTGATAGTGACTAAAAAAATGGTGACGTCCATAACACCGGCATGTCTTTTCACAATTGTCGCCACGTTATTAAATAAAAGAGTCCAATCGAGGTGCGAGTTCATACATTAGATCATAATTAAAAGACAGTGACTTTGAATGCTTTTTAACTGCATGCAGAGTGCAGTGTTGCGTGGCTTGCGCCCTGTGAGCAGCTGGTGGAAGACAGTGGCTGAATCTTTGGATGACACGCAGCTCATTTCTCCATCTCCGTGAGTTAACGAAACCCCACATAAAACACATGAAACACACGTGTGTACAGTGCAGCATGTCTCCCACTGTACATGATGTAACAACTAGTTGTCCAGTACGGTTCCGTTCACACAACGCAGGTTTGCAGAGAATGCGGCTGTGAGACGTGAAAATTTGCGGTTGTCAGTTCTGTTATAGAATGTGGTTGTCACTCTCATAAATAACCGAACTGTGTGTGAACGTAACTGTATTAAGCACTCAAAACAGGTCTGACAACCATATTCTGCTGCTGTGTGGATGTGGTCGAAGAGTTTTTAATGAGGAAAATACTTGGCGGGAGTAGGGTGGGCGATATACTGTAAGCAAAAAAAATAAAACAATTTTTTATTCTTGTCAATAACGATTTATGTCACGCTACACAAATTTTTGGGAAAGTGGCTGAAAAATAAGAGGCCTTGTTGACTTCAGCTGAAAAAGGAAAGTCGTTTCAGAGGCGGTATCAGAAAGTTATTACATTCTGATGGAAGATTACAAACTTTTTTCCCCCTTGGAATAACTTGCACTGATGAATTGTACACAATAAGACTTGTAATGTGCATTACGAAAGTAAATAACTTTCATTTCATGTTGACTTTAAAAGCTAATACAGTCAAAATGTGGTTTGAATACCTGAATCCAAGGATATCGATCACGCTCGGCTGCGCTCCAGGCATTGACGAGACCCTTCTTATTGAGCCGTGCGAAGTGCGGAAACCACTTCTGCAGTCCAAACAGAGCTCGATGTGTGGAGGAAGCTGTTATCTGCTGGTTTGAAATGATACCCCCTTCCATCCCTAAAGGTCCAGAACATTCTGAGAGAACAAACAGAGATACAAAGAGAAATGGGGACGTATCTCAGAGAGTACAAATGAAAAATCACAAATGAGATCGCCTTAATATTTCATATGTTTCTCCTCAACAGCAACAAGAGAGCGCTAATAGAGACTTTTGCTTCTCAGCTGTTGGATGGTCTTCCTAAGAAAGACACCAGTATCTCACATGTATCTCTAGAGTTTCAGAAGATGTCTCAACAATGTCTTAACTGTACTTAGATTTGCCAAGATACCAAGCCTGCAATCAAAAGTCAGAGGTTTCAATATGTCAAACTCAGAATTTATGCATCAACAATCGTCTCATTTGGGTCTATTTTTATTTCTCCTTAAGGAAAAAACATCTGAGACCAAGCTGAGACTTAAATCAGACAAAATTGAGAACTCCTGAATCATCATGAGCTATGAAAACAGCAAGTTAATAATGGAAGATTTGACATGTTGTTTCAAATAAATACCACAAACACCGCACTCTTCGATCTCAAGGGGTAATATGATGGCATTATTCTTGCTCTCATAGGTCGCTACAACAAATACTGCATCGGCCTCCAAAATGTCATTTGTCACCGTTTTGTCCTCAAAAATATCTGGCAGGTCTGAACTTTTGGACGCCACATCCTTGATTTCATCGATGGATATTGTGTCCTTGCTCTCACACACAGAGATGCTGTCTTCACTCTCAGACCCTAAGACATCATCCCTGATGTCAACGCTGTCATCAGTTCGTCCACCAGCAGAGAAGACACCTGCTCGCTGGTGCTCCGGGAAGAACATTAGTGGAGTACCCGAACCATCTCCACCAATCGATCGCACCGAATTGGGAGACTCGAAAAGGAGCCGCAAGCTGCTCAAACTAGCCCGTAGGGAGCTCCTGTTGCTTTGTTTGGACAGCATGGTCGCAAACCAAACCTTACCGTGGGGTGTAACTTTATATAGGCTCCTCTGAGAGCCGTGTAAATGAGAGAGCATGACTATAATCTTCAACTAATTCAATTGTACGTTCAAAGATGTGTTAAGGCTTAAGCTACAGCTGGGACCTTTTTTTGAGTCAGCAAAAAAAATGTAACAGCAAACAAGTCGTGGTTATGTAAGTCTTCATCTCTCTTGAGTTCAAAACATACGATGAGTTATGAGGGATTTTGAGGCACATTGGGGCCAGACTGTCATAAGAAATGTGTTTTATGGACAAAAATACACAAAATAGAATCTGTTTTCCACCAGAACTTATGGAAATGACAGAAGGATTTTGTGAACTATGCAGTACCATATTCAGTCGATGTAATTTTGTCCGGGTAGATGAAAAATGGGAATCACACAGCGGGACTGAATAAATAAACATGGAGGTACTGTAGTTCCACATAAACATTACAAATTTAAAGGAATGTTCTGGGTTCAAAAGAAATTAGGCTCAACTGACAGCATTTGTGGAATCACGTTGAAGACCACAAAACTTATTTCAACTTGCCACTAGTTTATTTAAAAAAAGCAAATATTGCAGAGTAAGGCACTTTCAATAGAAGTGAATGGTGCCAGTCCATAAACATTTAAATCAAATGAACATTTTTACTTGATGTAAAGTTGATATAAAAAGTTGATATAAAATTAAAACATAACTGACCCTTCGCTAAGCTCCACCCCTTTAGTTACGGTTGTTTGCTCTGACAAGCTCTGCAGAACTCCCCATTGGAATGAATGGGAGATTGCCGTGAAGGACACGATTTTTGTCAAAATATTCTTATAAACGGAATGGATAATATTTTTATGTGGGTTGGTATGAAGAGTGACATCGTAAAGCATATTTATTTATACGTTTTTTGTAGAAGAAATTGTTAAATTACACAGTAATTTGATAAAACACTGTGGAGACTGTGAATCAGAATCAAGGTCACTTGATAAGAGAAAAACTTCATTTAATAGCAATTACACATCTAATAACATTAATGTAAGTGATCAGAGCTGTTTATAACATCTCATAATGCACTCATTTTGATGCTGTGAACTGTTTATTTACTATCACTTTTACTATGACTTGAATAAATGAATTAACATCAGAGATTATTTAGCAGAGACGGGCCACTTCTATTTAAATGAATGGGAGAAATTGGAACGCTCAACCAAGGAGCTCTGAGCGCCCAATGGTCAACGGATGTAGAAAGGAAGTCCCACCTTACAGTTAAAAGAGCCTGTCATGACTGGAAATAGCCTCCTGAGAGCGTTCCAAAGATGGCCGACAGTGGACTGACTTGTAGGTGTCGTTGCAGATGTTCATTTGGGAATGAGGGCTGAAACAGTTTAATCCACAACATTCTGCTCTTCTCCAGATTTATTTAAAGATAATATTGAAAAAGAAAGAAAAACACTGCAGGTATCCTCTCTGGGTAACTCGTGTCACTATTACAAATGACCCGGTAACAAAGTTTTCTTTTACATTTCTTGGATTATTTCGATAAAATCCCACTTAAAAGTACTCAAACATACAGTACATTACTTCCATAGGCTCTCATTGGAAAATAGCAAACGCATGTCAGAGTAATGGTGGCAGGGCAACAGTTCCTAAGACAGGATCGGTCAGATGTGCTTTTAAAGCAGGGCTTAGCGAAGGGTCAATTGAAATAGATATTTTATGGTTATATACAAAGCTGTGTTCTTTGCTGTCCAGCCAAGTAATGAAAATTTAAGAGAAAAAATGAACAGCCTTTTTCTTTAAATACAGTCAAATTACATGTCATGTCAACTACCCTGCTTCATTCTCAGGCCTCAGATTTGTGTAAAAAAGCTGGCAGATGGTTTGCGTTCCCCAGGCTGAATCCAGTTTTAGTTCGTTGAGTTTGTTTCTCTGGAGATGCAGCGATTTGATAATGAATATTTAAGCACATGGTTTAATTAAATGAGGTCCTGAATTCGATTCTCACTTACTGTACTGACAGTTCCGCCCCATGTAATCTCCGGGACACTGGCAGGTGTAGTTCGCTCTCAGGTCTGTGCAGCTGCCCCCATTTTTGCACGGATTCCTCTCACATTCGTTAATGTCTGAAAAGATAAGCAGACATAAATCATCCGCCGGCTGTACAATTTTTCACATGAAATTATTCATCAAACGTGATTACCTGAAAATGGCTTTAAAAGGTCAAAAATAAATTCTCATTATCTATCCACATTGATGAAAGTGCTTATTTACTTACTAAGAGAAACAAAATACACAGAGGAAATTTTTTTGCTCAAATGTTGCTTTCCAGAGACTTAATAGAGTTCTTAATAATGTTTTATTGAAGTATCAACTTTGTCTTCTATGTTTCTCCTTAAATGCTTAAGGAGAAATAAAACTTGATACAATTGAAACAACTGTTGTCATACAGAATGGGTACAGTGCTTTAAAATTTATGTGTAATGCCTAACTTTGGTCTTGGACTTTTGATTGCAGACTTTGTTATCTAGGCAAATCAGAGCACAGTTTGAGACATTGTTGAGATCTCCCATCTCCCAGATAGTTTTGGTTCTCCTGTATTATTACTACGGTTTTAACATGAATACCTATAAACCCCAAATAATTGCGAAGGAATGCAAAACTATTTAAGAAAATAAATTCCCCTCTTGTCCTCTAAGGCAGTGGTTCTCAACCAGGGGGATGGGGCCCACTAGGAGCCTCAGCACACTTCCAAGGGGGCCTCAAGATGACTTAATATTAATTTAAAATAAGAAATATTAAAATAATTAAAATAATCCTATTTAATTAAAATGCTAAAAAATACTTTAAGATGCATGCCTACAAATTATAAACAGACTCTTTCTGAAACTTCTAGAATCAAAAATTATTCATGATTAATTCATTTAATCACACACGTCTAGTTTTGGGCGAGGGGGCCTTCAAATATTGACAGTGGGGAGCCTTGGAGTCAAAAAGTTTGAGAACCACTGCTCTAAGGAGCGCCATCATTTTCCAATGTGTGCGGATTATTCCAGTACTGTTTACTTCAAAACACAAATTTCTTAAGAATTCTCTGTAGACACCGAACAGATCAATGCTGCTAGAAAAGCTTATAGTTTCCTCTCTCAAAATCATGTTTCAGGAATATACCATCAGCATCTCCTCTACGCCCTTAAAGCAACATTGACCTCCGTGTCTGATTTTTAGTTCGGAAGGAACTCAAGAGACTTGTTAAAGACAGCAAACGGTGTGAGCACCAGAGCAGAAATTCAGCAAGGTGGAATTTGGGCTCAATTTCGTCAGGTATCTGGCAGAGATAAATCGCACCTTTGGGTTTACCACAGCAGAAAAGCACTGGAGGGGAACAACATGAGTTACTGGAACACCCTTTAAATCCTCAGCTTAAGCAGGACCATCTCATGAGAAATAAAAGTATGGGCGTAAATAACAAATGAGGGATTTAAGGATCTTTAAATCTGATAGTTACTGTAGATAGTAGATACTGATCCTTTCAATTGAAATGAAATGAAAAGGGGTGCCAAAGATATTCTAAATATACCCCCAACACTGATGAAAATGTGAATGGTGCTTGTCCATGAAAAAGTCACCGACATGATGCTTGGGTGTTGTGGGTGGTTGTGAGTGTGTAACTACTGTATGTGGTCGATAAGGTGTTCTGAGTGAATTTGAGCATGTTGCTGTGGAGTTCTGGGTAGTTGCTAAGGTGTTCTGGGTGGTTGCTAAAAAAGAACCCACCCCCAAGTCTCTATATTTTGGTCACTATAAATAAATAATCCTTCAGTGCAAGTCTTTGGAATTTCTTTGTCCATTTTATCATTGACCAAAATCATAAGTCTGATTGCTTAGATTGTTTTTTTCCACTTGCACCATTTTACACCCTTTCTCTTACTTATAAAAAAAAGTGCAACAGTGTGGTTCTGTTCCTCAAATAATTATTTTAAGATTTACACATTTCAATTTCATAAAAAAAATTCCATCAAATTGAATTAAATAATCTTTAATAAAATAATAACAAATAAATAAATAATATTAATTAAATTTAGTTAAACATTACACAATAAAATTGTATGGAATTATGGAAAATTAAAATACGTAAATCTTAAAAATAGGCTAAACAATTTTTTTAGTGTAATAAATATACCTTTCTTTTTCTCCATAGGTGATTGATTTTTGACAATAACTTAAATTTAAAGACAGATCATGTGCTCCCAGGTATACTCAATTGTATAAGCTTCTGTTGACGCCATCAGTCAGCATTATTTAAATGTCTTTTTTATGTGTTTATTAGTGAAATTCCTGGTGTAGAACTACACTACCCATAAGCCTGAAGGGCTATGATCCACCAGTCAGAGAATCACGGCAAACAAAGTGTACCATAAGAGCTTTGCCCGCTTCCATGATGCACTGTGACACAATTTCTATACTTATAATAATCATCTTTAAATAAATAGTTTCATATTTTTCAATCATTTTTAATTTGATTGTCATTCGCAATGCTCCATGGGATTATAGTTCATGCCCTCATTAAGGAGTTATGTACCTTTTGTCTTTTTGTCAGATTTTCAAATATTTTATTGCTTCAAATCAAAGTTTGTAATGTTATAATTCACCTCAGAGCTGGTTGTTTTGTTTCATGGCTTTGGAACTCTTTTATGAAGGATTTTATGAAATCCCTTTGGAAGAAATGAATGGAAAAAATACTTCCAGAACCAAGATGGCTGAAAAAGTGGGTGTGCACTTGTAAAGGGAGCCAGCTGGTACATGATAGCTGTGGGGTCTGTGCAAACCTCACTCCCCTGGCCTCAAGAGGCACACTAGCGACTGACACTAGAGGCTGTAGCCTTTAGCCTCCTTGTTAGCTTGCCCGCCTCCCATGCCGGCTTATGCCGGTTCGAATACCACTCTGAGCAGTTCAAGCAGTACTGGTTACACACTGTTGCGCTCTATTAAGCAGGCTGTTTTTTTTTGTTTTTTGTTTTTTTTGCTACAGTATCTTTAAGAGTTAAATGACACCTTTTATGTTTGGCTAACATACAGGCATAGTTCACACAGTCAATTGTCAGGGCGGGTCAAGTGGCCAAATGCTGAATGGGTATTGATGTGTAAAAGTAGACCGTTGTATGTTAATGTGCTGATGATTGTGATGTCATATTTAGATTTAGATTCAATAAAAGGTCTTTTAAACTGGGGATGGAGCTTTGCATTGTGAACGTTTAAGTATCCACATAGTAAATTGAACTCAGTTCAGTAGAGCAAGGAAAATCCTGTTTTCCATGACATGATCCCCTTTAATGTTTAGCAGAACACATAGGTTTTTTTTGTTTTTTTTGGCACATTCAGAGTGGAGAAAGACCATTGGATTCAGCCTTTACTATAGTCATGTGCATCCAAGCGCCACTGTCAGTTACGATAGAACACACTCGAACTGATTGGTGGGATTTCTTCCGTGAGACCAAAGTCCAGCCAGTCATGCAAGTGAGTGGGGGCGGGGGTTGGCTTGGTCAGCTGTTACGCTGGATTTGTGGTGCTGCTGTACACCTCTTCCTGAGTTAAACATAGAGCCTTTCAGCATATAAATTACATTTTAAGATGTTATAGTCCCTAGTTGCTCCTCCTAGACAGAAGTGGTTTAGCAAACAATTTAAGCAAAGATATTTTATTGCTCTATATTCAAATGCTTGCATTTAATTTCTAAAACATACATATAAAACTCTTAGGATCCAGTGTCCTGGGTTGTGCCATGGCTAGTAGGTTAATAAAGTCAGGGAAACTTCACACATCGTTATAAGCCTGTGTTAGATGATTTCAGAGAAGATAGACAGCATCTGGAGGTAGGAAGGCATCAAGTCACATTCAAATCCAATGTTCCCATTGAAAGGTATGGCTGAAAGTAGCAAATTAATTTATAAATGTCCATTATATTTTTTATTTAATGTAGTCATTAGATATTTGTTTGGTTATCTCTCTCAAGTTCACTTCAATTTATTCTAGATTAAATCATGTTTAATGACATGATGTTATAATGCCTTGGAAACCTTGGAAGATTACTTAGGAGGTACCTTCATATAAAATCTGTTAAGAAGTCCCAACCTAGTCTTGCCACTGTATATTGTAATTTATGTAAATGTATTATTGTAATTTACCACTATATAAATGAGGTGTTAATTAAATTAGAATGTAAACACAAGTTATAGCAAAAGTATACTAAGATTTGTCATGTTTTTTTGTTTGTTTGTT
The DNA here is from genome assembly GCF_019703515.2 of Myxocyprinus asiaticus. Lineage (NCBI taxonomy): Eukaryota > Metazoa > Chordata > Actinopteri > Cypriniformes > Catostomidae > Myxocyprinus > Myxocyprinus asiaticus. Next base: position 5,706,161 of record NC_059385.1, on the reverse strand, counting down.
TGTTTGTTTTTGGAACACAAAGTTTTGGATGCCCTTGTGTTTAAAAGTTTCTAGAAGCAAATTTTAAGAGTTCTAATAAATGCCTTGATTTGTAAACTTTGTAACAGATATTTCTGAAGGTAATTCAAATGGGTCATGCTATGCTTCCCACTTTGTTCCAATTTTGCCAAGCTTCCTTGTTGTTTCATTCTGAATTTGCCGGCTTCTCAAACAAATAATTTTCCAACACAGAGGCACTGAAGGGGCCAGTCATATTTTAGCTGGGGCCCCGCCCCTAGCTCCACCTTTGTAGACAGTGAATCGTCCTTTATGGGGCCATCGATGCTGTGAAATCTAATTATTATGACAAAAACTCATGGGGGCCTCAAGCAAATAATGAGACCCTAATGTCATCCTCCAAGAATTTGACCAAAAAAATTGTGACATCTTCAGCTGTGCCATTGAGTGTCTGAGATTTCTAGGGCTAGTGCTCAGTCTGTTTGTAACCAACCCCCCACTGCCAGGCAAGCATCAGTGTCTTATCTTAGCTTTAGTTTCACTGCAGCATTAATTATAGACTACTGTTAAAAGTCAATTCAGGAGACTGTGCAAATTAAGGTCACAGATGCACAAGTGCAATGTGTATTAGGCTCTGCATGCTCTGTGAAAAAGTGCAGCATCTTCTCTCTCAACCCAAGCCATGAATAATGGAAACAGTGTGAGGTAACCACAGAAAGATGAAGGAAAACAAAACACTAAATAAAAACTTTCTGACAGCTAGCTCATAGATTAAAAAGCATATATTTTTTCATGTCTTTATTTATCATGTACTTGAAATGTTGCTGACTGTTTTGGCATGAGATTCTTTTTTTAGATGAAACACACCAGAAAAAAAGGACATGCTATAAATTCAGCGATTGTACTGGAACACAAGCAGGGGCGGACTGGCCATTGGGATAACCGGGACTTTTCCTGAAGGGCCGGCTGCGAAACGGGGCCGAATGGGCCACGATAAGCTGAAATGGGCCGCCGTGTTATGCAGAATGGGCCACAAAATGGTGCCGCGATATGCCAAAGGGGGCAGCGATATGCAGAAAAGGACAGCGAACTTTTGGGCCAGATTCCAAAATTCCAACCCGATCTAATAAAGAGTCGTACTAAGTTCATTGTTCATTGCTATTAATTTGTACAAACTGTACACATGCAAATCCCCTGATGTGTAATGCGGAAGTAAGCAAAAGTTTGCGTGTCAGACATTATGGACATGCTTATTCGTTTTATGCCCTAACCCAAATGCCATCTAAAACTAACCATAGAGTACAGTCCGTAAGTATGATCTGTAGCGTAAAGAGTATGTTGTGTATGACGGAAGATTTAGCCACAATTTAGCCAACTCAAATGTATCTGTACGATTTCTCCATGAGAGTGTGTTGCAAAATTTTGAGAAATTAGCCAACAAATACACAGTTTTGTTATATGCTTGATGAGTTTCCTTATTTTCACTAACTATAACAAAATAGTGATCAATCCGTATATTGACAATATACTGTAAAAAAAAAACGATTAATTTGCTCATTTAATATGGCCATTTTATCATTCTCTGCATTTACATCGACAACCGTCACCTTATTTTCAAATATTTTTAGTTAATTTTGAGTCAAATGTGTGTTAAATGAACAGTTAAGTGGTCATTATATAAATGACCACAGAATACAGAATGACCACAGAATGCTGCGATTGACCAATCACAATCAAGTATTCCAGACAGCCATGCAATATATACAATATTGGTATTTTACCAGTCATTGGCAATTCTGCTCTCCAGATATCAGCATTGAAAAGCCCATAATGCATGATCACTACATACAGTAGTGAATGGTAGTGAATTATCCATGGAAATGTCCATTTATATCACACTGTAGAATGGAAAATTCAATGAATCAGATGCAACTTTGATTCTTAGAAGTTTCTTACTGTGTTGGCAGTGGACTCCGTCAAAGCCAGGTGGACACTTGCACACATATCCAACAAAAGTGTCGCCCCGGTACGTCTTACTGAGTTCACAAACCCCTCTGTTGTGACAGGGGTTCAGATGGCAGGGCCCTAAATCAGGGAAGCAAACCATGCTGTAGTATTAATATAAGTATTAAGGCATTTGGAAGGGTGGTAACACTTTATTTTGATGGTCCCCCTACAGATATTCAACTGACTATAAGTAACTTATCAACTGACTTGCTATAGCTAGTAAACAGTGTTTCAACAAACATTCAGTAGACTTTCAGTAGCCTGTATATAGATCTTTATTAATGACCTACTTACATTTCTTTGCTTACCTGCTCGTTTTTTTATTTCACCTTTAGTTACCCAAAGGTTTTCTAGAAATGCTCTACTGACTGTTTGTTGCATATGAATTTCCTATCAGTACAGAGTCACTTTAAGGTAGTATCAACTGTTCATCTATAGTTACCTAGGGACCATCAAAATAAAGTGAACATCTAAAGAATACAGTTAACTGACTGCTACATGTCTCCTTTTTTGAAACAGACTATCAACAGATGGTAAATACAAGTACTGATAATAACACATGGGAATAGCAGTACCACATTGCAACCAGCACATAGATTGTATGTAAAAGAAATGTACAGAAGTCATTGTTTTATCCAACAATTTTAATGAACTGATGTTCTCAACAATAATGTAGGTAGATAATTAATAAAGATCTAGATACAGGCTACTGAAAGTCTACTGAATATTTGTTGAAACACTGTTTACTAGCTATAGCAAGTCAGTCGATAAGCTCTTATTTTGCTGTTATACAGGCTATTGAAAGTCTACTGAATGTTTGTTGAAACACAGTTTACTAGCTATATCAAGTCAGCTGATAAGCTCTTATTTTGCTGTTATACAGGCTATTGAAAGTCTACTGAATGTTTGTTGAAACATTGTTTACTAGCTATAGCAAGTCAGTTGATAAGTCACTTATAGTCAGTTGAATATCTGTAGGGGGACCATCAAAATAAAGTGTTACCTGCATATCTAATTAAAGGGAAGCATATGTTTAAATAGGAATTAACAAATGAATGGAATTTGAGACTGACATAATTTATATTCTGGACTAGTATGAGCATGAGCCATCTGGCCTCTATATCAGGGAATTCATATCTGGAGTCTTGTGAACAAACTCTCTTAATCTTGTGTAGATGAGGTTGTTGATTGAACGTAGTAAAACAGACCATTTAGGAACTTTTAAATGTACAAACTCACCAATTACAGATGGTTCTTCCCAGCCTGATACTGTTGAGAAAACAGAAAATATGTCTCAAAGTCTGGCTTATTATTGGAACTATTTTAATTTCCAACAAACCATATAGCCAACCCAAGAACCCTATACAGCCAAAAATGTTTTTTGATAAGAAGAGGGTTCTTTGTTGAACCTAAGGCCTTGTCCACACTAGCATGTTTATATTTGAAAACACATTGATTTTGCTACATTTAAACCTTTCATCCACAATGGAACTGCGTTTTCCTCCACCAAAACGGAGATTTTCGAAAAGGTTCTCTATAACCACATAATTTGGAAAACGGTGATGTTAGGAAACTGAAAACAGAGGTTCCAAACTCAAACGGATTAGTGTGGACGTGGCCTAAGGTTCTGCAAAGAACCCCTGAAGAAACTGTATTTTTAAGATTGTGGAGACACAATGTTAAAAAAAACATCTAAACCCTGTGAACTCATGGCTGAGACATTGTCAGGCCATTAGAAACATACAATTTAACCGAGAGGTTAGATAACATTCCACCTGTGATAAAATGTGGTCTTTAGTCTAAGTGAGGACACTGCTTAATCAAATATCGGGAGACCGGACTCACAGTATAATGCTTATTGTAGAAAAATGTCTCGGTTACATATGTAACCTCGGTTCCCAGAGACGAAAGGAACGAGACATTGCGTCTGGAAGCTGACGCTATGGGGAGTGTTCTTCTGTACGACCTATTTGGAACCTTTCTACAATAACGCTAATTCTAAAATTGGCTATGGTGTTTAAGCCCCGCCCTTTTAGGCACGAAGCTGTCCAGTATAAAAGCGGGCACGCAAACACCATTCCTCCGAATTTTCCGACCGAGGGACAAAAGCGCATCATTGGCGACTTATATATACCACTACTGTTCGAATCAGAATGTGGTGATTCACGATGTCAGAATGAAAAGCTCTCAAAGCTTTGCCTGTTTCACACCTGTCCAGGTGTCAAAAGTCGGGCGTCCATCACACACCGTGCCCCAACCTGTGTTGGATGCATCTGAGGTCAACACTTTCCTTCTGAAAATTTGACCCAGCATAACACCCTGTTGGTAGAAGGCCGGCGCTGTCTATGGTGCTAGAGCAGCCAGACAGCAGCAAGTCACCACGATACGCATGCACCAGAGGCTCCAGGCACAATGTGGAACATCGCTTGAGTCAGTACTGGAGAGGTCTCGTGTAACAGACCTAACAGTATGACAGCAGATGCTACCACCATAAAACCCAGCATTCCCTGAAATGACTTCAGTGGTGATGTTTTGCAGTTTGAACTGAGACAGACACCGAAGAGTGGTCGTTCGTTAGGTGCGCATGCATGCTCACGGAGCTGAGACAAACTCCTTAAAAAGGAGATTTACTGGCTGGGGAAAAGTGTGCTTTTCGCCCAGTTGACATTAGACTACATTTTCCATTTGGCAAAGCAGCAAGTCTCTGTGTTCGCTCAGTAGTGCCACTGATTGGCTAGTAATAACCAATCGCTAAGGTAATTCAAAACACGCACACCGTTCATTTTCAATGGGCCATCAATACATTTTGTGAATGTACAGAGAGCCAGAGACAGACTGAAAAGAAGGACTTTAAATTGATACGCAGTTCCCTCGAACGCTAATCTAAAAAGCCACCTGTAACGCGGTACAATTGGTACATGAAGTATGCGTCCTTCAGATCTATTGACACAAACCAGTCCCAAGGATGGGTATGCGATAAGATCTGTTTCTGAGTTAAACTTTTGAATGGGCACGTCGCGAGCGCGCGTTTCAAGCGTCTCAGAACTATAATGGGTCAAAGCCTGCCGTCCTTCTCCAGAATGAGGAAATAACCACTGTAAATCCCGCTGTGTGTGTCACAATAAAAAAATTTTGTGAGAAGACTGTGAATCTCTGCACGCAACACCGGCACATCCTGTGAAGCGAGGTGGCCGGCGTACAAACTGAATCGTATGACTGTGCTCAATCGTTTTAAACACCGGTCTGACACGCCCATGAGGGCTTGCCATTCATTTGCGCAGCAGGACAGCAGGCTTATTAATTCATCTGAAATTCATCTCTTTTGCGTTCTTTGCGAGAAGATTGTGTATTTCAACTCGTAACACCGGTGACTTCGGCTGGAACCGTGGAAGACAGAACACCATTGAAATGGGGCAGCCGACATGCAAATTGGATTGTATAACCATGTTAGATCGTTTTTAGCACCTAGTCAGAAATGCCCGTAAGGGCTCACCATGCGTCCGCATAATGGGACAGAGAGCAATTTGGTTTGTACATTGTATGATATAATGTGCCGCTCACCATTGGGAAGTGGTTCTGCATAATGTGTGGGCTTTGAAGTGGGAAAGCTCTTTAATGAAAAAGTGTGAGTGTCTCGTGCATATGCAACTAGTGCTGTACTCTTTTTTTTTTGCATTCTTTATTGTATGTGATTGAATGTGAGACACAGAAACAACATACTGTACAACATTTTGAACAATATTCCTTTCCTGACAAACAGCAGTGGGGAAGAGGGGCGCTGAGGAGGCTGCCTTCATTTGGGCCACGGCATGCTTGGCTTTACCGGCGGCGACATTTGGCGGTGCTGAGGCAGCAGGCATGGGGTTTTTAGCCCAAACAGAGCAGGAGCGAGCTGGTTGTGATGAAGTTCTGCTCCATTTTGGCATAAAATGTCTCATAGCCTGTGAGTGTTGCTGAGTCTTGATGTAACGCTCAGCAAATCTATCCACAGATCCGCCGAAAAGGCCGGCTTGGGACACCGGAGCATCAAATAGTGTCTTTTTCCGTCTCTGGATCGTAGCCTTGCTCGTCCATTTGCTTGAGGAGCTTAGCTTGGAAAACTTGGAACTCTGCCATTGTGTGGAGTGCTGAACCAACTTAGCCCGCTGCTGAGTATGCTCTTCCAGCCAGTGCGGACGTTAGTCGACACGGCTTGGAAGGATGAACAGGGCGTGATTTCCACACCCTGCTACTCGCCAGGCAGAGATGTGCCGCTACCGCCTCTTCCACAGGGGGAAGTTGGGCATAACCTTTGTCTTCCCCATGGTCCACTTTAGTGAGGAGAGTGGAATTCAAGTATGTCGACTGCGAAGTAGTTGAAGGCTTCTAGATGAGAGATGAATCGCTGTCTTGAAGGAAGAAAATTCTGAGGAATGTTGTTTGCGTGCCCGCTTTTATACTAGACAGCTTTGTGCCTAAAAGGGTGGGGCTTAAACACCATAGCCAATTTTACAATTGCCGTAATTGTAGAAAAGTTTCAGCTAGGTCGTATAAAAGGACACTCCCCATAGTGCCAGCTTCCTGATGCAATGTCATGTGTACTGAGTCATAAGGGAACTCCATACTCACAAGAAACATTTTCATCGGTTGGTGTACTGGGACAGTCAACACCATTCTCACAAGGAACCGGCTCACACACCTCGCCTACAAAATAAGATGAGATGTAAACAGAACACAAATTAATTTTCTGATCAAAGAAATATTAATAGAGAGTCATCATGTCTAAAACATTGTAAAGTGTGCCACAGAGCATACTGTGAATATTTAGGCTAATGCACGGAAGTTTGTGATGTTATCCTTAGCTATGTCAACATTTTGAACTAAATTATTCGGCCACAGGAATCTAAAGTATAACTATGGGTGTTTACACAAGTGTCAATGCTGGGTTCAAACTTTGGAATACAATTATTGACTTTAAAAGATGTAGCGCAGGTGTCCTAATTAAACATTACTTGAATGTAAAGTTTTGGACACAAATATATAATTTATAAATAAATCTATAGACTTAAAGGAATAGTTTCCCCAAAAATGAAAATTCTCTCATCATTTACTCACCCTCATGCCATCCCAGATGTGTATGACGTTCTATCTTCTGCTGAACACAAACAAAGGTTTTTAGAAAAGTATCTCAGCTTTGTTGGTCCAATCAATGCAAGTGAATGATGACCAATACTTTGAAGCTCCAAAAAGCACTTAAAGGCAGCATAAAAGTAATTCATACAGCTCCAGTTGTAAAACCCATGTCTTCTGAAGCAAAATAATTGGTGTGGGTGTGAAACAGATCATGATTTAAGTCCTTTTTTACTATACATTCTCCTCCATGCCCAGTAGGTGGTGTTATGCACAAAAAATGTGAATCAACCGAAAACAAAAGAAAAAGTGAAAGTGGAGATTTATAATAAAAAGGACTTAAATATTGATCTTTTTCTCACCCAAACCTATCACATCACTTCTGAAGACACTGATTCAACCACTGAAGTCGTATGGATTACTTTTATGCTGCCTATATGTGCTTTTTGGATCTTCAAAGTTCTGGTCACCATTCACTTGCATTGAATGGACCAACAGAGCTGAAATATTCTTCTAAAAATAATCATTTGTGTTCTGCAGAAGAAAGAAAGTCATCCACATCTGGAATGGCATGAGGTTAAATTAAATTTTTGGGTGAACTATTCCTTTAACATTTTAAGTGTTTATAACTCAAACGATTGAGAACAAAATTGAGGCTATGGGGAATACTCATAATCCCTTGTGCTTGAATTATTTAATTATGTTTCCTTGTTCAAAGGGAACTTATAGTGACATTTAAATAGTTGTTATTAAGAATTCATGGAGGTTTTAGCTCTTCTGTGGTATTATGTTGTTTTGTTGCAAATAGTTGTTTCATATGATGACACCATTAGGGTAATCTGTGTCACCTTTGGTTAAGTTCGACCCTGTTAACATATGCATGAGCAACTGAAGTACAGGTGTCTATGCATTTCAATGGAAAATTCAGTTTATGTAATAATTGACCTAGAATCAGTTATAATCTTCTTAATTTGAGCCCTGTTATTGTATGATCTAAATTTATGTTAATTTAACTAAAATGATTAAGTTGAAACAACAATATTTAAATAGCAAATCTTAGTTAAGTCTTCTTGCATCTAGTTGCCATAACTTAAATGTTAAGTAAGTTAAGTAAACTTAATTACACAAGTTATGAAGATGCCATTACTCAATTCAACTGAGTACAGTCAGCTTATTAGGGTTTTCAATGTAATGGACTCCAGAAATAACAATTTAAACATTACTATAAACTGAGGGTTTGTTTTTTTGTTTGTTTTTTTTTTTGTTTGTTTTTGTTTTTTTGTATTGGTCATATTTTTGTGTCCCTGGAAAATATTTAGACTCTGAAAGGGTTAACTATAGTATTATGAAGGAAACTATCATTAAAATAAACATTGTATTATTATTTTTAATGAATTACATGTAATCATTTAAAAACTTTTACATGACTAACAGGTATGACTTAGAAACAAGAGGCTCAAACTAAAAACACTGCACTATCATAACAACTGTTACATTATAACAACACTATCCCGAAGAATAATTTAATTAAAACTTTGGTGGCGTTCCACATTGAGCCATTCTCTATTTAAAGGTCAGCCTGAGATGCAGAGAATGACATTTCAGAGAATCACACTGGCTTAATCTATTACAGTAAAACACTGTGGCTTGGAGAAGATAACAATGTTTTAATGTCTCCATTGATTTGTGCAGAATGACCTCTGGGCAACCTCAATGTAACATCAAACATAGATGATGACAGCCCATCTCAAATTACTCAATCACTTTAACATGTATCTACAAAGCACATATTTTATTGAGGCAGTTGCGCTTTCGTTAATATCGTATTAATAGCATGAATAGAAGTCTGTAAGAGGGTGCTGATAAAATCATAAGCTCGAAATAACCCGACATCTCATTATCATATCCCTCATGAATTATGACTGAGGACATTGGAATAAAACTGAACTGGACCTTGTTGATGCGTATGATGCCCGACATGTAAATAAACGCATCACACGTTGTCTAGAAGTTCTGCTATGTGTTATACTCTTAAACCTGGATGTATTGTGTAAATGTGAGCCGAATATGAAACATAGTTTTTGTCCAGTGAACTCACCCGTGGATGTCGGATGTGGGATGGACGCGCCAATGCGGACAAGCAGGAACAAAAATAAAGGCACCATCGCAGGAAACTCGTTTCTGTTTGCTGTTTCAACCGTAATTACCTCAATCCGTCTTGTGTTCCAGTTGTGATGCAGATAGAATCGCAGTGCTCTGGGTGAAGGATGTCCTGTGACGCCGCTGTGTATCTGAGCACTGATGCTGCTGTGCTGCTTCTTACTGCAGTGAGGATGGAAGAGAGTCCACACTGGCAGAAGACAGGATTCACAGCATCAGATTCATTACACTGAAGCATACTCGAATACTATATAGTATATCTACTATATTGCATACCACAGTGTAGTAGGAAGGAATATTATATATAGAAAAGAAAAGAAAAAAAGGGCCACTCTAAGTCTTTTTTTTTTATTATTATTTTTTTTTTAACTTTCCAACATCTCGCATGGCCACATGGCAACTGTAAAAGCTTTAAATGTCTAAGGTAAAATATTGAACTTAATAAACTTCTGAGAAATGTTAAGGAGGTCCACTAATGTCTCTAACCATGGGGATTCCATGGTTTATTTAGTCACAAATCACATATTAGTATATTTAAGGTTTAAAAGATTTATTAAGTCATAAATTGCAAAGATAGCGAGAAAAAGAAAGAGACAGCTCCACAGCAAAAAAATAAATAAAAAATAAATAAATGTTGAACCGTTACAACTGATATGCACTTTACAGATTAGAAAAATGCCTTGAAATTGCCAGTAACAGCTTTTCTCACTTTCTTTTCAATTTTTCACTTATTGGATCTTTTTTTTTTTTTTTAAGGAGAAAGTATTATTTTCTCACCTCTTACATCTTCAGTAATCATGTTTTTCTCTGGTGCGCTCATTGACTACACGAGAATTGATTTATCACACATATATTGATCAGCTTCATATCATACGTTTACAGTAGGCTCATAGTATATTTACACTGGCAGCCAAAAGTTGGATTAATGCACAGATTTTGCTGTTTCAGATGGAAATTGGTACTTTAATTCACCAAAGTGGCATTCAGCTGATCACAATGTATAGTCAGGACATTACTGATGTAAAAAACAGCACCATCACTATTTGAAAAAAAAAGTCATTTTTGATCAAATCTAGACAGGCCCCATTTCCAGCAGCCATCACTCCAACACCTTATCCTTGAGTAATCATGCTAAATTGCTCATTTGGTACTAGAAAATCACTTGCCATTATATCAAACACAGTTGAAAGCTATTTGGTTCATTAAATGAAGCTTAACATTGTCTTTGTGTTTGTTTTGTTAGTTGCCACAGTATGCAATAGACTGCCATGTCTTAAGGTCAATATTAGGTCAAAAATGGTAAAAAAAGAAACAGCTTTCTCAACTCATCAGTCAATCATTGTTTTGAGGAATGAAGGCTATACGATGCTTGAAATTGCCAAAAAACTGAAGATTTCACACAAAGCTGTACACTACAGTCTTCAAAGACAAAGGACAACTGGCTCTAACAAGGACAGAAAGAGATGTGGAAGGCCAGATGTACAACTCAACAAAAGGATAAGTACATCAGAGTCTCTAGTTTGAGAAATAGACGCCTCACATGTCCTCCGCTGACAGCTTCATTGAATTCTACCCGCTCAACACCAGTTTCATGTACAACAGTAAAGAGAAGACTCAGGGGTGCAGGCCTTATGGAAATATTGCAAAGAAAAAGCCATTTATGAAACAGAAAAACAAAAAGAAAAGGTTAGAGTGGGCAAAGAAACACAGACATTGGACAACAGATAATTGGAAAAGAGTGTTATGGATCTTAACCCCATTGAGCTTTTGTGGGATCAGCTAGACTGTAAGGTGCGTGAGAAGTGCCCGACAAGACAGCCACATCTATGACAAGTGCTACAGGAAGTGTGGGGTGAAATGTCACCTGAGTATCTGGACAAACTGACAGCTAGAATGCCAAGGATCTGCAAAGCTGTCTTTGCTGCACATGGAGGATTTTTTTGATGAGAACTCTTTGAAGTAGTTTAAGAAGTTCAATTTTTCAAATTGTAATAGTAATTTTTCATGTTATTAATGTCCTGACTATACATTGTGATCAGTTGAATGACACTTTGGTGAATAAAAGTACCAGTTTCTTTCCATAAGAACAAAATTTGTAAATTATTCTAAACTTCTGGCCGCCAGTGTATGTATCTAGGCCATAGATTTATGCCATCCATTCAGGAACCCACTGACAATCAGATCAGTATATATATATATATATATATATATATATATATATATATATATATATATATATATATATATATATATATATATATTTCAAGCATTGTATAGCCTTCATTCCTCAAAACAATGACTGACTGACGAGTTGACAAAGCTATTTCTTTATATATATATATATATATATAAAATACTGAAAAACTGAAAAAAATAAAAAAATAAAAATACAATAATAATAATAATTATTATTATTATTATAACCGCGAATCTTTGAATCACAATTTTGGGTGTCTGGTGCCCTCTGTAGGTGAACAAGAGGAACTAACGCAACAGCATTCCACAATTATTATGTATGTTCAAATTACTTTATCATTTAAACCCGATTTAGTATAGCCTATATTTAGCATAAATTGCATCTATAACACTAAATACAAAGGCTTTTCTTAATATCAATGGATACATCACTTCTTTAATCATCAAAATATTGAATAAAGTTGTAGTTTAAAAAAAAGAAAAAGAAAATTGTCTAGGCAACGTTAATTACCATTAAAACGTTGAAAATGATTTTACGTCACTTTTTTGACATTGTTACATCAATACTGTAAATCTGTGGCACTTACAGTTGATAGTCACTAACATAACATTACAGAAAAGGAGATCCTATATTGATTTAATATGATTTTATAGCAGCAAACAATAACTCTGCTAGCTCGCTCACTCTCTCTCTCTCTCTCTCTCTCTCTCTCTCGTGGAAAGCTGTTTATTATGGTACATTTCTGTAAGGACTGGCACGGGCACGCGCCTCAGGCAGAGTCAGGACAGGAGCGCGGCGGGCGGGTTCACGCGAGGTGGGAGTGTTTGAGGGGCGCTAGACTTCACAACACAACTCTCAACATAAACTAGCCAAAGTGAGTGGAACAAAAGTAACAAAAAAATCGCCTTAACACATCTACTCCACTTTTTAAACACTTCTGC